>NC_088780.1:137256225-137954558 GCF_958450345.1 Calliphora vicina | reverse complement strand
AAAAAACACCACTAAACAGGGATTTAAGGGGATAAAATGTTCCGCAAAACTATTATCCGTAAAATTTTACTATAAGTACCTAAATACACCAAAACGGAAAATTCAACCAGAAAGTCAGAAATAAGATATAACAAAAAGAGCCCAGGGTTAATTTCGCATTTATTAAGAATTATATTTTAAAGAACATTTGAGGTATCAAATGTATGCAGCAAATTTATGCAAAATGTTACGGAGAACATTTTAGTAGAATATGTTAACCCTCTAAATCCTCAAGGCATGGGTCCGTTTTGATGTCTTCAGGGAAAATTTTAAAACCTGAAATTCCTGTTTTAATGGTGGATTTTGCACTTTTTTAAAAGAACGACAAAAAAGACCCATGCATTGAGGATTTAGAGGGTTAACATATTTTACAAAAATATTCTCCGTAACATTCTACATAACATTGCTGAACACATTGTATAACTAAAATGTAAGGATCATATGGTTTCTTATGAAGATTAACAATAAGAATGTGCCAGAGTTGGGAAACTTTAACCCCCCTTAAATGAAATTCAGGTGTAAACCTTAAAAACGCCGATATTTTTTTTTGTCTCCTCTATCAAAATTTATTGGTCGGACCTTGTAATTTTGGAAAAAATTTGATTTTGTTGTATAGTGTAATCAATTTTTAATTTTATAAAAGGTTTATAAAATAAAATTTTCATACAAACATTTTTTTATAAACCTGTAAAAAATTTAAAAATTGATTATGAATAAGACCTTAAACAAATATCCCTTAATATTTTAACGGCAATGCAGAGCACAAAAATATATTACAAAACGGCAAGATTCTATAAATTTTCTGTTTGTTATTGATTTTGAATCCATAAATTTGACTAGTGGAAAATATAAGATATACAGTGCCGGACTTAAATATTCACACAGCATATAGATTTATCTTTAATCTTCCATATTTTTTAAACGAAGGCCACAACTTTCGTACGGGTTTCAAAAAAATATTTATTTACGTATAACTTATTGAAATATATGGAAAAACTAAACATTTCGAAGTTTGATTTTAAGGGGACAAAAATATTCACACAGTTTCTAATTTTTAATAGGAAAATAGTTTCTTTTAACAGTTTGATATTTTGTGGAGTAGCCTATATTTTTAATGACTTATTTTAATCGTCTTGGCATTGAATCGACCCATTTTTGGTGACTTCAGCTCCAATATTTTGCCATTCTTGTAACAGGACTTCTTTAAGTTGAGTCTTACTAATAATATGTTGCTTTCCTACACGTTCGACAAATTTATCCCACAGATGTTCTATGGGATTCATGTCACGTGATTGCGGAGGAGTCGGGAGAATGTGGGGAACATGATGCACTATTCATATTCGGACGTCATGGGCTGTGTGTTTGGGGTCATTGTACTGTTGAAAATAGAAACGTTCCCAAGCTTTAACTTTAGAGTGCATTGTAGTAGGTTTTCTTTTAAAATATTAAGGTACACTGTTTTGTCTATTGATCCGTCGATGAAAACTAAGGTTCCTACACCAGATGCAGCCATACAACCCCACAACATGACCCTGCTACTCCACAAAATATTAAACTATTAAAAAAAACTATTTTCCTATTAAAAATTAGAAACTGTGTGAATATTTTTGTCCCCTTAAAATCGAACTTCGAAACATTAGTTAAATTTTTTTTCTGAAATGTGCCAACTTATGTATAGTTTTTCCATATATTTCAATAAGTTATACGTAAATAAATATTTATTGGAAACCCTTACGAAAGTTGTGGCCTTCGTTTAAAAATATGGAAGATTAAAGATAAATCTGTATGCTGTGTGAATATTTAAGTCCGGCACTGTACATAATATATGTATATCAACATGTAGGAAATTCTGCCTTATTTTCAAAACTATATACAATTTTTAAGAATTAAAAAAATTATAGAAGACTTTTTGCAAAAATATGAGACAAAATTTTGAAATGGTATTAGGTGATATTTTTTTTCTTTTGTGTATAAAATCAAAAGTTGTTGATAGATTTTAATAACTTGGGGATTATTTTGTTTGGAACTTTTACTATGCATGTAGAAGTTCTTAAAAAACAAAAATTTCTAAATTTTCCTTAAAAAAATTTTGCTTTTGCCAAAAAAAATTAATATTTCTAAAACGACTGCGCAGATAAAAAAAAGTTTCAGTTTGTTTTATTGAACTGTTTTTGAGTTACGCGAATATATGTTGTGCAACCTCCTCCATTTTCGAAATAACGGTATATCTCGAAAACAAGAGCTAACCTAAAGAAACGGTTAGCACAACTGGATTCAGCATATTCAAATTAGTTTAAACTGCCGGGTCACCCGCAAATTCGTGCACAGTGTTATTATTAACTGATGTTGTTGATTGGCAGCTGCTGGGAATCGAATCAAGGCCGAAAATACTATATCATGCTTAATGCTAAAATGCGCTAACCAATTAAGCCACAGCACCCTTCAATTTAGATTTATTATCACTATTGCGATCGACCCCACTGTAGATTATGTATATAAGTACGTACATACGTATAAATATGTATATATGTGTCATAATTATAGTGGTATTAGTTTACGCATACAGACGCATATTTTTAACCAGTGTGATGATTTTATATTTGCACTTACATAAATATCGATACTAGAGTGTAAATAGTGGTGAGTGTGTGTGTTTAATTCACACAAAACAAAAGTACATGATTCAAGGATTTTTATTACTTACAGCGTATGTGTGTATACACATACATATATAATTCTATAAGGACTGAAATAAATTAAACTAGTTTACACATTTTAGTTATGACAATCTCCACAAAAAGTCTTGCCATTAATAAAGTTTTGTTTCTTAAATTGACTATTTTTCTGTCGTTCTTTTTTAATTGTTTGCCAGTTCAACTTATCTCCGTTCGTTTCTATTGGTATATATGTATACGTGTTTATGAATCTTATATGCGTATGAGTTTATGAATCTGTATAGTGTTGAATTTATATAAAATTTTGATTGCTATTTCCTTTCTTTCTTTTTATACCCTACACCACCATAGAGATGAGGGTATTATGCGTTTGTGCAGATGTTTGTAACGCCCAAAAATATTAGTCTAACACCCAGCTCAAAGTATACCGATCGACTTAGAATCACTTTCTGAGTCGATTAAACGATGTCCGTCCGTCTGGTTGGCTGGCTGGCTGGCTGGATGTCCATGTAAACCTTGTGCCCAGAGTACATTTAGCAATTTTGAAGATATTTCAATAAAATCGGTACATATTATTTTTTCGGCCCAAGGACCAAGCCTATTGAAAATGGCTGAAATCGGTCCATTATTTCACCTAGCCCCCATACAAATGTCCTTCCGAAATTGGACTTTATCGGTCATAAATGTTTAATTTATAAATGTATCTCCACAAATTGCACTCCAAATAAGTTTTATATATACAAAATTCATGTCACCAAATTTTGTTACGATCGGTCCATAACTAGTCATAGCTCCCATATAGACCCGCTTCCGAATATCTCTTCAACGTGCATAAATCGCTTAAAAATGTTGGTATACTCACAAAATTCAACATAGTAAACTTTCATAGAGACATAAATCACACGACCTAATTTCATGGTGATCGGTCCATAATTGGTCATAGCCCCCATACAAGGCCCACTTCCGAAAATCACTCAAAAATATAAATTATTGAAATTTTAAAAGAAAAATGTTTTTGCTCTTTTACTTAGTGTAGGGTATTGTATGCTCGGGCTTGACCGACCATACTTTTTTACTTGTTTTAATTTTATTTTATTTCACATCAGCAAATACACCAAAATACAACAAAAACTACTACATCAACAAAATAACTATAAAAATATTATTGTGCTGCAAAATGTTTTGCAATCCAAAATGAACAAGAAAAAACGAAATTTATTACTTGTCTCTGGCCAATATTTCACTTTGACATGAAATGTCGCGAAATAAAGCTGTCCAGTTGCGGCAAAAGCGGTAGTGGTGGCTGGAAATGGTGGCGGTTCATTGACTAAACGTCAAACTAGCATGACACCAGTGTTGACATATCAATGTTTTTCATTTTATTTTGTTTTTTTTTTATAATTTTTGCCATTGTATGTATGCTTTCAATATAATTTCTGTCACGAAATTTCAGTACTAAAAAATTAAATAGAATTAAAATCCTGATTTAGACACACGACTGGAAAATAATTTTAAAATCTTTGTAGCAAAATTGCACAGTTTTCAAATAATTTAAAAATTGTTTTTCAAATATATTTTACACCTCGTAAATTTGATTACACTGTGGGACAACAAATACTTGGGAAGTAATACCCTTTTCTGGTAGATGTTATCAAAAATTACAGGAATCTGTTTTTGAAATGTGACAAATACCTCCAATATCTAGAGTTACAGGTACAAACTGGTTTTTCGTACCTTTATTCACTTATAAGTCAGTAACTTTTTTGAGTATAAGCTTTTAAGTTTCTCTGCGGATTTAAAAACAAAAAACATTGGGCTTTCGAATGGTAGATATACGATTTAAGTAACCCTGAGAAACCTATGTTTCTTTTAACAACAAACATATATTTTTTTGTTTAATTTTTTGTCCGTCCTAGCTGGTCGGCTGGCTGGCTGTCCATTTAAAACTTGTGCGCAGAGTTCAGATCGTAATTGTAAAGATATTTCGATAAAATTGGGTACGTGTAATTTTTTCTATTGAAACTAGCAGAAATCGGTCCATTATTTCACCTAGCACCCATACAAATGTCCTCCCGAAATTGGACTTCATCGGTCATAAATGTTTAATTCATATAGGTATCTTCACAAATTTTGCTCCACATCATTTCTATATATACGGAATTCATGTCACAAATTTTATTATGATCAGTCCATAATTACTCATAGCTCCCATATAAGACCCGCTTCCGAAAATCAGTTTAACTTGCATAAGTCTCTTAAAAATTGTGTTATACACACAAAATTCAACATAAATAATTTTCATATATACATAAATCACACGACCTTATTGCATGGTGATCGGTCCATAATTGGTCATAGCTCCCATATAAGACCCATTTCGAAAATCACTCACGAATATAAATTATTGAAATTTTAAAAGGAAAATGTTAATGCTCCTTTACTTAGTGTAAGATATTATATGATCGAGCTTGATCGACCATTCTTTCTTACTTGTTTTTATTTAATTTAAACAATATTTTAATTACTGTAAACATTTTTATATTCATCACAATTATAAATTTGAGTATGGATGACCAAAACATAATTATTTTACAAACAACTAAATAATGATAAATAGGTAAACATATTACAATTCGAAATTGTTTTTTAAATTTTTTTTTTAATTTTAAAATTTTTTTTTTTTAGTTTTTACATTTTTTTTTTTTTAATATTTTGTGAAAAAAATTTTGGTGAAAAAAAGAATTCGGGTTAAAAATATTTTTTCCGATTTTGACCCATTGTAGGTCCAACTTACTATGGTCTTATATAGGTCGTTGCACAGGTCTTTGAAATATCTATCATTAGATATCCATATTGTCTATATTAATGATTTAGTAATCCAGATATGGGTCAAAAATAGGTAAAAAATCGAGGTTGTCCTGGTTTTTTCCTTATATCTCAGCCATTTGTGGACCGATTTTCTCGATTTAAAAAAAAAATCAAAAACTTAATATCTTGAGAATTTTATTTAGACCTTGAACAATTTTAGACCTTAGACAAATATAAGGGCCAACCTAATATATATACATTCAATTTTAAATAATTATTAAAGAGAAAATCTTTTTCACTAAAAGTTTCTTTAGAAAGCATTTGAATATTAAGCTTAAATAAGAGAGTTTTTATGAACAGGAAACAAAATGGAAAAAAACTACACTTCTTATGTTCTTTAGTTTTTATGAAAAACAAAATCTTTTACTAGATTTTTTATGTTTTTACTTTAAGGTTTGAGAAAACATATACATTTATACTTGGTACAAACAAACAAACAACCATACATACATAATAATTGGTTGAAATGTTTAGATGCTTGTTTTTCTTGTTGTTGTTATGATTCTATTTGCCGGTAACTTTTGTTGGCTTTCGCATCACTTACCGCTCGGAAATGGGATCATCAGCCTGCTATTTCCGTTCATGCTTGAATTCCTTTTTCTGCTGGGAGAGAGCAAAAGCGGATGTTTTATAAACTTTGAATTTGTATATAGATTATAAAAAAAGAAAGTAAAAAAAACCAACAGCATTAGTAAATAGTTGTTGTTGTATTTCTTTTGCGTGTTTGAGATGGATGTTATTTGATTTTTGAAATGTCTACAGTCATTTGTTTTGACATTGGTAACTGTGAATGTATGCAGTTTATCTATGTATGGTTGGATATGTGTACGTTTATATCAATTTTTTTCTAAACATACATACATACATATACTTACTTATTCTATTTTCTTTGCATGGTTCGTTTGATTTCTTCTTAGAAAATATATATTTTTTTTCTATTTAATTTTTTCTACAGCTCATCACATATTTAATCTGAAGCTGATTCTATATGATGTCAATATCAAATCTCTTGTATTTTGCTCAAACACACACATGTACACTTATGACTACCATATCCAAGGTATTTGTATACTGTAAACTGCCTATCAACAAAATATTTGTAATATACTGGGGCAGTTAGACAATTTATTTAAAAAATATATTACAATAATGGCACAATCCACCAGACAGAACTATTACTTTATATTTCCATTTTATTTTTGCTCTTTTTAGGGCATTTTTAGAGATATATTTTTAATTATCACATTTATCTATATAAATAAAAATGAAATATCATTCGTTGGTAATTACTTCAGTTGGGAACAGCTGGACGGCTGCACCGATTTGGCTAATTTTTGAAATGTTAATCCACAAAAGTTTTTTACAGAAAGAAAAATTGTTCACGACCCACTTATACGGCCACTTACGAAATACATCTACAAATATGTAACCAAAGGCAGTGACATGGCTGAGTTAGTGCTGAGAATTAACGACGAAGTCACTCAATTTCAAATGGGCCGCTATGTTAGCAGTAACAAAGCAATTTGTCGCATTTTTTCATTTGCAATTCCTGAAAGATATCCAACTGTTATTTATTGTATTGCTAACATCTGGAATATGCTCAAAGAGAGTACCTTGCTTATACGTATACGAGTTGATCGACCGCTATCTACAACATTGACCAGATTTGTCCGAAAGCTGCAATACTCCGAACTGCCTTGATATTATAATTGGCATCAATCGTCAAAGAAATTTCAAAGGCGGAAACAAAGAAATCCGGTTCCATCATTCCCCATTTATTTGTAATCGACGGATTAGGTCGCATTTACACAGTGCATCCATGAAACAATGAGTGTTTCTATTTACGTTCTTGGCCCAGCATCATTTCAGTACGCCCTATATTTTTAAAAATCGGACCAAGGTATGTCAACATTTTAAAATTTAAATATTTAAATGCCTATAACTTGGAAATTATAAGAGATAAATAGCACATGCAAACATGTTTTTCAGGGCCTAGCCGAACGATGGGAATGGGAAAAAAATGGCACGTGTTTAAAAATTTTACATGTCTAAGGTCCCTGAAGCATTTGTATTTTAATAACTTAAACTCGAATTTTCCTTGGCTATGCCCACGTCAAATTTTATTCCGTTCGGACCAGCCGTTTAAAAATGCCGGATTTATTTAAAAAAAAATTCGATCTGCCCCACTACACATTTTAAAACCAAAATACTTCCATTATGATTTCTATATAATTTTACTTTTGCTGGTTATCGTTTGTAAATAATTTTCATGGAAACTTGTTAACCTTACCACGTATATTTACAAGTACATTTATGTATGTATGATGCCAATTGAAGGCTGTTAAGTTTCTTTTTTCCATCTTATTGAATATTTTTGGTGATTTTTCTTTTTTGTGTGTGTTTCTATTATGTTGTGATTGTTGACTCGATATTTGTACTTTAATTTTCTGATATTTTCTCGTAACGGTTAGTTAGTAAAAATGAAAGACATTTTTTATTTTCGGTTTCAATAAAAATCTGTTTTAAAATAAGAATATGTGCAGAAATTCGAAGATTTGTAAATTTTTAATGAGGAATTTAAAACATTTAAGGCTATTCAATACCAAAAATACAAATACAAATTGAAATCAATTTATATATAGAACCCACTTTCAAATTAGAAGGTCACAAGTTCTTATTAATCAACTGAGTGAGCAGCAAAAAAACCACAGTGTTGAAATGTTGTGAGTACATCTTATAGAAATGGATCGATTTTGATGATACCAAAATTCTCTGGCCAACTAATTAGGAACAAAATTGTTTGCTATATTCCATGTGATTCTCAATTAATTTTTCATATATTTATGTAAAAGGGCTGCATAGATATTTGGAAAAAATACGCTTGCATGTGTAGGTTAGAGCAACTTCGGGTATTGTGTTCTATGCGTCTAACGTGGACCAGTGTCTTTTTTCAGAAACTATTGAAGGTATGATAACACTGCTTTGTCGTACATTTTACAATTTGTTTGAAACGACAATTGCAGATGTGCTTTCATGAGTAATTGATATGTTGGCTTTTTATTCTTGTATTAAAATTAATGGGCGTGGTCAACATTATTTTCGGCCCAAGTATGAATCAAAATTTGGTACAGTTATATGCTAGAATTTAATGTTTGATTGTTTTATATAGTTAAAGTGGACACGTGGTTTTGCATATATGTGGTAAGTATTTAAGCACATTTAAATTATTAGGTAAAAATATTTTTTTTTTCCACTGTAACCCAAGTTCGTGTAATGTAAATTACTTGATTGTGTACTTCTGGTCCAAATTACCCAACAATAACTATGTACCTTGTAAGCCATATATCTAAACCAAGAATGCTTCTTTTTGTTTGTATTAATGAAAATATATTTAAATTTAATTTTTTAATCATTCATGATTAGCTGGTTCATGAAATTTATGTATTAAATACTAGTCCACATTACCCTCCCTCCAATTTCTTAAATGCTGGTTTTTGGGTACCTTACAATTAGAGAATACATGTGCTAAATTATTGATTCACATTTTTTTTTTAATATTTATATATGTACTAGCTTGACCCGGTGCGCTTCGCTACCCCTGTCGTAGAAAAATAAAAAATATATAGCATATTGACGCTTCTCAGTAAAGATCTATCTACGTTCCAAATTTCAATAAAATCGGTTCAGCCGTTTAGGCGTGATGCTCAAACATTTATATATTTATATAGATTGTGGCCAAAATTTAGAAAAAACAAAACGGTAGTCCACATTACCCGAAGTTACTCTATCTCTTTTAGGTGAAGAGATTTTTCCGTTTATTAATTATACTTTTACCATGAGTGACAATGGTATATATAAGTCTGTCATTCCGTTTGTAATTTCTACATTTTTCATTTGCGACCCCACAAAGTGTATATATTCTGGATCGTTATAGATAGCGAAATCGATATAGCCATGTCCGTATATCCGTCTGTATGTTGAAATCAACTTTCCGTAGCCCCCAAATAACTTACAAACATGATTGATACATCAATATATCGGGAATTCTCCCCGTTCCGTTGCTGTTTAAAATCGGCCCACAAATGGCTGAGATATAAGGAGAAAACCGGGACAACCTCGATTTTTCGCATATTTTTGATTTATATCTGGATTACTAAGTAATTAATATAGACAATATGGATATCTAATAATAGATATTTGAAAGTTCATTGCAGCGATGTATATAAGGCAGTAGTAATTATGGGTCAAAATCGGGAAAATATTTTTAACCCGAATTTTTTTTTTCACCAAAAATTGTTTTTTGTTATAAATTTGTTTTTCTAATTAATTTAAAAATAAAAATTTTCAAAAACAATTTTGAAAAAAAAAATTTAAATTTTGTTTACCTAAAAACATTTAAAATTTTTATTTTAAAGTATAATTTGGTGAAGGGTTATAAGATTCGGCAAAGCCGAATATAGGTTTCTTACTGTTTTTTTTTTTGATTTTGCTCAACCTTTTTTTGTTTTTTAGATATGGTGGTCCTACGGAGCTCTCGGAGGGTCGAAATTTTATACAAAGTTGGAATGGCCCATATTTTTGGGGGAAAAAATTCCCTATATTTTTTCTTTTGTAGAAAAAAATTTCCTTTGGGACTATATACAATTTTATATGATCCAAAAGCGGACTTAAAATTTGGTTCTGTGACGGGGACATATCACTTCCCCAGCCTTATCCAAATTTTGCAAATTTTTAAACATATTTTATGTTTGGGTAAAAAATTCAAAAAATGCAAAGCAGAAATTCTCGAAAACGCTTAATTTTTATACAACCCTATATGTTATTTAAGTACATACAAAGCACTTTTACCATCACACGGCAAATAACGTCACAGTAGGCACTTTTCTAAAAAAATCTCAGTTTTTGGAACACATTTTCCCCGTTTTAAGAATTTCTATATTTGAAAATAAAAAATGTGAAAAATTATAATGCGCTTGATTTAAAGACATTTGGGTCTACATTAGTTCCTAATTTGTTTATGATATTTTTAACCGTTAAAATTTTACCTTTATTCAAATTTAATATTGTTTTTCATGGAAAATCTCAAATTATAATTTTTTTAAGTTACTTAGTTAGTTTTTCAAGAATCTGAAGATTCGTTCTGGAACTAAAGATTGTAGAAATACATCTAAAAATGGTCATATTTAGCTCAATACTCCGATATTTTAAATAAATTGAAAAAATCATAACATTGCACTATAGTTCAAAGTATCACTTTTTCCGTGCGAAATTAATAACTATTAAAGTATTCTACTGTTTGATACCAAAATTGGACCATATGTAGAAATACTTATATTTTTAACAAATTTAAGAATAAATTAACCCTTTGTCGACCATTAACCCATCAGGAGGAAAATAAAGTAAATTCATTGCTTTTGATTAGAAAAAAATTATTTCATATTAGTTTTCAGTCAAATTAGTTGAATCAGTAATTCATTTTGTAAACACATTTGATTCAATATATATTAATTAAAATATCAGATAAAACTTCGCACAGTGGTATAGAAAAAAAAGAGGGAAATAAATCTGTAATTTCTAAATCCTTAGTCCTTAGTTAGATTTGAATAAAATTTGACATGCGCAAAGAAGAAGTGGTGACGAGTTTAAATTTTGACCGCATGAGCCCACCAGGGTGCGGCCTGGGGTCCCCATATTAGGACACCTCGGGTATGTTCAATTTTTAAAACGATCCTATTTCTTCGTCTGTGTCTTATATCATCTGCTTCGAATGTATTAATACCTTGTGTACTGTGGATGTCATTGGTAACCATAGATACAAATCTGAAAGCATATATCACCATTAAGCCATATAGTGTTTTCATTTCGAAAATTATCTTCCTTTCTTCTTCATTTTTGACATTTTACTTTTAAATAATTGTAGACAAAATGGCGGACTTTTTCATCCAATAATTTCTTACAGCCCTTAGGAATAACAGGAGCACTAATTTTCTTCACAATATATTTAATAATAGCATCATACTTTTTGTCTTTTGGGCGTTCTTTTAGCCAAATTTCAAAAAGTTAATTTTTTTTTATTGCACAGTAACCTAGAAAAAATTAAATTACTCAGAAAGCGCAAAAATGCGCAATATGAAATAAAGTGAAATGAATTCACAATATTACAATATATTTATTTCTTTTTATTTCAAGTTTAACAAACGTTAACATTTTTTTAACAGCTTCTATAAATTTAAAGTTTTGTAATCAAAAGAAATTATTTAAGGTTATGTTTAAAAATTGTAATTTTTAATATAAAGGGAAATATTTTCCAAATATTTAGGAAAGAAAAATTAAGCACTTAGCTGTCTCGTTGTTTTCCATTTTAAACATTATTTAAATTATTCACACACTTTCCACAATTACCGGTTAAAAGTTACAATAAAATATTGACACTATTCACAATTTTTTGAAAATGTATCGAAACTTTGACTTTGAAGGCGTGCTGATAAGCCGTATTTTGTATTTTGCAAAAACCAATTGCGAATTTGATTGCATTGGAGTTTTAGTAACATATTGACAACAAAAAATAATGAATAATAACAACTTCGAAATTCGAATTTAGCTCGGAAAAAGTGATAATTTGAACTATAGTGCATTGTAGAATTGCTGCATTGCTATTAAATGTATTAAATGCCCATCAATTAAAGTACTTTTTTGAGACTAACCCAGCGAAAACTTGATAATGGTTTTCGATTATCCAACAATTTACCTTTCAATGACTACTACATACCGTGTGCATTACATAGAAGTTGTCGTATAATGTCTTATTTTTTATATGTTATATAACAGCTTACTTTCTAGTCATTAACATAAGTATATTAAGTTTTTACTTATAAAGGCTTCTGTGAGTAATAACTATCAATAAGGAATTACAGGCATTAGTTTTAGTAATATTAATGTAATGACTTATTTATAAGCAGTTGTGGTAAGTATCTGTCTATAATTCTGTAAATAATCAATTGCCGGAATTTATAATTTTTACTCATTACATGGCAATGAATATTTTTGCTGGGAATTTAGCAAAGCTGTTTGAGTGTTCACGATAATTTTAAATAACACTACGGAATTTTGTAACTTACAATAAATTTTTCAAATTATACCATTAAATACAATGCAAAAGAGCTTATCCTGTCTCTATGTTGTTTTAAAATTCATAAATTGAATTTAATTAATTAAATGAGAATTTTGTAAAATAGTCCTTAAGTACCAGTATCAAGCAAATACTTTTGCTAAGTCAAAAACTAATTCTTTTATGTTGTCTTCTTATGTCTCTTCTATAAATGACATTAATTTTCCTTAATGTATATAAATCTAAAATCATAAAATATAGTACAAATACAATAAAGCATGTATTAGTTTAATCCAATACCCAAATACATTTTGTATTAAATGAGACGAATGACTGGCCATCATTATGAACACTTATCAGTATCGAGTAAAAAACAGCAAAGAAAAAATTCCAATCAATATTGATAGAGGAGTGAGAATGCAACGAAAGAACGAAAATAAAACCAACAAGTAAGATGAGAATGCGAGCTTGGAAAGTATTGTATTGTATGGAGTAGTAGATGTTGAACTGTAGAAAGTAGATCAGCTATAATATATAGTTTAGAATTAGTAAAATAGCAATACTAAAGTACAGTGAATGATGACATTTAATGGTTTTAAAGTAATGAAAGACACATTTATATATAAAAAAAAATACTTTACACCTCCAGACATACACATTCTTTTTCATCACAAACACAAAAACATACAATATGATTTAGAATATCTGTTCTTGTCGATGTTAAGCTCTGCTGTATTACATTATTGTTGTTGTTATTTTACATATACATATATGTACATTACACTGTAATTACTTAGAACAAATACTGATTTTTTTTTTAAATGGATCTTTAACATTTGTTGCTTTCGTTTTCTCTATAAAATCGGAAGCAAAAATTAATGTAGTGGGTAATTTCTGTTAATATATTAAAGCCCTCAAGGTATTTAAATACTCAAGCTAATGACGGCACTTAACCCTCGGAGGTATAAGGATTTTTTGGCACCAAACGGTATAACCAGGTCTGTACAGACCTATATGAGATTTGTATTGAAATACATAGTCGGGTCTCCTAAAAGTATGTGTAAATTTGTTTGTTTGGCATTCAACGCACGAATACCTGACATGTGAATGCTGTAAACTAATCGGCTTTTTGCATTACATGCAATGAAACCACAATTCTTCACATGCATTATTAATGTGTGAATCCCCATACATTATACATAGAAAAGAGCTACCATATGTATAGTTTCCTTTTTTAATTTTTATTAACGTTCAAATTATTCATAGGTCTGCTCAGACCTGGTTATGACGTTTGAACCAAAATATTTTAAAATCTAGATTAAGCCGAACCAGGATCCATAATCTGTTCGATTTTTTGCTCATTGTGTCCGGATAATATTGCTCCAGAAAGTCATGAAAGGATTTGTCTCTAACACGAAAAACAATAAAGTTATACACACTTTTATATGCAAAAGGTCTGCACAGACCCGGTTATAACTCCAAGGGTTAAATAATTCTAGTGCGATCGGGTTCAGGAGAATGGTCCTAAAAATAGAACAGTATCATTTTTGGCATATAACTTTAGAACATAGGTGGCCAAACATGCCCTTGAGGGCATTGTGTTATTCTCACTAATACACACGCAATACGAATGTTCTCAGAAAAAACTCAAAATAAACACAAAACAAAAACAATTTAATTTAATTTTCGGTGCATTTTCGGTGCAAGGTACACATATATTCATTTGTGTTCTCTTTTATATTTTACACTACACCATATGCATTTTAAACACTCTCTTTCTGGCCACCTCTGCTTTAGAATATTTTGAGAGACTTCACCGAATTGAAGAAATTTTGTGTTCAATAAATCATTCAGTGTTGCGCATTTCTCAAATTTATTTTACGGATCAAATACTGTGTTATGAATCACGTGTAATACTTTCTTGGTTCATTTGATTCTGGTCCTCGAAATACAGTTTTCTATTAAGGGCCTCCTAACTATTCTCGAATTGAGCAATAAGCATTAGTTTGTGCAAGCTGTGGAATTAAAAAGTCTTCTTGCATCTAACTGATGTAATGAATGATGAACAAGGTCTTATACATCGATGAATATTTCCAAAAGCTGCATATGATTCATACAATCTGTTCATAGAACGCCTAGTATGATGTAGCCGTTTTTCAAAATATTAATTTTGAAACCAAAAGCATTTTGATTTAACCCTCATCTCACCCTCAACAAAATATTTTACTTCGTGTGTTGTTTTCCACACGTACGTTATGTATATGTACTTTGCACTAGCAATATCATTATTTTGAATCAGTATCTTGAACACATTCTACAAAAACATATCGGTTATGATAACGCTTACATAATACACCTTTTTGCCGACAAAAAATTTTTTTTTCATAGTGCAAAATATATAGAAATTACAAAATTGCAAAACCACACAAAGTGACTTTTAAAATAACTCGACATAAAAATATATTTTTAAATAAATTAAGGCATTTTTTGTGCTAAATTGTTGCCACAGAAAATGTCAGACAATTTCATGTACATCGATTATAAACTTTTTAAAAAATGCAGTACAAATATTAAGGGAAATATTAATTTCTAAATCGATTCGTGTTCGCTTTGGAACTTTCTTTCATTTCAGCCACGATCACAAGTTTTTTTATTTACTGTATTCAAATCATCATTATTAACATAATCGATTTCGAATTGAGCGAGAATCTCACGAGGCAGCTCTGGTAAAATTTTCTTTTCCATCACTATCTCTATCAGAGATAAAGTATAAATGATAGCAGCAGTAAGAACTATCTCTTGACGAATTATTCTGAATCCAAATAATAAAAAACCACTAATTCGTCAATAACAATAAATGTTTAATATTTAAACGTTAGACTTAAAAAAAGTTACAAGCGTACAAACATATACAGATAAAACAGATTCGTAGTGGCAACCGAATTTGTACCCAAACGAATAATTCGGTTGCAAACATAGAATTTTTCGATTGTAGCTAAAGAAAATCAGTTGTTATGGAAGAATTTGGGTTTAACCAACCAAACTTTGGTTATCACTTATACAATTTTGTAGTCATAACTGTAAAATTCGTTCACCAAGACAGAATCATTCGATTAGCAACAAATTCGGTTGCTACAGCGAATCTGAATATTAGTTTAACACCCACCTTAAAGTAGATCCAAATAAGTTTTATATATATGGAATTCACGTCACCAGATTTTATTATGATCGGTCCATAATTATAATTAGTCATAGCTCCCATATAAGGCTTGTTTCCGGTAATCACTTTAAACACATTAAATTCAACAAAAATAACTTTCATATAGATATAAATCACACGACCTAATTTCCTGGCGATCGGTCCATAATTAGTCATAGCTCCCATATAAGGACCTCTTCCGAAAAAAATTACTGAAATTTAAAAAAAAAATATGTTTGCTCATGTTCTTAGTTTAGGGTAGATGGTCGGGCTTGACCGACCATACTTTCATACTTGTTTTTTTCAGAATTCAGTTTCAACGATCCTTTAAAATATTTGATTTTCCTGCTAGGTAGTAGGAGAGAAATATATCTTACAACGTCTCAAGAAATCCAAGCACATATTCCAACAGACGTTACGCTGTATTCTAGTACACTGTATATCAAAGGAACCTTCAATCTACCAGTTTCATTATCCATATGAACATATGATTGTGTTGAACTTTTGTTGGGAAAATACGACGGATCGTATTGCATTATGACCAGTATCATTCCTTAATGGTCTAATTTAACTTATTCAATTTCATCAAAGTGTTAAGGAAAATGTATATTACTCAAGTACTAATATGCCAAATGGTGTTAGAAAATCTACAGCAACAACAACTATGTACAAAAAAAAATGTATTTTGCTCTAACCAAAAATAGCTTTAAGGAAAATTGTTAGTGTCACTGATGTACGTAGCACTTGTACTTAGTAGAAGTGGTAAAAGGAAAAACACCATACAGACAGTATGTATGGATGGATGTAAACAGGTAAAGATTAAGTTTGTTTGGATACTTTTTGTGTCATACAGAATACATACATAAAATCTCGTTCATTCAGTCATACACACACAAATACACTCACACTATTTTCATGATTGCTATCAACTGTTTTACAGTTGGAATTACAATCAGGTGCAAGACAGGAAGGTAAAAATTTTTAAATTGATTAATGAATACAAGTGTGTTGTTGCAATGTATATTTTGTTGTTGCTGCTACTTCTACATATTCAGTAGTACTTTTGTTATTGTAGTTTGTCTGCATGTGTTTGAGTTTTGTTTGTAGCTTATCAATTTGACAGGTCGTATTTTATTAAATTAAGTTTAAAATCTTATTCGAATACCAAACATACATACTCTGCCACTCACACACACACTTTTATTCGAACTGAGTAAAATAATGGTTTTAAACTATAACAAATGATCATTTTTGCCATAGAGTAGATTTATAGTATTACAAAAAATATATATAATTCCTTAGATTAAAATGCTTTAAACAAGAAACAATTTTTGTGTTGGATACAATTTAATTGTCTAATTGGAAAGAATTTAAAGACAAGTAGAAATTCATGAAATAGTTTTTTATAGATTTCAGATTTGTTTTATTAATATAATTGGAGAGTGAAAACTTAAGCAGACAGAAGAGAAATAACTTTGAAAATATTTATATGTTTACTCTAGTTAACTCAACTTTTTAAGAAAATTGAGATAACACCAAAAATAGAAAGTGCGTTTCAATTACTATCACTCTGGCACATCGAAATTTTGATATAGTTTCTCATTTAAAAGTTATTTTCATGTAAAAACTTGCTAACTCCATTTATTTTTTGGAAAAACCTGGTAACTCCATAATTTCATACAAAATAGAAGTTTAATCCTTTCGGGACGGAGTTTTATTTTCTAGAACCAAAATATATATGGCAGAAATTTTTGCATATTCTGAAATATATGGAAAAAATATTATGTTCTGCATACTCAGAAATCCTAAAATCGTCCTTTTACCCTGGGACATATAATCCCAATAAGAATTTTTCGTGTGACATATAATCCCAATCAGTGATTCGAAATTAAAAAATGAATAATACATCAGAATGTTATTAAATTTAGATGAATGTACACTACTATAGAGTGTGTACATTCATGATTGTATGGACGATAGGTACAGGCCGTCCCCCCTCTAGAATGGTTCTTTGTATTGTAGAAACACGTTGTGTAAAATATTAGGATGATAGGGTAACGCTAACTGGTGCCGCAACGACGCTGAAGTTTTGAGGTAAGAAATTCCAAATATAGAAAAATTTGACCTTTGACCTTCACGATTTAAGGGTTACCGTTTTCCGATTTTAGTAAAACTTTCCGACTATATTTCGAATTAACTGGAATATAATATTCTGAATAGCTTTTGTTTAAAAATCATAACAGTAAAGAAATTCGGCTCATTTGCCAAAATATGGCCAAAATAATAGTTTTTCTCGAAAATCTCAAAGTTTAAATCGCAGTTACGGAAAAACTATAGGAGGTATTTGCATACTTTTTTCACATTTTTATTCCCTATTATGTTCTCAATAAATCCCAATGTGACGATCAAAAAATCTTGAAATTTGTTTAACAAAATTTTTAAAAATTTGAAATTGGAGTTTTGAAACAGCCTTTAAAAAAATTAAATTTTTTTGGTCATACCTGCGAATAGGTTAACGGTATCCTGCGAAGACAAAAACTCATATACAAGTAAATATGGATATATTTTAAGTAAAAATATGCTTTTATTTTAATATTTCTGAAAATAGGTTAATTTTGTTCCAACATTTATTGTTCTAGTGGCTTGAGACACGTTAATGGCCTGGCGATTTTTTAATAACTTTAACATTTTTTAACCAATTTATGTCTTTTATATCTTATTAAAATGACAATTACGTGTACATTTCGATTCTTTTAAATTAAATTGCAAAAGTAATTATTTAATTTACAAAAACTGAAAAAAATGTCAGTTAATGTTTTTTTTTTCACAAATGATTTCTAAAGTTGCCTTAATTCCGTAAAATATCAAAATAAATTGAAAAACTCGGTAACTCCATTTTTCGAAAAAACTCACAAGATTATGGGTTTTAATGTTCAAATGATTTAGTTCAATGGAAACAGAAATCTTTAACATTATTTAAAATTATGTTTTGTTTATATAATTAATAATAATGTTTTTCTCGTGTTTTAAGAAAATGGAGTTATCTAGTTTTTTCATGCGACCAAATAAATAATATTAATGCAATCCGGATGTCCGTCGTGTCTTTATATGTTGAAAAGAAGGAAATTTCGTTTATTTTTCTGTTACTATTTCGAAAGGCGAATGTAAATCATTTTCCTTGAACTTGCAGTTTTTTGGGCCATTTAATTATCAGCCTTTTCTGATTTTTGTCCTGTCTTTATTTGTTGAAAAGAAGGAAATTTTGTTTAATTTTATTGTTACTATTTCGAAAGGAGCATGCAAATCACTTTCTTTTAACTTGAAGTTGTTTGGACAATTTAGCTATCAGCTTTTTCTGATTTTGTTTACAGAAGAACATACAAAACCAAAGCAAAATATCATAAAGGTGGGAATGGCCACCTGCAGAAAAAAAATCTTCCTAAATGACAAATCGCGTATTTAAGCGTTTTTATACATTTATGAAAAAGCACGTGTGAATATCGCTTGTCTTTACCTTAAAATTTGCTAGGTAATTTTAAGTGTTAGGTATTAAATTCTGAATGGACGGGTAAACACAAACATTACTCATTATGACCACAAGCAAAAGGTTCTAAAAGTCTGGGATTTCTGTTACCTATTATGTCCAGATAAAAACTTAAAGTCTGACAAAAGTCCGTCTATGCATTATATTTTTTAAAGCGAAGTGGATATGTTTGATAGTGTGTTGATATACTAGCAAATATTTTTATGCTCCACTGAATAGCTTATGGGTTTACCCAAATAAAATAATACATTTATGATTCTTAAAATTGCTTTCTAGATACTTGCATTGTCTTAACTAAATCATATATTTACGATTCGTACTCTCATACATGTATTACGTTCTTTTTGTACCCTACACCACTATAGTGGTGAGGGTATATTGGGTTAGTGCTGATGTTTGTAACGTGCAAAAATATTGTCCAAACACCAACATTAAAATATTAAAGTATATCTGCTCAGGATCCCAGTCTGAGTCGATTAAGCAATGTCCGTCTGTCTGTCCGTCCAAGTAAACCTTGTAATCAAGCTACAGCTCGCAATTTCAAAGATATTACGACAAAATTTGGTAAAAGCTCTTCTATTGCCCCAAGTAAACCTATTGAATTTGGTTAGAATCGGTCTATTATTTCTAAATTTTATAATCGGTTCATAACACTCTGCTACAAAATAACACTTTTTGTCAGAACTTGAAAAGCGACCTAATGGAGATTGTAGGTCTAGCTGAGGACATACTGAAACCGTTTTCAAAGATTTTGAAACACCCTCAAAATTTTGAGTTATTTTGAAAAAAAAATTTTAGGGTAGGTCGTAGGACTGTAGTTCCTCTAACTCACACATATTTAAACCGATTTAAAAATTTTAAACAACTATGGATAGGTAAAGAATTAGGCTTTCATAAAATGTATGCATAAAATCTGTATTCAAAGAAATTATGTAAGTTTTTATAAAAAGTTTCGCTTTCTTGTTTTTCGTAATTTTTGAAATTCAACAATAGTAATTTAAATTTTTTTCTATGAAACCCTATCTCTTCTTGAACAGATAGTTCTTTGTTATGTAAACAAAAACGAGACATTAGTTGTTAAAATCGGTTTATACTTGCAAAAGTTATTAAACTTTTTCGAAAAAAGATCGACAAAATTTACTTTGTAAATTAAAAATTTTACAAATATTTTTTTTTGTATAGTTTTTTTTTATTCATATGGGCTGGGGGAGAAAATACTAAAAAAGTATTTAATGAAAAGTTGGATAACTTTTACAATTTTCATCCGATTTGAATAGTTAAACCCACTTTTTATTAAGAACTAAATTTCCTTTATACCTTGGTATAAATTCATATAAGCTTCCATATCAAAATAAGCAATGAAAAGCGACTAAAATCAAAAAAGTTGATAAATTTAGTTTTTCTTTTAGATATTCTTAACAAAAACAATACTTATGACTTACAAATGTATCAGAAAATTCACGTCATTTTAAGACGTCATCAATTTTCTTTCCAATTTTCTTAAACAATTTATAGTCGGATAAAAAACGACTGAGTTACTGATCGATAAGTTGACGAACATCACTGAAAACGGTTTTTTTCAGAATAACTTCTGAATTTGAAGGTGTTTCTGAATTTTTTGACACAATTTGTAGTGTACTCAGCAAGACCTTTAACCCACGCTAGGTCGTTTTCCAAGTTTTTTTCCATCGTAGCACCGTGTAATTAGTCTTAGTTCCCACATAAAATAAGTTTGTGTCTTAAAAAAGACACAAAATATTGGTTTCATATATACAAAATTCATGCCACCTAATTTTGTAGCGATTAGTCCATAATTAGATTGGTGTAGGGTATCATATGATCGGGCTTGATCGACTATTCTTTCTTACTTATTTTCTTTATATCGATGAGCAGCAGCAATACAAAACAATTGATTATCTTTCAGCTAGCACTCGTACATGGCGAGAGAGATTTTATTATAACCAACATATTATTAAAATTCAATTTACATTCACACTACTTCCCTACAATGTCTATATACATAAATAACCAACACTATAATAAAACTGTCACACACTCTTGCAATACTTACTCACAATCACACACACTTATTTATACATCCATACATACATACGTATACTTATTTGTATGGTGCAAATGAAGTTGTGGAAAAAACAACAACAGAGAATCCCAAAAAAATAGAAAAAAATGTAAAGAAATAAACGAAAGAAATAGTAACTTAACAAGGACATGATACAATCAACAATAAAACAAAGTTTCTTGGCTCACATATCAAAGAGATTTTTCGAATTGTGTTGTAAAATGTGAAAATTACACAGTTTGCATAGTAAGTAATATAAAAATGCTAAAATATATTTGATGGAAAATTGTATTAGAACTCTTTGTACGGCCATGTAATTTTCATTAATGTTTGCGACATCCTTGCTCATATTCAAACAAGTAACTGAATCAATTATGCAGTTATCCATAACCAATTCATGAAAAGTCTCTGATGAATGTACCTATATTTAATGCATCTACAGTGGAGTGTCTGCTTTCATATGAATACAAAAAAATGTTTCATTTTTTAATTGCTTCATTTTTACTGTGAGAACGTCTAATTTACAGTTAAGATATACAACATGATCCAATATTTTACAAAAGATGTCAATAATGGTGCACGCAGAGAAAGAATATAATTGTCCATTAGGGCGTTTTTTGTGAAAGGGCAATTTTTTTTTTCTTAAAATGTTTAAGTGCTCACATCTGGAATGGTTCCTTTTAGTCTATAAATACGATTGTAAAAGTTTTAGCTCAATCGGATTATGCCTTCCTCGAAGTTTTAATAATTACTATAAATTTTTCTCATTTTGACAAAAAATTTAGGAAAACAAATTAACATATTTCTAGAAAAATTAAAATAAAAGGTAATTTTTATTTACTGTCAAATTCATAACAGTAACGAAATTGGTCTCATTCGCCAAAATATGGCCAAAAAAATGTTTTTTCCCGAAAATCGCAAAAATTAAATCCTACTACTGAGAGACAAAGACAGAATACATGTAAATCAATGTATATATTTTGAGGTTTTATATAAGAAACGAAGTTTGGTCTGAAAAGTGATCACCGATTGAGCTCCTTTTCTTAATTAAACACTTATTGGTCAAGTTATTAGCTTATTTAGACATTTTGAGTTTTTATATAAAAAATCGATTTTTGGTCAGAAATATTAGTGATTACAGATCGAGCTCTTTTTCTTGATTAAACGCTTATTAGCCAAGTTATTATCGAATTTAGATATTTTGAATTTTTATATAAAAAATCGATTTTTGGTCAGAAATATGAGTGATCACAGATCGAGCTATTTTTCTTGATTAAACGCTTATTTGTCAAGTTATTAGCGAATTTAGATATTTTGAGTTTTTACATATAAAATCGATTTTTTGTCCGAAATATTAGTGATTACAGATCGAGCTGCTTTTCTTGATTAAACGCTTATTAGCCAAGTTATTAGCGAATTTAGATATTTTTAGGTTTTATATAAAAAGTCGATTTTTGGTCAGAAATATGAGTGATCACAGATCGAGCTCCTTTTCATGACTCAACGCTTATTGGCCAATTTATTAGCGAATTTAGATATTTTGAGTTTTTATATAAAAAAAATGATTTTGGTCAGAAATATGAGTGATCACAGATCGAGCATCTTTTCTTGATTCAACGCTTATTGGCCAAGTTATTAGCGAATTTAAATATTTTGAGTTTTTATATAAAAAATCTATTTTTGGTTAGAAATATGAGTGATCAACGATCGAGCTCTTTTTCTTGATTAAACACTTATTTGCCAAGTTATTAGCGAATTTAGATATTTTGAGTTTTTATATAAAAAATCGATTTTTGTCAGAAGTATGAGTGATCACAGATCGAGCTTCTTTTCTTGATTAAACGCTTATTGGCCAAGTTATTAGCGAATTTAGATATTTTTAGTTTTTATATAAAAAATCGATTTTTGGTCAGAAATATGAGTGATCACAGATCGAGCATCTTTTCTTGATTCAACGCTTATTGGCCAAGTTATTAGCGAATTTAAATATTTTGGGTTTTTATATAAAAAATCGATTTTTGGTTAGAAATATGAGTGATCACAGATCGAGCTCTTTTTCTTGATTAAACGCTTATTGACCAAGTTATCAGAGAATTTAGATATTTTGAGTTTTTATATAAAAAATCGATTTTTGGTCAGAAATATGAGTGATCTCAGATCTAGCTGCTTTTCTTGATTAAACGCTTATTGGCCAAGTTATTAGCGAATTTGGATATTTTGAGTTTTTATATAAAAATTCGATTTTTGGTCAGAAGTATGAGTGATCACAGATCGAGCTTCTTTTCATGACTCAACGCTTATTGGCCAGTTTATTAGCGAATTTAGATATTTTGAGTTTTTATATAAAAAAATCGATTTTTGGTCAGAAATATGAGTGATCACAGATCGAGCATCTTTTCTTGATTCAACGCTTATTGGCCAAGTTATTAGCGAATCTAGATATTTTGAGTTTTTATATAAAAAATCGATTTTTGGTCAGAAATATTAGTGATTATTTATCGAGCTCTTTTTCTTGATTAAATGCTTATTGGCCAAGTTATTAGCGAATTTAGATATTTTGAGTTTTTATACAAAAAATCGGTTTTTGGTCAGAAATATGACTGATTACAGATCGACCTGCTTTTCTTGATTAAGCGCTTATTGGCCAAGTTATTAGCGAATTTAGACATTTTGAGTATTTATATAAAAAATCGATTTTTTGGTCAGAAATATGAGCGATCACAGATCGAGCTCCTTTTCTTGATTAAACGTTTATTGACCAAGTTATTAGCGAATTTTCGATATTTAGAGTTTTTATTTTTCTTGATTAAATGCTTATTGGCCAAGTTATTAGCGAATTTATTTATTTTGAGTTTTTATATAAAAAATCGATTTTTGTTCAGAAATATGAGTGATCACAAATCGAGCTGCTTTTCTTGATTAAACGCTTATTGACCAAGTTATGAGCGAGTTTAGATATTTTGAGGTTTTATATAAAAAAATCGATTTTTTGTCAGAATTATGAGTGATCACAGATCCAGTTTTTTTCTTGATTATTAGCGAGTTTAGAATGTAGACAACATTGAAATGCATTCTTTTAATTAGATTTTTAAAGTTTCAGGAATCCCATTATATAAAAAATGTGTTTGCATGTAAATTTATTTCAATGGATATTTTCTATTTTGCGTAAAAAACTTTTGTGGACTATAGCGAACATTAAGAAAAATAGCCAAATCGGTCCAGGTGTTCTGCGATTTTAGATACATTGAAAAAGTGGGCGTGGTAAATTTTTCTTACGAATTTCACTACGAACATTTAAAAACAAATTAGCAAAATAGGTGCAGCCGTTTCCTGATTTTATAAAATCGAAAAAAGTGGGCGTGGTCAATTTTTCCTTCAGTAAGAACTTAAATTGGATAACTATGAACATTTAAACAAAAAATTAGCCAAATCGGTGTAGCCGTTTTCCAATTTTAGATAAATCGAAAAAAGTGGGCGTAAAAGTGGGCATGGTCAATTTTTCATTCCGTAAAAACCTAAGTTGGACTATGACCAGCATTTAAAAAAAAATTGTCTAAATCGGTGCACGACATTTGTTTGAATAATTATTCGTAAGAAATTATTCGATTAATCGAACGATCATTACTTGAAAGAATACCCTTGTATCTACACAAATTTCAGAATTCATGTCACCAAATTTCATGGCGATCGGTCCATAATTAGCCATAGCTCCCATATAATGCCCTCTTCCGAAAACCATTCACGAAAAAAAAATATTGAAATTTTTAAAGAAAAATTATTAGTGTAGGGTGTTATATGGTCGGGCTTGACTGATTCAGATTCATAAGATATAAATATTTAGAGATACACAATACCTTATTTCGTCCATTCTGCAAAAATTAAAATCGCGAATAAAATCGAGATTTTTCCAAATTAAATGAAATAGAAATGGAAACGTCCAAGAACGCAAAAGAGTATGTGTTTACCAAATGTTATTAGAATAAGAACCCAAAGTTAAGTGGTTTGTGATGTCTTATGGAGTTCATGATATGTATATCAATCTTATCGAGAATTAATAAGATATACGTGGATAAAAATAACTGTATTTCAAAGGACAGATTCAAAAGAATTATGCAACTCATACTTGTGTGCAATAACACAGCAATCGATCCGAAAAAAATAATGATTTATTCAACAGAAAGTAGTGAACCTTTCTGACAATACAAATAACAATTAGCGAAATACTGGGAAAAAGTAGCATTAGCCATTATTAATAAATGGGTCCGACAAAGCTTTTTCAAATGTGTTGAATTCCGTGTGGATATGTTTTCGAAGCCATTATGTTCAGGTTCAAATACATCGGCTTAAGGCATCTGATAGATTGACATACCTTCAAGAGTCCTATTTTCCTCTATAGTCTGACAATTCTTTTCACAAAACTATTTAGTATTATAAGTAAAGAGTTCAGTTTCAAGATTTTAATGTTTATTAAAAACTGTTTAAGTAATTTAAAAACATTGTTCTGATTAGCATGCTAATATTTTACGCACCAGGGAAAGGTGTACTTATACATAACATATTTGTGTATCTCAGTTATACATAAAATGTACTAAAGCAAATAATAATTCAAAAATTTTATTACGAATAGTAAAAAGTATAAAAAAACTATATTTTACTCTTTTTATATACAAAATTACATACAGTCGTATGTATACATGCAGACTTATAAGTATTTATTTATTTATGTGCGTTATTATATCATTCTACCAACAACTCTATGGGTGGAAAAAGTACCCACTTAAAAAAAAAGTAAAACAAAAGACACAAATTTTAAAATATAGACACTTATAAACTTTTCAGTATAAACCGAAACAGATAATGATATTGGTTGGTAAGTTTGACTGGTTGCTATCACAAGAATATGAATTATTGTTAGTTTAAATACTTACATATATACAAGTGCATTAAAATAAAATTCAAAATCCGAATACAGTATAAAAATGGTTGCCATAAACATATATTTATTAACCACAACCATATACATAATTACCGCAATCATATACATAATTACAGTGACCATAATATTGCAGAAAAAAACTTGTCAAAATTTTGCAAAAAATTCCTTGGGAGAATCGAAATTCAAAAAAGTGCAAAATAATAAGGGCTACCCTAATATACACATGCATGTATAAAGGTGCTTGAAAAATAAATGTCCATTTAGATATTTAATGTAGCGGAGAATAAGTTAGATAAGTTAGTGTATTCATAGATACTAAAAAAATAACTGTTAAAGAACTTGTAATGGAGTTTTATAATTTCTGATTAATATCTACTAAGTAAGAAGATGCATTTTGTATCATCTACTTAAAGTTACAATTAAACAAATAAGTCCGTTAACCCATTTTGTACCAGTGGAGGAGATTTTGACCACAAACTTTTGCCGTTTATACCCTACACCACCATAGTGGGGAGGGTATAATGCGTTTGTGCTGATGTTTGTAACGTCCAAAAATATTAGTCTAACTTAACGAAACCGCAATATTAAAAGTATTTAAAATCTAAAAAAATCCAAAAAGGACTCTAATGGTATAATGAATGATTTTGTATGCATAGAAAAAGAATTGAGATATTGGATATGCTTTATCATGCCTTACTTCCGATTTCTCCAACATCTACAGTCATCGAGGGAGTTTTTTCAAAGTCATGTTTTATGAAATCTAAAGAACAACTCGTTTAAAAGGAAAGGGTTAAGATCTTCCACAAAAATGATCCCCATGAAATTCCACAATATAACTCTGACAATAAGAATTCTCTTAGACATTAACTTACAACATTTTTTTCAGTTAGTATACTGCTCCCTTCGATAAAAAAATGAAAACTTTGACCCACTGTAAAAAAAAATTCCGACCAGGTGGACTATAAGTTTATTCTACAAAAATTATCTACTCAACATGGCCTTTCAGAATTATAGGGTCACTATTCTGTTCCAATCAAAAAGTCTCAATTTGTTGGATAGTGTAATTACTCATAGCTCCCATATAAGGCCCTTTCCAAACACACTTTAACAAGCACAAATCTCATAAAAATGTTGGTATTGACATAAAATTCAACAAAAATAACTTTTATATAGACTTAAATAACATGACCTAATTTCATGGCGATCGGCCCATAATCAGTCATATCTCCCTATAAGGCTCTCTTCCAAAATTATTCACGAAAAGAAAAATGAAAGAATTAAAAGAACAATAAAATGTATTCTAGTTGCTGTTATAATTTCAATATCCCAGTTGTAAATCCTAAATATATTCTGGTTCATATTTTTGTTTTTCTGGGGTAAAAAACTCAACTAAAATCTGTATTTGTAGCTCTTAGATAGTGCTACAAATATGTGCTCTTAAATGTAGCTCGATAGATAACAAATTTTTGTTTGCAAATTGTTGTGTGAAAAAAATGTATGCTCATCTTCGATTATATAACAGATAAAAGCAACATATTATTAAGTATTAACCCATGCAAATTATGCAGAAGAAGGTGGACTTTCTTAAATCAATGTTTTATATTTGACTTATAATTATTGTGCATAGTCAGAAATACAATTTGACTTCTATATACAAAATTGCTACAAATTGTTTGAAAAATACTTGTATGTTACAAAAAAATATTTCATTTATAAGACATACATGCATAAAAATGGGAATATATTTTCGAAGTGGTAAAGAAAACAAACGCAATTCTCTTAGAAAAAACCGATAATTTAAACAGAGACAAACCCACTCATAAATGTTCCATCGGCAACAGGAACAAATAAACAATTTATTATTTTTTATAAATTAATGTTTTACTTATCTCTTCTTTGTGGAAAGATCGTCATAACTCAAAAATTATTGTTTAAAATATATTATTTTTATTTGTGCATTTGAGAACATTTTCATTGTGTAATTAAATAGCACACTTCGTTTTTCTTCGAAATTTCCGATTTTTGTGAACTGTTTAATATAAAATGTTGATTTTTGGTTATCGGTTTATACGGTTTATATCATTCGGTTAACAAATTTTTAAAATTTGGGAGTAAAATCTATAAAATCTTATGTTTTGGTGAATTTTTTACATTCATTTGGCCTCATTTATAACCTAAACTGCTGATATACAATATAATGCTCTTTCCATAAAAAATTTCAAGAACTAAAATGATTGTAAATAGCAGAGGACAACTTGAAGACACTGTCAGAATAAATTACACATAATGATACTATTTAAAATTAAAATTAGATTCTGCATATTTCTAGAAGTTTAGGCTAAATCTTACTAATAATTCATTAAAAACTTAGTGATGATTTTACCAAATGTTAAATTGAATTTGAGGTACATGTCTTTGATGTACATATCTTCATTCAATAAATTTGACTTTTATTAATCATTTCGTTAGCTTAGTGTAGAACGATGTCAAGTTTCTTATCAGAAATATTACAAAAAGCCATCTAAAATCTTTGATTTTAAATATTTTTGAAATTTGTTAAATATGTTGTTCTCAGATTATGATATAAATAAGCCGATAGCAACATAATATAGTAAGTTGTTTATCATAAAAATGGTTGTCAGAAACATATACATTAGGGTGGCCCTTAATAAAAGAATGTTGGATTTTGGCCATTCTCACCCCCCAGTTTGGTGAACATTAGTAAAAAAATCATTCTGAAAAAATTTAAAAATTACTTTTGCAATTTAATTTAAAAGAATGGAAATGTGTACGCAATTTTCATTCTAATGAGACATAAAAAATAGAAATTGGTCAAAAAATGTTAAAGTTGTTGAAAATTCGCCACGCCATTAACGTGTCTCAGGCAACTAGAACAAGAAATGTATTAACAAAATTAACATATTTTGATAAATATTAAAATAAAAGCTCATTTTTACTTAAAATATATCCATATTTACTTGTATATGAGTTTTTGTCTTCGTATGATACGGTTGTTAACCTATTCGCAGGTATGACCAAAAAAATATAATTTTTTTAACGGCAGATTCAAAACTACATTTTCAAATTTTTAAAAATTTTGTTAAACAAATTTCAGAATTTTTTTATCATCTCATTGGAAATATCGCTTATAGTTTTTCCGTACCTGCGATTTAAATTTTAAAATTTTCGAGAAAAACCAATATTTGGCAATTTTTTGGCGAATGAGCTCTATTTCCTTACTGTTATGAATTTTAAGTAAAACCTATTCAAAATATTATAAATATACTCTGAAAGTTTTACTAAAATTGGAAAACGTTAAACCTTAAATCGTGAAGGTACAAATGTCCTCTTGAAATTGGACTTTATCGGTCATAAATGTTTAATTTATATATGTATCTATACAAATTGCGCTCCGAATAAGTTTTATATATACAAAATTCATGTCACCAAATTTTGTTACGATCGTTCCATAATTAGTCATAGCTCCCATATAGACCCGCTTCCGAAAATCACTTTAACGTGCTTAAATCACTTAAAAATTTTGGTATATACACAAAATTCAAGATAAATAACTTACATATAGATATAAATCACACGACCTAATTTTATGGTGATCGGTCCATAATTGGTCATAGCTCCCATATAAGGCCCACTTCCGAAAATCACTCAAAAATATAAATTATTGAAATTTTAAAAGAAAAATATTTTTACTCATTTACTTGGTGTAAGGTATTATATGGTCGGACTTGACCGACCATACTTTCTTACTTGTTTTTTCTTTAAGCCTATTTCCTCCTTTACGATTATTGTATACATCATTATGCAATCGGAGTTTAGAAGACTCAGGTTTATTAAAATTGTTTAGCAGTTTACTTACAGTTTTATTGATTTAGATACAAATTCGTGAATTTAGAGCTATGACAGTCTTTTGACAAATAAACGATTTATCTGTTCTGCATAGAAAAATACACATTTAACAAATTTTATGCATTATTGTTGTTAATTTTATTTTAAGATTTATATACGATACACATGTACTGACGATGTGGTAACTGCTCTTAAGGACTTTCCCAGCGGGAAAAATATGCAGTAAAGAGGCCTTCCTAAATGCCTCATTTTGGAGACGCAAGGACTTTTAGCCGCATTGCAAAAACATTTCAGTTGTACACGGCGCTCTGTGTCATTGCGAGCCAAGGCCTTGCGCAGATGCTGCGGCATCTTTTACATCATGCTGTTACTACTTCTACTTCACTTCACTTTTTATTAGAAGGTCATTGAGCTTCATTGAGCTTCACGAACACCTTCTAAAAGCAGGCAGAGTGGAATGAGTATCTGATTTTTTAGAATGTGTAATTATGCCTTTTAGAAGGCCTATAAACTGAAGTCCTGTAATTTTTCCCGCTGTGTTTATATATTTACAAACACATTCAAACCCCAACACATACAACTATACATGTTTAGATTATGAGGTTAATGCAAGTATCGCTGAAGGGTAGTGCGAGTACTTTTACTTTAATTTACAATATTTCATAAAATATGCAAACGTATAATTAAAACACGTATAAGAAAATGTAATATTTTATTAAGGGAATTATTTGATAAAATTTATTGCATATAAAAAACAGCAAAAGTAATAAAAAAGTTCACTTGATATTGTATTTGAGTTAAACATAATATTCTTTTTGCTGCTATTTAAAACGGAGTTAATTGCTTGTCATAATAAAATGTTTTGAGTTTATTTATAAGATTACAGCGCAAAAGTTAAGCGAATGTTTTTCAGGAACATTGTAAGAAATTTGTGAAAATGTATTTCATTTATATTAATGCGGTATAAAAGAAAAGGGTAAATCAACTTTTAAATGTTGTTTTGTTTAGTTACAGAAATATTTAAGAAGGAACTGGAAATTTTATATTGGTTTAGAAAAAGCAATTAAAACAAATAAGTGAATTCTAGCTTTTAACAATTCATTCCCTCAAAAGCATTCCATCAAATTCATAAGTATATCTTAAATTAGGGTACTAATTTGAGGAATGATCGTTCGACTAATCGAATAATTTCTTACGAATAATTAGGAGGAGTTCAGTACAGAAGAATTATATATATAAAGATAATGACTTACAAAAATTTTATTTCTTTTAAATTCGACAAATAACTAAAGATACAGGGAGACATTCGATCACTGTAGATGAGTGGTCCGATAGCTCTTTCTATAGATATATAAATATTACTGCAAAAAGTTACAATTCTTAAAACAAGTCTTTCAAAATGTTTAATATAGGATTCAACCAATGAAAATAAAGGGTACGGAATAAAATATTTGTTATTAGTACAAAAAAGGCTAAGTGATTTTAGAATTAATTTCGCAACTGAATTTTTAGTTTTTAGCATGAACATTAGGGTGGCCCTTAATTAACGAAAGCTAGATTTCGGCCATTCTCAACCCGCAGTTTGGGGATAAGACGTGCCCCAAGCCCTCTAAAGTTTTGAGATGCATTTACAAGGGGAAAAATGCATTTTTCTCAGTTTTTGTAAAAATTTTGCCATTAAGTAACTACTTTTGCAATCTAATATAAAAGAATCGAAATCTGTACGAAATTGTCGTTGTAATGAGATATAAAATACAAATATTGGTTAAAAAATGTTAAAGTTATTAAAAAATCGCCAGGCCATTAATGTATCTCAGGCAACTAGAACAAGAAATGTAGGAACAAAATTAACATATTTTGAGAAATATTAAAATGAAAGCTCATTTTTACTTAAACTATATCCATATTTACTTGTATATGAGGTTTTGTCTACGTAGGATAACGTTTACCTATTCGCAGGTGGGACCAAAAAAATAAAACTTTTTTAACGGCAGTTTCAAAACTCCATTTTCAAATTTTTAAATTTTTTTTTTAACAAATTTCAGAATTTATTTATCATCTCATTAGAATTTATTTAGAATATAATAGGGAATAAAAATATGAAAAAATTATGAAAATATCTCTTATAGTTTTTCTGTGCCTGCGATTTAAATTTTGAAATTTTCGAGAAAAACCAATTATTTGGCAATTTTTTGGCGAATGAGCTCTATTTCCTTACTCTTATGAATTTTAAGCAAAACTTATTCAGAATCTTATAGCTCAGATAATTTTTAATATACTCTGAAACTTTTACTAAAATCGGAAAACGTTAACCCTTAAATCGTAAAGGTCAAAAGTAAAATTTTTCAATATTTGGATTTTCTCTTGGAAAGATTTCGAAATGTTCGAAATGTTGTATATTTTACGGCCGATTTTGATGAAATTTAACAAAAATATAACACAAAGCCTAGTATTTACAAAAACAGCAGAAAAATTAAAATTAACCCTATAGAGCACTTGGGGTTAAAATGACACCAAACTTCAAAAACCATAAAACAAATTATGATTTTAAAAGTTTGGGGTCATTTTAACCCCAAGTGCCATTAAGCGTTAATTTCCATTCTTGTACTAGACTTCATGTTATATTTCTCTTAAGTTTCATCAAAATCGACCCAAAAATAAATAACATTCCGCTATCTTAAAATTAGAAATTCCAAATATTGAAAAATTTGACTTTTGACCTTCACGACATAAGGTTTAAAATTTTCCAGTTTTAATAAAACTTAAGAGATATTTTCATAATTTTTTCATATTTTTATTCCCTATTATGTTGTCAATAAATCCCAATGAGATGATAAAAAAATTCTGAAATTTGTTTAACAAAATTCTTAAAAATTTGAAAATGGAGTTTTGAAACTGCCGTTTAAAATTTTTTATTTTTTTGGCCAGATCTGCGAATAGGTTGGCGGTATCCTACGAAGATAAAAACTCATATACAAGTAAATATGTACATATTAAGTAAAAATGAGCTTTTATTTTAATATTTATCAAAATATGTTAATTTTGTTCCTACATTTCTGGTTCTAGTTGCCCGAGACACGTTAATGGCCCGCCGAATTTTTAATAACTTTAACTTTTTTTTAACAATTTCGGTTTTTTATATCTCATTAGAACGACAATTACGAACACATTTCTATTCTTTTAAATTAAATTGCAAAAGTAATTTTTTAATGGCAAAATTTTTACAAAAACTGAATAAAATGCATTTTTTCCCCTTGTAGATGCATCTCAAAACTTCAGAGGGCTTGCGGCACGTCTTAACCCCAACCGATTTACCTAAAATTTGTTCAGGATGATTCTTTTACCAATGTTCACCAAACTAGGGGGTGAGAATGACCAAAGTCTTTCGTTTATTAAGGGCCTCCCTAATGAACATATGCTGGCGAAACATTATTAGAATCGCTATTAATAATGAAAATATTAACTTAGATTAAAGTGGTGTTGAAAGTGATTTTGAAACGGTCGTCGAAAGTGATATTGAGGATGACACTTATAATGATCACATTGAAATAGACGAAGGCAATGATCTTAAAATATATATAAGTCATGTTATTAACTGCTTACGTAAGTGTTGCACAATATTTAATTAATCTAATGATAAACACAAAATATTGCTTACAAAACATATATGTATACCTATACGTTTTGTTGCAAGAAAAACATGGAGTTCGTCTTATACATGATGTTAAACATAGTTGGACATCTTTGTCTAACATGGTAATAATATGTTTGCGTATTTATAGATGCATCAATCATGGAATGTCTGACTTCAAATTAGCCACCTTCACTGAAAATGATATCGAACTTTGGACAGATTTGTGTAATTCCCTAAGACCATTTAACTAACTAAAGATTCGACAACTTTCATAAAGCTTGCGAGTATAATACAATTTGTTATAAATAATTTAGAATTTACTATAGAATTAGTTACTCATTTTAAACCCCAAATTAATGAGCGACATAAAAAAGTTCTTAATACGTTTATATTGTACTTGAATTCAGGATCATGTCCAAATAGCTCAATTTTTTTAAAGCATAGCTCCAAAACGGAAACTAATGAGTTTGCTAGTCAATTTTTTTGTAAATTGTTCGGGAGGGAATCTGATCAGAATATTTCTGATGAAAATTTAATGATGAACTGTGTTTTCGAATGTTTTTAACATAATCAGTACTTGAATTGTTAATTTAAACGTTATAGTTCACTCTTTACTATTTTAAAAAAAATTTAAATTATTCGAATAATTCGATTAATTTAAAACGTGTGATCGAATTATTCGTACAAGTTAAAATCTCTTATTCGAATTATTCGTTATATTCGAACAAGAGAAAAATCGAATAATTTGAATCCCCTAATCCTAATAAAGAGTAAACTCTTCTATGTTTAAGTGCTACACACTTAAAATCCATGCATGTTTGTGATAAAAAACTAGAAATTACACCTGAACTTTACACAGCTTTTTAATAAGTTTATATTTTTTAGCACTTTTTTTATTCTACTGATGCCATTCTAAATTTTAAGAACATTTGTTTGTCGTTTTCTTGTTGAAATTTGTACTTCTTACATTTAATAGTGTCGTAAGAATAGTGACCAATAGTAAAAAGAGTTTTAACTAAAAGCTTCATTATACACTGCTATAAATTCGTTTTACTTTTTTTTATATTTTCTTTACAAAAGTATTATATGGATAAATTTTTTATATACGAGTATCTTTGTCATATAAATTCACATAAATCCGTATGTTTCTTGTTCCTCTTCTGTAGTCATTTAAAATGTAAAAAAAAACGTTGAATAAAGTTATATGTACAGTGGAAGAGAATATGATGCCACATTTGTTCAAAGTTTTTCAGATTTTAATCAAAGTTATTATAAAATATTCTTTGTAATCAATAAATGAAAAATTAAAAAGTATGTTAAATATCGAGTATAACAATAATCAGGTTTTGAAATTTGGCAAACACCTCCATAATTTTGTGTTACGGTTAAAGATGTTTTTACCTTTGTGCTCTTATAAACCAGAATCGATCGATCACTTGGGAGAGAAATTTCTATGCGTTATTTACGAAAGAATGCCTGATTTAATGCAAAAGGTTTGAATGCTTTAGCTGCGATGGTGACATGCCCGATATCATATTTAGAATTATTAATAAAGCCAATTGACATAAAAAACGTTTTTCTCTATTTTGTAAGCTTACATAATACATCTATTTTACAGAAACTGTCCATTTTCCGACGACAAATTCTGTTCTTAGTGCAAAATATATATGTGCCGAAAACTACACAAGAGTGTATGCAACGTAGCTCTGTCAATGTTTCGACATGAAACATTTTTTTTCTTAAATTACTGCATTTTTTGTTCATAATTGAAAATGTTAAGATTTTAACCCATTTTCGGCTGGTGGTCGAATTTTCGACCAGCAAATTTGTAAGTGAATATCTTTGTAAGTGAATATGGAGCAAAAAATGCAATTTTTAGTCACTTTTCTAAAATGTTAAAAAAATTAAAAAAATAAAAAAGTAATTAATTTTTATTACTTTTCCGTGAAGACAAAATACCAAATTATAAGAAAAAAAAGAAATCAAATTCAAAATGATAAAACTCTTATTTTTGAGAGGCCGTAATTTTTAGTGGTCGAAAATTCGGCCAATGGCCGAAACCCATCATATAGCGTCATGCATACTAATTTAATTATTTTCTTTTCTTATTATATTAAAATGCTTCAAAATCATAACATATGTTTTATTTTTACCCTTGGGTAATTTTTATGTGATAAATGCATATCATTTTGTTTTGTGAGACCTAAATAGTGCATAAATATCTCCTTTTGATATTTATGCACTATATTTGGATAATTCCATTATTGCGGAAATGGTTGCTTTTACAAATGTCTATGCGCGTGAAAATAATGCTACTGCTAACCTTTACCAATAGAATTGCGTCGGTTCATTGAAATTTTATATTTGTCTGGTTATCATACTTTACCACATATCGATCATTATTGGTCTTCTCCGACATGGCATTATCAATGTTGAAACAGGTATTTGCATCTTGCCGATAATACTAATTTGGATATATCAGATCGTTTTGTTGCACTCATGTAAGATGTTTATAAAATAAAAGCCAATTCGATTCGGCTTTAAGTCGTGGTGCTTATGTTCAGAAAAGGGCTATTTATTTTATACAGTGGTTCAGCCACATCTTATAGCAAGAGCATATGTCCTGGTGCCCAAAAAGTTTTAAATTTGCTTGCTAACGTACCTGATCCGGAGTTTCATACTGTTTCCTTTGACAATTTTGTGTTCTTCTTATCAGCTTATGTGTCTTTTTGAGCCAAAATTTTATGCAATTGGAACTAACATGAAAACAGAATGGAAAATGTTCCGTTGCTAAATCTAAAGAAAGGTTGCGAGGAGAATTTGTTCTTTTAGTTGATAGTCAACAGTAATGCTATAACAATAACTCCACAGTTGAACCACTGGTCAATGCAAAAAGATATTGTCGCAAGCAGAAGAAAACCATAACAATTCCATAGCCGAAAGTGATAAAAGAATAGAAAAACTTCAAAACAACAAACCATTATCGCAACTTGATTTTCATTCTGAAGTCACAAGTAAACTATTGACATACGAAAAGGTTAATGAGTCTGAAAATGAGAACCTGAAATATCCCACGAACAATCCTCGAATCAATGAGAAAGTACACGCCGTATCAAAAAGCGCATAGAATAAACATAGTCGGTGTATGCTATGCAAGAAGTACACTTTATTTACATGTAAGAAGTGCAATATTTATCTACACATCAAATGTTTTAAATGCCACGTATTCAGAAATAATAATTATTTTAAATTAAACCGCATTACATTAATATTTTCCTTCAAACTAAAGATTTTCTTTTATTAATTGCAAATATTTATATTCCTTAAATTATATCGTTTTCGGCCAATGGTCGATTTTTCGACCAAGCCATACTAGGAAAATGGCAACCCTGGGACAAAAAAATTTAATTTTTTTTTCTTAATTGGAGCTTTTAAACCATGCCTTTAAAAGGAATTTAATAAGCTCCGTCGGATTCTGGTAGTGGCCGATAATGGGTTAAAAAAAAATTAATTTCATGTTGTTTCCCACACAAAGAACAGCTAACATAGGTTATAAAATCCACTTCTATTTGACTGTGATTTTGTTAAAAAATCAAGCCCGACCATATAATACCCTATACTAAGTAAAAGAGCAAAAATATTTTTCTTTTAAAATTTCAATAATTTATATTTTTGAGCGGGTCTATATGGGAGCTATAACTAATTATGGACCGATCGTAACAAAATTTGGTGACATGAATTTTGTATATATAAAACTTATTTGGAGTGCAATTTGTGGAGATACAGTTATAAATTAAACATTTATGACCGATAAAGTCCAATTTCGGAAGGACATTTGTATGGGGTCTAGATGAAATAATGGACCGATTTCAGCCAGTTTCAATAGGCTTGGTCCTTGGGCCGAAATAATAATATGTACCAAATTTGATCGAAATATCTTCAAAAGTGCGACCTGTACTCTGCTCACAAGGTTTACATGGACTGCCAGCCAGCCAACCAGACGGACGGGCGGACATCGTTTAATCGACTCAGAAAGTGATTATAAGTCGACCGGTATACTTTAAGGTGGGTGTTAGACTAATATTTTTGGGCGTTACAAACATCTGCACAAACGCATTATACCCTCCCCACTATGGTGGTGTAGGGTATAAAAAGTCAAAACTTTTAATTTACATCTGATTGATTAAGATCCATAAATATTTTTTTAGAACAAATATTATATTCTACTTTGCACATCTAATCAATAATAGGTTTATTTACTTCCAAAAAAAGACCACTTCTTTGCCTTTCTCTGCCACCTGATGTAAAATATTACAAATTGTTCCCGATGATAATTGATAAAATATGGAAAAAATTAAAAATTAAAATCCTAAAACACTAATAGCTCATAAACTTTTTCTTTTGGCCAGTGTCAAATTTGTGTTGCAATTTCATTCCGCATAAATTATTACTTATTGTTTTAATCAAAATGTTTCACAAATAGTTTAAATAGCAATTTCTTCAATCTTTCGAAAAAATTAAAATTTTTGAATTTTTTTTTGAACTCAAAAACTTTTTTGATTTTTTTTTCAAAATGGGCCTTTTTTTAAAAAGAAAACATTTTGCTAAGAACAATAAGTAACATTGGTGCAAATTTCATCCCGATCAGAAGACATCGATTTCAAAAGTTGGTTCACTTGTCATGAAAATCCCCCATATTTAACACTTTTATTTCTGCAGCCATTTTCCATCATCACTGTAACTGTATAAAGACAATCACATAAACACACATAAATATATTTATATATGTATATATAAAAATAAACGAAAAGTTTAATAGTATTTGTAAGTAGTATGGTCCATTTTATTTCTCTCTCAGTCTTTTCCCTTGTTTTTGTTCTTTATTTTCACATTTCAGTTTCTTTTATATCTCTTTGCCACAAAAAGATATTTTGCCAAAGGATAAATTTTAGTCAGTTGTATCAGTTTCACTTACTATGTACATTCATGTTTTCATACATTCGTAGTCAGTCAGTTTGGAATGTGTCTGTATTTGGGTACGTAAGTACGTATGTTTTTACTACAATATGCAATGCATGCGTATTAGAGTAGTTCCTATTTTGCACTTTGGTGATTTTTGATTCTCTCAAGATCTAAAGATTGGTCTTCATAACAAATGCTGAAATTTTTAGTAAACTCGTACGACGTTAAGAGGTTACATATAACCAAATATTTTTAGTAATTTAAGCTAAAGAGTTAAATTCAAAAAAAGAAATATGTAAGAAAGCATGTTTTGTTTGGCAAAATAAAATCCTCAAATACAAGTTGGACCATTTTCTCATTTTCTCCCCCCTTTTAACATTGAGGGGCCACTCACTGACCCACATTATCCCTAGGAAGCTAAACAACTGTAAATCAACTCAAAAACACCTTTTTACTTCACGAATTATTTCCAAAAATTAACGTTTCTAAACCACATCAATTGTTCATTATTTAATTTTTTAATTGTTTTTTTCTAAATTGCTTTGAACGATAACATGAAAGTTCAAATAAAATGTTTAACCTCCAAACGTTATCCGATTATGCCAAAATTCTGAGCATTGGATTTTTTGACGTCGATGAAAAATGTTAGACCTTTGAACCGAAAATAGCTAGACTGCAAAATATAGGCCACCCTATTGTGTATGTCTGTATATGAGTTGAAATAGTTGTGCATGTCTTTGGTTTTGGTGCTTGTGTGTAAAGTTGCAAACTTAAATTTATACTTGTAATCCATGTCCATCAAATGAAATGTCCAAACATAATTTCTTTTCATGAGTTTTGTGGTTTTCCAACATATAAACGTAATTTTTTCTTTACATTTTTTCGTCTTGCTGTTGATGCTGTTGTTATAAAATGCCGTCCATATAACACCAGTTAACATAAAATGTACCAAAAAAAACACAAAATAAAAACAAAAAAAATAATGGAATGAAACAGTATTGTATGAACAAAAAACTTAATTTTAACTCTTTCATGCATTTATTTTTATCATCTTGTTTGATGGCGATGCACCGCGGTGGGGGGAATACTAGCAAAGGCTTCACTCATGGACGTATTTTTTAACGGATATTCAAAGTAAATGTTTTGGAATTTAAAATATTGTGACAGTTGATAATCGTGTGTACCAAAAGATTATGATATTTTAAATTTACTCATTGGTTGAGCCATCAAGTTGAATGTTATGGCCAGCAATTGGGCAAAGAAAGACATTTGAATGGCAAGGAAATTGGAAATTAACTTTATTGATGGAAAAGAAATTTTTAATTTGCAATGCAGTTGCACAACTCTTGAAAACTACTGGGTAACGGAAATTTTTTGAAAAGTTTTATTGCATGTGAAAACTGTTTTATGGTAATGGAACTGTGGTTAATATTTATTTTTAAAGAATTTTAAAAATTAAGAACTAATTGCTCAACAGTATTAAAATGTAACAAATAAGAGTATTTAGCTGTGCCAAATTTTGTATACCCACCACTAATATGTGAGTAATTCCACGAGAATGACAACCACGACTGAAACTATATTTAATTTTTTAATTTAATTGGTATGTTTTAGGTTAAGATTGCGGCGAAATCTAAGCTCCCAATTAGCATATAGTATGAAATGAATTTGACTCTGATTACTTATCAAATTGTTTATTTTATATAGATAATATATATTTTCTATTTATTTTTTTAGTTTTTTTTTAGTGGCTCAAAGCTAAATTCGTACACTAGTAAATTTATTATATATCTCTTAATTTCAGCTTACCTCTTAAAGTTAGATAAATAGTGTGTTTGGGAGGGTTGTAGCTTATGTCATTATTCAATTCATATGTAAAATAAAAGTAAAACCATTTAAATAACACTGTAATTAAGAATTAACAAAAAATCCACTAAAAACCAAACTCGTACATTTAACATGGTATGCTAAATCATTACTTTGTATGGTATCATTTTGCTTGAATGAGAATTTATGGTCTTTTAGGCATACTTTCCACTAGTTTGCGGCAAACGGTGGGATCAATATTTTCTCATTCCATAGTAAGAACTCTTCTCAACTCCTATTTAGAGGAAATTTGGTGTTGTCTCACTTTATTATCGAGGTAGCTCCAAAGATTCTCAATGGGGTTGATGTCAGGGCTCTGGGCAGGTATCTGCATTACATGAGGACAATTGTAGAATAACCACGAACTGACATTGTAAGCTTTATTCTGAGGAAATAAAGCTTACTGGTAGAAATAGTAAGTGTTTGATAAAGTCAGTTTTGGCTTTGATAATGGTACATTTGATAATACATTTTTTGGTACATCATGCCTTCCATGAAATGAAGAGAACCTGGGCCAGCTGCCAAGAAAGACCCTTAAACCATCACCGATCCGTCACCATGCTTTACAGTAGATTTAACATGGTATGGTAAGAGCTACTCATTAGCCTTTCGCCATAAATATGGTTTTCCATTATAGCCAAATATGTTAAATGTTCTCTCGTCTGTGAACAGCACATCCTTCCAAAAAGAAAAATCCTTTGATATATGTAGTTTGGCGAAGTTTAAGTAGTCCTTTTTATTTCTCTTGCTAAGTAAAGGCATTTTCTAGCCATTCTACCAGTAAAATTCGCTCTATGGAGTATATTCCGGATGGTTTGGACGCAAGCTTTCTTTCCCGCAACGGACGTAAGTTTGGAAGAGCATGCAAACAGATCCTTTTTACACGCTCTGACAATATTTCTTTCCCGCAACGGACGTAAGTTTGGAAGAGCATGCAAACAGATCCTTTTAGTATAACATTAGTATAACACCCACCTTAAAGTATACCGATCGACTTAGAATCACTTTCTGAGTCGATTAAACAATGTCCGTCCGTCTGGTTGGCTGTCCTTGTAATCCTTGTGCGCAGAGTACAGGTCGCAATTTTGAAGATATTTCGATCAAATTTATTACATATTATTTTTTCGACCCAAGGACAAAGCCTGTTGCAAATGGCTGAAATCGGTCCATTATTTCACCTAGCCGCAATACAAATGTCCTTCCGAAATTGGACTTTATCGGTCATAAATGTTTAATTTATAAATATATCTCCACAAATTGCGCTCCAAATAAGTTTAATATATACAAAATTCATGTCACCTAATTTTATTACGATCGGTCCATAATTAGTCATAAATCACACGACCTAATTTCATGGTGATCGTTCCATAATTGGTCATAGCCCCCATATAAGGCACACTTCCGAAAATCAGAAATATGAATTATTCAAATTTTAAAAGAAAAATGTTTTTGCTCTTTTACTTACTGTAGCGTATTATATGGTCGAGCTGGACCGACCATACTTTCTTACTTGTTTTTTATTTGTTTTGAAGTCCTGTATCGTTTTAGAATGTATTGGATAGTAGAATAATTCTTTCTTTTGGGAATTTCAAGAAGAGATTTTCCATCCCCCGGAAGCTTCACAGCAAGCTTTCGGGTTTTTTCGGTTGTTTATCCGTTATGTCTTCCATTTGCACAAATAAAAGATATTATTTTCTTAAATAAGGTTCGCTGTACGAGTTCGGGTTTTATGATTTTTAATAAGATTTTTAATTAAACCGCCCATAATTTCTTACCTTCTAACATAATTAATTTGTTTAAATACCCATCGGATAGAGAACAATTTACCCAATAAACCCTCCATACATTGTTTTCATGTACCATTAAGTTAGGTGTACGAATTTGGCTTTGAACCACTGTATATTGTTTTACTATAAGAGAAAAATCTGTCACGTACGGTATGTCACGTACGATATTAAATTTTATTTATTATAAAATCCATTATCCATTATTTTTATTTAAATATGACGGATTGTAAAGGAAAAATATGAGGTTTAGTGTAAGAAATTATTAGAAAACATAACGGTTCTCAAGATTCGCAAATTTTCGCATATTTCTACATATACCCTTATTTCGCTAGATATTTTGGACAACAATGTTTCGAAAGAACTGAATGCGTTTGAGCAGATGTATGTAACGTAAAGTATACCGATTGACATAGAAAGTGATTCTGAGTCGATTAAACGATGTCCGTCCGTCTGGCTGGCTGTCCATGTAAGACTTGTGCGCTAAGTCGCTATTTTGATTAAATTTGTTATATATAATTTTCTCGGCCGAAGGACCAAGCCTATTGAAACTGGCTGAAATCGGTCCATTATTTCACCTAGCACCCATACAAATATCCTCCCGAACTTTGGACTTTATCGGTCATAAATATTTAATTTATATAGGTGTCAACACAAATTTTCCTCACAAATAAGTTTTATATATACGATATTCATGTAACCAAATTTTGTTACAATCAGTCCATAATAAGTCATAGCTCCCATATAGAACCGCTTCCGAAAATCATTTTAACGAGCATAAATCTCTTAAAAATGTTGGTCTACACACAAAATGCAACATAAATAACTTTCATACAGACATAAATCACACAACCTAATTTCATGGTCATCGGTCCATAATTGGTCATAGGTCCCATATAAGGCCTGCTTCCGAAAATCACTCACGAATATAAATTATTGATATTTTAAAAGAAAAATGTTTTTGCTCATTTACTTATTGTACTTTTAATTATTTTAAAATATAGTACCCTCTGCACGCAGAGAAAAAATATAATTGGGCATGGTTACTGTAACCATTTATATAGTGTTGCAAGTTTTTTAACTATATTATAGTCACAGTAACCATTTACATGATTGTGGTAACCATAATATGGTTAACTTACGATTCACATGATTGTCTCAACCATATATATGGTTACAGTAAACATATATATGTTTGTGGCAACCATATTTATGATGAATAATTTTATAATAATATGTTGTTCTCAGATTATGATAAGCCTTAAGCCGAGAGCACCATAATATGATAAGTCCTTTATCATATAAATGGTTGTCACAAACATATATATGTTTACTGTAACCATATTTATGGTTGAGACAATCATGTGAATCATAAGTTAACCATATTATGGTTACCACAATCATGTAAATGGTTACTGTGACTATAATATAGTTAAAAAACTTGTAACAATATTGAAATGGTTACAGTAACCATGCCCAACTATATTTTTTCTCTGCGTGTGGTCGGAACACGTACATCACATACGATGACATGGAATTACCCATATTTTTCTGATATAGGGGTTATATGGTCTATTATATATGGATCCTCACAGAAGTTGGTAGAAAGGCTGAGGTTCATATAAAACTAGTTTTTGTAATTTCGTCATGTTCAAGTCATTTTGAGAGGGGGCATTGTATGGAGGCTAGGTGAAATCATGGAGCATTTTCAATACGAAACAAACCATATAAAGAAAGACTATTTGTAGAAATATTCAGCCTGCGAACACCTTACGTTTCAACAGACAGATGGACAGACGGACGGACATTGCTAGATGAGGACCCAGAATATATATACTTTTTGGTTCTATGATCAATATTTCTATATGTTACAAACGGAATGAAAAAATCATTATACCCCCTATATTTTTTATGGTTGGTATAAAAACTAGCTATTCATTTTTAAAACAATATCTAATACAAAGGATTAAAGAAAATTGCTATCATGATTATTGTAAGAAACACAATTATTGCACGTAATTGTCTATTATTAAGCTACAGCATTATTATGCTATACGATTTTTTTTATTATTTTTATCCTTTCAAAATCTAACAATATTATTTAACACAATAAACACTTCATTTTGCTAAGTAGTTATTCATGTTTCACCTCAAAGTATATTTTTTTTAGTTTTTTTTTTGCATAATCTTTTTTCTCATTTTATTGTTCTCATGATTTTCAGCTATTTCGTGTCCTTTATTGCAACTATTACGGTGGAAAATGTGGGTAGACGATAGGAAAACAAGAATAATGAAAAAAATTATTCTATAATGAAATATCTTTTGGACTTATTATTTGTTGTTTATTCATGCATGCATATTATGGAGCTGTATTAGTGTCGTAACAATAATAAAAAATAATAGCTAGAAAAGTAGTTGCAATTGTTCTATTATCATTGTTAGATTTTTGTTATTCTAACGTTTAAATGCACTCATATGATTGTTTAGAAACACATATGCATACCTACACTACTGCTTATATGTAATTTAAATACTCCCATACATGTAAGTACTATGTTTTCGTCTGTATACCCAGTTGGGAGTTTTTATTTGAACTATTTAGTTTTATTGAATTGTTTCGGATACGAGGAAAATCTGAAATTTTACGAAATTTTTTTTGTTGTGCTCAAAACGACGACAAAAACTCATAAAATATGGATATATTTTAAGTAAAATTTAGCTTTTTTTAATATACATATCTCAAAATATGTTAATTTTGTTCCTACATTTCTTGTTCTAGTGGCCTGGGAAATTTTTAATAACTTTAACATTTTTTATTAAATTGCAAAATTAATTATTTAATGGAAACGTTTTTACAAAAACTAAAAAAAATTTATTTTTTCCCCTTGTAAATATTCTCACGAACTTTAACCCTCGTGCGGCATGCCAATTTTTAACCGATAGAGCTCAAACTTTTGTAAAATTTTTTTTATCCTAACCTCACACAAAACTGCCCTTCGTTTTCGAAACAGATGAATTTTAAATTTTTTCATACATTGTTTTCAATTAATCGGGTTTCTGGTTTAATCGGTTAATCGAGCAAATAATTAATCGGGTGTAGATTTATTCGGTTAATTTAAAATTATTCGATTAACCGAATAATTTCCATAATTTTAAATTGAAAATACAACAACGAATTTTGTGTACAAAAACATAAAAAAACTGCAAATAAGGTATTTGAGATCATTTTTGTAAATATATCGCCTATTTGCTGCAACAACGTCATAACTCAAAATCCATGTTTTTTGAACTGAGTAATATAACCTTTCATATAGTTTTATCAGTTTTCAAAAAAGTCAATTATTTTTTGTGTGAGAGTGTTTTTTTGATGTAAACATCAAAATTAAAATTCATGTTTTCTCGTATATTTGATAAGTAAAAATTTGGGCTAAATACAGATTAGAATGATATTAACATCTACTATTTTTATTTCCGAAATCGCATGATTTGTTGACAATTTATTTAAGAAATAGTAAAATGTCATAAAACATTCAAAGACGTTTTTCTCGAAACGACTTTTTGTATTTTTATGACGTTGTTGCAGCAAATGAGTTGTTTAGGGTTTTAGTGAGATCTTCTGAAATAATTTTTTTATAAAAAGAATATAATTTAAACGATTTTTATACCCTCCACCACCATAAGTGGTGAATGATAGTATATATAAGTTTGTCATTCCGTGTGTAACATTGAGAAATATTCATCTGAGACCCAACAAAGTATATATTTTCTTGATCCTTATGAAATTCTAAGTCGATTGAGCTATGTCCTTCTGTCTGTCTGTCTGTGTAAAACACGCTCACGTCCAAAATAGACAAACAAAATTAGTAAACTTGCAAGAATGTTTATTGTTCTCCTAAGCAGTTTGGTATTGAAAATCAGCAAAATCGGTTCAGTGGAACCAGAGTTATGAACCAAAATGTGAGACAACCTAAAAAAACATGATAATTTTAAAATAATTTTTGTTATTTGTGCAAATATATTGCAGATAATACCATCAAATTTTACACATGTTATTTTTATGTTAAAGGGACTATGTCTGGTAAAAATTATAGGAATCGGTCCATGATTTCTCCTAGCCCCCATACAAATTTCTTCCCGAAATATGGTTCTATGGTCTGTAAATGCCTACAAAATTGCAGTATCCACACAAAATTCAGGAACAATAAGTTTCAGGCTTAAAAAAATCACAACACAAAATTTTTTGCGGATCGGCTCATATTTGACCATATCCCCCATATAAAGTTCACTGCCGAAAATCACTTAAATAAGCATAAATGTCTTATAAATATCAGTATTAAGTTTAAATTCGTCATAAATAGTCCCCATATATACCAAAATCGGTGTACCTAATTCTATGAAGATCGGCCGATAATTGGTCATAGCTCCTATATAAGGACCACTTCCGAAAAACACAATAACCTACATAAATATCTAAAAATATCAATATCAAAACAAAATTTTACATAGATCCATAATTTATACTTAGAAATCATACTACAGGATTTTGTGAATATCGGTCCATATTTGACCATAGCTCCCATATAAGTTCCACTTCCGAAAATCAGTTAAGTACTCATAAATCTCTTATAAATATCTTTATCATGTTAAAATTCGACAAAAATAATACTCATATACATAGAAATCACTGTACTAAATTGTATGCAGATTGGCCGATAATTGGTCATAGCTCCCCTATAAGGCCCATTTCCGAAAAAGATATTAACTTTAAAAAATATTTAAAACATATCGATATCAAAATGAAATTACGCACAGATCAGTAATTTGTATCCAGCAATCATACTACTGTGAATATCGGTCCATATTTAACCATAGCTCCCATATAGGTCCACTCCCGAAAATCACTAAAATCCTCATAAATATGTTACAAATATAGTTATCAGGTTGAAATTCGAAACAAATTTATTCAATATAAATTTTATGATGGTAGGCCCATTATTGGTCATAGCCTCCATATAGTAACCACTTCAGGAAAACACATTAACCTGCACAAATATCCAAAAAAATCTGTACTGAACCAAAACTTTACACCGATCAGTAATTTGTATCCAAGAATCGAGCTACAAGATTTTTTAAATATTCGTCCATAATTCGGCATAGCTCCCATATAAGGTCCACTTTTGTTAATAGCGCTGTTTATATGAAATTCTATGAAAATAGCCCTCAAATACTTAGGACTATAATAGGTCATAGCTTCCATATATTGAACCAAAATAGTACACAGATCAGTAATTTGTATTCAAAAATCATAATACTGAATTTTATGAATATCGCTACACAATTGGCCACAGCACCCATATAAGTCCATAAAAATCACATTGAAATATTTTATGACAATCAAATCATAATAAGTCATAGCTCCCATATAAGTCCCACAACCAAATATTTTGAAATTTGACTGTATATGTTCGAGAAATCAAAAGCATGATAAAGAATATTGCTTTTTTGGATTGTTTTATATTTTGATTAATTTAATAATTTGTTTAGTTATGATAAAAGACTCATTTAAAAAATTTCGTCTATACATGTAAATACGAACAATGTTTCAAAGACATGTAAATTAAATATGTCAGTTGTTATACATACTCATTGATTATGTTTATTGGATGTTCAAAAAATATCTAATTTTATTTGAAATTTGTATTTAAATTTAAAGGGAAAAATAAATACAAAACAATTTTTTAAAGTCCAAAAAAAGGAATTTCGGTTGATCGGTTAATCGACACAAATTAATCGGTTTATTTTTCATTTCAAAGTCGGCAATTTTAAATTATTCGAACAGTTAACCGTCCAAAATTAATCGGTTAACCGATTAACGGTTAATCGATTGAATACCCTAGTATATACATACATATATATAAGTTTGTTATTCCGTTTGTAATTTTTACATTTTTCATTTGCTACACCACAAAGTATATATATTCTGAATTGTTGTGGATAGCGGATTCGATATAGCCACGTTTTTCTTTGTTGAAATCAACAAATCTTTTTGTGATAAAAAATTATATAGTATTATGACAGTGATAAATTGTTCCAAGAAATCACAATTGTTTTGTATCGATTCCACAAGTTTTATAGAAAGAAATATTTTCTATAAAAAATTTAGATAACCAAGGAAACACCAGCATTTTGTCTATAATTTCCAGTTGGGTATGAAAATGTATGGGGAAAAAATACATAGATTGCATTTAGAAGTTTAGAGAGTGAGAAAAGGAATAAAAAAAATAAAAAAGAAAATAACAAAACATGGAAAACAAAGATGTTAAGATTACAATAATAGCAACAACAACAACATCTACTATTGTTGCTATTGTTAGTTGTAGTTGTTGAATTGCCTAACGAAGCTGTGTGTACTCTCTATAAGCCCTATGACAATAATCAACAAAAGCGACAACTAAATGAATCCTGTTGCAAATACTTTTGTTGCTGCTTTTGTTTTAGCTTTATTTTTTTTCTATCATTTTCTATATTTTTGTTACTATTATTACAAAAGACTGAAGACTAAATAGAATAAAAGAAAAAACAACAAAACAATAAACGAATGTGTGAATATGTGCGTGTAGAAGATCTGTAATGAAAAACGAAATTAAGAAGAATTATAATAAATTGTAAAAAGGGGTAATTGTCATTATGATGTATAAATGGATGTAGGATTTCTATGCCCTGGCTTGAATGTGTTCGTAATATAATAATACATGCTTTAAGTAAATGGACTCAAAAAGTAGCATGTTGACTATTGTATAATTATGTGTGGATATTTGTATGTATGTTTGCTAGTTTCGTTATATACATACATATTTATGTATGTAATTATTTATTTTAAATCACATATAAAAGTACACTCACTTTTATACACATGATGTTACAAACGATTCTAATGTTTATATGTATGCATGTGGTTGAGACTTTATAGATCAGAGTCGTCGTGCGAAATATTAATATTCAATACATTTCGAATAACGAAGAAACCGGGTTTTTCTCCTCGAATAGCCGGTTTTTTTCTAAAAGTGTATTTTTATGAGTTTTAGACTATTAGAAACTTTAAAAAATATACAAAATCCAAAAAAAAGATTAAAACAAATACTTCAACTATTTTAGAAGACTTTTTATATTTAGAAAATCTCACAAGTGATCTGGAAAGCCTGAAAACTTTCTTAATGCTTCGTTTTCTATATCTCCTACAAATACACCAAGTAAAAGATAATGTCTAGTTTTATAAAAAACAAACAAAAATCGATATACTCCAAAGCATTTAAACTGTATTTTACTTATTCCTAAGAGATTATTTTACCTTCATAAGGTCTTCAAATTTACCCCAAATGGAAAATAGATTTTTTTTAAAAAAACCTATCGTAGTAGTTGACATATTAAATTAAATTGAAGTCATAAAATATAAAAAATATCAACCTCCAATTTTTAGAAAAAATGCAATTTTAATTTCAAAATGGGTAACATTTTACCCGAAGACCTTATGAAGGATAAGAAAAACAATAGTTCAACAAGTATGATGAAAAGAGACAGATATATATAGTAGAGCTACCAAAGATATATTGTAGTGCTACCAAAGCACTGTAAAAATGTAACTTAATTGTACGTAAGAAAAGACCTTTGGTCCAAAAAAGTTTATAGATATTTTTTTTGCCAATTTGTTTTTCTAAAAACCTAACATTTGAAATGAAATAAAATTCATAAAATATCAAAAAATATCAACCACTCACTATTAGAAAAAATTAAATATTAATTTCAAAATGGGTCAAATTTGAACCGAAGACCTTGTGAAGGATAAAAGAAGTAACCAAAATGGTTTTAATCACTATTATTTTAATAAATAAATTTTTTTTTCTTCTTATTTTCAGGCGTTTTAATATTTTTCAAATAAACCGGTTAACCGGTTATTAAAACAAACCGAAACCGGTTTATATTAAATTTAAATTTTTCGAAGAAAACGAAAACCGGATTCTAAAAAATCTCGAAGAATCGATCACCATAGTAAAGACCAAATTATTTTTGCAAAATCTTTTCCACTTTATAGGTGTATAAATGTCACATACGATGACATGGAATTGTCCATTTGTATTTAAGATCAGAAAATTAAAAACTTGAATAAAAAATTTGGTTTATTTTAGAAATTGGTGTTGGTGCGTGATGTTTTTGATTCCGAAAGACCTAAAAAAATTATTGTCATTACTTATACAACATTGGCCATCACGGTATGCCAAAACTTTCGACAAAATTAGTTATATCCCTAACCCATATATAGGAAATAACACAACAAGTGAGCCATAGCACTGAAACGGTCGGTAATATTTCTGAAATAATTGCATAACCCCGCTATTTAAATCATGAAAACAGATTTGCAATACCTTTCGCCTGATCCTAGTTAGAATATTATAAATTTCTAAAACTGCTCTATTTTTAGGTATTTTTCTACCCATCCTGCGTTACTGGATTAAAAGATGTTTTAAAATTCATATTATTTCCACTTACAGTTTATTATCTCTTGCATTCTACTACCCTGTTCATTTGTATGTCATTCAAACTTATATACATAAGTAGTCGTTAACGTATTTAAATTTCAAACAAATCTTCATACTTTTATTTAAACCTTTAAATTGTAAATGTTATAATGTGATGTGTACTGGTCCTGCCTTCCTGTTTTGGTCTTAACATGGCAGTTGGACTGGTTCGTTTTATTTTCGTATTTTTTTTTATATTCTAAATACAACAATGTTTCATGCTAAATTGCATGCAATTATGTTGCTGTTGCTGCTTCTTCTACTGTTGCTTTTGTTTTTATTGTACGTTTTTTCTATGGCTGTTGCTTTTGTTTTTGTTCTTACACTTAAGCTGGTGTTGCTGCTAATGTTGTTGATATTTCGCTTTTCATTCATTTTAATTCTTATAATTTCTCTTTCATTTTGTTTTGTTTTGTTGTGTTTGTTTCGTTTCGTTTCTGTTATTGTTTTGTGTTTTTGTGCCCAGCACAGTTTTGGTTTTTTGTTGTTGTAGTTGTCTCCTGCAATTATTTTTAAATTTTATTGTTAGTGGTGGTCTTGTTGTTGCTGTTTTATTCTTCATACAATTTTCTGTTATTTTTTTTGTTGTTGCTGTTTTTCTTGTCACATTTGCTGTTGTGGGTTTGTGTTTTAATTACAATACAATATGCAGCAGCAGTAACAAGAACACAACAGAAGCAGGAGGTAACAGGAGTCAAAGCGGTAGCAGCTACCATTACCATATTTACATACAGCCACACTCTCACTCACTCATACATAAATAGTTGCCTGCAAAAACTAAAAACGCATACAGCACCATTTAAAAATGCTTATTTTGCTATAATATTTGTAAAAAACTATAACCCTACTTGTATTTAGAAACGTATGAGTGTCTGCATTTACTCACATACAATTAAGCTAGCATGGAGGTATGAAATATATGTAAATAGTTACAATATTGGACAAAGTTATAAAGGCATATTTAGTATGGTGTTATCTGGACTAAGAGAAAACTATAATTGAAAGTCTTGTTTTCTGTTTAATCTTTAACGATATATGAGGAAAGTGAAAATGTGCGATGATCTTTGAAACTCATTTCAGATTGTTTGTTTTTCTGTTTTGTTTCGTAATGAAAACAAGTAAGAAAGTATGGTCGGTCAAGCCCGACAATATAATACCCTACACTAAGTAAAAGAGCAAAAAAATGTTTCTTTTAAAATTTCAATAATTTATATTTTTGAGTGATTTTCGGAAGTGGGGTTATATGGGGGCTATGACCAATTATGGACCGATCACCATGAAATTAGGTCGTGTTATTTATGTCTATATTAAAGTTAACTATGTTGAATTTTGTGTGTTTACCGACATTTTTAAGCGATTTATGCACGTTAAAGTGATTTTCGGAAGCGGGTCTATATGGGAGCTATGACTAATTATGGACCGATCGTAACAAAATTTGGTGATATGAATTTTGTGTATATAAAACTTATTTGGAGTGGAATTTGTGGAGATACATATATAAATTAAACATTTATGACCGATAAAGTCCAATTTCGGAAGGACATTTGTATGGGGGCTAGGTGAAATAGTGGACCGATTTCAGCCAGTTTCAATAGGCTTGGTCCTTGAGCCGAAAAAATAATATGTACCAAATTTGATCGAAATATCTTCAAAATTGCGACCTGTACTCTGCGCACAAGGTTTACATGGCCAGCCAGCCGACCAGTCGATCGGAATACTTTAAGGTTGGTGTTAGACTAATATTTTTGGGCGTTACAAACATCTGCACAAACGCATAATACCCTCCCCAATATGGTGGTGTAGGGTATAAAAATCAGTGACACATATCGTTACGATAATTCAAAAGTAAAATGGTAGGTTACTCATCTTTCACCTCTTAAACCAAATTTTAGCATAAGACTCAAGATTGATAAATTTATTATTGCTTCGTGTGAAGAAACTATTTTCAGAACAAGAAATTTTACTTTATTTTAAAGAAAAACAAGTAAGAAAGTATGGTCGGTCAAGCCCGACCTATAATACCCTACACTAAGTAAAAGAGCAAAAACATTTTTGTTTTAAAATTTCAATAATTTATATTTTTGAGTGATTTTCGGAAGTGGGCCTTATATGGGAGCTATGACCAATTATGGACCGATCATCATGAAATTATGTCGTGTGATTTATGTATATATGGAAGTTATTTATGTTGAATTTTGTGTGTATACCAACATTTTTAAGAGATTTATGCACGTTAAAGTGATTTTCGGAAGCGGGTCTATATGGGAGCTACGACTAATTATGGACCGATCGTAAAAAAATTTGGTGACATGAAGTTTGTATATATAAAACTTATTTGGAGCGGAATTTGTGGAGACACATATATAAATTAAACATTTATGACCGATAAAGTCGAATTTCGGAAGGGCATTTGTATGGGGGCTAGGTGAAATAATGGACCGATTTCAGCCAGTTTAAATAGGCTTCGTGCTTGGGCCGAAAAATAATACGTACCAAATTTAATCGAAATATCTTCAAAATTGCGACCTGTACTCTGCGCACAAAGTTTACATGGACAGCCAGCCAGACAGACGGACGGACATCGTTTAATCGACTCAGAAAGTGATTCTAAGTCGATCGGTATACTTTAAGGTGGGTGTTAGACTAATATTTTTGGGCGTTACAAACATCTGCACAATCGCATTATACCCTCCCCACTATGGTGGTGCAGGGTATAAATACTGAAATTGGTACCTGATGCAAGATAGTCCCAAATTCCAATCAATTAAGTGAAAATAATTTAGTATTTGTAGTGGAATTTAAAGCTCTCAAAGCCAGTTTGGAGCCATTCATTAAGCTTTGTTTAGTTTTCAACCATTGGGGGTATGTGGTTAGTTTTTGGAATTTAAAATTTGTTCTACATTTTTCTCTTTTTTTCCTTTTTTATGTGAACAGTTTTCGTTTTTGGGTGGGAGAGGGAATTCCTATTACCCCCCTCTAGATCAGCGCATTTAACTAGGTATTGATAAATCTACAACGTAATCATCAAAACATCAAAAAATAATGCGTTAAGGGCTTCCTTTTTCTATGTAGCTTATTAAAAAAACATATATTTTAGAACCCCTGCAGGCTCAAGCGTGAAAGATAAAAAAATTAAAAATATCCACGTCAATATAAATGCCTTAAGTACTGTTTGTATAAAATTTCGTCGAAATCGGACAACGGATTCGGGGTTCAGGCATTAATGGGGTTATCAAAGTTTGAAAATGTTGAAAACGAAATTATTTTATTTGGAATATAATAATATTTTTTTCGTTTTTTGAGCCCTCATCTGAACTCCTGTGCTTTCAACTAGTTTTCATAAAATGCATTTCGTAAACCTTATGATCTTGCATCCCTTATTCATTTAACCATCACTGTAAGAGATTATGTCCTTTTATTTAAATGTAAGTGTATTAGTGTGTTTTTATACGGTTAACTTTCTATTGTGGCTACTATTGTTATTATTTTCTTATTGTTGTATTTTGTTTAAGATTTTATTTTTTTTTGTTATTTCATTTATAATGATGAAAAGTATTTCATTATAATAATTTTTTAAGTGTAGCAAAGAATTCCATACCGTATACTTAATGCATGCATCTTTCATACGTAGAGGTGTACACGTATAAACACATATATATACGTACAATATATGTTGTAAATTAAGGTGGCCCCAATTAAAATCAAAGTTTTGTTCATTCTAAGATACCGCTTCGCAAATTTGTTTTCTATGTTCAGCATATAATGAGCTGGATCAAAGGTCCTGTGTTAGATTTATGCTATTTTTTTACATTTCTCGCAAAGGAAAATTATGAAATAAATTTTAAGTTTTTTAAATTTTTACATATATCACCCTGAAAAAATTTTAATATTTTTTCAATACGCATGGCAAACCATACATAGCAATACTGCGAGCACATTTTTTATTCATGAATTCAGAAGTCCTCTGAAAATTCTAAGCATAAAGAGTTTTCAAAAAGTTATATAAAATAAATATAGTTTATCTTAAAATGGATATCAAATAAAAGCTAAGAAGATGATTCGTATAATAGAGTTATATGTTTAAATTATAAAACTGGTACTGCATTGCATTTCGAAAAAAAAACATTTAAGTGAATTTCTATGAGGTTTATAACGTTTGAATTATGTAATTCCATGTCAAAATTTAAAAAAAAATTAAAATTGTTGCCAAAAATTACAAAAGTTTGAATATTTTTGAAATTACTAGAAAATCTCTGATACAGTATAGAACCTCCTTTCAAAAACCCATCACATGATGCCAATATTTCATATGTTTCCAGTAAGAGAAATATCCTTTTGAGAAATGCTATCCTCAAACAAAATAAACTTTCCCTTTAGTTGGGAACATCGACACCTTATTTCTCCTCCAAACAAACGGGCCCACCCTAATGTACATATGTTAAAGAATATGCCTCAACGTTTGAGTAAGTCGTATGTGAGTAAGGACAACAATGTAGTTTTAGTTAGTTTTGTGTCCCATGTAGATTAAGTGTTAAAATAGGTTTAGAGTATTTAGCACACCATTTTACTTTATACATACATGTATTATATAAAATAATAATTTTGTAATTGTCAATGAAGAACTTAGTTATTGTTAACATATAACTACGGAGGTGGAATTTGTAGACATATTCACTGTCGTGGTGGTAAATTTACCCCTGTCAATTTTAAAATTTCTACTAAGAATATCGAGGGACTATTTTCAAAACCCTCTATCTTTGATTTTCACGAAAATGACTTTTTGATGGTAAAATGTTCAGTAAAACAGTCCTCATCTATGATGTGAATTTCACAACGAACATATTTGTTTTTGCTGTTTTATTTGCATTTTTGTTATTTCTCTATCTTATACAATATTTTTTTTCGAATGCAAAACCCTCTATCTTTTCAAATAATTAATTTTCAAATATTTTTCTGGAATAATTTCTTCTTGCAATACATGTTTTCTTACTAATTTTTGCATGCTGAATATGAATTTTAAATTTTTCAATCATTTATCAAAATAGCGAAAGCCGATTCTGAATTTAATTACCGTGAACATATTTTACCATTATTATATTATGATTTCTTTAATAATTACAATGATGATAAACTTATGTTTTTTTCTTAAATTAGACCAGGACGAGTAAAGAACGACCTACTGTGTCTAATTTAAAATCTCTTTTAAAAAAAGAGAAAAATTTTATGTTTTGAGTTACAAAACATTAATTTTGATAGATATGTATCCCACTCTCATCCAGATCGGAATACATCGATTTCAAAAGATGGTTCACTTGATATATATAGATAAAAATCCATTAAATAGAAATGTATGACTTTGGAACAGAACGATGGATAAATAGAATTTTGTATCGAAATGTTATCTAACATCAAGAATATTAGCAAAAGCTTCCAAGCTATGTTTATAATAGTTTGTCGAAAAGATTTCGCTATCATTATAAATTTCAAGAATTTATGTTCATACAATTTCAAAGACTGTTTGTGAAAGCTTTTGTTAAATTTATTGCTTTTTAAAATTGCACAAAATTAAAATAGAAGGAAACAGTAATACAAAAACATATAAAATGTATTCCTTCTTATCCTGCTAACATTTTATTCACTTCTTTAAAATAAATATTTGCATGCATTATATTTTGTATGTCGCCTGTAAGAAAAATACTCATGCTATTAAAATTGAAACTTTTTTTCTTTACCTTAACAAGTGGTATTAGAAAAAGATTTTCAAGCATTCTTTTGTTTTAATTAGGGTAATAAATCAATTATTCCAATTAATTTGACAGAGTTTGTTATTTGAGTAGGGTATCTATTCTTTCCACTTCACACACTTGAAATAAACCTACATATTTTTTTTTTTACTTAGTGTGATGCCTGAATATTGATTACATATATAATTTTTGTTTTGTTGTGGGGTATAAATTAATTTAGCAGTTTATATATTGTTTATTTTTATTCTAATTAGGTCTTAAAATAATTTGTGCAACTTAAGATGTTGTGTTTTTTTATAAATTACTAGATACCTTATTTTTTGTTAAAATATTAAAACGAAAAATATATAGACATACTTATTAGTATTTATTTTATCTTCACAGCCCAAAAAAACATTTCTGTATATTTACTACAGAAAAGTGACCTTTTATCCTACTATAGTTATGGTAAATATATATGTTGCGTTTAAATTAAAAGATTTAAGTACATTGTGTTGAAAAAAATATACAAAACAACTGATATCCTAGCCAAAACTGATTTACGCAATTGTCCCAATTTTGGCTAGGATAGGACCACCTATTTGGAAGATAAAGCCCATTTAGAAAGTTGCACCCATACGTCAACAGCATACATACCTGGGTATGTATAGTAAAACTCATGAAAATATAATGATATAATTGAAAACTATTGTTTTTTTCAACATTTTTACCCACCCTACTCCACATTTTTGATAACTGAGAGTCCAAATATTTACCGATTTTTTTCCATTTTTCTTTTGTTGTACTAACAACAAATGTATATGTTAAAACAAAAAAAGAATCGTTTAAAAATCTCGAATGAGTTTAAATATATGCATTTGAATTTAAAAATTTTGAAAGAGTCGATTTTTCGTTAGCTTTTGGGAAAAAAGTACTTTTATTCTTTTTAAGTTATCTAAAAAATTTCTAAGAAGATGTATTAAGAATTTATTCTTTTTGACAAGCATTAACATTAAATATTTTAAATGATCACAAATTTTAAATTTGTTGATACGGAGGGGACCAAGTCCATCCAAATAACGCATATTTTCTATGTAAAATTCAAATTTAGGGCAAAAATTTTCAAATCGCATAGTCGATATCAAAATAAGGTAACCCATTTTAGATGGTCAAATATGTTCTTAATTATTTTGTAAAGTGTTCCGATAACCCAGCTCCTGGTATGGAATTTATAGACAGAAAACTAAAAACTAACATTTTTGGGATTTTTAAACACTTTTTTGGGAATTTCAAAATTTATTTTTATTTTTCCATTTCGAATGGAAACGAATATTTTTAAAGCAATTGTTTTTGAGATATGGGCAATTCCATATCATCGTACGTGACATTTGTACGCCTATAGAGTGGAATAGATTTTACAAAAATAAGAGTATCTGAAAAATAATTTGTCTTTTATGTTGCATTTTATGAACTTTTTATTATTTTAAAATAATAAAAAGTTCTTTCGAATCATTTTTCCTTTACAATCCGTCATATTTAAATAAAAACCATCTTAGGATAATGTTATAATAAATAAAATTTAATATCGTACGTGACATACCGTACGTGACAGATTTTTCTCTTATAATAAAACAATATATATTCTGTAAATATATGTATACTAAAATTAAAAAAAAAATTAAAAGAAAATATACATTCGGTTTCAATAAACAATTTTATAATAGCAGATAAACATTAATAGTAAATTTCATTTCATACTACATGCTAATTTGGAGCCAATTAAATTAAAAAATTAAATATAGTCAGTTTAAACTAATATTTTTGCCAATAAAGTGTTGTAATAAGCTCTAAATACTTACATACTATATCCTATTCAAATAATCTTGAAACAAAGTTTCAAGCGTTTTTAGGTTTTTATTCGTGGTAGTCATTCTCGTGGAATTGCCCATATGTGACCATATAGAGTTCGAAGTCACATAGCTCAAAAAACGCGGTTAAATATTTTCATAAAAATTATGTTATGACCCATAATGTGATATTTTGGTGCATAAATGTTTCCTCTTCAAAATGTTGTACAACTATAGAAAGAGGATCGGTCAACATGTATGTTTTTATACCCTTCACCATGAGTGGCAAGGGTATATATCAGTTTGTCATTCCGTTTGTAATTGCCACGAGTATATAATATAGATTTTTTTTCAATAATTGCAAAAATTTAAAATAAAAACTATTTAAATATATTTTTAAATGGAATTTGCATTCTATGATGTATTTCGATTTTCAAATTCTCTTAAAATGTAACCACAAACAGCATAGATGACAACTAGATAGGTAACTCAGAGACAAAAACCTAAGTCTGTTGTCAGAAACCTAATTCATGATAATGTGTTGCATGTATTTTGTTATCGTGTCATCCGTATGTGTGAAAAGAGAGTAATTTTTCCATTGATATTTCTCTCTCTTTCCGTTCTACGCATTTATTCTATGACAAACAGTTTCTGGCCTCTACTGAAAATTTTAAAATTTTGAGTTAATAGTTGGGTATTCAAATTATTATATTTTTCTCTTGTTCGAATAAAACAAATATTTCGAATAAGAGATTTTAACTTGTTCGAATAACTCGATTTATCGAATTATTCGAATTATTAAAATTTTCATCAGAAACATTCTGCTCAGATTCCCTCCCGAACAATCTACAAAGTGCTATGCTTTTAAAAAAATTTAGCTAGTTGAAGACGATCCTGAATTCAAGTACAATATAAACGTATTAAGATCATTTTTATGTCGTTCATTAACTCGGGTTTTAAAATGAGTAACTAATTATTTAGTAATTGAATTATTCACTTTTTCTAAATTAATTATAACAAATTGTATTATTCCTCAAGCTCTAACAACGTAGCCAAATCTTTGCTTTTTCAAGTGGGTGATATCATTGACAGATAATTTGAATTTTTTTAATATTTTTTTCCGAAATCAAATACTTTTTTTTCTTTTTCTTAAAATAAAGCTTAGATATTTTTCTTGAAGACCCTTTTGGTCGCTTAGTGGGACGCTAATGGGATATCTATAAATAAATATTTTGTAACTCAAGACAATTTTTTTGTTGGCAAAATCTAAATTTTTTTTCAAAAAAAAATTTTACAATAAAGGGCCCATATTGGAAAAAATTTCGATTTAGCAAAAAAAAAAATACAAAAATTGTATATTTTGCGTTACCAAATATTTATTAGATAGATATCCCACTCCCAGCCAACTAAGCTACCAAAAATATCTTAAAGGAATGGACCTGAGCTTTCTTTTGAGCAAAAACTAATTATACCCCACACCACCATAGTGGGGAGGGTATTATACGTTTGTGCAGATGTTTGTAACGCCCAAAAATATTAGTCTAACAACCACCTTAAAGTATACCGATCGACTTAGAATCACTTTCTGAGTCGATTAAGCGATGTCCGTCCGTCCGTCTGGTTGGCTGGCTGGCTGGCTGGCTGGCTGGCTGGCTGTCCATGTAAACCTTGTGCGCAGAGTACAGGTCGCAATTTTGAAGATATTTCGATGAAATTTGATACATATTATTTTCTCGGCTCAAGGACCAAGCCTATTGAAACTGGCTGAAACCGGTCCATTATTTCACCTAGCCCCCATACAAATGTCCTCCCGAAATTGGACTTTGTCGGTCATAAATGTTTAATTTATATATGTATCTCCACCAATTCCGCTCCAAATAAGTTTTATATACGCAAAATTCATGTCACCAAATTTTGTTACGATCGGTCCATAATTAGTCATAGCTTCCATATAGACCCGCTTCCGAAAATCACTTTAACGTGCATAAATCGCTTAAAAATGTTGGTAAACACACAAAATTCAACATAGTTAACTTTAATATACACATAAATCACACGACCTAATTTCATGGTGATCGGTCCATAATTGGTCATAGCCCCCATATAAGGCCCACTTCCAAAAATCACTCAAAAATATAAATTAACCCTGCTGTTAGGTTAAAAAAAACTTACGAATCTTAGGTAGGGGACCATTTTGGTCCTCTTTGTATTTTTCATAAAAAATTTTACATAAAACTCTTTGACCAGACATTTTAAATATTTATAAAAGTGAATATATAAATTTTTATAAAAAAAAATTAAAAAAAATGGAAAATTGACGAAATATTATCAGTGATATTGCCGAATTTCTAAATGAAATTGATTCAGATATTTCATTTTCGTCCATATTAGATGAAAATATTGAAAGAAAGTCATATTGATGAATGTGAAATGAACAATGGTGAAGAAAATGAAGCAGATTATGCTGTAGATGCATTATACATTGCGAAAACCAAAATGCAATGGATTCCTTTACCACGTCACATTGGAGCTTCAGCGGAGAATATTACATCATTACCACCAGGTTTAACGCTTTATGGTGTGAAAATAATCATGGATAATACGAATAAATGTGGTAGACTTAAATTTGAAAGCAAATGGAAAGATTTATTGGTGTTCTAATTCTTGCTAAGATTTTGGTCTTGTGTATACGTAATTAGGTTATCATAATAATTTTATATTGCAGTGGCAAAAACGAAGATTAGTTTGATGCAAGTTTTGGCATATTGATACAAGTGCTCTCAGCTTGGATGATGTTGTCAACAGAAGACAACAAAAAAGTAGTGACAAGTTTGAGTTATGGGACAATTGGGAAACTCTTCTTTCAATGTTTTATAACATCCTGATAACAGGTGATAACTTCATCTTTTGAGTAAGATGCAAAGGAGACGGACATATATGGGAACATTTCGGGAAAACAAAACTTCCACCGAAATTGTTTATGTCCAAAAAAGTTCCTTTATATACATCCGCATTTGCTTTTAGTGAAATCGCAGCACTTGTTTGCTATATATATCGGCCATAAAACTAAAGGAACTATATTGATGAGCTCCATCAATAATCATAACAAGATACCTGCAATCGTTTCTTATTATAACTGTACAAAGTTTCCTTTATCTATCTTAGGAGGCGTTGATACTGCTGATCAAACGATTAGTTACTACAACACTAAAAGAAAATTAAAAGATGGTAAAATTATGTATTTTCAAATATAGATGATACATCCGAGTTTTTACGCCAGTTAGCTATGTGCCTATCAGAAGAATACGTTTTGAAATGGACAGTGAAACCTAAAAATCCATTTGCAGCAGAGCTATTGACTCAACAAAAAGCTTCGCCATCAAATAGTGTACCATCTACAAGAGTTGATATAAACATTTCAGCTACTAGAAAATGGGGAATTTGCAATTGATGTAAGTTCAAATGTGATGCCAAATGCATTATGTCCAACATATTTGTATGCAAATCGAATCGAAAAACAATTTTTTCATCTTGCTTCGAAAATAACAATAAACCATAATTGTTTTTTCTTACTTTTACTCATATAAAGAATAAAATATATTGCATGGACCAAAATGGTCCATAACCTAAGATTTGTAAATTTTAATTTTTTTCTGTTCGATGTTATCCTATATAGCTAAAATCTAACTAAAATCATTAAAATAGAAAAATAATACCTGAGCAGACGTTTTAAGTTGATACGATAAGCCATTGCAAATTTATATAAAAAATAAAAAAAAATTTGACCAAAATGGTCCAAACCTAACAGCAGGGTTAATGAAATTTTAAAAGAAAATTTTTTTTTGCTCTTTTACTTAGTGTAGGGTATTATATGGTCGGGCTTGATCGACCATATTTTCTTACTTATTTTTAAACAAATATTGGAATAAAATTTCGATTTTGCAAAAAAATTTCAAAAATTTTATGTTTTGAGTTACAAAATATTTATTTTGATAGATATCCCAATCGCATCCTTCTAAGCGACCAAATAGGTCTTCAAGAGAAATATCTAAGTCGGAAAAAAATATTAAAAATTTTTTTATTTTTTTTAAATATTTTTTTTCGAAAGATTGAATTGAGGACTATCTAAACTATTTGGGAAAAATTTTGCTAAGAATAATAGGTAACAAGTTACATGGATAAGAAAAAACACCTGCTGGGCTAAAATTTAAAATTTTTACCCCCTCTAACTCAAAGAGTTCTCGACCGATCTTGTTGAAAAATTGTGTCTGAATTACTATTCATTAGAACTAACCTTGGTGCTGATCTCGATTGGATGACATCGATTCAAAAGTTGGTTCACTTGACATAAAATGGTCCTTATATATTTATAGAACGAGCTATCGGACCACTCGTCTACAGAGATCGAAAGACTCCCTTTATCTTTAGTTATTAGTCGAATTTCAGAAACAATACAATTTTTGTAAATCATTATTACTTATTTAAATTTGGAATTATGACAAATTTTAAGCAATTTAAATTAAATTATGTACATTTATTCGTTTATTCGAAAATGATAATTTTTAAATTGTTCGTAAGAAATTATTCGATTAATCGAAAGATCATTACTCGAATGAATATCCTAGTTATTCAAGTGCGATATGTATGTATATTCTGTCTTTATGTATGACTTACATACATGATTCATTCATCAATATATCCGCTTTAGACCCAGTACGGTTTTATTTAAAATCGAGAAAATCGTCCAGGACAACGTCGATTTGGGACCTATTTCTGATCTATAACTGGATTATAAAGACATTAGTATATACAATATGGATATATAATGATAGATATTTTAAAGGCCTTTGCAACGGCGAATATAAGCTCATAGTAAGTCGGATGTGTGTCAAAATAAGTAAAATCAAAAAAAGAAATCTTAATATCTTGATACAAATTTCATCCTGATCGGAAGACATTGATTTCAAAAGTTGGTTCACTTGACATGAAATCCCCCATATATATTTTATTCTGAAAATATCAGCAATTATACTTCACTCTAAAGATATAAGCTGTAGCTATAACTGAAATTTCGTTGTTTTTAACAATATTATCCTTATGCTTTTATTAATTTTATTTTATTCACCCCAAAAACTGTTATACGAGTATTATGCATGTAAATATTTGTGTATTTGTATTATATAACAAATAAAAATTGCTATAAAATTATCTAAAATATAACAAGACAATACAATTTTCTGAAATATACAGGGAAATTTCACACTCAACAAATATCCCTCAAAAAGATACATTTATTTCACGAGTGGTGAAAAAGTGGTGAGTTACGTAGCTGCATTTGTTTAATGTAAGATAACCACAATAATAGACAAATGTTTATGAATCAAAAAGAAAATATAAAAATTTACAATAAACGAACTCTTGGCTTTTGGAATTTAACCTTCTCGTCTTAAAATACAATAAACTTTTGCTTTGTTATAGATTAACTTTTAAGCAGAGTGCTAAAGTCTCAAATCTAATTGACATTTTATATATGTCCGTATGCCGACAGTATCCGAATAGAATTTTTATATATTTTAGCTGGTGTCTTTTTCTAATTCAATGGGGAATTGCATTATTTTCACATTATGTTTATTATAATTCTTGTTGTTTGTTGTTTCTGCTTCAGTTAAATACGTTTTGGCGCTTTATATGCTGTTGTGCTATGAAGAAGTGTTGTTTGTAAAGGGGCATGCCACACAGAGAAGCACATGTATAGAATTATGCCAGTAACCGCACAATATACGAATTAAAAGTAGAAAATGTTTTTAGGCCTTGTGTGTTGGAAATGAAAATATATGTGAATTTTAGTATGGATAGATTTGTGCATACACATGCGAGAGGAATATGATAAGGATTTATACAAATTTAGTATATTCACACTTTTGGATCGAATTCGAATAAGGAAGATATACAAATTTTGTTTAAAAAAACACGACATATTACCCGTAAAGGTTGTGTTTTGTTTGATACACTTCCTAAAATGGCTTTGAATGTGATCGATCTACTTACTTACAAAATTCAACATAGTTAACTTTAATATACACATAAATCACACGACCTAATTTCATGGTGATCGGTCCATAATTGGTCATAGCCCCCATATAAGGCCCACTTCCAAAAATCACTCAAAAATATAAATTAACCCTGCTGTTAGGTTAAAAAAAACTTACGAATCTTAGGTAGGGGACCATTTTGGTCCTCTTTGTATTTTTCATAAAAAATTTTACATAAAACTCTTTGACCAGACATTTTAAATATTTATAAAAGTGAATATATAAATTTTTATAAAAAAAAATTAAAAAAAATGGAAAATTGACGAAATATTATCAGTGATATTGCCGAATTTCTAAATGAAATTGATTCAGATATTTCATTTTCGTCCATATTAGATGAAAATATTGAAAGAAAGTCATATTGATGAATGTGAAATGAACAATGGTGAAGAAAATGAAGCAGATTATGCTGTAGATGCATTATACATTGCGAAAACCAAAATGCAATGGATTCCTTTACCACGTCACATTGGAGCTTCAGCGGAGAATATTACATCATTACCACCAGGTTTAACGCTTTATGGTGTGAAAATAATCATGGATAATACGAATAAATGTGGTAGACTTAAATTTGAAAGCAAATGGAAAGATTTATTGGTGTTCTAATTCTTGCTAAGATTTTGGTCTTGTGTATACGTAATTAGGTTATCATAATAATTTTATATTGCAGTGGCAAAAACGAAGATTAGTTTGATGCAAGTTTTGGCATATTGATACAAGTGCTCTCAGCTTGGATGATGTTGTCAACAGAAGACAACAAAAAAGTAGTGACAAGTTTGAGTTATGGGACAATTGGGAAACTCTTCTTTCAATGTTTTATAACATCCTGATAACAGGTGATAACTTCATCTTTTGAGTAAGATGCAAAGGAGACGGACATATATGGGAACATTTCGGGAAAACAAAACTTCCACCGAAATTGTTTATGTCCAAAAAAGTTCCTTTATATACATCCGCATTTGCTTTTAGTGAAATCGCAGCACTTGTTTGCTATATATATCGGCCATAAAACTAAAGGAACTATATTGATGAGCTCCATCAATAATCATAACAAGATACCTGCAATCGTTTCTTATTATAACTGTACAAAGTTTCCTTTATCTATCTTAGGAGGCGTTGATACTGCTGATCAAACGATTAGTTACTACAACACTAAAAGAAAATTAAATAGATGGTAAAATTATGTATTTTCAAATATAGATGATACATCCGAGTTTTTACGCCAGTTAGCTATGTGCCTATCAGAAGAATACGTTTTGAAATGGACAGTGAAACCTAAAAATCCATTTGCAGCAGAGCTATTGACTCAACAAAAAGCTTCGCCATCAAATAGTGTACCATCTACAAGAGTTGATATAAACATTTCAGCTACTAGAAAATGGGGAATTTGCAATTGATGTAAGTTCAAATGTGATGCCAAATGCATTATGTCCAACATATTTGTATGCAAATCGAATCGAAAAACAATTTTTTCATCTTGCTTCGAAAATAACAATAAACCATAATTGTTTTTTCTTACTTTTACTCATATAAAGAATAAAATATATTGCATGGACCAAAATGGTCCATAACCTAAGATTTGTAAATTTTAATTTTTTTCTGTTCGATGTTATCCTATATAGCTAAAATCTAACTAAAATCATTAAAATAGAAAAATAATACCTGAGCAGACGTTTTAAGTTGATACGATAAGCCATTGCAAATTTATATAAAAAATAAAAAAAAATTTGACCAAAATGGTCCAAACCTAACAGCAGGGTTAATGAAATTTTAAAAGAAAATTTTTTTTTGCTCTTTTACTTAGTGTAGGGTATTATATGGTCGGGCTTGATCGACCATATTTTCTTACTTATTTTTAAACAAATATTGGAATAAAATTTCGATTTTGCAAAAAAATTTCAAAAATTTTATGTTTTGAGTTACAAAATATTTATTTTGATAGATATCCCAATCGCATCCTTCTAAGCGACCAAATAGGTCTTCAAGAGAAATATCTAAGTCGGAAAAAAATATTAAAAATTTTTTTATTTTTTTTAAATATTTTTTTTCGAAAGATTGAATTGAGGACTATCTAAACTATTTGGGAAAAATTTTGCTAAGAATAATAGGTAATAAGTTACATGGATAAGAAAAAACACCTGCTGGGCTAAAATTTAAAATTTTTACCCCCTCTAACTCAAAGAGTTCTCGACCGATCTTGTTGAAAAATTGTGTCTGAATTACTATTCATTAGAACTAACCTTGGTGCTGATCTCGATTGGATGACATCGATTCAAAAGTTGGTTCACTTGACATAAAATGGTCCTTATATATTTATAGAACGAGCTATCGGACCACTCGTCTACAGAGATCGAAAGACTCCCTTTATCTTTAGTTATTAGTCGAATTTCAGAAACAATACAATTTTTGTAAATCATTATTACTTATTTAAATTTGGAATTATGACAAATTTTAAGCAATTTAAATTAAATTATGTACATTTATTCGTTTATTCGAAAATGATAATTTTTAAATTGTTCGTAAGAAATTATTCGATTAATCGAAAGATCATTACTCGAATGAATATCCTAGTTATTCAAGTGCGATATGTATGTATATTCTGTCTTTATGTATGACTTACATACATGATTCATTCATCAATATATCCGCTTTAGACCCAGTACGGTTTTATTTAAAATCGAGAAAATCGTCCAGGACAACGTCGATTTGGGACCTATTTCTGATCTATAACTGGATTATAAAGACATTAGTATATACAATATGGATATATAATGATAGATATTTTAAAGGCCTTTGCAACGGCGAATATAAGCTCATAGTAAGTCGGATGTGTGTCAAAATAAGTAAAATCAAAAAAAGAAATCTTAATATCTTGATACAAATTTCATCCTGATCGGAAGACATTGATTTCAAAAGTTGGTTCACTTGACATGAAATCCCCCATATATATTTTATTCTGAAAATATCAGCAATTATACTTCACTCTAAAGATATAAGCTGTAGCTATAACTGAAATTTCGTTGTTTTTAACAATATTATCCTTATGCTTTTATTAATTTTATTTTATTCACCCCAAAAACTGTTATACGAGTATTATGCATGTAAATATTTGTGTATTTGTATTATATAACAAATAAAAATTGCTATAAAATTATCTAAAATATAACAAGACAATACAATTTTCTGAAATATACAGGGAAATTTCACACTCAACAAATATCCCTCAAAAAGATACATTTATTTCACGAGTGGTGAAAAAGTGGTGAGTTACGTAGCTGCATTTGTTTAATGTAAGATAACCACAATAATAGACAAATGTTTATGAATCAAAAAGAAAATATAAAAATTTACAATAAACGAACTCTTGGCTTTTGGAATTTAACCTTCTCGTCTTAAAATACAATAAACTTTTGCTTTGTTATAGATTAACTTTTAAGCAGAGTGCTAAAGTCTCAAATCTAATTGACATTTTATATATGTCCGTATGCCGACAGTATCCGAATAGAATTTTTATATATTTTAGCTGGTGTCTTTTTCTAATTCAATGGGGAATTGCATTATTTTCACATTATGTTTATTATAATTCTTGTTGTTTGTTGTTTCTGCTTCAGTTAAATACGTTTTGGCGCTTTATATGCTGTTGTGCTATGAAGAAGTGTTGTTTGTAAAGGGGCATGCCACACAGAGAAGCACATGTATAGAATTATGCCAGTAACCGCACAATATACGAATTAAAAGTAGAAAATGTTTTTAGGCCTTGTGTGTTGGAAATGAAAATATATGTGAATTTTAGTATGGATAGATTTGTGCATACACATGCGAGAGGAATATGATAAGGATTTATACAAATTTAGTATATTCACACTTTTGGATCGAATTCGAATAAGGAAGATATACAAATTTTGTTTAAAAAAACACGACATATTACCCGTAAAGGTTGTGTTTTGTTTGATACACTTCCTAAAATGGCTTTGAATGTGATCGATCTACTTACTCGCCTACTGACCAACGAAAAATTACAGAAATATTTTCAGATCGCTTACCCACTAATGTTATTTTATTGAGCCACCCAGAAATTTTATCACCGGCTGTTAATTTAGCGATGACAGATGCAATAATTGGTTGGTTTAATACCTCAGTACACATTGTTCGGAAAATATAACGCTAATCAATTTCGATAAAAATCTCAAACAGGCTGCTCAACATACCACCCAAATTCCTCGACAAATCAGATATAATAGAATTTATTTTGCAGATTTCGTACGACTCTTAAATGAAACAAGTAAGAAAGTATGGTCGGTCAAGCCCGACATTTTTTTTTAAAATTTCAATACTTTATATTTTTGAGTGATTTTCGGAATAGGGGCTATGACAACTTATTGACCGATCACCATGAAATTAGGTCGTGTGGTTTATGTCTATATGAAAGTTTATTATGTTGCATTTCGTGAGTATACCAACATTTTTAAGCGATTTATGCACGTCAAAGTGATTTTCGGAAGCGAGTCTATATGGGAGCTATGATTAATTATGGATCGATCGTAACAAAATTTGGTGACATGAATTTTGTATATATAAAACTTATTTGGAGCGCAATTTGTGGAGATAAATTTATAAATTAAACATTTATGACCGATAAAGTCCAATTTCGGAAGGACATTTGTATGGGGGCTAGGTGAAATAATGGACCGATTTCAGCCAATTTCAAGGTACTTGGTCGTGAAAAAATTTAATGTACCAAATTTGATCGAAGTATCTTCAAAATTGCGACCTGTACTCTGCGCACAGGGTTTACATGGACAGCCAGCCAGCCAACCAGACGGACGGACATCGTTTAATCGACTCAGAAAGTGATTCTAAGCCGATCGGTACACTTTAAGATGGGTGTTAGACTAATATTTTTGGGCGTTACAAACATCTGCACAAACGCATAATACACTATGGTGGTGTAGGGTATAAATATTAAGGATACTCATTTAAACGCTTAAGTTTCCCATTTGTGCAAATGTGCAAGTTTGCGCGACGTGTTTCATGAACCCACCTTTTCAATTTTGTGCAAGTTTATACAGAAAATTTATATTTAATAAAAATGTCAAATAAAAATAAATTCAACAAAAACTTTAACAATTTTTTTTTTCAAATTGTATAAATTTTAATTATAAAATTGTTGAATGAAAGTTAAATATTTGGAACAAAGATTTTGTTTATATTCTAGCTGGTGGTTAATGTTTTCATAAACAATGCCATTCAATCCAATCATTGTTCCAAAGTTACACAATTTTCACATGGACAAAATATTAAAATTTTATTTGATTTTTATTTCTTATAAATAAAAGTAAACAAAAGCGCCTTGGGTTACACATTTTTTTAAAAAAAATCTTCAAGTTGGTCCTACTGGGCGAAAAAAATATAAATAGTCCTTAAGAATAGAAATAGTCCTTATGTAAAAAACATGCTTCCATATGTAAGTTATCTCTTTTAGTTCAAGAGATATTTATTTAATTATTTTTTTTAATTCTACTTGATATTTTTTTTTGGTTTTTTAGATATGGAGGGCCTATGTAGGGTCGAAATTTTTTTTAAAAACGTCGGATATATTTGCTTTAAAATTCATAATAAAATCAAATTAACTTGCTAACAATTATCTAGTACCTATAGAAAGTTACATGCATTAAAATTTGGAACATGTAAAAATTACCGTATTTGTTAAGTTTTTTCCCAAAAAATCCCTATATGTTTTTCTTTTTACAAAAAATTATAGTTGAAAATTTTTCTCTATCTCCCATTAAGTGAAGAATATCAAATGTTATTGCATTCCCGTTTCTTGGAAAGAGCTATGTATGTATAACAGTTTTTTTCTGCAGAAAATATTGCGTATAACAGTATTTTGTATAGAAAATGTATTTAATGATAGTATTTTCTATAGAAACTGTTGTTTATAACAGTATTTACTATAGAAAATGTTGTTTATGACAGAATTTTCTATATAAAATGTTGTTTATAACAGTAAAGAAAATGTTGTTTGCAACATTACTTTCTTTATAAAATGTTGTTTATAACAGTATTTTCTATACAAAATATTGTTTATAACAGTATTTTCTAAAGCAAATGTTCTATACAACAGTTCCTTCTATGTTAAATGTTGCTTATGACATTCTATTCTAAAGAAAATGTGTATAACAGAATTTTCTGTAGAAAAATTTGTTTGCAACAGTGTTTTCTATAGTATTTCTATAGTATTTTATAAAGAAAATGTTATGTATAACAGTATTTTCTATATAGATTGTTGTTATAATTGAAAAAAAAAAATGTATTTGAATTAGTAACAAATTTTATTGATTTTAAGTGTATTTTTTATTAATATTTTAATTAATTTAAAAATAAATATTATTTGAATATCTACCCAAAACCAAATATATGTTTTTATTGTATTATTAAAAAAAATGTGTGAATTTTCAAAAATTATGTTTTATTAATAGTAAAAATATTTTTATAAAAAAAAAAATTCAGTATAAATATTACGAAATTTAATATTTTGTGATAAGTCCTATTTTAGTAAAATATTTATTTGACTTTATTAATTTTGTTTTGTTTGAAAACAAAATTTAATTTTTTCTGTGTAAAATATCACATTTCAGAATACCTTCTTACTGAAAATTTGTGAAAGCTTAGTTGAGTTCTTTTAAACAACAGATTTTGTTTTCGTGCTTTAGCAAATATTTGGTGCAGACTTTTATTAATTGTTTAAATATTAAAACAGAGTACTTCTTAATCAAACTTAAAATTATTTCATTTTACTTTGTAATAACTTTTCATCCTATCCTCGCTCATAGAGTCAGTCTTATATCAATAATAAAATTGTAAACATTAACATACATCGAGAGACTTAAACACACACACATGCATACACACAGACGTAAACTTGCACGCACGTACACATTCACATGGTGGGGAGATAAATAAACGAAGTAAAATATAAATTTTTTTATTCGTTCGTTTCTTTAATACCGAAGGGAATTTCACCATTTAATTTCTAAATACGATGTCCTTATACAAGTGTGTACTTTGGTGTGTGCGAGCGAGTGTGTTAAGGCGGTTAAACCAAAAAAAAACAACAAAATTCAATAGTCTCTTGTTGTATTAGCGTTAGCCTTATTGTTGCTAGTGAACTCTTGTTGTTAGAGCTGTAATTGTAGATGTTGTACGAAAGGGTGGATTCGGCGCATTAAATGAAATCGATTTAATGCAAAAAAGGATTTAAATTACAAAAGGCCAAAAGCAACAGCAACAACTACATAAACATTCGCAGCAACAATAAACGAACATACAGACGAACAACAATACTCAAGCAGAGAACGTGGCAGCGTACACATCGTTGTTTATAACGAACAAATTCAATGAGAAAGAGTAAATGAAAGAAGATAACGGAAAAAACGACAAAAATATTCAGAGAGCCAACTCACGAGAGTGTTTTGCATTCAACACTATAACGAAAATCCGTTATTATGAACAAATCTGGCAGGAAAATGCTTGTTGCTGTAATTATTCAACACAATTTCAAAGAAGTTCGAAAAGTGTTGAATTTGATGTGGGAAGTTATTGTAATATTTGAGCGGTTTTTATCTAAAGAGTATTTTACGCACTTACTGCTAATAGGGTTCATTGTGTGTTCTTCATAAAACTACTCACTGAAAGCAGTGAGTTGTTGCTGTTGTCCCTATCAAAGAGTTGTTGATATTATGTTTGTTATTGCCATAGATGTTGATTTTGTTGTTGGTACCTACTCCATATAACGTTAGAGCATCATCAGCACGAAGAAACGGATAAACGAACAAAGAAATAACACAACTCTATAGAGAAAAAAAATAACATAACACAAAGAAAAATGAGCGTATTTGTGTGGCTGTGTGTAGGGAAACTTTCAACGTCAACTGCATCAGAGTTTGTGAAACTGTATATCGTACTCGTAACGTACACACAAAGCATGTTTCGTTCAGCTGTCTACTACACAATACACGCTCATTCTCACACACATGCAAACATTCCGACATTTTTCGTATCCTATATATTTTTCACTTCACAATATGTATTTTCCCTCTATGGCATTTTCACAATATTATTTTTCTGTTGTGTGTTTTATTTGATTTTCTTGCGTTTTGTTCTGTGTTTTGATGATTTTAAAGCGAATGCATGAGTTTTTCAGTAAGAAAAGCGTCTCCTAACGGTTTAGTACGTACGCTTTGCGTTTTTTTTTGTAGTATACAAGAGTGTCGTTTTATTTAATTTCGTAGGGATTATTGTTGTGTGCGAATTCGTTACTTTATTTTAACGTCTATTTTGAAAAGCGATATAAAGTATTGGCGTGATTTCATCGTTGTGTTGTAGTGAGCTTGTAATGTTTTAAGCATGCAAAATATTTTGAATGAAAAATACAAATAAAACCAAAAAATTAAGGTTGGAAATTTATAAAGATTTCTTATGAAATAATAAATAAAATTTTTGGAAATTTATAATAAATTTCGAAAAAAAAAATATATTTTTTTTTTCAGTGAAATTTTTGTTTAGTTATATCCACTTGTTAGAGTTGTTGTCGTAACTCATTATTGAAAAAGGTACATTTCATAGATGTTTTTATTTAATTTATTTCTAACACATGATTTTAATTTAGCAACATAATTTTGTTTTACTGTCTCAAGTATGATATGAACATGCCTTAGGTTGACAAAGTCGTTTATTTTATAATTGAAAATAAAATGTAGCATACTGTTAGGAGAAAATTATTAAAAGTTAAGGAGGGTCACACATGATAAATATTTGACGAAAACTAGGTAACCGCTAAATAAAATATATATTAATTCATTTATTTATTTTCAAAAGCTCGTTTTACTTAGGACAATTCAATATAAATATTTAGTTTTATTTTATTTGATGCTGTTTGATTTTACAAAACACTTGTAAGAGTAAACATAGTCCAAAAAATTTTTGCTAAAAAAGTGGTTACGCTTTTTTCAGCAAATATTTGCCATGTGTGGCCGTACCTTAAGCCTAACAAATGTGCAAAACTAATAAAATAAAAATAGTTTTTTTAAAACACCAAAACAAAAATTTAAGAAATAAAGGAAACCAGACATTTTTTTAATTATTTTTACAATTTTCGAAATAAAAAATAAATTCATAATTTTAATGAATTTTTTTAATAAATATTATAAATCAAATATGACGTTTATTCGCAAACTTTTTTCATTCAAAATAAAATCATATTCATAAATATTATTAAATTCTACATGACGGAAATTTTTATTTAATTTTTTTTTTTGTATTACATCTTGAAATTACCGATTAAAAATATAAAATAGTGTTTTCTCTTTTAAAATTTTTATTGTATTATTATTAAAAAATCCATTAATATACGAGTATATTTTCAAGATGAATCAACAATATCAATCTACAAAATGTTTAAACATTTATTAAACACCCATGAATAAAATGCATACAATTTCGGGCATATTTTTTCTTTTGTATCTGAAAATTATAAAAAAAAAATTAATTAAAAATATTAATAATTCTAATTTTATTTGAAAACAAAAAAAATAAAAAAAAATCATAATATTCAAAAAATTATTTATAAATGGTACACAGAAAAAGTTCCAACATGAATAGTATGATTGATTTCTATTCATTTCTATGTATGAATAATTTATTAAATTTTTTCATATTTTCTAGCTTATGCTTCTGTTCATAGAATTTCTGCTTCTCGTTTAGTGAAAAAATGATAAATAAATTTAAATGTTTTCATATGAAAAGAACAAGTGAAATAAAACAAATTGAAGAACGCAGGCCTGAATAAAATGATTTCTATTATTATAAAAATTAAAAAAAAATATTTAAATTTTCATTTATATTTTTATGTTGTTGAAAAAGTGTGAAATTTTCTTTGTAACGTTTTTTAATTTGTTTATGATTTTCACATAAAAAATGAGACAATATTCCCAAAATTGACTGTATATTTTTATGAAGCTGAAATGCTTTAATGTTAATGAATGTTTATTTATAGTTTTTATGTTTCAGATTTTGAAAGGTTGGCCAAATCATTAGAGAATGTAATTTTAATGCAATTTATTTAAAAATATGAACAAATTTATTTTTAAAATAAATAAAAATTTTCGTCATGTACAATTTTATAATATTTATATTTAGTCTGAATGAAAAAGTTTAGGAAAAATGATGAATTTAATTTTTTTCTTTATATGCATGAAAATCAAATCATGAATTTTATGTGTAATTTTCTGTTCATAGTATGAGAAATGCATGTAACTTCAAAGTCTTTCTTGTCGTTTACGTTTTCCTAATCTGAATGACGACAAATGTTCGCAGATAGTATTTTTTCTCGAAATTGTTGATATGGAGAATTAGCAGGGATTTAAGTTGTGTGTTTTGAGAATTTTTTTTTTATAATTTATAGAGAAATATCTCCAACTTTTTCATTTCACAAATTGATTCATATTGTTAGGAAAACTAAATATTTTTCATTTGTTGTCATGTTTGCATTTATCACAAACTGAAATTCAAATGAAATTTTCCATAAAAATTTAAATTAATAATAAATAGTTTATTTACATTTTATCTCTTTAGTTATCATTGTTATAGTATTTATTATTTATAATAACAATTTCCTTCTGCTTATTTTTATGTCAGATTATGTTAAATTTTTTTTACAAATTATAAATAATATTGTTTTTCTGTCTTTCCAATTTTATTATGTGATTTTCGTATTATGAAGTGTTAAAAATTATAAGAGTTATATTTCTGTTTGAAAAAAATTATAATCCGAAAAAAAATTGTGAAATTATTTTATTTTTTTTAAATATTAATTAAAAAATTTTCTAATTTTTTTTTTTAAAAAAGGTACCAATAATTTTGATATTGGATTTCTTCAGACCCATAGATTACTAATACTAGTATGATGAGATTTTATAGAAAGTATATTCTCCACCAGCTACTTTTCTTTTCAAACCTATGAAAGCGACTTTAATTATTCTTATTCCTTAAGTGCCAATTGTATGTATTTGGAAATATTGAAATGCCAACAAATTTTAAAGACCACAAAATTCCCATATTTTTAACTTTTGTTCCAGCCATTTTTGTTAGCAAAAATGTTCTAGGATAGACCCATAATACTGAGGTAGAGTTGTGTCAACTTTTGTTTTAAATTAATTTTAAGTTCAATCGTAAAACTTTTCAAAGCTGAATGGAATTTTAAGATCTTGGCAAATTTTATCCAAAAATTTAAGGGAGAAATCCAGATCCACCATATGTGATTACAAGAAAAATCGTTTATGGAAATTTCTCGTATTTTGATATAAAATAATATTTAAAAATATTTCTTAAATTTAGGTTTTTTTTAATGGACAATAACTCATCTTAACTATAACCGATGTTAGAATTATCTAACTGATTGGTTCTTTTTTTAATTCAAACAATTCAAAAATAATAACAAATAATAAAAACTTGTTACCATTATTATGGCTACATGACATCACACTTTTATAATTAATAAAAAAAAAATAGTTAATTAATCTGAAATGTTATCCATACCCAGAGAAAAAACATAGTTGTACATGCTTACCATAACCATTTAATAATTTTTACAAGTTTTTTAACAATTCAGTCACTGTAATTATTTATATGATTGGGGTAATCATAATATGTTTAAGTTACCATTCACATCATTGTAACAATCATACACAGAAAAAACTATTTCTTAAACCGTTTCAATTCAAGTATTTGTCACATATTGAACTAGTTTCAATTATTTCATAATTAAATCAAGTATTCATTTGCTAAAAAACAAAATTTCTTGTTATTTTCTATTGAATTTTGAGTTTTGAATTTGATTATTTTGACAATTGAATATACAATTTTCGTTATTGGTTGAATTTCAAATACAAAAATTATTGAATAGATAATTTTCGTAATTAAAAACACATTTTTGTTATTTTTTGTGTTTCAATTACGAAAATTATCCATTCAATAATTTTTGTATTTGATATTCAAACAATAACGAAAATGGTATATTCAATTGTCAAAATAATCAAATTCAAAACTCAAAATTCAATAGAAAATATCAAGAAATTTTGTTTTTTAGCAAATGAATACTTGATTTAATTATGAAATAATTGAAACTAGTTCAATATGGGATAAATGTTTGAATTGAAATATAATTTTTTCTGTGTATACATATATGATTGTAGTAAATAAATATGTATATGTTTATATGTATATCATAATATGTATATTGTTCTCAGAGTATGATAACCATAATAATATGGTGAAGTATTACAATCATATATATGATTGCTACAATGATGTGAAGCATACAAATAATTACAGTGGCTATAATATTGTTTAAAAATCTTGTAGACATTCGTAAACGAGACCTATGATTATTTTTTTCAAATCGAGTTTTTACTGGGATGTAATATCGAGTTTTTAAAATTTCTTTAGAAATTTTAATTAAAAAATTTATTGGGATACATCTGTTAAAAAATTATTTTGTAAATATTTACAATTCATAAATATTTGAACGATTTTAATTTATTTTTATCTGAAAATGACTATATATGTATAATGAGGAAACGCGGAAAAGATATTAATGTTTTAAATTTTATTTTAGGTTTTAGTTTTCAAAATAATAGAATTTTTATATTTGATTTTTTTTTTGCCTTACCCCCGAATAGACTAGCAATATGTCTTTATTTATATTGAGGCTATGGAAAAACTTTTCCTAAAACCAGAAATGTTTTAAAACAACCATTGTAATTGATATAATAAATGAAAAATAACAAAAAATACTTACAATATCGAGATTACAACTTGTTTTTCTTTCCGAAATGGCTTTGCTTAAGAAATCAGCAACGTAGTGCAATTTTTTTGAAGCTTCCACTTTATTTTTTTGTAACAGGTATGCTGATCTGAAATTTTTTAACTTTGTTGTAACGACTTTCTCGTTTTTATGCAATTCTTTTGAAATTTTAGCACATGCATTCATTTTCTTATGTAGCCTTTTATGTTCCGGGCTTTTAAACTCCCAAAGGCAGAACTGTTTATAAAGTTGAATTAATTTTAATACGTCTGCGTCGCAAAAATTAATTTTTTTTGCTTCCTAACCTTTTAAATTTCTTTAAAAACAGATTTGTTTTTGCCAACGATTTACTTTATTTTATGTCTGCAAATAATTTTCTTTTGAAGTTATTTTTTTTTTTTTGTTTTCTTTGAAATGTCAAACACAAATTGACAACCAAATTTGACATTTTATTTACACCATAATTGTTAAGGAAAAATTGTTGACAATTTTTGCCAGCTACGAAAAAGATGTTTCTTTGCTGGAGATAACATAATTTTTAAATTTGCTGCAATATATATTAATGAATTTATTGCTACTCTAGTCGTGGGCTTCGGTGCGTATGATGAATACGTGATAATTAGAACAATCATACTCTTGCATGGTCATACGATATTTGTACCCAGCAATATAATGGAAATAGTTCAAAGAGGATTAAATTTTTCTTACATATCAATATCAAATTAAATCTTGTTGTATATGGGCAATACCATGTCATCATACGTGATATTTGTACGCCTATAGAGTGAAATAGATTTTGCGAAAATATGAATATCTGAAAATTAATTTGGTCTTTATATTCGATTCCGGGGGTACTATATTTAAAAAAAAATAATAAGTACTTTCGAAACATTGTTGTCCATTGTTGACTTTATCGAACATATCGAGCGAAATATCGTTCGTGACATAAAAAGGAAGCAATTTTGAGGTACATAAATTTGCGAACCGTGAGAGACGTTAATTACAAGAAATCATACAAAAAATAATTGACTTTTTTTTAAACGGATAAAACTATATGAAAGACTAAAGAACGGCGCATGTTTTGCATCACTCAGTTAAAAACAGCCGGATTTTGAGTTATGACGTTGTTGCAGCAAATGAGCGATATATATTCTGTAAATATATGTATGTTTACAAAATCTAAAAAAATAAAAAAACAATCACAGTCAAATTCAGTTCATAGTACATGTTTACTGGGAGCTTTGTTTTGTTTCCATCTTAGCCTAAAATATCTAATTAAATTAACCCTCTAACCCGCAAAAGTGCCTCAAAGCATGCATTACAAAACATCAATTATCTCAAAAAGTAATTCTATTTTTTTTTTTAAATTTAACTGTGACTTTATTTACAGATTTGTTAACACATCCCTCGAAGGTCGAAATACATTCTGACTTTTAGTTTTTGTTCTGTCAGCTGTTTTGTGAGTGAGGTCATCATTTCAGCACGTGAATTTTTGTGTGTCATTTTTTTTTTTTTAATAAAAATTTTACTAACTTTTAGTCGCCCGATCTATTAAACATTTTTTTATTAGTTCTTTTTATAAGTTTTTTAATAAAATTGTATCATAATTATTGTTTTTTAGAACTAAACCGGCAACAATGCCCTGAGCACTCTTCAACTTTTTGATCCTGGTTCCTAAACTTAATTTGCAAATAAGTTTTTGATGGCTGTTCTGAGTTTATTGGGTCATAATTACCCTTCAAAAAAAAATTATTCGACCACATTTTTTTAGCTTTTTTAAGTTTGTTTTTAAAGTTAGAGGGTTAAAGAATTAAATATAGTCAGTTTAAACTATTATTTTTGCACTTAACATTTTAGTGTTTTCTTCCATTCAAATCATTGTGAACTAAAGTTTCAAGTTTTTATATGCGTTTGTGCAGATGTGTGTAACGCTCAAAAGTATTGGTCCAACACCCACCTTAAAATATACCGATCGACTTAGAATCACTTTCTGAGTCGATTAAACGATGTCCGTCCGTCCGTCTGGCTGGCTGGTTGGCTGTCCATGTAAACACTGTGCAGAGTACAGGTCGGAATTTTGAAGATATTTCGACAAAATTTGATACATATAATTTCTTCGGCCCAAGGACAAAGCCTATTGAAACTGGCTGAAATCGGTCTATTATTTCACCTAGCCTATGTCCTCTCGAAATTGGACTTTATCGGTCATAATTGTTTAATTTATATATGTATCTACACAAATTTCACTCCAAAAAAGTTTTATATATACAAAATTCATGTCACCAAATATTGTTACGATCGGTCCATAATTAGTCATAGCTCCCATATAGACCCGTTTCCGAAAATCACTTTAACGTGCTTAAATCACTTAAAAATGTTGGTATATACACAAAATTCAACATAAATAACTTTCATATAGACATAAATCACACGACCTAATTTTATGGTGATCGGTCCATAATTGGTCATAGCTCCCATATAAGGCCCACTTCCGAAAATCACTCACGAATATAAATTATTGATATTTTAAAAGAAAAATATTTTTACTCATTTACATGGTGTAGGGTATTATATGGTCGGGCTTGGCCGACCATACTTTCTTACTTGTTTTTATTTCCATTCTCGTGGAATTGCTCTTAGACCTCATAACGTATCCTACATAATGCTTTACAAAATTTTAAGTCATATTTCTACATATATTCTTTAACTTCTAAGAAGAGACTACAATTTCTTTAATGTTCAACAGAAATAATTTAAATATTTAAATTTCGTAAATATTTTTTTCCACCACATTCAACAATTTGCTCTTAATTCTTCAAAATCTTAATGGCTAAACATGAAATAAAATTACCAGCAGTAAAATACAAAGATGGAGTAATTGATGTTAATAATTTAATTATAATCACTTTTAATTTTTCATTCATTTGAAAGCTTAAAACCACAGGCAAGAAACAAAATTTAAAAGGTTTTATTCATAATGGAAAGAGAAAAATAAGCAGAAATTTACAAAAAAAAAGGAATTCCATTTAAATTTGGGTCAATATACATTTTTTTATGGCGATGTTGTTAACATGTAAACATTTACTTTAAATTTTACAAATTAAAAGAGGTTTGTTGAATACACCTCAAACTACAGTGTTTTTATTTTTAAATTAAATTTAAAAAGAAAATATTTTGTTTCTAAATTTTTTAAGTAATTGAAAAAAATTTATTATCTTTCGTATTGTTTGAATTATTTATTACGCATATAAAGTTGTAATGCTATTGCTTTTTAAATTTCACCCAAACAATTTAAGAACATAATTTTTATTTATTTTCGCAAAACCTCCTTCCTCTCGCTTTAATGTTCTACTTGTATGTATTTAAATATGACTTTTTGAATTGTTGTTATTGTTTGTGGGTTTGTTATTATTTTTCTCGTTTTGTTTTTATTATGTTTCGGTTTCTCTTTACGCATTTTAAATAATAATTAACAAAAAATAAACGCAAGTTTTCACTATACTGATGAATAACAAAGAATGAGAAAAAAAAACAACAACATTTGGGGGAAAGCAATGTTCATAAACCAGAGAAAGAACATTAAATGAATAACTAACAGAATAATAAAAAAGAAAATACTTATGTACATATATATACAGAATTTTTATATATATCCGAAATAAAACAACATTATTATACGATATGAAATGAAAAAACAAACAACAGTTTCACATCATCAACAACGATTACGAAAAGACAACAGCTGCAACAACAAGCCGATGTTGTCTTTTATACCCTACATTATTTAAGGACTCGGTAATAAAATTTGTTATGGATCTAGTATTTTGTAGGGCTAGATAGATGACCTTCATCGCTACTATAGTTATATAATATCTGAAATCAGCTAAAAGTAATAAAATAATTTAAAACACCATTTACTATCTAAACCACAATCGATATTGGAGCATTTTATGGAACTATGTACCCAATGTGTCCAGGTTCCCTTTAATAACTTTGAATTCAAGTAAAATTTTATGATTTCATACATTTAAAGCTATATTGTAATGGATTTAATAAACCAAAGAAAACTTGATTATGATTCAATAAAAATATTGAATTCTTATACATTCTTATACAGCAACAAATTAATTCATGCTGAAAGCTTTAATGGAATCCTGAAGAGTATGGCCCATAATCATAGTCAGAAAGAAAGTATATTTTAAGAGAAATAAAGTCGTCTTTACTTAAGAGTGGACTTTTGGTCTACCATAGACAAGATAAAATATACTTTTGACGTTAAAGTCGACAGTAAATATAAAACCAGATGAAGCTGTTTTTAACTCATTTAACAACAGCATCAGCTGTTCTTCACCAAGTAAAAAAGTTCGACACAAAGTCAAAAATGTTTATGTTACAAGATATTGGCAGAGATTTTGCAATTATTGAACAGTTATCAATAAAATTAGAACCAAAATATCCTAATTATGATATTAATCTTATTTTTTCCATTTTTCCACCACAATTTCCTTTTTTTCTTTCTATGTCCCGGTTACTTTTATTGTTTACTTTTTTTAATTTTGTATGTCAGCTGTTCAGCGTTGCCACTTGTCTGTTTTTTGTTGTATATTGTATGAAAACATTTTCTACATTTGCGGTGGCACCCAGTTAAAGTTGGTTCAATTTAAAACATACTTTAATTTTGACTATAGTTGCAAAATAATTAAAAGCTTGTTTTTATTTTAAAGTTGTTTTTAAAAAGAACCGACTTTAGTGATTGACTATGATTATGGGCCTATATATCTAAATTCTTATTTAAAATATATGTAATTAAAAATCATAAATAAAATGAAGCAGCCTAACCACAAAAGACTTAAAGTCACTTATTTGAATGTAGGAGTTGGGAAAAGGTTTGAAAGCTTTTTTAAATGGTACTAAAACAATAGTTCTATTTTAAAATGAAGTCGATTTTAACTAAAATTAACTTAAAAATTTCTTTCATAGTTAGGCTCATATTTTTGGAAACATTCAAGTGGAATTTTAAAATTTTTCAGCAGGGCATAAAAACCGTTAAATTGTTAATAAAAGCTTTCAAAATTCTTAAGGGACAAAAAAATAAAATAATTATTGACCAATTCAACAGTTTACGCTCTCCTCCAAATTTTTAAAATTCCACTTAAGTTGTTTTTTTGTCAAAGATTTATTTTCTTTTCTTTATATTATATTTCTTAATAGTTGTATTCCCGCATAAATAACCACCTAAAATTTATTCAGAAATGTTGTTTGTATTGATTTTGCTTAGTTTTTAGTTTTGAAAAGTAGATTAGTGTATACTTTTTATTTTTTATAAATTATTATAGCCATTGGTTTGCCTTACAAGAAATATCTGAGAGACGAACGTATAACCAAAATGTACATTAGCGTGTCCCAAAAACAATTTTTTGTTGGGGCTCAACCACAATTTGAAAGCTTTAGGGTAAAGTAGCTTTGAGATTTTTTTCAGTTTTTTCGGAAGAGGTTTAGAGGTCGCTCAAGTCGAGTTTTTGCCAAAAATCGAGTTTTGTCGGCCTTTTTTTGAGTTTTCTTCATTACTTTGCCAAGACCCACGATTTACATTACTTTTGAGGACACAGTTTAAAAGAAAAATGTCCATGCTTTATTTTTGTGTGCAGTTTTGTAAATAAGGCTTTGTAAGTTATAAAATTTTGATGAAAGTGAAAAAAACTAACAATGCAGTTTGAAAGATCAATTAATTCTTAATAATTTGGGGACAACAATTTTCTCTTAACAGTTTTCTTTTAAAATATATCAACATTTTTAAGAGATTTGTGTTCGTTAAAATGATTTTCGCAAGTGGGCTTTGTATGGGAGCTATGACTAATTATGGACCGATCGTTATACAATTTCCTGACATTACTTTTGTATATATATAACATATTTGTGCTGAATTTTATTTGAATACGAATATTTTTAAGAGAGTTATGCTAGTTAAAGTGATTTACTTATATGAGTGAGTTTAGCTTATATAAAACTTATTTGTGCTCATTTTGGTTTAGAGATCTTTATAACTAAGATATTTATGAGAGCTTATCTATTTTTAGATAGAGCAATCATACGAGGGATAGTAGAAAAAATGGACCGATTCCAACCAAATTCAATAGCTTCGTCCAATTGGCAATAGGAAAGCTTGTACCAAATTTTATCATTGAAATTGCGACTTGTAGTTTGATTACACTATGGTGTTGTAGGGTCATTTTGTGTACATAAAAGTTTTCGTTTGCTTTATATAACTCAGGAAAGGTAAAAGCAAATTCAAAAATTGTTGTCTCTAAATTATTAAGAATTAATTGATCTTTTAAACCAGAGACAAAACTGTTATAAGAAATATCTAAAAGAATTTAGCCATAACTGTTATATTGTAGAAATAAAGTTTTGTTTCTTTAAATAATAGTTATTGTCAATGAAAATAAGTTTTGCTTTTCAATAAGTGTTATTCATAATAAATATTTTTTTTCGTTACTCATAACTTTTATTTTCGAGTTATTCATAATAAATATTTGTTTACGTTACTCATAACTTTTCGATTTGAAAACGTAAAAATTATTCATTGATTTATGCCTAACTTTTTCAGTTTAAAAAAATTTAATAACAGTTATTTTTGGTCTCTGTTTTAAACTGCATTGTTAGTTTTTTTCATTTTCATAAAAATTTTAAAAGTTATAAAGCTTTATTTACAAAATTTATGGAAAATTTATATATTTACATAAAAATCACAAAGTCTGATGGAATACTTTACGGGGATTAAGGAATATTTTTAAAAATTTTACAATAATATTCCATTGTATCTTGCTTTTTGTTTAAATGACAATATTAATGAGCTCAACCACTTTTTGCCTACATTTCTCAGAATCTTAAATTACGTAAAAGCTTTTTTAATCAATTTCTTGCATAATCCTTTAAACATCCTTAAATATTAATATAACAAGTGGTATTTAATTATAAGCTTAACTTCTATATATTTAAAATTTTAATCAGCTTTTAAAACTTTTAGTTAAATTTCACAAACTTTACCTAAAAATGTCTTATTCACGACATTTAAAATCTTTACCAGATTTCGTTTAGTATGCAAAAATTATATAAAAAATATGATCTGCATGAAAAATCTTGTGCAAATCTTTATATTAAATTTTTTTATTATATTGAGAAAACTGAATTTTGCTTAAACGTCTGTGTTGAAGCATTGCATTCAACCAAATTTATCACGATTATTGTAATACTTAGGGAAGATTTACTACCTCCATAAGTTTAATATATGTATATAAAGTTTTAAATAGTTTTAATAATAAGGATATACGAAATCTAGATGAGTCCTTGTTCCAATTAAGAAAACAAAATACGTGCTTTATAACAATTATATGTAGATATAAATATTACCAAGTTTCAGAATTTTGTTACAAAATTTCTCAGAATCATAGTCTGTCCATCTAGATGGCTGGCCATGTAAATTTATGAACAAAGTAGTGGTATTTCGGTTTTTCGTCGGATTTCGAATTCAGCAGTTTAAATAAAGATCCATTTTTGAATTAGCAATTGACCCCTCTTGGTACATTTGTTGTCCCTCTGTAGAAAAAAAAACAAATTTCTTTATTAATAGAGGGATTTTATTATGAAAATTTTTTTATCATATTTTTGTAAAAAAGTACCAAAATCAATCAATGAAATCTAAATGGTTCTACTAAAAAATTTCAAATTAAATTTTACGTCAAATACGTAAAAATTTAAAAAAAGTTCCTGAATTCATTCAAATTTCATTTCTGGGATATGGGATAAAAAAGGTACCATACTCGGCATTTTTACGTTTTTTTCCCCTTAAAAGTACACAAATTAAAAAGTAACTTAGTGCCTACATACAAAATTTTCAGAAGTTTAAAAATTGCGAAACAAATTTTGTATGGAAAAATTCGAAAAACGACTTTACAAATAAACCCAATGCATCTTCACAAAATAGTCTTCTAATAAAACCGGTTTGGACCTCATTGGTTGTACATTTTCAGAGTCTATAACGGACATAGGTAGAAACATTTTTTTATGTTTTATATATATATGTAGATAAATCAGATCCACAAATTGTGTGTAATTTGTACATAATTGGTCATAGCTCCCATATAAACCCGAAAAAATTTATAAATAGTTATATAAATATTACTGCAACAAGTTACAATTATAAAATCAAGTCTTTCAAAATGTTTAATTTAGGACATGAACCAATGAAAATAAAAGGTACGGAATAAGATATTTGTTGTATAGTAAAAAAAGGCTGAATGATTTTAGAATTGATTTCGAATCATGAACATATGCTGGCGAAATATTAGCAGAATTGCAAATGGCCTTTAACATTGTCAATACTTGAATTGTTAATTGTTTTATTCGAACAAAAGAAAAATCGAATAATTTAAATGCCCTACTAAATACCTTAAGAAATAGGGTAACATAGAGACGAGACGTAATGGTAAACTAAGACTGTTTTCAAAAACCTAACTCTCGCAAAAACAAAATATATGTTAGTCAGTGTGTTTTGTTGTTGTATCAGACATATTAATTGTGTTATTTTTATTTAAGAAACTGGATTGCCTCGTCTCTACGCCTTAAGCCATCAATGTAACTAGTGGCTTGAATAATATTTGGCACATCTATAAATTTACAAATATATTTGATGTTTTTTTTTCTTTTTAATGGCATATGAGTAATATATAACTTAAAATACTACAGTTTATTGTAAATTCTCATTTGTATTTCCGGATATGTAGTGATAATTGTGACTGATCCCTACCGCTTATTGTTTTAATTTCTCAGTGGTTTGCAGCCTTTGCTATTACACGTACAATTTATATACTTACATACATTTTATATCTGTTAGTTTGTAGATATATTTATACATTTATTTTGTTTGTATGTTTTTCTACATGCTAGTTATTTGGCTTTGCATATTGCTTTTAGCTATATTTTTTGGTAGCATTTGTGGCAACGTTTTTCTTTCACTTTTTTTTTTGTTTGTTTATTTTTACACCATAGCGTACAACTAAAATAATCACAAACAAGCATCAACAACATTAGAATGACAACAACTGCTAGCTAGTGTTCAAAATTCCAGAAATACTAGAAAAAAGATTAAAACAAAAATTCTCTATTCTTTTAGTGTGAAATAATTGCAAAAAAAAGCAAAAAAAAAAAAAAACAGATTTGAAAGAAAAATAGTTAGAAAACAAAAACTGAAAATCAAATACATAGTCGTCCCTGTATGTATCATTAATAAAAACAATAAAAAAAACAAACGAAAACAAACATCTAGCATGGAGAGTGGAAAGCAACATTTGTGAACTTCCGGTTGAATAACTATATAAGTGCGAACACGGAGAGACAGCGGCTAAAGGGTATGAATGTGAGAGAGAGTGTAGAAACAAGAACATACAAAAATTCTAAAAAGAAAACAAAAAATATCAGTAAAAATCAAAAAAAAAGCTAACAAAACGAGCAAAAATAACAAACAAGAGAACAAAAAACTTAAACTGAAAATTGTTCTACAAACTCCCACACTCTCACATAAACGCAGACAAACATTTTGCAATTGTACCATGAATTGCATATAGAAAAAGCATCACATGCAGACACATTGATTCAAAAAAAAAAATAATAAATAAATGTTTATATAGGTGTGTATATAAGTACATAAATATATGTATGTAGCTATTCATATAATAAAAAGTGAAATTTTATTATTTTAATACCAAAAAGAAAGGGAAACAATATCTGGCATATACAATATAAAACGCCAAAAAAATATTACCTAAACTACCTTTTATCAACAAAAATCGTTTAAACATAAATCTTTAACATACTTTGCACTGAAATCGAAATCATTTAAATTCAAAGTAAACGTAGCATTAAATTTTTCAATTAAATTTAAGTGATTTAGAAAACCAAACTAACAAAAACACATAAAATTATGCTGGCCATGTCAACACTCATGATGCCAGCACCTACCATAGCCATGGGTGCAGCACCACCACCGCCACCCTCTCAAATAACAATGGGTCCTCATAAGCCACCGGAAACTAAACTCTTAGCCATACATCCGGCTGCTGCTGCAGCAGCTGCGGCGGCAGCTCATGCTCAACATCATCATCAGCAACAACATCCGGCTCATATGCAGCAACATAATGGTCAACATACTCAGCAACAGCAACAACAACAGCAGCAAATGATTGCCACACATCATCAACAGCAACAACACTATCAACAGCAACAACAAACGGAGCGTCTTTTTCAGCAACAACAGTTATCAACTGCTTCTAAACCAGGTAAGTGAATGAACTCGTTTGGGGTGATATGTAATTGAATTATTGTTGATATTAAATATTGTTAGAAAACATGCAGAACAAAATCACTTTTTCAAGTTATATGCATCTGGAACAATTAGATTTAAGTGGTGTTTAGCTGATAATTGCAAATGAAAGTAGAAAAACAAATAACTCATATTTTCATATTATTCTGAAAAAAATACAGGCATCTATTAAAAAATTAGACAGTATCGAAAAAAATATTTTTTGGAATATCCCCTAAAACTGGGATAGCACATTATTAGGAAACAAACATTTTCGACAGAACATTGGAACATACCCCTTCCAAATACACATATCCTAGATTTACAAGATACTTTTTTTACACGACTTCGGCACATACCCCTTCCAAATACAAATATCCCTAGATTTACAAGATACTTTTTTTACACGACTTCGCTTTATAATGATTTTTTAATTCTCGTGTCATTCGAAAATCTTTTTAATTAAAACAAGTAAGAAAGCATGGTCGGTCAAGCCCGATTTTATATTTATTACCGATAGAGTCCAATTTCGGGAGTACATTTTTATGGGGGCTAGGTAAAATAATGGACCGATTTCAGCCAGTTTCAAAAGGTCCTTGGGCCGAAAAAATTATATGTACCAAAATTGATGAAAATATCTTCAAAATTGCGACTTGTACTTTGTGAACAAGTTTTTCATGGACAGTCGACCAGCCAGCCAGACAGACGGACATCGCTTAATCGACTCAGAAAGTGATTATAAGTCGATCGGTATTCATTAAGGTGAAAGATAGACTAATATTTTTGGGCGTTACAAACATCTGTACAAACGTATTATACCCTCCCAAATATGGTGGTGTAGAGGACGAAATTGTGAAAGGGCGACACATTTTCAGAGTATGTATATTAAGGTGGGCTGATTTGCAAGGACAAACATTTTACGATATTGTGTCATCGATTTTTCGATAGCTTTTGGCTATTATCAAAAAAATAATTTTCGAGGCGCCCAAATTTAATTTTTTTTTTACTTTTTCTCAACTTTTATTTTTAAAGTTTTTTTTAGTAGGTAATAAAAACAAATCGGCCGATTTAATTTTTTTTCACTTTTGTTCACTTCACTATACTATTTCTTTCTACTTGATAAGAATCCATTGTTCCTACAATTGAATAAATAATTATAAAATATCCTAATTACTTTGTTTATTTCTTTACTTTTTCCATATTCATTTGTCCAATTTGATCCAATTTTTTTCGGCTCAGAGAGTTTGAACATCTCTTCCAGTTTATCCAGCCTTTTCCCTCTTCATCCGGCTTTCAGCCACACTACAGAGAAAATCCGTTTTTTCTCTGTAGTGTGGCGATCCACTGGTCAATCGACCACGAATGGATGAGCCCCCGATGATGAAGGCGTATTTCGTGAGAAACTACACTTGAAAAATGTGTTTTGTCCAGCGAACATCACACTGAATTCTCATGCCTAGAACACCACCCATAGAAATAGATGAAGCAACATGATCTGACGTGCGTTTGTTTGTTAACATACAACATTGAGTCTTACGTGCATTAAAATCGACTCTGTTCGCATAACCCCATTCAGAGATTGTCACAAGATCTTGGTTAAGTGTATCATTCATGTTTTGCCTCATTGCCCCAATCTCCGAAAGGCTTGGCCTATAGTTGAATGAATGGAAAATGTTGCTGTCATCTGCAAAAAAATAGATAGGGTTGGAAGTTTGACTTAGAAGGTCATTGAGAAAAATACTTAATAGAGTAGGAGAATGAATGGAGCCTTGTGGAACCCCTGAATTAATCTTGAACTCATTTGATGAGTTCCGATCTACAACAACTGGTATAGAGCGATCTCTAACATCAAATTAAAAACATCTGAAATACAAACAAATGATGATATTTGTCATTAATCAGAAGTATTTGATTAGTTGTCAAAGTATGGGAGAGAAATTTATTGGAAATAAATTTTATTTTAAAATAGCGGTAGCTATTTGCTAATGATTTGTATTTCATGAAATGGTCTATGCATTTCGTGAGAATGGGTTGAGATATTTGGCTTTTTTTAAATTTTCACTTTTGATATTATCAAACACGACTAAATTATATTACAGATCAAACACTAACCTATTTACATAAACATAAACTAGTTTTATATTTATGAACCTTTGTGAGGATCGGTCCATAACTGCCCTACCCCCCATATAATCACTTTATAAGAAACAAAAAGAAACAGATTTTTCTATATTATGCATGCAAAAACTTAAAAATAAATAGAAAATACACGTACATATATTTTGTTTCAAAAAACAAGGTGATAAAAGCAAATCAAAAATCAGAATCAAATTCATTTTAAACTATATGCTAATTGGTCGCTAAGTTTTTGCCGCCATCTTTGCCTAAAACATACTAATTAAACTAAAAATATTAAATATCGTCAGTTTACCCCCATTAACATTAATGAGAAGCCTCAAAACAAAGGTTTTTTTGTATTTTTAGAATATTTGCTTGGAAATTTTCTAGAAAAAAATTAAGTTAGTTTAGTACTTAGTTAATTTTCCGATATAAAAATGGTTTTATATTAAATATCCTTAACATTTAATGTGGTGACTTATGGCAGTTAGATAAATCTATTGATAAGTAAGAAAATTGTTACCATTTTCAGGTTCATGCAGGTTTTTAAGGGGGCGTAATAAATAAAACTCAATTTCCCAAAAATTGTAACTGAGCAAAAAAGTACCTTTTGTTTTGCAGCTCCTCTAATGTGTTAACTAATAATTAAACTAACAGTTTTCATACAAAAAAAAAACTAATAGTTAAGGCATAACCAGTCTTCGTATTAATGGGGGTTAACTTTTATTTTTACCCTTAAAAAGTTGTAATGAGCTCTAATTATCATCAAATAGTACAAAGTTGTAGCTTTATCTTAAAAAAGTTTTAAAGGTTTTTATTTTTCTGCCGTGGTTGTCATTTTCGTGGAATATATCAAAACCTAAATTTTTAATTTCCAATTTTTTTTTTTAAACAAAAGTTTAAACTCTAAATGGGGATTATTTATGATTACTAGGATCGCCCGGTGGCCGAAATTCGACCACTTTTAAACGCTTTTTACCACTTTTATGGAAGGAATTTAAAAAAATATGATGTTCTGCAAATCTAGAGAAAATAACCTTTTAAACCATATATGTTTCATCAATATTGGTGGACAATAACATACTTAAAAGTGTACCACAAAAGAACGTGTGGCCTATTTATATATAAGATTTTGCAATAAATTTTCTTAAATTGATAATATAGAATAACTTAAAACCTAAGCAAGTGTTAGTGTTAGGACAAATATTTCATCCGATATTTCTTTATATGAAAATTGATCCGGATCAACCATGTTTTATATTTCCCTGTACGTTTATATTCAGTATTATATGTAGTTATTTTATGTTCATCCATGTCAAGTGAGGCATCCTTTACTGCCACTCGTATAATGTCTGACTGCTTTTTCTGAGTTTTATTTATTTATTTTTTATGTTTAACTCTACTCTGCAGTGGTCTTTCATCTTCTCGCACAGCCTATTCATCTTCGTCTTAGGCCTAGAGACAAGTTATATTTAAATGAAGTTAAGTAGTTGTATTATTTTATTTGTGTGTTTAGTTGTTTTGAGTTTTTGCTGTTGTTTCAGATACTTAACTTATTATGCCCTACTGTAGGCAGAAGTAGATATACTCACGCTAATCAAGCCAATAACGAAAAACATATTTTTTATTAAAAAATTTAATCAAGACAAAATTGTATAAATAAAACAAGTTAGAACTGATTGTATTTAATAAGAGTACAGTGTGTTCTTTCAGTCACTTAAATATCCAATGTAAGTAAATATAAAATTAAAGTCATTCAACTGGTGTAGTTACTTTACTTTCCGGTTCTGACCGCTAGAAACCTACCGACTAGCTAGCTTATCCTTGTTGTTCTGTTTATTTTCACCACAAAAGTTTGTTTAGACATAAACGAGTAGAGAAGTTATTTTCTTAAAACTTATAACTTCACACTATTTAAAGTGTGGAAATTTTCACTTTTTAGCATAATAAAATTTATTTACAACTTTGTGAAAGTCTTAAGCACAGCCAGAAATAGAAACTCATAGAAAATAACCATACAAATATATTTTGTGGGAGCTGTGACATAGAAAAAAATTTACTAGGCACATAAATTGTAAGTAAATACCAACTCTTCTATACGTATCTAGGTATCTAAGTAAATTTATTTGTAAAAACCTACATGTACATTTATATTTTTCTGTAGTTATGGTTATATTTACCATTATTTTATTTCCGTTTGTATATTTATATACAATTTTTGTAATGAAAGTAATATTAATTTGTTCATATAAAAGGAAGGTATGCTAAGACTGACTGTTGGAATTCTTAGAAACTTATATTATTTTAAAGGGTTTACGAAAATCTGTTTGTTTTGTGAATTGCAAATTGCAATTTTAGAAACTTGACTTTATTGGAATTTCTTTGCTTGCACAGGCTTTGTGAAACTAATCGCAAACTAAATATACCAGAAAGCTATTTTGTTATAAATTAAATCTCAATTACTTCGAGAACGTATGACTACTTAGAATTTTAGTATATTCAATATAATATACACACGATTTTCCAGTCAGAAAGATTATTTTAAAAGCCACACAATGTTCAACAGGTAGGCTTTCAAAAGAGAAGACTTCAACATTAAGACAATTTTCTAACGATCTCAACATCCAGAATATCTTCTGTAGGATAAATTGTAACTTCCGCGAGACAAATATACCACAATTTTTAAATAGATAGTCTTATCATCCGCAAGATATTCTACAGGGAAATATTTTCAATATAAAAACATTTAATTTCAATGTTTTACAAAAAAATTTCGACATTTGCAAATAAAATTTGCGTCCTCAAAATTTTCTAGAGTGAAAGTCTTTCTGTAGAAATCCTTAACATTCTTAAGAATTTCTAAAGAAAATCCATAAATTTTCAAGAATTTCTATTGACAAATTTATCATTTGCAAGCCTTTCTATAAAAATTATGAACATTTGAAGATTTTCTATAAAAAACTTAAAAATTTTTTGGGGATTTTTTAGTCTTTTTTGTTATTCTTAAGGCTCCAAACTCATTTTTATGTATTTTCTCCCATTTATAATAGCTAATTTCTAATCAAATAGGAATAAATAAGGAAACCCGAAATAAATTAAGGCCCTAATTTTGTAAATCACGTCACAAAGTGATATTTATATGGAAAGTAAAAACAAAATTTCAAAAATTTTAAAAATTTGTTTTTGTATTATATACAAATTCTTAACAGAACAAACGCACCAAAATTCAAGCGTTGATTTGCCTTTCATAATTTGAAAACATTTTATATAAAACAAAAACTAATTTTTAAAATTTTTGAAATTTTGTTTTTGCTTTCCATATAAATATCACTTTGGTGACGTGATTTACAAAATTAGGGCCTAAATTCTTTTACTATTCACAGTGGTTTTGAAAGATTTTTTTTTGGAAATAATTCCGTATCTCAAGATCTATTAGAGATATTGTTAAGAAATTTCACATGGTTAGAGCTGAGGTGTTTATGAGTGAATATACAGTAGTTGAACTTCCTAGGGCTAATGGTCACTGCGAAGTTGGTCACCTCAGGTTTAAAATTTAAAAAATCCATTTATGAGCCGAATGAGCTGAAATTTAAACTATAAATAGTCCTTGATAAGATCTAAAAAAAATGCGTGTACATCTCTGGGTTATCGCTTTTAGTTGAAGATTTATTTAGATTTATTTAGATTTATTTATTTTTTTTAATTTATCTCCATCTTTATTTGGTTTTTTGATAAGGGTCTGATATCTGTGAAATTCTAAATAAAATAAAAACAAATTTCTAACAGTTATCTCGTCCCTATAAAAAGTTACACGCATCCATAGTTTGAACATGTAAAAAGGACGAATTTTTTACGTTTTTTCCCAAAAAAAAGTTCCTATATTTTTTCATTTGTTTACGATTTTTATATGAACCAGCAAGAGAACTTAATGCGAAAGCGTGTAAAGTAAAATTTAGCTCACTTAAGCTGACATAGTACCTCCCAGACATTTTCCTAATTGGCCATATTTAAAAAAAATATTAGGTTTGAGCAATATGCCTATCGTCATCGTTTTAAGCGTACAATTTCACCTTGGAAAAGTAATATTTAAAAAAATTAAACCAGCCGATTTTTTTTTATTACCAATAAAAAAAAACCTTAAAAATTAAAGTTCAAAAAATGTAAAAAATGTATATTTTGGCGCCTCGGAAATGATTTTTTGTTTATGTCGTAATGGAAAAAAGCCAAAAGCTATCGAAAAATCGATGGCACAACATCGACAGATTTTTTTCCTTACAAATCGGCCCATTTTGATGTATATTCTGAATCCTTATGAAATTCTAAGACAATATAGCTATATCCGTTCGTCTGTCTATCTGTACGTCTGTCTGTCTTTTGAAACCACTATAAAGCCCGAACGAATGGAGCTATATGGCTTAGATTTTCCAGCAATATTATCTGTTGATAAGGTTTGTTTGGTAATATTGGTCTATGATTTCCACTATCGCCCATACAAATGTCCCCGGAATACTGTTTCAGCAGTCATAAATATCTTGATTATGCGGCAATCCTGCTAAAATTTTGCACAATTTAGATATAAGTTGTACTGAAATAAGTATTGCGAAAAAATTATGTTCTGCATACTCAGAAATCCTGAAATCGTCCTTTTATCCTGGGACATATAATCCTAATAAGCATTTTTCGTGGGACATATAATCCAAATCAGTGTTCTTGATGGGTGATTCGAAATTAAAAAATTAATAAAACATCAGAATACAGAAACATTATTTATTAGCATCTTTGTAGTCTTTTCGTACCAAGTGAAGATCTAATAAAATTAAAATGGAGAAAGTCGGGAAATTTTTGGACCCTCTGATAGCAAAAAACTGGAGCAAGGTGGTTAAAACTGTTGAAAATTTAATTTTCAAATACAAATATCTTCTATGTTATAAGAAATAATTGATAGATATGATAATTAGCAAGATTTTCATTAGACAACTCGTACATTCGTAAGATTTTCTTGGGAATAATTGAACATTTACAATATGTGGTAAACTTAAACATTACCAATTTTTTTTATAGAAAACTTGACTAGTTGCATGATTTTCTATGGAAAATGTGACTAGTCACCAGATGTTCCATAGAAAACTTAAATATTTCCACGATTTTCTACCGAAAACTTTACTATTGAAAAGTAATACTGAAAACTTTACTATTCGCAATTTTTTCTATAGAAAACTTGATTATTGAAACAATTTTCTATATAAACCTTCAAAGTTGGAAAGATTTATTATATAAGACTTGACTAATTTTTTTAAAGTAAACATGATTATTGACAAGAATTTCTTTTGAAAACTTGATTGTTGGCAAAGTTTTTCTATACAAAACTTGACTATTACCAAGAATTTCTGTAGAAAATTTTCTATATAAAACTTGACTATTAGCAAGAAACCAATTACACGATGCAACGATGGAAAAAAACTTGGAAAACGGCCTAGCGTGGGTTATAGGTCATGCTGACTACACCACAAATTGTCTGTAAAAATTTCAGAAGCACCCTCAAATTCAGAAGTTATTCTAAAAAATAGTTTTCAGTGATGTTCGTCAAATTATCGATCTGTAGCTTAGTCAGTTTTTGTCCAACTTTAAATTTTTTAAAGGGTTTGGAAAAGAAAACTGATTGCACTTTAAAATGACGTGCATTTTTTGATACATTTGTAAGTTATAAGTATTGTTTTTGTTAAGAATATCTAAAAGAATAGTCAAATTTATGAACTTTTTTGATTTTAGTCGCTTTTCATTGCTTATTTTGATATGAAAGCTTGTAAAACTTTATATCAACGTATATAGGAAATTTAGTTCTTAACAAAATATGGTTTTAATTATTCAAATCGGATGAAAATTCTAAAAGTTATTCAACTTTTAATTAACACCATTTTTAGTATTTTCTCCCCCAGCGCATATAAATAAAAAAAATAAAAAAAAACTGTGGAAAAAAAAATATTTGCAAAATTTTTAATTTACAAGGTAAATTTTTTAATATCTCATTTTTTCCCATATAAAGTTGTGCAAAAAAGAATAGGGTTTCATAGAAAAAAATTAAATTAACTATTGCTGAATTTGAAAAATTACGAAAAAAATAAAAAAATAAAGCGAAACTTTTTATAAAAACTTATGAAATTTTTATATATATACATTTTGTGCATACATTTTCTGAAAGCCTAATTCTTTGACTATCTATAATTGTTTAAAATTTCGAAATCGGTCTAAAAATGTGTGAGTTAGGGGTACTAAAGTATTACGACCTACCCTAAAACAGTTTTTTCAAAATATCTCAAAATTTTGAGGGTGTTTCAACCTAGGCCTACAACCCCGATTAGGTCGCTTTTCAAGTTCTGACAAAAAGTGTCATTTTGTAGCAGAGTGTTATTAAGTATAAATATTGTGCTGCTTACTTTCTCTTGCATTTAAGATAAAAGGAAACTATATACTATGGGAATACTTCTCCCATAGTAGGAAGATTTTTCTTCAAATTACTATTTGTAATTCTACTACCGGTATTACATGTAGACTTTTGTTGGTATCAACTTAAATTGTTATCCGTTTTAATTCTATTTTAAGACTTGTTTCCTTTTTTTGCAAATTAGACTGTATGGATTTGTATAAAAGTGTAAGACAGAAGGCAAGTGCAAGTGTACTCATCTGTTTGGCTGGGGTTTACGGCACATAAGTACTTACTTGTGTGAATACTGACTACATATTATACATACGTATGTAACAGGAAGCCTAAATGTATTTCGTTTAATATTATTTGGTTTCGGCTTTTGCATATTTATCTACAAACTTTGCTTGAATATAAAAATACCGGAACTTGTTGAAATTTAATAAAATGAATTTATATATAATTAGTATTATACAGACACACTTAAAATCAATATAATGTGCAAATATTCGTATATTATTTAATTTATTATTAACAATAAAAGAAGCCCATTGGATTTCATTATAATTTAATTTTACCATCTGAAATAACAAACATGTAAAGAGAAATTTGTAATTATTTAAGGCGATTAATATTGATTACATTTTTGTAGTGAATTGGAATTTAAAGTCAGTTAATTTTTATTATTTAATTTTTAGCACTATTTTAGAATAATTAAAACTATGTATATGAAGATTAGTTTTGGTAATAAATTGATTAAATAAAACTGATAATTATGATTTTTAATGTTTAAAGTTAATCATAGCAGGTCTTATATCTAATTAATAAACAAGGATGGAACAGTTATATTGAAAATTTACATGAAAATACATTTTTTTATTCATATACAATTTTTAAAATAATAACATATTACATTGGATTTCATTGTTGTGTTTAAAGAAAATCATAATCATGTCAATATTCATACTGGCATTGCTGCAATTACCTTTAAAAAATTGTTTCAGATTTATTTCCTCTCCTCACAATTGTTAACAAAAAAGTTGAGCTAATCAAAACTATGAGAATGAATATAAACAAATTTCCACAACTAAAAAAATTCAATTACAGAATGTATTGTAAATTTGAATAAAACAAAAAACGAAAACCGGAGTTTCCCCTATAAATAAATACATATGTATGCTTTTAAGGATAGGCTTTTGGGTTTGTATGTGGTTTAATACATGCCCAGCGGGAAAAAATGCTAGGGTTTCACTTTCTAGTCCTTCTAAAACACCTGTTTATACATTCTATAAGACACGATACTCATTAAGTCATGCCTTCTCTTAGAAAATATTCTAGACATTGCATCTCTTCTTTAAAAATAAAATTTCATACACATTAATAATTGCATTAGAAAATAAGCCTTTATTTAAAATTCAAACAAGATTGGTTTTGCAATTATTCGTTTTTATTGTCTCTCAATAATACTTAGTATGTATTTTGATCTCATTATCATTAATATATAAGCCACCGTACGCCGGATAAAATTGATACAATACGGCTGGGTTTCGTTGTGTCTTCAAAATATGGCCTTTAGGAAGGCCTCCTTACTGCAAGCTTTTCCCGCTGGGTCCATATAAATATGCACTTTTATTTGTATATGCATACAAATGTATATTAGACCTGCCGTTAAATAATAGGTTTACTTTATCATAACTAAAACTATAGTTTTGAATTTGGATATTTATGGTTTTTCTCGTTCACTTCGTTTAGAACTTTTTGTATTAGCAAATAAAGTGAAATAACGATACTATTTATGTTAGAACTTGAAATAATTCCACTGCGATAAAGTTTTAATTTTTTGACCAAAGGTAGCATTATATTAACTGAAAAAAATGTTGTAAGTTAATATCTTAGAGAATTCTTATTGTCAGAATTATATTGTGGAATTTTATGGGAATCAGTTTTGTGGAAGATCTTAACCCTCTATATCCTATCCTTAGGTGTCAAAAAAGATATTTAAGGATTAAAATATTCTACGAAAATGTTTGCGAAAAGATTTTATGGAAGGTCACCAAAGTCACCAAAGTTGTAAGTAAAGCTCTTTACGGTTAAGTAGAAAAATTGTATAAAAACATTTTAAAATTTTTCAAAAGGGAGTAAGGTTTGTGTAGCTCCTAATGAATAAATATAAGCTTTTTGTATAAGTAGTTGGTATTGATGAAAACTTTAGGACTTGAAGCTTAATAGTTTAGTAAAATGAAATAGTTTTATGATTTTGTCGGACTTCATTTACATTAGAAACTAAAAAAATTTAATATAGGGATTTTCCATGAACAAAAATATAAAATTTGAATTAACGTACAATTTTACCGGTTAAATATATAACAACAAAATTTAGAAATAGTGTAGATCCAAATATCCTTAAACCAATGGGAAAAATGTGTTCCAAAATCTAAGTTTTTTTTAGAAAACATCCTACTGTGACGATATTTACCTTCTGATAGTTAAATAACTTTGTACGTATTTAAAAAAGATATAGGGCTTTACCTTTTTATAATTTTTAACTCAAACCTAAATTATTTTTTTTAAATTGGCAAAGTTTGGATAGGTTCGGAGGTTACCCTTGAACTAAAAGAGATAACATACATAAGTATATTTTAATCATATTTTAAATTTTAGCTCATTCGAAATATACTTGGGTTTTTGCCGATTTTTTTAACCTTTATGTCAACGGCAACATACCTGGGTATGTTTTGCATTTTCAAAATGCTGTAACTCTGAATTGAATAAACGGATCAACTTGAAATTTCCTGATATCCTAGCCAAAACTTTTTTCCGCAACTATCCCAAGCACCCTTACGTCAACATCTTACATACCTGGTTCTCAATAGTAAAACGCATGCAAATCTATCTTCTATATAAATAAAAATCAAATGTCGTTCGTTGGTAATTGCATCAGTAGAGAACGGACTGACCAATTTAGAAAAAAATTTTTTAGAATGTTGATCATAGCCCAACTAAGTTTTTTATGGAATGAAAAATTGACCACGCCCACTTTTACGCCCTTTTCTTCGATTTATCTAAAATCGGAAAACGGCTAAATTTGGCTAAATTTTTGTTTAAATGATCATAGTAATCCAATTTAAGTTTTTACTGAAAGAAAAATTGACCACGACAATTTTTTTTCGATATATCTAAATTCGTAGGAAAAGGAGCTCGATCTGCGATCACTCATATTTCTAGCAAAAATCGATTTTTTTTATATAAAAACTCAAAAAATCAAATTTCGATAATAACTTGGCCAATAAGCGTTGAATCAAGAAAAAGACCTCAATCTGCTCTCTCATATTTCTGACCAAATTTGATTTTTTATATAAAAACTCATAATATCTAAATTGACTAATAAGCGTTTAATCAAGAAAAGGACCTCGATCTGTGATCACTCATATTTCTGACCAAAAATCGATTTTTTATATAAAAGCTCAAAATATCTACATTGGATAATAACTCATATTTCTGACCAAAATTCTATTTTTTTATATAAAAACTAAAAATATCTAAATTCGCTAATAACTTGGCCAATAAGCGTTGAATCAAGATAAGGACCTCGATCTGTGATCACTCATATTACTGACCAAAACTCGATATCTTATATAAAAACTCAAAATATCTAAATTCGCTAATAACTTTGCCAATAAGCATTGAATGAAGAAAAAGACCTCGATCTGTGTTCACTCATATTTCTGACCAAAAATCGATATTTTATATAAAAACTCAAAATATCTAAATTCGCTAATAACCTGGCCAATAAGCGTTGAATCAAGAAAAAGGCCTCGATCTATGCTCTCTCATATTTCTGACCAAATTTGATTTTTTATATAAAAACTCAAAATATCTAAATTCGCTAATAACTTGGCCACTAAGTGTATAATCCAGAAGAGGAGCTCGATCAGTGATCACTCATATTTCTGACCAAATTTGATTTTTTATATAAAAACTCAAAATATCTAAATTCACTAATAACTTGGCCACTAAGTGTATAATCAAGAAGAGGAGCTCGATCAGTGATCACTCATATTTCTGACCAAAAATCGATTTTTTATATAAAAACTCAAAATATGTACATTGATTTACATGAAATCAGTTGTTGCAAGGCTTAGGTTTTTGACAACAAACTTAGGTTCTTTGTCTCTCAGTAGCGCTTTTAGGTATATTTTATTCTATATCCTATACATATGAATAAAAATTATCATTCAATAATACGTTTTTTTTTTCTTTTTAACTATTTTTACCCTTTTCAAACCGCTTCTCACAAATTCACAAATCGAACACAAGCATTTTTTTAACTTGGACAGGACAACGTCTGTCGGGTCAGCTAGTATAATGATAAAATTGAAAAGTATAGTATTTTTTCAAAGTTTTTACCCACTCTACTTCACATTTTTGATAACAGCGGGTCCAAATATATCCCGATTTTCTCAAAAAAAAAGATTTATTTAAAATTCGTGGCTGACTCCAAAGTTATATGTATTTGAATTTAAATAAATTTAAAAAGGCGATTTTTCGCTAGTTTTTGGGAAAAAAGTACTTTTTTTATTTTTAAGTTAGCTAAAAAATTTCAGAGATGTATTAGGAATTTCTAAATTTTGAAAAGCTAACTTTAAACTAAATATTTTAAATGAAAATAAATTTAAAAATTATAACGTCTATTTTTTTTATGTAAAATTCAACTTTAGGGCAAAAATTTTCAAATCGCATAGTCGATATCAAAACAATGTAACCTATTTTAGTTGGTCAAATATGTTCTTAATTATTTAGTAACGCGTTCCGATACCCCGTTCCTAGTGTTGATATTATAGCAAAAAAACTAAAAATTCCCATTTTTTGGGATTTTTAATTTTTTTTTTTGTAATTACGGAATTCCTGATTATAAATTTCAATATTTGTTTTTATTTTTCTATATCAAATAAAAAAGTCTATACAACTGTAAAATTTCATTAAAAACTATTAATAAATAAAAAAATAATTTTAATTTGAAAATGTATCTTTGCAAATCTAAATAAAAAGCATTTTTTGTCATACCTACACAACCACTTTTTTTCAAAAAACAATGACTAAATGAAAGGTTAAAGCTGGTTATCATAAAATTTGAACCTTTTGTGTATTTCTGACAAAATAAAAAAAAATAATACAGAAATTCCAACAAACGAGTTAGATATTAGCATTTTTATGCTAACGGCATGCCATTCACCATACAAAACGTATGAACATACCCAGGTATGTTGCTGTTGACGTGCGTAAAGCAGTTGTGCTGTTGGCATAAATGTTAAAAAATTTAATAAAATTCACAATACGTTGCACAACATTAACCGATTGGATGTAAGTGCTGGCTAAATAATACTACCCAACCAAATCAAATCTATTAGTTAAGGGCCGGTCTAATGTTTCTACATATAAGTTTACATACATATGTGTAGGGAAAAAATTATTGCTGTAAAATTATATTTACTATGCAAATATTATTACTATTTATTGTTTGCTTTTGTTCAATATGAACAAAAATAAAAATACAATGCAAAAATTTTTCATTAATTATCACAAGTATTTTCATATGAAATGTAAAAATAAAAAACTATTGCACGACAACAACAAAACAATGGTTTATATTTTTCCTACCAAATGTTTTTTTTTTTTAATTTTGAAATTCTTTACACAATGCGCCAATTTAAATTTTCATGCAAATTAGTTTATGCATGTGTGGTGTATATTTTTTTTTATCCAACTTAACAAACTAACTAATAACTATGAAAAAAAAATATTATTTTTTCACTTCCTTTTATTGATGACTGCCAAAAAATGTTAAATGTTTTGGAAAAATTGCTATTGTTTTATTACAATGATTTTTTTTTTAAAAATATGTAACGATATAAAATTAAATCATCACTGAACTATAGTCGGTCAACAGCAACAGAAATTACATGAGTTTATAGACATTATGTAGATCCTATAGTTTGTGGATGTTTCAACTTTTTATAGACAATCTTGTAAATTATATAGATTTGTAAAGAAAATTATGTGGAATATAATATAGAAAATTATGTGGAATATGACCAATTATGGACCGATCACCATAAAATTAGGACGTGTGATTTATGTCTATATGAAAGTTATTTATGTTGAATATTGTGTATATAGCAACATTTTAAGCACGTTAAAATGATTTTCGGAAGCGGGTCTAAATGGGAGCTATGACTAATTATGGACCGATCGTAACAAAATTTGGTGACATGAATTTTGTATATACAAAACTTATTCGGAGCGGAATTTGTTAAAGATTTATGACCGATAAAGTCCAATTTCGAGAGGACATTTGTATGGGGGCTAGGTGAAATAATGGACCGATGGGTGCCCCGATAGGCCAGTCGATAGTGTGCTGAACTATTAATCTGAGGGTTGCGGGTTCGATTCCCGCCAGAGACTCTGGGTGTAACTGCAGACAAGCAAATACGCTTTGCAGTTTGTGTTTGTTTTAAAAAAAAAAAAAAAAAAATTTCAGCCAGTTTCAATAGGCTTCGTCCTTAGGCGAATTACATGTACCAAATTTTATCGAAATATCTTCAAAATTGCGACCTGTACTCTGCGCACAAGGTTTACAAGGACAGGCAGCCAGACGGACGGACGGACATCGTTTAATCGACTCAGAAAGTGATTCTAAGTCGATCGGTATACTTTAAGGTGGGTGTTACACCAATATTTTGGGCGTTACACACATCTGCACAAACGCATTATACCCTTCCCACTATGGTGGTGTAGGGTATAATTAGAAACAGATTTTCTACAGAAAATTTACAAGATTTTCTACAGAACACTTGAATATCTGAAAGAAAGTCTTGCATCTATTTAAGTTTTCTATAGAAAATTCTGCAGTTGTTATTTGGGAATAATAATAAAAGCTATTCAAACGCAAATTGCAAATATTTAAGTTTTCTGATTTAAATTTAGATTGTGTGGCCATAAAAACTTGAGAATTGCTAAATTTTCTAAAAAATTTCATGCGAAATTTATATAAACTTGATAGTTTTCCTTACGAAGTCTACTTTCTTTTTGTACTATTTAGTCTTACAACATCTTTAACGGCTCAAAAACATTCCAGAGCGCCCAGAAAAAAATAAAATATTTTTAAAAAAAAATGTATGACATGAGCAAAAAGAGCACATAAAAATATTGATTAAAGGTCAATAATTTTAATGTTGGAAGCTTACAGGCACCAAATCATAACAAAATCATGCAAACAACAAAAAATATGACGCCTTACTGTGACCTTGGATTGATTTCATTTAGTTTAGTTAGAATACTTTTTTCTCATTTTTTATTGTTCGGTCAATATGGTTAAAATGGCACAAATACCAATATATGTGGCAGTTGAAAGTAAATAAAGTTTTCACAAAGAAATAATAGTTGATGTTGCGAATAGTTGTAGTAGTAACAAACTTTTATTTTCAATTTGATTCTTTTAGCACTTAGTTTTTATATACATTGTTTGGGTCACATATTTATGGTGTAATAAAGAAATAGAAAAGAGCTGAAGCTATTCATAAATTTTGTTCTATTTAGGTTTGGAGTAAAGTGTGTAGATTAAAATAAATATTTGTTGGTGACTATTTTATATAGCACCCTGTATAAATATTAATATTTTTGTCATACTCTGATTTTCTTCATCGAGTCAGATGTCCTTTTAATTGGATAATAAATGTCCACAGGATATATTAGATCCATGTTGGAATCAAATATTTTATGTATTAATTTTATATATTGTAAATTTGTGTAATTTTTATGACCGATATCTCATTTTGTTCCTATTACATGTGACTTTCCGATAAATCCAAAAATCTGAACAATTTCTGCAGTTTTCGATTTTTCATGATTTTTTTAAAACAAAGAAAAAGGCTATTTTCACGTAAAAAATATATTTTTGCTTCAATTTGTTATTATAACTCCCAAACTACTGATCAGATTGAAACGTAATATATATGTGAAAATTTGTACATATCATAAGAAATGTGTTTTCAAAATTCAATCAATCGGAAGAAGAACATTAACTAATCAAATTTGTGTATATCAAACAAAAAACTAAAATTTTATGTTTCACTTAATAGTGAATAAATTCGAAAAGAATCAATTGATATTTTATGTATGATCTATATCTCATTTTGTTCCTATTACATGTGGCTTTCCGATAAAGCCAAAAATCTGAAAAATTTCTGCCGTTTTAGATTTTTCATGATTTTTTTAAAACAAAAAAATAGCTATTTTCACGTAAAAAATATATTTTTTGCTTCAATTTGTCATTATAACTGCGAAACTACTAAGCCGATAGAAACGCTATATATAAACGGATTAACTTTTAGGCAATCTCAATCTTTCCGTCACATATACAAGTAACGGAACGACATGTTCAATTGCTTGGGCAAGGTTTCTTATTTTGATTCCTAGAATACGATGTTCCTTGTCACTTGGGTGACTTTATTGCTTCCCTACAAATTGACCAGCCGTAATGTACATTAGAGTGTCCCTTAGAATTAAATTTTTTGAAATATTGAAACGGTACCCCCTGAAAACTTTCCTAATGACCTAAAATACCACCAAAAAAATTTTTAGCTTGTTCTTAGAAGGGCAACCCGTGCCGACATTCGATTTAGTTTTGAGGTGCATTTACAAGGGGAAAAATTAATTTTTTTCAGTTTTTTTTTAAATTTTGCTATTATATCCTTTAACTTATGAGGTGGTGGTAAATTTAACACCCTCTCTTCATTTTTTTTAAAGTTTTATCAAAAGGCTTGCAAAATAAAGTGCAGCAGTTTTGTTTCAAATAACATTTTGCTTTCTTTTTTAAATTTTTTTAAATTAAAATTGCTGTATATTTTTGTTAAAAAGAAAATATTAACGAAAAAATGTTTTTTAAAGTAAAATTTTTTGCAAAAATTATAAGGTGTAAAATTTACACCACATCTGTGACTATGTCAAAAATTTTCACGTCATAAGTTAAAGGATATAATCACTTTTGCAACATAATTTCAAATAATCGAAATGTGTACGTAACTGTTGTTCTAATGAGATATAAAAGACAAAAATTGGTTAAAAAATGTTAAAGTTATTAAAAAATCGCCAGGCCATTAACGTGTCTCAGGCCACTAGAACAAGAAATGTAGGAACAAAATTAACATATTTTGAGAAATATTAAAACAAAAGTTTATTCTTACTTAATATATGTATATCCATATTTACTTGTATATGAGTTTTTATCTTCATAGGATACAGTTAACCTATTCGCAGGTATAACCAAAAATCTAATTTCATATTTTTAAAAATTTAGTTAAACAATTTTCAGAATTTTTTGATCATCACATGGGGATTTATTGACAACATAATAGGGAATAAAAATGTGAAAAAAATTAATACCACCTATAGTGTTTCCGTACCTGCTATTTAAATTTTGCGATTTTCGAGAATATTATAGTCCAGGTCAATTTAAATATAGTCGGAAAACGCTAAGCCTTAAATCTTGAGGGTCAAAGGTCAAACTTTTCAATATTTGGAATTTTTCATGGAGTATCTCTCAAAATGACCCTGAACTTTTAAAATCACGTAAAACACAGTAATTTTAACCACAAGTGCTCTTAAGGGTTAATTTCCATTTTAAAATCGGCCCAAAAATATATAATATTTCGCTATCTCTCCATGAAAAATTGAAAAATTTTACCTTTGACCCTCAAGATTTAAGGCTTAGCGTTTTCTGATTTTAGCAAAACATTCAGACTATATTTAAATTGACCTGGACTATAACATTCTGAATTGGTTTTACTTAGCAGTAAGGAAATTCTAATAATAAACACAAAATATTGCAAACTTACGTTAAATATTGTTGGATATCTTTGTCTAACATGGTAATAAACTTATTGCGTATTTATATATGCGTCAATCATGCACTATCTGACATCAAATTAGACACATTCACTGACAATGATATCAAACTTTGGAAAGATTTGTCTAATTCCACTTGATTAAGGAATTTGTTTACTGTAACCATATATATGGTTGATACAATCATGTGAATCATAAATTAACCATATTATGGTTATCACAATCATGTAAATGGTTACTGTGACTATAATATAGTTAAAAAATTTGTAACAATATTGAAATGGTTACAGTAACTATGCCCAACTATATTTTTTCTCTGCGTGTATGATGTTTGGTAGTCAATTGTTTTGTAAATTGTTCGGGAAGGAATCTGATCAGAATATTTCTGATGAAAATTTAATGATGGACTTTGTTTTAGAATGGTTTTTAACATTATCACTCCATGAATTTTTAACATTAACGTTATTTTTTGTTTTTCTTTAAAGCCTAGTAATCTGCGAAAAGTTATGGTTTTTTCATGCGAAACATTTTATATGCAACAAATGATCAGGTGTTGGCTTATAAGAACAGAGTACTGCTTTTGCGAAATTATTTCCCATATATTTCATTCCAAATATTTTTATATGTAGCTTGATATCATTTTGCACAGAGTACTAAGCTTTACAATAAAATATTAAAAAATCTACATTAAAACTTAATTTTTACTTTTTTGGAAAAATTTAAATTATTTGAATAATTCGATTAATTTTGTACGCGTTTCTAACAAGTTCGAATTATTCGTTTTATTTGAACAGGAGAAAAATCGTATAATTTGAATACCCTAATATGTACGTACCTACGTATTAATTGTCAACCGTAAGTATTTTTGCATTAGTCACAAATCAATAAAGTATATTAAAAACTGAAATAATTGCCCTTGTTTAAATCGTTGACGTTAGAAACGCATTCTTTGGGTATGATAAATTTCAGAAAAAAAAAATATTTTCCCAAATGTTTTCACTCTCACAGAGAAAAACAGTACGTGATTACCAGAGATTTGCATGTGCAGGATTCCATCGTTATTGGCAAATAGTTTGTGCATCCAAATTTTGGCATTTTCAATTAAAAATATTTTCGAAACGAAAACAGAAATTTCTTTGCTGTTCTAATGAAAATTGTTTTCGTTCATCCATTCCAAACTCATCCCTCCCCTACCGCCTTCTGTTGCTGGTGCAACTATAAATGCAGTTGTTTTTACGGTTGCTGTCGTTGATTTTGTTTGTGAATTTTGTTGTTGCTTTTACTATCGTTTGAGATAGGTAAAACTAACGGTAAATGAACGTTGAAGCATCACTTTCACACAAGTTTGAGTAAGTACGACAACATACTACTACAATAAGATTACACATACATACACATGCATACACATTTACGCATACCATCACTTGCATATATGTATAAGTAATATTTGTATATAGTACATAGACTTTGTCAGTAGAAGAAGCATGTTGCAAGTAGTATGAAGTTCTTTTACCCCACTTTAGTTGTTAGCAGTACGAAGAAGCAAAAATAAAAAAAATTTAAGAAAACTGCACTCAATTCAAATGCAAACACCGTGCATTTAATTTAAAGTTTGCGACACCTTTTCTATGTTTTTTTTGTGTTATTTTTTTGCATCAACAACATCATCATCTTCTTTACAGTCTACTTGTATCTACGTATTTGTGTGTTTATATCTGTTTACGTTTTTTTTCTTTACTACAATCAAGTGTACTATGTCGTTTGAAAAGTATTTTTGCGTATTTATCTTAGAAGGGGTAAAACATTTCATTTCCATTTTAAGAATTCTTTAAATGCGTGTATATGAGTGCGATTATCAACAAAAGTTTTTTTTCATGTCGCTATGTACGTATATTAGGGTGGTCCCAAAGTCTAGAATTGTTCTCTGTCATCTGAAAATTAAATTTTGAGGATTTAAACAAATTCGGATAACCTTTGTAGGTGGCACATTTTATTTGAAGCTTCGAGTTAAAATATTAAATTTTGAAAAAAAAATTCAATTAAAAACAAGTAAGAAAGTATGGTCTGTCAAGCCCGACCATATAATACCCTACACTAAGTAAAAGAGCAAAAACATTTTTCTTTTAAAATTTCAATAATTTATATTTTTGAGTGATTTTCGGAAGTGGGCCTTATATGGGATCTATGACCAATTATGGACCGATCACCATGAAATTAGGTCGTGTGATTTATGTCTATGTGAAAGTTAACTATGTCGAATTTATGCACGTTAAAGTGATTTCACCCAGTTTCAATAGACTTCGTCCTTGCGCCGAAAAAATAATATGTACCAAATTTGATCGAAATATCTTCAAAATTACCTGTACTCTGCGCACAAGGTTTACATGGACAACCAGCCAGCCAGACGGAGGGACATCGTTTAATCGACTCAGAAAGTGATTCTAAGTCGATCGGTAAACTTTAAGGTGGGTGTTAGACTAATATTTTTGCCCGTTACAAACATCTGCACAAACGCATTATACCCTCCCCACTATGGTGGTATAGGGTATAAATAGTGTTTGTAATTCATTTACCATATAGATGTTTGAATATAGACATTTTGTGACTTTATAGCCAAAACAATAAAATCATAAAAATTGTTTGGCCATCAGTCTATAATGAGTCAGAATTCACTTTAGAAAAATGTGACAGATTTTGTCGGTTAACACAATTCATGAAGCTACTGGTAGGAAGATGACACCGTGTATAAATAGTGGCAGCAATTGCAGTCGGTAGTTAGTTTATCATATGCGCTGTTAAAGTTAACATCAATTGTATTCTTGTATATTATAAATTGTAATTTAAGTGTGTGTATTATTGTGAATAGTAAACGTGTGACTATTTAAACTCTTGTTGTGTAAATTTGAATCTATAAAGAATTGTTACAATTTTAAACTACTAAACTGCTTTTATTTGCAATCAAAAGTTTGCGGATTATTTAAGTGAAATAAACCACCATTTTTAAACAGGTAAAAATATATTTGAATCGTAGCTCATAGTCCAAGTGTATTTATTAACAGTAAGCCTTTAATATTTTCAATATATATTTAAGCAAATACAGAACAAATACCAAATCGCTGAAGCAGTATCTAAGCTTTCGTTGTTTCTGAAAGCACTATAAATTTTGTGTCCATTTGCAAAAATAATGTACGAAAACCGCGAAAAAAAAATTAAAAGAAAGTTTATTTTGTTTTTTATAACTTACATGTCATTTTAATGGGTACAATGTGATCGATATCTCATTTTGTTGCTTTTATATGTGAGTTTGTGATAAAGTAATAAAAATGACAAAAAAATTTGCTATTTTCACGTAAAAAATATATTTTTAGCTTCAATTTGTTATTATAACTCCGAAAGTACTGAGACGATTAAAACGCAATATATAAACAGATTAAAGGCTATGTAAATCTGAACTTTTCCATGTTTATTTCAGTAATATCGGACTAACCCTTTTTGAGTTATAATAAATTATGTGGAGAAACATCTACACAAATTAGCAATTTTAGAAAACAAAATTTAAAAAAAAAACATAGAATTTAAAATTTGGACCATATTTGTACTACTGGAACCACGATACATCAAAATTGTGTAGTGGTTTAAAAAGCCTCTAAAATTGTTTCGATTTTGTTGCCCTGTGTTATTATAAGACAATTAAGACTGCTCAAATAGTATTACGGGGCGACCTTTGTATGGAGTATAGGTATTGTCCATTTTAAATGCCAAACAATCCTTACCAACAGAGGATATTCAAACAGATGAACGAACATAGCTAGATCGTCTTAACATCATATGAGGAGCTGCAGCACAAAAGGTACTTTTTCGCATATTTTCAAAAATTGATTTTTTGGTATTTTTATAATATTTGGGTTGAAATTTTCTAGAAACATTTTTTTAATTTTTTTACTAAGTAAATGGGTTCTAAAAAAATTTGGGCTTAACAAAACGTACAACACTAGTATAAAACGAAAAACAAAATATTTAATTTCAATGTGTAATTTGTTTATATAATAGATCAGGATTAAAAATATTCATTTAAAATATTTTCGTTTAAAAAAAACGCATAAAAAACGTACTTTTTAATTTTGTTTTTAACAAAACATACTTTTTTTTCTTTATTTTTTTTACAAAAGGTTCTTTTTCGGATATTAAAATGGTTTTATATCAAACATCCTTAACATTTAATGTGGTGAATTCTGGCAGTTAGATGTATCTATTGATAAGTAAGAAACTTGTTACCACTTCCAGGTTCATGCAGTTTTTTAAGATGGCGAAATAAATAAAACTCATTTTCCCAAAGTACCTTTTGTTCTGCGGCTCCTCATATGAGGACCCAAAATATATATACTAATGTGGGACTGTGACAAATATTTTGATGTGACCCCAATCTTTTTTATGATGGGTATAAATGGAATATTTGTTTTGTTAATTTTCATTATTTTTTTATTTATTATCATTCACTATTTTATTTATTATCATTTATTAGCGCACTAGCCCGGTGCGCTTCGCTACCCCTGTTGAAGCAAAATAAAAAAAAATGTGAAAATAAATATAAAATATATAAATATTCGAATATCAAGTGAATCTAATTGTAAGAGTCTTTAAACTTTATGTAAATTACGTTGATTCCAGTGTCCTGTTATGCCAGAAATTAAGAAGGGGTGCCACACCCCTTCTTCCCATCCGTCCCATTTTTGGATAAACTTCATATACTGATAAGAAATTGATTCGTATAAAGTTTGAAGTCTGTCGCAATAATAGTTCTGCAAATATTCGAAAATACTATATACTTTGCATGAGAAGTTCCACGCCCACTTATCCACTGCCGCCCATTTTCTTTCTATGTAAAATTATAAGAGAGCTATTCGGACAAAGTTGGCAGAATCTAGTAATTATAGATCTCAAGATATTTAGAAATAGCTTATTACTTTGTATGGGAGTTGACTCACCCCGATATCCGATCCTTCCCATTTTTTTATTAGCTTCTTGCACTGATAAGAAATTAACTCATATGAAGTTTGAAGCCTTTCACATTTACAGTTCTCCAGATATTCGAAAATAACTTTGTTTGGTAGGTGCCACGCCCACTAATTTAATACCGCCCTTTTTCAGCCAAACCATGTAAAATGATAAGGGTTCTATTCGGACTTAATTTCAATACTTCCACAATTATAGTTCACCATATATTTGAAAATAACTATTTACTTTGTATGGGTGGTGTCACACCCCCTGTTCCGATCCGTCCCATTTTTAGTTAAACTTCAAACAGTGATACGAAATTGATTCGTATAAAGTTTGAATATAGTCACAATTTTAGTTCTGCAGATATTCGAAAATAACTATTTACTTTGTATGGGTGGTGCAAATGTTGCCCTCTTTCGTCCCTTTGTGGTCCAAGTTAAGAAAAACTATATAGTCTATTATTGCTTCCAGGTAAACGAATATCTATATTCCAAATTTCAATCAAATCGGTGCAGCCGTTTACTCTTGATTGTTTAAGAACTAAAGGTACCAATTTTACCGGTTCCCCCTTTGAATCTCTTTCTAGTCCAAGTATTAAAAAAAGATGTAGCCTATTGACGCTTCCTAGTAAGGATCTATTCAAATTTCAATGAAATCGGTTCAGCCGTTTAGGCGTGATGCTCAAACAAACCAACGAACAAACTTACAAAGACATTTATATATTTATATAGAATATAGATATAGATTTTTGTTGTTTATTTCTTAGTTTAACCTTATAAAAGATCAAATTGATGATCGAACATTTTTTTAAATGGTTTTCTTTCTAAAAATTATGAGTGTACTTTGAGTTCTTACTTTGCTGTTTTGGACAATTTTGACCCCAAATATAAAAGGGTTAAAAATATTTAGAATTAAAAAATGGTAAATAAGCAACAAAATGGGAACAAAATGTTTTTTAAGAAACAGTTTTAACAAATTTGAGACCAAACACAAAATTTCATCGAAATCCGCCAAGCACAAATCGGTACACACATTTGTGTGGATCGCAACTGCTAAACTTTATTAGATTTTAATAAAACTTTTATAATTTCGTTTTTTTGATGGCGGTGAACAATTTTAGACATTGGGTGCACCGAAAACTGAAAAAGTCCAATATATGGGCCACCCTATTTTAGAACATAACGACTCGACTGTTGCTACTGGTGAATTTAATGATTGTGATGGTGTTGCATCTTCTAAAATAACAAAAAACAAAACCTAACATAACATAAAAAAGCCAACGTCTAACTAAGCTGCTTATAGTCTATGCTCATCATATACACTTTAACGGCAACACGACTCGACACAACAACTTTAAAGTCGATTTTAAGTTTATATAGTGAGCAGCTGTATCTCTCAGTCTCAAATTCACCCACTTTTAGGCACCCATGCCATCACTTTGTAAAACTTATTCTTCTGTATGTGTGTATACATGTTTGCTGAAACAATGAACGTTTGCCTTTTTAGCTGTTGTTTTTTACACACTCAAAGCAAGATTTTTGAAAAAAATTAAATACTGAACAAAATTTTACTAAAATCACACTTTAAATTTAACATTCGGTTTAAGTAATCGACATTATTTATATACAAACTAGCTGACCCAGCTTCGCTCGGTAGCTATTTACTAATATAAGAAGTGAAAAGAAGGTAGTGTTATTAGTTCTTCAAGTTTATCCAAAAAATTTATTTAGAAAAATGAGAAGTAAAAAGGAGGCAATATATTAAAAACTTTAAATTTCCAAAGTTTTACCAGGATTTTTAGTCTTTGCAAACCATCTCCTGAAAATTTCGAATCGAATAAAAAACAAGTAAGAAAGTATGGTCGGTCAAGCCCGACCATATAATACCCTACACTAAGTAAAAGAGCAAAAACATTTTTCTTTTCAAATTTCAATAATTTATATTTTTGAGTGATTTTCGGAAGTGGGCCTTATATGGGGGCTATGACCAATTATGGACCGATCACCATGAAATTAGGTCGTGTGATTTATGTCTGTATGAATATTAATTCTATGTTGAATTTTGTGAGTATACCAACATTTTTAGGCGATTTATGCACGTTAAAGTGATTTTCGGAAGCGGGTCTATATGGGAGCTATGACTAATTATGGACCGATCGTAACAAAATTTGGTGACATGTGGAGATACATTTATAAATTAAACATTTATGACCGATATAGTCCAATTTCGGAAGGACATTTGTATGGGGGCTAGGTGAAATAATGGACCGATTTCAGACAGTTTCAATAGGCTTGGTCCCTGGGCCGAAATAATATGTACCAAATTTGATCGAAATGTCTTCAAAATTGCGACCTGTACTCTGCGCACAAGGTTTACATGGACAGCCAGCCAGCCAGCCAGCCAGCCAGCCAGCCAGCCAGCCAGCCAGCCAACCAACCAGCCAACCAGCCAACCAGACGGACGGACGGACATCGTTCAATCGACGCAGAAAATGATTCTAAGTCGATCCGTATAATTTAAGGAGAATGTTAGACTAATTTTTATGGGCGTTACAAACATCTGCACAAACGTATAAAAATCAGCCAAATCGCGTGAAGCGGCATCATCGGTCCACATTTCTTTGACAATAATGTTGGCCAGGTCATCACCGTCAACAGCGAGTAGTGCTATAGGTCAATTATTACCAGTGTTGCCAGTTTAGCCTTTTTATTTATTCTTTAGCCTCGAAATTTTGGTTTTAGCTTCGTGGCTTTTTTCTAGGTCCACATTTCTTTGACAATAATGTTGGCCAGGTCATCACCGTCAACAGCGAGTAGTGCTATAGGTCAATTATTACCAGTGTTGCCAGTTTAGCCTTTTTATTTATTCTTTAGCCTCGAAATTTTGGTTTTAGCTTGTGGCTTTTCTTAATTTCAAAATAGCCTTTTTTGAAATTAAAAAAGGCTATAAATTTCGAGACTAAAGAGTAAATAAAAAGGCTAAATTTATATTTGTGAACCATTTTCATTTTAATTCATTACTGATTTACATTTAGCTTTTCAACATACTCAAGAATTGTGCAGTATTAAAAGAACAAATAACAATTGCCAATATCAAGTGGTTCAAAATGAAATAGAGTATTTTATATCTGAAAGCTTAAATGTCTAGCAAATTCTCTTTCAAGACAAAATTGTTATTACTCATTATATTCATCATTATATAATGGACAAGAGCCCCACAAACTCTTAAAGGCTTGTGATACTCGATGGCGATCAATAGCCGTTAAACGTCTTGTGGATCTATGCTTCGAGTTAAAACCCATTTTGTTTTAATTTCGTCAAACCAGCAATTCTAAAAAGCCAAACTTTTAAGTAATTAATACACTGATTATAATTTGGCGTACCATCTTTTTTTAAAACCAGTATTGCACAAAGTACAAAAAGTAAATAAATCATTTGCTGTTTTCTGATTTAAAATTCAAGGAATTTGATCCATTATCGTCGCCAATTGAAACTTGTTTAATGTTTTTGACACATTTTTCATACTAGTTTGATGAATGAGAGATAAAATAAAGAACGTTTTAATTAGTGAAGATTATGACAAAAATAATACGACAAATTAAACTAATTGAGCAATTGCGACAAAGATTACCATATGAAAACTCTACGCAAAATCAATTTTTTTTCCCGTTGATAATAAAGTAGTAAAACCAAAAAAAATATATTATGTCATATTGATAGTGAAAAATTAAAGTGCTAATAAAATTACGAAGCTTAAGGCTCAGGGGCAGAATATATTAAACTACAAATGGACAAATATAGAACCAACAATGTCCATTTTCTGACATGGTTAATCTAGTATTTAACTTTTTAGTACTTCCTTTAAGTAAAGCAGATGAATTTTATGAACATATTTTCTAATTTTTTATTTAAAAATAAATATAAACCAAAATTCTTAATTTATAATATTTTAGCTTTTTTTTTGGCTTTTTTTCTAAAGCGATTTAGCTTTTTCTGGCCTTTTTTTGAAGCCAATATAGCTTCTTTTTTCGCCAGCTCCTGGCAATTTGGATTTGGAGACACCAACCAAATGTGGGTTTGAATACTCTGCACTAGCGATTTGAAGGCATATTCATATCAATCTGCTGATGTTAACTGACCACCGCGATCATACGATTCGACACCATTAGACTTTTGCTTGTGTCTAAGCAAATATTCCGGAAAGCTAACATCAAAGCGAAGAAAACCCTTGACATCGATCCAATTCATTTAATCTGTATATTGTAAAATAAAATTAATCTACTTACTTCTTACCAACATTTCACCACAAGTGTATGCAAAAAAGAATAGAATGGGATTCGTGCAGATAAATTTATCTGAAGGTGTTGCTGATATTATTGTTAGTGTTGACTAAAAGTAAAGAGTTACTTCTTTAAGTTTGTTAAAACAAAAATAAAAGATTGAAACAGAAAAAATAAAAGTAAAACAGAAGTTCTAAATTGGTTGGCAACACTTTTAACAATTCGTTGAAACTTATTTCTCTTTTGTTGAATATTTTCTTGCATCTGTTGGCTGAAGGAAAAATCTATCTATTAGACAGGCTCAAGGAAATAAGTATGTTATGTGTATCTACAACAATGTTAACCTTTTTGATCTGGTGTTAAAATTGAGCAGGACAAGATTTATAAATATTAATTTGTTAGAATCAAATCATTTTTTGAACATTTTTGAAAATTTCGTTTCAAAAATATTTGGGAAATATAAAATGTGCATACAATTTATTGATTTTTTTAGAATTATGTTAAATTGAATTAAAATTAACATATGCTATACAAAAACTATTTTTAATTAAAATGTTGTTTCCAACAATTAATTTTTCAAATTTTTAGGCTAAATCACAGAACTCGAAACTTCAAACAAAATGTGCATTCTCTAAACATTATCTGATTTGGTTATAATTATCAGAATTTGATGTATACCTTGGAAAATAAAAAAAAAGTACAATATAAGTGCTACCCTAATGTACACATTTCATCACTTGTAAAAAATTTTTTGGTGAGAAATATTTGTTTTAGAAATGAATTTCAAAATTGTTCATCATTATGGTTGAGAGTGTGTGCATGAAATGAAGAACATTATCTATCGAATGTGCAGCAATCTACAATTTAGAAGGATCTGGTATTTACTTTTTTAGCATATACTTGAACATATAAACATACAGTGTTGGAAAAAATAATAGAAACGAGTACTCTTTTTTCAAATTTAGTTTTATTAAAACAAATTTATATGCAATTTTGTTTATCAGACATTCAACATAAGAAAAAACATAATCATTCCTATTTTTCTATGTAAAGAGTCAATCTTTTTACTCGAAAAAAAAAGAAACGCGTAAAAGGATTAAATTTTTAGAGGCACATAATTTAATTTTTTGGCAAAAAATTATTTAATTTTATAATTTCATTGTTCTACTTTTGTTTTTCACAACTTGAGATGGGAGTTACAGCATGGCAATGATCCGAAGCACTCCTCAAAATTGGCTAAATAATGGTTTGCTATCAACAAAGTAGCTCGTATGGAATGGCCTTCGCAGTCACCGGAAATAAACCCAATAGAACACCTTTGGGAAGTGCTCAAGAGGAAGCTGGAGGGTTTCAGTCCGAAAAATAAGGAAGAATGGTGGGAAAAATCCAAAAAGAGTGGTTTTCCATTGACAAGGACGTTTGCTAAAATTGGTTGATTTCAAGAGTCGCAAATGCAATCAAGTTAAAACAAAAGCAGAGCAACAAAATTATAAAATAAAATAGTTTTTTTTAACTAAAAATAAAAAATTTAATCCTTTTACGCGTTTCTATTATGTTTTCCAGTATCTGTATCACTGTACTCTGCGCACAAGGTTTACATGGACAGCCAGCCAGCCAGCCAGCCGACCAGACGGACGGACGGACGGACATCGCTTAATCGACTCAGAAAGTGATTCTAACTCGATCGGTATACTATAAGGTGGGTGTTAGGCTAATATTTTTGGGCGTTACAAACATCTGCACAAACGCATAATACCCTCCCCACTATGGTGGTGTAGGGTATAAAAAATTATCATTTCTGTTACTCAGACTTCATTACTTCATATTTATCATATTATTTCCATAATTTGTTAAAAATTACTAATAATATGATATTGTATGTAAATAAAAGAGAAAGTAACAGTTATTAAGAACAAGAACAAATGAATTGTTTATCTCACAACAAAACCATTAAAAAACTATTTTAAAATTATGAATCACAATTTACGTTTTTTGGTATATGAACGAGTTACTTTCGATCTCTGGTTGTACGTCTGATAAACAAAACTAAACATATTTTTATACCCTACACCACCATAGTGGGGAGGGTATTATGCGTTTGTGCAGATGTTTGTAAAGCCCAAAAATATTAGTCTAACACCCACATTAAAGTATACCGATCAACTTAGAATCACTTTCTGAGTCGATTAAGCGATGTCTGTCCGTCCGTCTGGTCGGCTGGCTGGCTGGCTGTCCATGTAAACCTTGTGCGCAGAGTACAGGTCGCAATTTTGAAGATATTTCGATGAAATTTGATACATATTATTTTTTCGGCTCAAGGACCAAGCCTATTGAAACTGGCTGAAATCGGTGCATTATTTCACCTAGCCCCCATACAAATGTCCTTCCGAAATTGGACTTTATCGGTCATAAATATTTAATTTATATATGTATCTCCACAAATTCAGCTCCAAATAATTTTTATACACACAAAATTCATGTCACCGAATTTTGTTACGATCGGTCCATAATTAGTCATAGCTCCCATATATACCCGCTTCAGAAAATCACTTTAACGTGCATAAATCGCTTAAAAATGTTGGTAAACACACTAAATTCAACATAGTTAACTTTAATATAGACGTAAATCACACGACCTAATTTCATGGTAATCGGTCCATAATTGGTCATAGCCCCCATATAAGGCCCACTTCCGAAAATCACTCAAAAATATAAATTATTGAAATTTTAAAGGAAAATTTTTTTTGCTCTTTTACTTAGTGTAGGGTATTATATGGTCGGGCTTGACCGACCATACTTTCTTACTTGTTTTTTAATAAAACTAAACTTGACTAATATACTTACAAAATTTTAAAAAAGAGATCGCGTTTCTATTATTTTTTCCAACACTTTACATTAGAGTGTCCTTTAGAATTAAATTTTTTGAAATGTTGAAACGGTACCCGATGAAAACTTGCGTAATGATCTAAAATACCACCAAAAAAAATTTTAGCTTGTTCTAAGAAGGGCAACCCGTGGCGACTTTCGATTTAGTATGTAAATACGAGGGGAAAAAATTAAATTTTTTTAGTTTTTGTAAAAACTTTGCCATTAAATAATTACTTTTGCAAATTTAATTTAAAAGAATCGAGATGTGTACGTAATTGTCGTTCTAATAAGATATAATAGACAAAAATTGGTTAAAAAATGTTTAAGTTATTAAAAAATCGCCAGGCCATTAACGTGTCTCAGGCCCCTAGAACAAGAAATGTAGGAACAAAATTAACATATTTTGAGAAATATTAAAACAAAAGTTTATTCTTACTTATAATATATCCATATTTACTTGTATATGAGTTTTTATCTTCATAGGATACAGTTAACCTATTCGCAGGTATAACCCAAAAAAAATATTTGTTTAACGGCAGTTTCAAAACTCCCATTTCAAATTTTTAAAAATTTTGTTAAACAAATTTCAGAATTTTTTGATCATCACATGGGGATTTATTTACAACTTAATAGGGTAAAACTTGAAAAAAATATGTCAAAACCTGCTATAGTTTTTCCGTACCTGCGATTTAAATTTTGCCATTTGCGAGAAAAACTAATTTTTTGGCCATATTTTGGCGAATGAGCCGAATTTCCTTACTGTTATGATTTTTAAGTAAAACCAATTCAGAATATTAAATAAATCCCCATGTGATGATCAATAAATTCTGAAATTAGTTCAACAAAATATTTAAAAATTTGAAATTGGATTTTTGAAACTGCCGTTAAAAAATATATTTTTTTTGGTTATACCTGCGAATAGGTTAACTGTATCCTATGAAGACAAAAACTCATATACAAGTAAATATGGATATATTATAAGTAGGGGGCGGATTTATATGCAAATGCATGTTTTTTCTCGAACGTCCAAATACAATGTAGACTAATTATTTATCCGAATCGCAAATTTTGCTGTAAAATGTCATCGATTTGTTAGAGCATAGTTTTGCATATTTTATTGATAATGCATATTTTGTTATATTTAACTTCAAAATGCATATTTATATGCATATTATGCAAGTTTTAATATTTTTTTTCGTTAATGGGCAAGATATTGTCTGGACAAAATGAATTTGTTATAGAAATAGCATTAAATGCTATCGACTAACTTGATTCGACTTTGAGAAACTGGAATTAAGTCTTCTTCATTTCATTATTAGCAATTGAAAAATACAATTTCAAAACATTTTGCTTCAAAAAAGTTTAGAGTTATTTTTATGTATCAAAAAATCATTTCAATTTCGATTTATAAGAGATTTCGTTATCGAAAGATTTTGTAACTTCACATACACAGTTACAGCTACTGACAGTTATATCCCAGCAGTTGTAGCTGGCTATGTGACTAGTTATTTTAACACGTGCATTGACACTTTTGGATTTCTTAGAGACAATTACCGTTTAAAGTGACTAAACTATCGATTACTTAGAGACACTTAAGTGTCAATTGGCTTTATGCTGGATTACATGGGAAGTACAAAGTAACCAATTGACTTCTCTCTGCATTACAATAGCAGATACGTGTCAAATGGAGTTAGCCAACTGATCAGATATTAGTGACATTTACTGTCTCTAAGCGATACATTTACTACTTGATTAACTGCTGGGTTATTAGGAGATGAAAATTAAGGTTGGATGTTACTTTACAGCACAATCAAAATACATATTGACGATTTTAAAAGTCAAGTCTCAAGATAGATGCTCTAAAGATTATCACCATCGTTTTCTCAGAACAACAATTATAAATTTAAAGCTTTAACTATGTAATTCCTGGTTTAATTTAAAAATTCCTTGTGCATTTTTTGGACATTATGCGATACATAATAGTTACTTATTTTTGGTTTCTGCACGAAAATATAAGTGCATATTTTTTAAATTTTTATGTCATATTTTGACTTTTTTGAAGCATATTTTAGGCGCATATTTTCCAATTATAAATGCATGAAAATCCGCTCCCTAATTATAAGTAAAAATAAGCTTTAATTTTAATATTTCTCAAAATAAAAAATTGCATTTTTTCCCCTTGTAAATGCTCCTCAAAACTTAATCGTAAGTCGGCACGGGTTGCAATCATGATAGAAAGACAAAATTTCATATTTAACTATAGTTTTATATATATATATAAAACTTGACATGAAATTTCATATTTAACTATAGTTTTATATATATATCTAAAATTCCAAAAAAAAATTTTTGGGACAATCTAGTCTACATTAGGATTTTTCGATATTTCTTGAAACTTAATTCAAATGTGTTTCGAAATGAAAAAATTAAAAATCATCGACATACACCGATAATTCATACCAGAGTTAATGTTATGAGGATTTAAAAGTTTTGAAATAAAATTGAAATGTAAGATTCCAATTGCAACAGTTTTTTCGTAAATTTGGAATCTGTACTGACACTTTTTAACATTCTGATTCCATCCAAAATAAATTGAAACCGCTAGACCTTGGACATATTTGCTGCCTATAAGCATTTGTATTAGTACTTTTTGGTATAGAAACCAAAACCAAAATTTACGTATTTTTAAATGTTTTTCTAAAGTTCGTGTGTATGCATTAATCTGAGCGGCTAAGCAGGGACGCACAGTTCATTGTACCCAAACAGCGATGGGACACAAATATAAGTAGTTTCCATAAACTTTTAAAATTTGGTATGTCAATATAAAATATCTTAGTTAAAAAAAATATAATTTTTGGAAAAAACCGGACCAAGGCCAAAAATATAATTTTTTATATATTGGCTACACAAATGATCTCAAAATCGTGAAAATCTGCATTTGTTATACGCACTAAGCTTACTAAGCTTTCTGTTAACTTGTATTGTGGTTGCAGCAAGGATCCTTGATCCAGCCATAAATCCTTAATTGTAAATATTTTATAACTTTTGCAAAAATTATTTGATTGTAATGAAACTTGGTATGTTTATTTGTATTCACTGAATAACTTTTTGAGTTGAATAAGATTTGTCTGTCCACCAGTCTGACGGTCTACAGGTCGCAATTTCAAAGATATTTCGACAAAATTTGGTACAAGCCTTTCTATTGCCCCACGGACAAAGCCAATAGAATCGGTCCATTATTTGATTTTGCAAAAAAAGTCAAAAATTTTATGTTTTGAGTAACAAAACATTTAAATATTTTGATAGATATCCCACTCGCATCCCACTAAGCGACCAAAAATATCTTCAAGGAAAATATCTAAGCTTGCTTTTGAGTTTTTGATTTTAAAATAAATTTTAAAATTTTTTTAATTTTTTATTTATTTATTTTCGAAAGATTGAAGAAATACATAGCTATAGAATAAACGCATAGAACGGAAGGAGAGAGTAAAATATTACTCTCTTTTCATACATACGGGTGATACAAAAACAAAATACATGCAATACATTCTCATGAATAATGGATGAGAAAAAAACGTGTTTGGCCAAAATCTCAAATTTTGACCCCCTATAATATAGAGAGTTCTTGACCGATCTTGTTGAAAATTTCATCCCGATCGGAAGACATCGATTTCAAAAGTTGGTTCACTTGACATGAAATCACATGAAAAGTTTTCTGAATTTGATTTTCATATGTATGAATGAGAACCATTTAAGACCTTGGGAAATCAAGAGCCACCGTAATGTATGTACGTATGAACATACATATATTGTATATTTACAGCATTTACCATACTAATACATTGATGTTGTTTGTTGTTGTTTCTGAACATAAGTTTTGTTTTTATTGTAGTAGTTTTATCGTTACAATTTAGCTTTGGTAAAGGCAAACCATTCCATAGCATCACAGGGCCACACCATAAAATCTCATCTTCTGATACGTGAGTCTAGGTGTCGTTAGTATGGTTGGTATCAGTTTTGTACAATTTTTGTTTTGTTTTTGTCAGTTTCGATTTGGTTTTTATTTCGTTTTTTTTTTATTTTGTTGACGTTTGTTGCTGTGAATGTAAAGTTCTTCTTTTTAACTTGGCGGAATATGGTGCAAATTTAAAATTGTTGTCTGTATCTGTGGTGTATTCCGTGGCGAATGAAACTATACACATCTAAGTATGCACTGAACAAAAATCCATACGTATGTACTTAAAATATAAGGCATTTCATGCCAAGTGAACCAACTTTTTTTTTCGAAAGATTGAAGAAAGAGCTATCTAAACTATTTGGGACACATTTTGCTAAGAACAATACGTAATAAGTTACATGGATAAGAAAAAACACTTGCTTGGCCAAAATGTCAAATTTTGACTTCCTCTAACTCAGAGAGTTCTTCGGGACCGATCTTTGTTGGTTCACTTGACATGAAATGCCCCATATACATTGTGTACGGTTGTGTGTTTGTTTGGTGCACAAGCAGCAAATGAATGAATGTATAAATGAATGAATGAACGAACGAAATGATGATGTTGTTGATTTTCCTTGTTCTTAAACAAGCACCCGCATTCAGTTTTTCTGTTTTTTTTTTTTATTTCATATTTTTGCTTTTGGTGAATGTGTTTTGACTAGTGTGTATGGCTCTGTGTAAACACATACAATCACAAAATATATTTGTATGTGTGATTGTGATTGTGGATGTTGGATTTGTAAGTAGTATGTGTGTTTGTGAGTGTGTGTGTGTGTATTTAAGTATACAGTGATTGTGGGTATAGTTTGAATGCATTTATCGACCGCAAAGTGAAATGAATCTGTTTAAAGGATTTTAATTTGCTGCTTTAGTATGTAGAACATGAAACATGAATACAAATACTTATACGTACTCCTACACACACAGATACAGACGCTGTTAAGCATCATCATGCATGGCCCAAACAAATATTTTTAGTTTCGCTACTTCTAGAACTTCTTATAAGAATCGTTTTATATTTATGTAAGTTTATGTGAATTTATATATTTTAAATGTATGGACAAAAAAATGTGGACAAATCTGAAGAAAGATGTTTATCCGATCTGTATTTCAGATCGGCTAATGAATAGTTATATCGTATAAATAAATATATAAATGCCTTTGTAAGTTTGTTTGTTTGTTTGTTTGGCAATCACGCCTAAACGGCTGAACCAATTTTTTTGGAACGATCCTTACTTGGAAGCAGACCAGAAAGGAATAAAAAGTGGAAAACGGGAAAAATGGGTACCTTTAGTTTTTAAACATTGAATATTTGTGTAAAAGGATAACATTTTTAATGTAGGTCACTATAGTAAAAAAAGTAGCTATTTAGAAAGTACCTTTTCAAATGTCTACCTTAAAGGGGTAAAAACGGGTAAAATTAGGAATTTTGTGTTAATATGTATTTATGTCTGTTTATTTGTTTGTTAGTTTGTATTGATCCTCTTGAAATTTTTACTGCATATTCCTTTGTATTTGTAAGGACTAATATGTTACTTTTTATTTTGAAAATTTTCGAATATTTAAACAATTGTTACAGCTAGAGTATTCTAACTTTTTATAAATAGCTTGCATATCCTTGTAAGGAGTTTAACTTAAAATAATATGGATCAAAACTTGCCCACTGTAAAGACAAACAAAATTATAGCGAAGCGATATTTTTTATACTTTCAATGGCATTAACCACAAACAAGTAATTCCGATATAAAAGCTTTGATAAATTGTATGCCTTTCGAAGCATAATTCGAAGACTTTTTCTTTGATTTCGATATTATTTAAAGCTCTGTTGTAACAAATGTGGGATAAACCTGAAAAATCCTTTAAGTTCTGATTCATTTGTGGAGAAATTGTATCTTTAAGTTTATTTGGTAACATTACTAAGAATTTCTTTAAATCTATGCTAACTAGTTTTTCCATATTACATAGTTTATGTTTGTCCTTATTTTTATGACCGTATATTGTACATGACTGTTTTAACATTTGTACTGTTGTTTATTCCTATAGCTTCTTCTTTTCTTCTTTTTTTTTGGAAGTTCGCGTTAGTTTTTCACGTTGTTTCTACTTCATATATTGAGCGCGGAGCAAAAAGTCAATGAATTCATTGCAAATTGAAAAATTAATTCAGTTTTAGATAAGTTTGTAGCCGTAGCATTAAATCCAAGCAAATTATCTTTTTTGGCTGCTATAGAAGTTTTTTTTTTGTGTGCAACTTAAGCGTGAGTGGAAATTGTAGCAGAAGTAATGTTGCGGTGCAAATTACTTATATTGTATAGCATTCTGTTTCTGCAACTATGTTTACTTTTCATTCTTTTATGTTTCAATTAATTGTATGTTTTTTTAATAGCATTAAATATGTTTAGCATAATTTCTCTATAAAAATATAACACAGTACAACACATGATTTTGGGACTCAATTCTGACAATTGCACGTGAAAGTAGCCCCAAAAATAAGAACTTCTGCATCATTAGTTTTGTCAAGTTGGCTGCCGTAAAAATTTAATGGCCATACGAATTTTTTTCGTCAAGGTGGATTTTTATCACTTTTTCTATATTTTAGCACGGTTATATCTCGTATACCGTACGGAGTATCTCTTTTGTGGCTGAAGGAAAGTTGTAGATATTGAATAGTAGAAAAAAAGTACGGAACATACCTACCAGAAAAAAGTGCATCCAGTGCCTTAAAATCGCAAAAATGCCCATTTTTTAATTTTTTTTAACCAATTTTTCACCTTTTTTGCTCAATAACTGGATTACAAATCCAATTATGGACCGATCACCATGAAATTAGGTCGTGTGATTTGTTTCTATATGAAAGTTATTTATCATGAATTTTGTATGTATACCATAATTTTTAACAGATTTATGCACTTTAAAGTGATTTTCGGAAGCGTGTCTTATATGAGAGCTATGACTAACACAGTACAACATTTTTCAGTTCATTGCTTTGGGACTCAATTCTGACAATTGCACGTGAAAGTAGCTCCAAAAATAAGAACTTCTACATCATTAGTTTTGTCAAGTTGGCTGCCGTAATAATTTAATGACCATACGAATTTTTTTTCCTCAAGGTGGATTTTTATCACTTTTTCTATATTTTAGCACGGTTATATCTTGTATACCGTACGGAATATCTCTTTTGTGGCTGAAGGAAAGTTGTAGATATTGAATAGTAGAAAAAAAGTACGGAACATACCTACCCGAAAAAGATGCATCCAGTGCCTTAAAATCGCAAAAATGCCCATTTTTTAAAAAAAATTACCAATTTTTCACCTTTTTTGATCAATAACTGGATTACAAATGCAATTATGGACCGATCACCATGAAATTAGGTCGCGTGATTTATGTCTATATGAAAGTTATTTATCATGAATTTTGTATGTATACCATCATTTTTAACAGATTTATGCACTTTAAAGTGATTTCCGTAAGCGGGACTTATATGGGAGCTATGAATAATTATGGACCGATCATAATAAAATTTTTTGACATGAATTTTGTATATACAAAACTTATTTGGAGCGAAATTTGTGTAGATACATATATAAATTAAACATTTATGACCGATAAAGTCCAATTTCGGGAGGACATTTGCATGGAGGCTAGGTGAAATAATGAACCGATTTCAGCCAATTTCAACAGGCTTCTTCCTTGGGCCGAACAAATTATATGTACCATATTTTTTATGATCGGTCCATAATTACACAGTACAACACATGATTTTGGGACTCAATTCTGACAATTGCACGTGAAAGTAGCCCCAAAAATAAGAACTTCTGCATCATTAGTTTTGTCAAGTTGGCTGCCGTAAAAATTTAATGGCCATACGAATTTTTTTCGTCAAGGTGGATTTTTATCACTTTTTCTATATTTTAGCACGGTTATATCTCGTATACCGTACGGAGTATCTCTTTTGTGGCTGAAGGAAAGTTGTAGATATTGAATAGTAGAAAAAAAGTACGGAACATACCTACCAGAAAAAAGTGCATCCAGTGCCTTAAAATCGCAAAAATGCCATTTTTTAATTTTTTTTAAACCAATTTTTCACCTTTTTTGCTCAATAACTGGATTACAAATCCAATTATGGACCGATCACCATGAAATTAGGTCGTGTGATTTGTTTCTATATGAAAGTTATTTATCATGAATTTTGTATGTATACCATAATTTTTAACAGATTTATGCACTTTAAAGTGATTTTCGGAAGCGTGTCTTATATGAGAGCTATGACTAATTATGGACCGATCATAAAAAAATATGGTACATATAATTTGTTCGGCCCAAGGAAGAAGCCTGTTGAAATTGGCTGAAATCGGTTCATTATTTCACCTAGCCTCCATGCAAATGTCCTCCCGAAATTGGACTTTATCGGTCATAAATGTTTAATTTATATATGTATCTACACAAATTTCGCTCCAAATAAGTTTTGTATATACAAAATTCATGTCAAAAATTTTATTATGATCGGTCCATAATTATTCATAGCTCCCATATAAGTCCCGCTTACGGAAATCACTTTAAAGTGCATAAATCTGTTAAAAATGATGGTATACATACAAAATTCATGATAAATAACTTTCATATAGACATAAATCACGCGACCTAATTTCATGGTGATCGGTCCATAATTGCATTTGTAATCCAGTTATTGATCAAAAAAGGTGAAAAATTGGTAATTTTTTTTAAAAAATGGGCATTTTTGCGATTTTAAGGCACTGGATGCATCTTTTTCGGGTAGGTATGTTCCGTACTTTTTTTCTACTATTCAATATCTACAACTTTCCTTCAGCCACAAAAGAGATATTCCGTACGGTATACAAGATATAACCGTGCTAAAATATAGAAAAAGTGATAAAAATCCACCTTGAGGAAAAAAAATTCGTATGGTCATTAAATTATTACGGCAGCCAACTTGACAAAACTAATGATGTAGAAGTTCTTATTTTTGGAGCTACTTTCACGTGCAATTGTCAGAATTGAGTCCCAAAGCAATGAACTGAAAAATGTTGTACTGTGTAATTAGAACAAGAATAAAGGTTGATGTGCTATAGATAATTTAGTATAATAGAATTAGGTTTAGTGGTACACAATTCATGGTGATTTTATTGAAAATTTATTTATATTTTTCTTTTTTTTTATTTGCAGGTAATTAAACGTATAATAGATAAAGGTAAATATATAAAGAAATATCACAAGCAAATATTTTTCCAAATAATGAACTCGGAAACTCTTGAATTATATTTTGAATTACTCTATAGGGCCAAAATAAAATTAATCGAACGGAAAAATTCATGTTTGGACATTAAATCTTCAGATTTCGGTGATATTTGGTATCCATGTCTATTAGGGTGTCCCAAATTTTTTTTTTTGGGAATTCCGGAACGCGTACCCTCTATTATTTTTACATATATAAAACTATAGTTAAATATGAAATTTTGTGTTTCTACCATGATTGCAACCCTCGCGATTTAGTTTTGTGGTGCATTTACAAGGGGGAACTAAGATAAAAACTCATATACAAGTAAATATGGATATATTTTAAGTAAAAATAAGCTTTTATTTTAATATTTCTCAAAATATGTTAATTTTGTTCCTACATTTCCATTTCTAGTGGTCTGAGACACATTAATGGCCTGGCGATTTTTTTAATAACTTTAACATTTTTTAACTAATTTTTGTGTTTTATATCTTATTGGAAAGACAATTACGTACACATTTCGATTCTGTTAAATTAAGTTGCAAAAGTAATTATTTAATGGCAAAATTTCTACAAAAACTAAAAAAAATTCATTTTTTCCCCTTGTAAATGCACCACAAAACTTAACCGCAAGTGGGCACGAATTGCAATCATGATAGAAAAACAAAATTTTATATTTAACTATAGTTTTATATATATAAAATAATAGGGGGTATGCGTTCCAAAATTCCAAAAAACAAATTTTGGGACACTCTAATGTTCATACAAAATTTAACCCATTAATGCCTGACCCCCGAATCCGTTGTCCGATTTTGATGAAATGTTATACAGACAATACTTAAGGCATTTATATTGCCGTGGATATTTTTAATTTTTTTTATCTGCCATACCTGAGCCTGCAGGTTATGGGTATTTTTCTACCCACTTCGGCATATATGGGTTCTAAAATGTATGTTTTTTTAATTAGCTACTTAGAAAAAGGAAGCCCTTAACGAATTTTTCGATGGTTTGATGATTACGTTGTAGATTTACCTAGCTACATGTGCGGATCCAGAGGGGGTATTAAAAATTCCCCAAAAAAAACGAAAATTTTTCATATAAAAAAAGAAAAAAAGAAAAATGTAGAACAAATTTTTGAATTCCAAAACTAACGAAAAACTAACTAACCCAATTTAAATTTTTATTACAATTTTGATAAATTTTGACCACGCATTTTTCAAACGGCAAAATATTGTTTTTGCCTTCATAACGTAATTAATATTTTATAGAGGATTTTTGAAGATTAAAATTGCTTTTAACCCTTTAAGGTATTTTGATTTATTAAATTTAAAAAATAACTTGAATTATTCAGTTTATTTAATTATAAAAAACATTAAAATTATCACCATTCACATTGACTATATTTTTCGTGATTTTAAAAGTTGAGTGTCATTTTAATCCCATGTGCCATTAAGTGTTAATTTCCATTTGTGTGCCGTTATTAGAAATACTAGACATATAAGTTTTTGAAATAAACAAAAGGACTGAAATATATTTTATTTAGTGGTTACATCCTCTCCGTCAGATATAACTATAAAATGGCATTTGTAAAATAAGAAAAAAATATCTGAAAATTGTTTTTATTTGTATGTTGAAATTTGCAATAAAATAAAGGCTACAAAAGTACATTGTTAAAAAGACACCAAAAAAAACACTTTATATTGGCGTCACATTGGAAAACTGTTAAACGCCTATTTTTAGACGTTTTTTTTTCTGCAATTTTTAAAAGCATTAATGCAAACAAAATTATAATGCATACGTTTTAAAATATTTATGAATATTGTATAAGAAACATTCGATTGGACAAACATTAAAATTGTATAATGTGTTTCCTTTTTTTTCCATAATGCCACAAAAGCGATTATGTGGTTTTTAAAACATAGCAATTACAAGCAATGGAACTTTTTTTGCTGTGAGCTGGTAAACGAAAGCCTTTAGTGTATAAAATATATAAGTAAATAGTATTTGTATTTGTGTGTATTTATTTACATTTCCCAGCAGTTAAGCAAGTAGCCCTTATGTATATATCCCATTTTTTCAAATTATTTATTTAAAGTATTGGCCATTGTTAGCTATGACCTCTTCCCATCTTTCTGTGAACATATGAATTCCGCACCAAATGCTCATCCTTTGAGACCAAGAACGAATCAAGCCAATTTCAGATACTCTGTTCTGAAGTGGAGCATATCCCAGAGAGAGCGTTCTGCAGCGATCGAAACAAATAGTGGTCAGACGGGACTAGGTCTGGACTATAAGCCGGGTGAGTCAAAACTTCCCAACTTTTTCTTTCTAAATGGTTTTAAAAGGTATTGGAACATGTGGCCGATCGTTTTCATTATGGAATATTACGGTTTTATGTCTACAAACGAATCAGATGCGTTTGGTAAAGTTTCCCTGTAATGGTCTGGTAAGACTTCAGCAATCCTTTTGCTCCCACCAAATACAGAGAATTACCATAGCGCCATGGATATTTGGCTTTAGTGTCGATTCGGCACATACGAACTATTAAGCTTCGGTTATCGTAATGGATCCATTTTTAATCGCAAGTAATGATTCAAGCAGCATTTCTGATATGCAAAATCGTCTTTTAAGGCTCTCGGGTTAAAAGACTGTTGCCACTTAAGTGTCTCTAAGTAATGTAATGTGTTATCACTTTAAACGTTTTTTTTTTACTAAATTTTTTTTTGAGTAATTCGTTCAAAGTGTTAAACAAATTGTGTTGATATAATTCTCATACAATTTATTATCTTTTTGCATAAGTGAACTAATATCCTATGTAAGCTGGAGTGAAGCCAATTGTCACTTTAGTGTCTCTAAGTAACCTAGTGTGTAGTCACTTTAAAGTTTCATTTTATACTGCACTTTAAACATTTATTTTACTCACCAGAAGTAATCTCTTGGAGACATGTCTAAGGAAGGCTTGTTAACTAGCAATTGGTTATTTGAGTGTTTATAAGATGTCTCTTTAACCTTTATGACAACGGCAACATACCTGGGTATGTTTTGCATTTTCAAAACGCTGTAGCTCTTAATCGGATATTCGAATCTACTTTAAATTTCGTAATATACTTGCCAAAACTGTTTTACGCAACTATCCCAAGTTTGGTTAGGATAGTTCAAATATTTCCCGATTTTTGAAAGAAAAACAATGTAATTATATTTTTAAATGGAATTTACATACTATGATGTATTCAGATTTTCAAATTCTCTTAAAATGTAACCACAAACAGTTTTTATGCTCAACTGAAAAATTTTAAAATTTTGAGTTAATACCCTCTTGTTGATCAAGTGCGTATGTAACTGTAAAATTTCATTAAAAAATATTCATAAATAAAAAATTAATTTTAATTTGAAAAATTTGTATATATGTATATAGGCAAAAACTCAATAAAAAACCTTTTTTTCTACCTATACAACCACTTTTTTCAACAAACAATGACTAAATGTAAGTGTAAAACTGGTTCTCATAAAATTTTTGAAGCTTCTGCCTATTCCTAACGAAATAAATAAAATAATACAGAAATTCAAACAAACGAGTTAGATATTAGCATTTTTAGTCTAACGGCATGCCATTCCCCATACAAAACGTATGAACATACCCAGATTTGTTGCTGTTGACATAAAGGTTAACTGAAAATTTTAGGTCAAATAGCACGATCTCATATTAAAATATTTAGTTACATATGTAGATGATAAAGAAACAAGTTATGTAGCTAGTAATATAACAGACACTAAGTAACCTATGTAAGCAGCTATCAGACAGTTTCATTATAATTCAAAAGGGCCAATTGGGGTCAATGTTTAGTACATGCATGTATTCTAATAACTAGTTATGTAACTAGTTGTTACCCTAAATTATAAGTAAAATCACTAGTTCGAGACAGTCTCCTAGAACTGCTGGGATATATGTATAATATATAAATGGGGCATTTCATGTCAAGTGAACCAAATTTTGAAATCGATGTCTTCCGATCGGGATGAAATTTGCACCAACGTTAGTTCTATTGGATAGTAACTCAATTTTTGAACAACATCGGTCGAGAACTCTCTGAGTTAGACCAAAAAAAAATTTTAAAAAAAGGGCCCATATTGGAAAAAAATTTCAAAAAATTGTATTTCTTGAGTTACAAAATATTTATTTTAATAGATATCCCACTCGCATCCCACTAAGAGACCAAAATTATCTTAAAGGAATGGAACTAATCTTTCTTATGAGCAAAAAAAAAATTGGAAAAAAAGGCCCATATTGGAAAAAAAAGTTAGATTTTGCAAAAAAAAGGCAAAAATTGTAAGTCTTGAGTTACAAAATATTTATTTTGGTAGATATCCCACTAAGCCACCAAATACGTATTAAAGGAGTAGATCCAAGCTTTTTTTTGAACTAAAAAAAAATTAAAAATGGGTCCATTCCATTCAACAGTCAACAAAGTTTTTGATTTGGCAAAAAAAAGTCGAAAATTGTATGTTTTGAGTTACAAAATATTTATTTTGATAGATATCCCACTCGTATCCCACTAAGCGACCAAATAGGTCTTCAAGGAAAATATCTATCTAAAATATCTAGCATTTTTTTAAGAAAGCTAAAAAAAAAGACTGAAGAAAGAGTTATCTAAGCTATTTGGGACACATTTTGCTAAGAACAATAGGTAATAAGATACATAGATAAGAAAAAACACCTGCTTGGCCAAAATCTCTAACTCAGAGTGTTCTCGACCTATCTTGTTGAAAAATTGTGTCTGAGTACTATCCAATAGAACTAACTTTGGTGCAAATTTCATCCGACCAGACGATATCAATTTCAAAAGTTGGTTTACTTGACATGAAATGTCCCAAATATAACCCTTGTATTTTATGTTTAATACTCTTACCCCCATTAACACAAAGCCTGGTTATGGCCTAACTAATAGTTATACTGTCGGTTAAAAATATTTTTGTATGAAAACTGTCAGTTTAACCATTAGTTAATACATAACCAGACTTCGTGTTACTGGGGGTTAGTGTTAGTATAATATATTTGAATATAAAAGTCATATTATTGTGAACTTTCAAATTTCTATATAGATTTACACACACATTTACTTAACTAAATGTCCTAAAATTGAAACAGATAAGTTTTAATACAATTTATACATGATATACATATGTACATATATAAATTGTTCCACACCATTTGCTATTTCTGAATTAGCAAGCATAGGAAGTTATATCGTTAGTTTAGCAAGCAAATGTTCTAACTCTAAATTGAGATTTTAAAGCAGAACGTTAGAATAAGTGAAAATACACTGTGTGTATTTCGTGTTCTCTATTTGTTATAAGTGGCAATAATTAAAATCCAATAACAGATTTGAAAATACAAAAAAAAAAAATTATAATTATTTATAAGTAAAATAAGTGTTTGCCGACTTGCCAAAGCTTGATCTCAAGTATGATTAAACAGGTCAAAACTTAATTTTATTCCAAGTATAGTCAAAGTATATTCTGATTCTAACTGCTTTGGAGAAATAGCTGGGATAAAAAAACGAAAATAAACGTTTTCACAATATGTATATCATTAAATTATTTTACAGTCTAGAATCTTATTTTAGATTTCATATGCTAGAGGTGCATATGATACTCCATCAGTATTCTGCTATCATATAGTCATCTTAGCGCCGTTGATATCTATTTTCCATCACTTTTAAATCCTTATGAAATCGTTCTGATTGTTCTAATTGATTTCCATGATTTTCTGGAAACTTGTGTAATTAACTGTGCAGTTAATGTAGTTTTATACAAATATCACTTCTTAGATTTTTAAAGTTAACTGAAATAATTTTCAGCCTTCTGATTTCCTAAGAAATTTTTTACAACTGCTACAAAAGATTTCCAAGCCGCTGCTTCTAAATCAATCATTGAATATATGACATCATTGTCTTTTATTAAATGTCGTATTTGTGGGTCATCAAGAATTAACCAGTTCTATCGAATGCCGCCTTCACACATTGCACAGTGGGGCAGCGCTTTGGGGCCTCAAACTAGGGTACATTTGACATGTAAAATTTTTAATTACGTACATTTTTTTGTTTCATGCTTGCGTGTGCTATTGATCTCTTATAATTTCCGAGTACTTTTGGACTCGATTTTTTTTTTGTTAGTTAGACAACTAAATTACCAATAATATACAAACGATTTCAGAGATAGATTATGGATCCAAAAATAAATTATTTTCAATTAAAAAATTCAAAAAATAGTAGTAGTCCACATTTATTCCCAACTACTTTTTTTCTATAACTAAGTTAATTTTTGGTCTTACAAAAAATTTTAATCAATTATATTCAAATCTTTAAAACTCCGTTAAACTTAGTTAACCCTTTGACGACGAATGGGACACATATGTCCCATTTGCTTTTTTCGTCATTACAGCCAAAATTTTCATTGGATTTTGATCTAAGCAATTTTGTTCGATAAAAAACAAATGTGTTCTTTGGTGTTCGTGTTAATACTAAGGTTATGTTGTTTAAGTTTGGCTTAAGGGCTTCTCAAAGTCAGAAATTCGTATTTTTCTTTTACAATATTAGTTTTCTTATATCTGGAGTTCTAATTGCTACTACTGGATAAACTTTTAGTATTAGATGAACCAATGCTTTGTGTAAATTTATTGACCAACGCATTTCGAATCGGTTCTATACTTTTCCTGAGGGGACTGAAAATATGATTGGACATATGTGTCCCATTCGTTGTCAAAGGTAAAAATAAAGGAGTTTTTTCTTTCAAATTTTTTTATTTTATTTAATATTTTATAATTGATAAACAATAAAACCATAAACAATTCAGTAAAAAAACAATAAAAAAACCCAAAATATTCATTTAAGATTATGAGATCCTGTATATGGTTCATAAAATCTATATCAAAATCGTACTTATTTGTGATAAAATTCAAAACAATTTTTGTTCCAGTAAAGCACTTTTATTTATTACATGCGAAACAAATTGAGTTTGTTCGGTTATCAATTCAGTTTTTTATCCTGACTCCTCCAATCTATCTTGTTTGATATTGACCATCAAAAAACAGACGATCATAAAATTTGCGGCCCTTAAATTTTACCATATGCTCGTCTATAGACTGATAGACGAGTTTATGGTTTTCCAAAGTTTTTCCAAATGCTGAGTTGATTTATTACTGGTCGTATTTTTAAGGCTCAATGGTATAATTGGTTGACGTCTTAGCTGTTTAGCATTGATAGCAAAATGTAAGCTTGAAAAAATACTTTCAAAACTGCCTCGAATCATAACATTGGACATAAATGGACTGAATATATTCCTCAGTAGACGAGTAGAATCTTATTTCTGCCAATTTGTGGATACTCATTGCTTTCGATTCTGTTTCACTTATGGAAAATATTATACCTTTTTCCTCACAATACGTTTCGATTGGGGAATTATGTACTCTATTAGTGTGTCGAAGACCTGCCCGTATATGCAATCAGGATCACTATAAGCTTTCGAAACGTAATTTTGATAGTCTTTTTTCTTCTGAATTCTAATTAAAAATTCATTGGCCGCTTTAGGTTTGGGAACAACTTATGCCATTTTTCAATATTATTGGTTTTGCAATGTAAATAGAGCAATACTCTACTTTTTGAAACGAAAAAAAGCTTTTAATTGTTCAATGCATTTGTTCCTAAATTTTTACCTTTGACGACGAATGGGACACATATGTCTCATGATTTTTCTCGTAGAAGGAGTAATCATTTTTAAATTTTGAAAACACTTTAATTGAGTAATGTCGCCTTTTCGAGTAAAAATCTGCAATAAAATTTTAAAAATTTCCAGCGGAAAATTCTTCGTCGTCAAAGGGATAAGTCACCTTATCGCCCAGAAAATAGCAAAAATCTACTATTTTTTGAATTTTTTAATTGAAAATCATTTATGTTTGGATCCATAATTGATATTTCTCTGAAATATTTTGTATATTATTGGTAATTTAGTTGTCTAATTTCATTTGGTTCAAAAATACCAAAGACACTAAATAATCAAAACCGAAGAAATACAAAAGGGAAGCGTAAAACCTTTATATTAAAGGTTATCAGAATAAAATTATTCTAATATTTGTTAAACATTTAAAATTTTTCTTATTTACTATGATCTTTCAAACTACTGCATCAGGTTAACATTCTGTACATACATTTTAGTATTTAAAAGTCATCATCGAAATTAACAATACCACGAATTCATAGCTACATGTACTGTAATGTTGGTACTTATAAAGAAGAATATTTATAATTTTAAAATAGAGTTGAAAAGTCTAAGCACATACCACAAATTCTTATAACCAATACAATGATGCAAAACTACAAAGAGAACCTCAGAAATCGATTTGGTCTAAGCTTTTGACCACATTAACTGGATTCCTTTGAATCTTTGTTGTAAAACAAAAAAATCTATAAATGTGTGTGAGTGTATAAGTGTTGCTAAAAATTTAAACAAAGGCGGTATCAGCATCATCAGCTCCTTTTCAGAGTCCTTTTTTATATATATGTATAAGAAATGTATATAAGTATTTTTATTTAAAAATATTGGCATGAATCTAACGTCAACTAACACAAAAATATATAGAAATATACAAATTCACACATATGTATTCTCTAACATATATATATATGTCTATGATTGTACGTTTGAGCCACGTTAACAGGTTTGCTTTTTTTTGTATATGAAAATGTGTAGTTATATATAAACTTTATACTAAATAGTAAACGAGCATACATTTCTTTATTATTTTGTATACAGGCATTCTATGACAGTTTAAAGACACCTGCTTTACTCACACATCTAAGTGTGCATATAGTACACGGAAATAATAGCAGTAGCAGCAGTAAACAAAGCAAAAAAGAAAAAGTCATACTCGTAAAACGACACAGAAAAATACCATTGAGGTTTTTCAGTTGAACTGAACTGAATTGAAATGCTATAAAAATGAAAACTACACACTACAAAATAGAAACATTACATTTGGTATTCATGAAATATGCATAAAATTTGAATTAGAAAAATGAAACACATGCATACAATCATACTCAGACACATACCTACACTTACACCTACAAATCCTCATACACTTTTATTGCATACATTTACTTAACTATATACAATAAAATACACATGAAAGTTTTATATACATACGTTCATACATACTTTTCAAAAGTGTTTAGAGAGGAAATATAAATAAAAAAAATCTAAAAAGATTTAAGGAATCTTTTTTTTTCCGTTTTCGATTGGACCATTTCACAAAGACATTTTTCCTTGAAAGAGATTATTGTGTTGTTATAAATGTTAACAAGTGTTTAAATAATGAACTAAAAGATGCTTTAACTAGGATTTTTTTTTGAAAACATCGTATCAGTTGAAGTTTAAATGGGGTCAAATTTAATAAAAGGAAAAAATAATTGCTTTCGTTTTTTGCATTTCTTTTCACTTTGTAAAATAAAACTTTAGTTGAGTGTTTATCTAAGATTTTGGGGAGCATTTTTTATAATTCATGCTAGGCGAAAATTTAATGTAAAATCTTTTGATTGCCCCAATATACATAAAGAATTTGATTATTAATGTATGTACATCATTGCGTATGATTAACATGCATTGTAGTAAATATTCATACGTTCATACTAGGGTTCCTAATTTCCCGGACTTTTTTCTTTCCCGGGAGGAAATTAATATATCGTTGCATTCCCGAGAATTTTTTAATACTAAATTGAATCAAAAACAAGAAAATTTTCTTCGAATAAATTGACTTAAAAAACCGGTTTGTCGGTTAACCGAAAATTGGGCTTTTTTAAGAAACCGGTTTTTCGGTTAACCGACATCGAAAAAACCGGTTAACCGTCATATATGCATGTGTAAAAAACATCAAATGTACAATAAAGGATATACAGCTTTAAATTTTGTAATTTTTAGTAGTCAGGAATGGTTAATATAATAAATAACTATAAATATACAAAAGTGCTAAGTCCATTTATTTTGTAAAAATTTCAAAATTATTATCTCAGTCAAATGGAATTGAGTATAAATATGTTACTAAAGGTATTTATAGACGACAATACTGAGTATTAACACTTTTCAAATTTAAAGTATTATTGAAATCTTTCGGTATTTAAAGAAATCGTTTCGAAAAATCATTTATTGTTTACACGATATTATTATACATATTTTATTTATTTGTTGATTAATATTTGTCTGCAAACATTATTTTTATTTTATATTTTCTTGACATTTTTGTTTGCCTTTTTTGTATTTATAAATACATACCCGATACATATGAAAATAAAAAGTTTTTGAATAGTTTTAAAAAATCATTCGTATTTTTTGAAAATCTAATACAAATTTTGTTTAGACGATGAAATTGTATTACACAGTACAACATTTTTCAGTTCATTGCTTTGGGACTCAATTCTGACAATTGCACGTGAAAGTAGCTCCAAAAATAAGAACTTCTACATCATTAGTTTTGTCAAGTTGGCTGCCGTAATAATTTAATGACCATACGAATTTTTTTTCCTCAAGGTGGATTTTTATCACTTTTTCTATATTTTAGCACGGTTATATCTTGTATACCGTACGGAATATCTCTTTTGTGGCTGAAGGAAAGTTGTAGATATTGAATAGTAGAAAAAAAGTACGGAACATACCTACCCGAAAAAGATGCATCCAGTGCCTTAAAATCGCAAAAATGCCCATTTTTTAAAAAAAATTACCAATTTTTCACCTTTTTTGATCAATAACTGGATTACAAATGCAATTATGGACCGATCACCATGAAATTAGGTCGCGTGATTTATGTCTATATGAAAGTTATTTATCATGAATTTTGTATGTATACCATCATTTTTAACAGATTTATGCACTTTAAAGTGATTTCCGTAAGCGGGACTTATATGGGAGCTATGAATAATTATGGACCGATCATAATAAAATTTTTTGACATGAATTTTGTATATACAAAACTTATTTGGAGCGAAATTTGTGTAGATACATATATAAATTAAACATTTATGACCGATAAAGTCCAATTTCGGGAGGACATTTGCATGGAGGCTAGGTGAAATAATGAACCGATTTCAGCCAATTTCAACAGGCTTCTTCCTTGGGCCGAACAAATTATATGTACCATATTTTTTTATGATCGGTCCATAATTAGTCATAGCTCTCATATAAGACACGCTTCCGAAAATCACTTTAAAGTGCATAAATCTGTTAAAAATTATGGTATACATACAAAATTCATGATAAATAACTTTCATATAGAAACAAATCACACGACCTAATTTCATGGTGATCGGTCCATAATTGGATTTGTAATCCAGTTATTGAGCAAAAAAGGTGAAAAATTGGTTAAAAAAAATTAAAAAATGGGCATTTTTGCGATTTTAAGGCACTGGATGCACTTTTTTCTGGTAGGTATGTTCCGTACTTTTTTTCTACTATTCAATATCTACAACTTTCCTTCAGCCACAAAAGAGATACTCCGTACGGTATACGAGATATAACCGTGCTAAAATATAGAAAAAGTGATAAAAATCCACCTTGACGAAAAAAATTCGTATGGCCATTAAATTTTTACGGCAGCCAACTTGACAAAACTAATGATGCAGAAGTTCTTATTTTTGGGGCTACTTTCACGTGCAATTGTCAGAATTGAGTCCCAAAATCATGTGTTGTACTGTGTTATGATACTTGAATTTTTGACAAATATTCATATTCAGTATTGCCGTCTATAAATACCTTAAATATATAATACTTGTTTTAATTATTGGTTTATTCATTAAATTTCAACTAAAAAATTAGTGTTTATAAAAAACCGACTTTTTAAAAAACCGGTTTGTCGGTTAACCGAAAATTGGGCTTTTTTAGAAAACCGGTTTTTCGGTTAACCGACATCGAAAAAACCGGTTAAACCGGTTAACCGTCATATATATGTAGAAAACATAAAATGTCCAATAAAGTGTATACAGCTTTAAAATTTTTAGTTTTTATTAGTCAGGAATGGTTAATATTAAATAACTATAAATATACAAAGGTGCTAAGTCCATTTTATTTTGTAAAAATTTCACAATTATTATCTCAGTCAAATGGAATTGAGTATAAATATGTTACTAAATATATAATATACTTGTTTTAATTATTGGTTTATTCATTAAATTTTTCTGATATGGAACAGAAAATGTAGCAAGTCCCAAAAAAGGACCTATAAGATGTAAACGCATTTCTTCTTAGCTGTGATTATTTGTCATTATAAATCACACCAAATAATTAATAAAGCTCCATTATCAGATTTCAAAAATATTTCAAGTTATGGATTTTGGAACGTTGTTATTTCTGAAAAGGACTTTGTACACTAAGCTAACGAAATTAATAATAAAATAAAATTTTAAGAACAAAACACACTAATGAAGTCAAATTGATTGAAAGAAGGTATGCACATCAAATTCAACTTGACGTTTGGTAAAATCATCACTAAGTTTATAATGAATCATTATTAAGATTTTGCTTAACTTCTAGAATTCTGCGGAATTTAATTTCATTCAATAGTTTCATTATGTGCGATTTATTCTGAAAAAGTTTTTAAGTAAACTCATCGTCCTCTACTATTTAGAATCATTGTAATTCTTAAAAATATCAATCTAAATAGGTTTATATTGTAAATCAGCAGTTTAGATTTCAAATCAGACCAATAATGTTTGTACAATAAATATAAAAAATGCACAAAACCATGAGATTTCTTAGTTTTAAACCTAAATTTTAAAAACCGGTTAACCGAGTGATAAAAACCGGATAAACCGGTTAACCGAAAATCAACATTTTAAATTAACCGGTTTGCAAAAAACCGAGATTTCGAAGAAAAACCGGTTTTTCGGTTAACCGGTTAACCGGTTTATAAACACTACAAAAAATGTAAATCACTTTTATAATTAAAAATTTCATAATTTTGAAATTAATTATCACCTCTACTTTCTCATTTCATTAGTGAGATTTAGCCTAAACTTATAGAATTATGCGGAATTTAATTTTTAATAGGTTCATTATGTGTAATTTATTCTGAAAAAGTTTTTAAGAAAGTAATTCTTAAAAATATTAAACTAAAGAGGTTTGTATTGTTAATCAGCACTTTAGGTTTCAAATCAGACCAATAATGTGTCTGATAATATTAAAAATGCACAAAAACGTGAGATTTATCAATTTTAGTCAAAAATTTTAAAAACCGGTTAACCGAGTGATAAAAACTGGATAAACCGGTTAACCGAAAATCCACATTTTAAATTAACCGGTTCGAAAAAAACCGAGATTTCGAAGAAAAACCGGTTTTTCGGTTAACCGGTTTATAAACACTAGTAGGTATAAAATAACTATATTTGGTTGTACAATGTTGGTCCAGCCTTTATAAGGGTTTATAATTTAATAGTGGCATTTTATCGGTATTTTCACATAGTAGTTTTATTCAATAAATTCTTTGTTTAATTAACGGCCATTTTCACAATGTACGATTAAAAGTTAACGTGAACTTTAACCGCAAGTTAGGCTAATATGAATTTCACAATGTACGATTAATTCTTAACTGACACTATTTAACAACAAAGTTGCTGTTAAATATAACCGAATAAATTTCGCCGGTTAGCATCTTAATTGTAAGAAATATAATAAAAGAACGTGGAAAAACATTTATATTTTTGTAATATTTATAATTTTTAAAAGTGTAAAGCGAAGAAAAGTAAATTTTGCACGGGGTGATCCATATACCACCCGGATATTGCACTTACAAACCAAACAACAAATGTGCACTTTTCCTTGTTGGTTTTCAGTAATTGTTGTTCAGTTTGTTCTGTAAATTTTACAGTTAGGTACCTTAATATTTTTGAGTTTTATACGCTTTTTTATTATACCACTAAGAAAACACAAATTATTATTTTTTATGCCGCCTTTTAGACAATTTTTTATATTTCAATCTTTCATTAAACTATTTTTCGTAAACAAATGTATGCATTATTGCCATACTTTCTACTGAATGCTTTGGTTAAGTAATCAAATGATGGTGAATCGTAAATCGGTAACCGTTGGTTAAATGGTCCCCGTTAAACAAACCGACAGTTAGTTAATTTTCCGGTTAAAATGAAATAATCGTACATTGTGAAAATGGCCGTAAAAGATTTAACAATTTCGACTAACCTAACATGCGTAGTTACAGACATTTTTCATATCTGATTGTAGATAAACAAATTTGAATCACTATTATTGTTATTATTTTTCTGATGTGGCTTAAGTTCAGTAAAAAAATCGATTATTTCAACCGCAATACTTCTTTGCCAACTGACTATCTGTTGATAGAATCGAAAAAATCTATGAACATAATAGAATGATTCAATTAGCAACAAATTTGGCCATCGAAACGAATCTGAAAATTGTAACTTTTAGAAGAAAACATTTCCCGAAAATTAACAAGAAAATGTTCCCTGGAATTCCCGAGAAATTTTTCCCGCGTAGGTACCCTAGTTCATACGTTTAGTAGGAGAGAACTGGCTATGATGTTTATACCCTACACCACCATAGGGGGGAGGGTATAAACATCTTGGTAATCTTGGTACGGAAAATATGTCCTATTTTTCAAATATGTCGCCCATACGCCCTTCAGAATTTGACCTATTTTTTATAAAAATTTCAAAATTGGGCCACATGTTCTAAAATCCCAAAGGTGGGATCAGAAGGTATCTTGTGAAAAATGTGAAGGCGTCATTAACTCTTCGAAATCGCTGACATATTCATCTGAAAAAACGTTTGTCATCTCCATTTCCGGCAAATCTGATATATTATGACTCATAAGAGATAGTACGTCGTCTTGGTACAATGTGTCTAAGATTTACTTGGGTACCTGCCATGATGGCCTAACTTCATGGTGGTCTTAACACCCGATAGAATCAATGCGTCTATCACCGCGACTGTGTGACTTTACCGTTTCTTGTACATTGACTGCAGAGATCAATGTACAAACCCTTTGCTCGACAGCTCGGCCTATTTAATCCCTGCCATCCATATCTAGCTAGTCAATCAGTAAGCCCAAGACAATTGTCAAAGCAGCAACAGCTTTCGTGGTAACCCAGTGCTATATATGATCTCTGACTTCGAAAGCCAAAGTTAGTGTTCTGACACCACACACATTTGACTTCGACCGAGAACCAAGCCCAACAATCAGTATATCACGAATGCCACCACTCAATACGTTTCCTGAGCACACTGTAAATGGATATCTGCTACTTTCAATGACCTTGTTGATTCGGTATATACAATTGGTGTCTCGAAATTTGCCACTAGCACAAATATCTGTACTTCTAACCGCTTTGGTTAGTGTAGTGCAGACAGCACTACACTACATAAAGGCTCTAGTCTGCTGCGAATTTAAAAGTATCAAATTCTTACCAGGAATGATGTACGTGCACCACGGTTTCGCTCCATATTTTGCCTTGGGGCATTATTAGATATAACAGGCGGAATATCAGGATATGTTATTTTCCATTTATTCATACCATCCAATTTAACAACATAAAATTAGGAGCCATCAATGTGGGTTTTCGGTTCTTCAAGTAACCACGTTTACCACTTTAAGTAGGAAAACAAATTAAAAATATTATTGTATGTTACCAATACTCATAATACAAAAACACTCTATCGGCACAAAAATTGAAATTTTTATTTGTTAATATTTGCTATTAGATTTTTTCGCCATAGAAATTTTCGCAATTGCAAAATATATTGAAGATTCAAAGAAAATCAAATATGGTTGGAAATTTTTTTTTTTAATTCTTTACGACTGTCAATGATCGATTCTTTGATGCCTTTGAAGCATTCATTTAATGAGAAATAATAAATTGAAATCTTTGGAAATAACATGTGGTCACATACTTACTTACTGCAAATAATATTACAATTAGTTATTTAGAAATTTCAATAAAAACGGCAGAATGATTTCTTTCCTTTTGAACAAACATATAATTACACTTTAATTAATTCCAAGTTATGTAGAATTTCTGTTTCTGCAAATTCAATTTATTTTAAATTCCATTAAATAATAGTTCATAATTTCTTCAATTCAATGTGTACAACCATTTAAAAAAATTAAATTAAAGAATTCCTTTTTAAAGAAAAATTTGTGAAAAATAAATAAAATAAAAATGTTGAAAGTAAAAACTTGGTTACATTATTTTGATCATTTGCGACCCGCATTTATAGTAGTAAATGGTCTCGGTCTTAAATGTATTTTCTAACATAAATGTGTATAGCTATGTAGATATGTATGTGTGGTTTATGTATATATAATGTTATGTACATATAGAAAAAATTACTGTGTAAATACACATAAGCTCATATGTGAATAGCCAACGCAGTCTGGATATTGTAGCAAATATGAATGGATTTTTATACTTATTCCTTATTTTATATATATTGTAAAGGCACACATGTATGTATATATATTAGGGTGCCCTAGGTCTAAAATTGATTATTGTCATCCGAAAATTATGAACATTTTAGCAAAATCGGATTTACTAAATGAATTACATGTTTTGGGTCAAAATAGATATAATTGGGATAAAATTTGGCACATACAATTTTTTCGACAAACCCTATTGAAACTGGTCCATTATTTCATCTAGGCCCCATACAAATGTCATCCCTAAATTGGAATTTATCGATCTTAAATGTTAAATTTATATAGGTATCTACGCAAATTTCACTTCAAATAAGTTCTATATATACGGAATTCATACACGCAGAGAAAAAATATAATTGGGCATGGTTACTGTAACCATTTATATAGTGTTACAAGTTTTTTAACTATATTATAGTCACAGTAACTATTTACATGATTGTGGTAACCATAATATGGTTAACTTACGATTCACATGATTGTCTCAACCATATATGTGGTTACAGTAAACATATACATGTTTGTGGCAACCATATTTATGATGAATAATTTTATCATAATATGTTGTTCTCAGATTATGATAAGCCTTAAGCCGAGAGCACCATAATATGATAAGTCCTTCATCATATAAATGGTTATCACAAACATATATATGTTTACTGTAACCATATATATGTTTGAGACAATCATGTGAATCGTTAGTTAACCATATTATGGTTACCACAATCATGTAAATGGTTACTGTGACTATAATATAGTTAAAAAACTTGTAACAATATTGAAATGGTTACAGTAACCATGCCCAACTATATTTTTTCTCTGCGTGTAGTCATATCTCCCATATAAGGCCTGCATGCAATAATCACTTTAACAATCATAAATCTCTTAAAAATGCTGGTATACACATAAAATGCAACAAAAATATCTTACATATTGACATAAATCACACGACCTAATTTCATGGCGATCGGTACATAATTAGTTATAGCTCCCATATCAGGCCCTCTTCTGAAAATCATTCACAAAAATAAATTACTGAAATTTTTAAAGAAAATATTTTTGCTCATTTACTTAGTAAAGGATATTACATGGTTGGGCTTGACCGACCATACTTTCTTATTTGTTATATCCTACACCACAATTGTGGGCAGGGGATTAAAACGTTTGTGCAGATGTTTGTAACGCCCAAAAATATTAGTCTAACACCCACTTTAAAGTATACCGATCGACTTAGAATCACTTTATGTGTCGATTAAACGATGTCCGACTGGCTGGCTGTCCATGTAAACCTTGTGCAGGCAGCAGTTTTGACGATTTCGATCAAATTTGTTTAATATTATTTTTTCGTCCCATTTACCAAGCCTATTGAAACTGGCTGAAATCTGTCCAATATTTCACCTAGCCCCCATACAAATGTCCTTACGAAATTGGACTTTATCGGTCATAAATGTTTAATTTATATATGTATCTTCACAAATTCCGCTCCAAATAAGATTTATACAAAATTCATGTCACCAAATTTTCTTACGATCGGTCCATAATTAGTCATAGCTCCCATATAGACCCGCTTCAGAAAATAACTTTAACCTTCGCTTTACCAAAGGTTTTTTTATGTACATGGTTAACCAATACCCACCCATTGGTTGATTTTAAAAATTCAAAAAAACCTCATAAAAATTTTAATATGATTTTAATAAATTCTACAGAACTCTAAAATTTGTTCAGTGAGTATAACTTTCATTTAAATCAAAATAAAATTAAAAATATTATTAAACTACTTAATCCGTAATGGTCACCCGGATGGGTATTGGTAAAGCGAAGGTTAACCTTTTAATGCATATTGTTGCCAATTGTTTACATTACAGTTCCACTTAATTTTAGATGAATATAAGCTTGATACTAATTCAGATTCTAATTCAGAAAAATCAAATGGAGTACGAAAAGTTTTAGCTAACGAAATTCTAAATCAAACTAAAGCTAAATGAAATATAATGAATAAAAATCAACTAAATATTTGATACTTTATAGAAAAATAAAAGTAAAAATCATGCATTTAAGGGTTAACGTGCATAAATCGCTTAAAATTTTCGGTATATACACAAAATTCAATACAGTTAACTCTAATATAGACATAAATCACACGACCTAATTTCATGGTGATCGGTCCATAATTGGTCATAGCTCCCATATCCCAAACCCTCTTCTGAAAATCATTCACAAAAATAAGTTACTGAAATTTTTAAAGAGAATATTTTTGCTCATTTACTTAGTGCAGAATATTACATGGTTGGGCTTGACCGACCATACTTTCTTTTTTGTTTTAAATTGAGTTTAAATGTAAAATTTGTCATTTTTAAGATTTTTTGGTATCAAGTTATAATGAATGATGCAGTGTTCCAAATTGAAGCGTATCCCAGAGCGTTTCCATCGATCGAAACAAATAGTAGTCGGAAGGTCCACGGTCTGGACTATAAAGTGAGTAAGGCAAGACTTTCCAATCACCTCATTCTAAATAATTTTTAACAGGAATTGCAACATGCGGCCGAGAGTTTTCATGATGGAATATTACGGTTTTATTCTGGGAATTTTTCGGCCAATAGTCGTTTTACACGAATCAGATTTCAGTAGCTCTTAATAGAGAGGATCCTTTTTCTCCCAACTATTCAATTCAGTTCGGCTAGTTGGCATGTAATGATTTCGTGCAAAAATGATTTTCTTTTATACCGTGCAGGCATCATTTCGGTTATGTAAAATCACCACTTCTGAACGGCACAAACCATCTCTCGCACGTTGAAACCGATGGAACACATAAACCATAAGTTTTGGAGAGCATTCGGTGTGCTTCAGCGGCACATTTTTTCAAATTAAACAAGTAATGCAAAATTTCTTGCATATGACGCTTTGCTAGCTCAAAATTCGATATTTTCGGTGCAAAAAAACGTTGTTGTTTACACTAAATGTTCAATAACTAACTGAGCATAAATTACAGATATTTATTATTCAAAATGACATAAGTTATTAAAAAAAACCGCGATCAAAAAATACGCCATCCAGCATTTTAAAGAGATCAATATATTTTATATAATGAAATAAAAAAAAACAATTTCAATATATTTTTAACCTTTGTTTTGAAAATATTGCTACTTTGACTCAAAACGCGAAACTTGAAATAAAATGTTCAACCTCTAAACTTTAGCCCACTTTGTTTAAATTTTCAGCAATTGGTTTTGGGGTCATCAAAAATGCTAAAAGTGAAAAATAAGGTTCACCTTAATGTATGTATGTGCATTTTTATTGTTACACATAAACATGTAGTTAGTTAAGTTCACATGCTAGAATAATTTTTATGATTATTTTTTCCTTCCTTAGCTCTAGAGAAAGTATGTGTAAATAACAAGTCATATAGCTTAGGGTGTGTACTCTTATACTATATATACAAATATTTATTTATATTCTAGTATATACAGTTATTAGGCCGACTCACAGAAAAAATTGATTTTGTTGCCGCCCTCGAAATAAACCTTAGTTTATTCTAGGATGTTTTGTGTTGGTGAGCTTTACCATTTTCCGTTTGAAAGGACTTCTAAAACAAACCATGGTATATTTTGAAAATCAAAATCACGATTTTACTCTCCATACGAAGTGAGTAGCTCTAATGCGTCATACATATCTATATGTATGTATATGGGGAATTTCACGTCAAGTGAACCAAATTTTAAAAACGATGTCTTCCGCCAAGGAAGACACAATTTTTCAACAAGATCGGTCAATAACTCTTGGAGTTAGAGGGGGTAAAAATTTTACATTTTGGCCAAACATGTGATTTTTCTCATCCATGTAACTTATTACCTATTGTTCTTAGCAAAATGTGTCCCAAATAGTTTACATAGCAATTTCTTCAATCTTTCGAAAAAAAAAAAATAAAAAAAAATTTAATATTTTTCTCCGAAATCAAAAACTTTTCTGACTTTTTTTTTCAAAATTGGCATTTTTTTTCTTAAAATAAAGCTTAGATATTTTCCTTGAGAACCTATTTGGTCGCATAGTGGGATGCGAGTTCGATATCTATCAAAAAATATGTTTTGTAACTCAAAACATGGAATTTTTGACTTTTTTTGCAAAATCAAAAAATTTGTTGACTTTTTTTTCGAAATGGGCCCTCTTTTTAATTTTTTGTTTTTGCTCAACAGAATTTTTTTTTGCTCAAATGAAAGCTTAGGTCTATTCCTTTACGAGCTTTTTGGTGTTTTAAAGGGATGCCAGTGGGATAGTATCAAAATAAATGTTTTAACGCAAAAATTGTATGTCTTGAGCTACAAAATATATATTTTGATAGATAGACCACTGGTATCCCACTAAGAGACTAAAAAGCTCTTAAAGGAATGAACCTAAGCTTCCATTTGAGCAAAAAAAAAAGCGAATAGGTCTTCAAGGAAAATATCTGAGCTTTCTGTTGAGCAAAAAAAAAAATTCAAAAATGCCATGTTTTGAGTTACAAAACATTTTTTTTTATAGATATCGAACTCGCATCCCACTAAGCGATCAAATAGGTCCTCAAGGAAAATATCTAAGCTTTATTTGAAGAAAAAAAGGGCCCATTTTGAAAAAAAAATCAAAAAAGTGTTTCATTTCGAAAAAAAAATATTATAATCCTGTTCCCGATAATCCCGGGGCTTTCCGGATTTTTTAATTTTAAATCCCGGGGTTTTCGGGATTTTCCAAATCCCGTTTTTTCATAAATAAATAGGGGAAATTGGCATTTTTGTGTGCCGAATATCCCAAGTGATGTTCAGCAATGTTGTTAAGCTCAACTCCAGCTACAATATAGTTAATAAAGGAAATGGTATTTTTGGTTTGAGTGGGGCTCTAGAAAATCAATTCTTCACCTTTTTTTGTAAGTTATCTAACAAAACTCAATTCAAATCCTCTTCAAATTAAATTGATTTTATCTCAGATCGAACAAAATTAAACTATTTCGAAAAGATATTATTAATAAATGTAAAAAACCCAAATAACAATGAACACAATGAAACCAAATTATAATGTAGATTTGCAACTTGAAAGAAATATATCATTTTATTTCTGAAGGAGCAAGAGGAAAATACTTACAGATTTGTCATAAGTATTTGCAAACGGGTTTGTTAATGTGAAAGATGTTTTTGGCAGCAGCATATGTCGGAAACAAAATTCGTTCCAGAATGACAGATGAAAAAAAGGGCCCATTTTGAAAAAAAAATCAAAAAGTTTTTCATTTCGAAAAAAAAATATTATAATTTTTTTTATTTTTTTTTCTTAAGATTGAAGAAATAGCTATGTAAACTATTTGGGAAATAGCTATGTTTTCGATTTCGGAAAAAAATATTAAAATTTTTTTTTTTTGGAAATATTGAAGAAATAGCTATGTAAACTATTTGGCATACATTTTGCTAAGAACAATAGGTAATAAGTTACATGGATGAGAAAAACCACTTCTAACTCCGAGAGTTCTTGACCGATCTTGTTGAAAAATTGTGTCTGAATTTAGAATTTCATCCCGATCGGAAGACATCGATTTTAAAAGTTGGTTCACTTAACGTGAATTCCCCCATATACATTACTTATTTTGTAAAAAAGTATATAGATTTGAAGTTGTGCCACACGTTCAGTTTTGAAAATCTTTGAGACGTCTACCAAAAGATTTGTAGAACATTAAATTAATAGTCCCATACCTCAGAATGATACGATCCGGCGGTAACATTGTTAATTCTATACAATTATTAAAGGGCACATAAAGTTCGTTTTTAACTTCTGTCATTGTTTATACATATTTACCTTTGTTTCGTTTTACCTTAATTTACTATATCTTTAACAAATATAAACAAATGTGTGTGTATTTCTTGGCGCGAAATAAAAATTCAAGGATTTAACTTTATAGCTAAATAATAACTTTGCATTACTTATATACATATGAGTGTGCTACAATACTCATGCACTGTGGTTTCAATCCTAAATCTAGATGTACAAAATTATAAAACCCCTCAAATGACTGATGTTGTATTTTGAGCCAATATATTGGGAATATTTCTCCGATCTCGTTCAGCTTTCAAATTTATTTCCAATTATAACGGATTTTGTAAAAAGATGTGTGACAAAATTCCTACTTATATGAATTTTACTTTATATAGCTATATTTTTCCTATTATGGCGTTTTCTTTTTCTGGCATAAATGATGCATTTATTCCGTCTTTTACTCTTCTTTGTATTCTTTTCTGACAAAAATGTAGTTTTGTAAACGTATAATGTATTTTTTTTCAAGTAATGTTGCCCTAAAACCCCAAAAATATGCTACATCTTTCACCCTCAATTTTATCAAAGGGTTTGAAAGGAACCACTTTAACGATACCGCAGTGCGATATAAAAAATCTCAATTTCAATTTGAAACCACAGTGTTACGTTATGTATTTTTACGACAACAATATTTATATTGCCTACATGCAGGGGTTTCTTTTTAATATGTATTAAATAATTTCTCCACTTCTTTTATAAAAAATAAACGTAACTACCGTTTGCATTTGTTAGTAGTTTTAAGTTAAATATACAATATGCTTATACATATAAATACGTTAGAAAAAAAAATACGTATTAAATAAGAAAATATGATTGTAACACTAAGCGGTATTAAAAAGACAATGCCATAAAGATATATATGAATGTACATTAGGGTTATAACTTTCTGCAGTTTTTGAAAATATTCAAAACATTATTAAAGCTTAAGTATGATATTTTTATACTCATGATTCCGTTTGTAACACATCGAAATATTAGTCGTAGATATACAAAAGTGGGTTCTTATTTTAATTCTAGGACGATCTAGATATGTCCGCCTGTCTGTTGATTGTACAATGACTCTGGAACATAAATCAAGCTGAATTTCACAGATGGCATGGGTTGTGTTGAGTATGGTTTATGTGTTATTTGCATAGACCTACAACTAAAGAAACCCCCACAAGAAATAGTCTAACGGGGTCAAATCATCATACCCACGTGAGATGCACATGTCCTCAAATCGCTCGTGCACAATAACCAATGTGACATGAGCTGTGTGGCACGTATCGCCGTCGTGTTGATACCACATATCGTAGGTGTCCATATCGTCTAAATCAGGCAAAATAAGTTGGTACTTATCCATCTATAGCTCTCGCCGTTAACGGTGATGGCCTGGCCAATATCGTTCTCAGAGAAATATGGACCAATGACGTCACCCGCCCAAAAGCTACACCAAACGGTGACTTTTTCAGGATGCAGACGACGCTCTTAGACCTCTTGAAAATGAGAAATCATCGTTGAAGATGATTCTTTGATGCGTATTAGGGCGAACACAAGTCGTTGTTGTTGAAGGCTATAGTCGTCCATGGTGATTTGACAAAACAAACTGAATAAATGACAGCCAATTGCCAAAGTTCGGAAGATCCTATTGGAAGGCCCTTTATTTTGTTCAATCGAATTCGTTAATTTTATACATTCTATAACTAGAAAATATCAGTGATGAATTTCACTTTGCTAGATTCATGCATTTAAATCAGTACTCATAGCCTGTTTTCGTCTTACATACATCTAAATAGTTGTTCTCTTTTTTCTCTGTAACACGAAACTGAGCGAAAATTTATTTTTATATGTACGTGAAGCCCGGAAAACCAGCCGAATCGACAGCAAAGCCAATCATGAGCTGCTGAAATATGGTCAGACCATCAAAGGGAACCTTTAGCGAATGCTACCACATATTTTAAAACCTGTTAAAAAGTATTTAAAATGAAGTGGTTGGGCAGTTTTGCCTCACCCGCTTTATAGTTCAGACCGTGCGTCGCCCGACTACCATTTTTTTCGGTCGATGCTGAACGCTCTATCTGGGATACGCTTTACTTTGGAACATAGTATCCGATATTGTCTTAATTCATTCTAGGCCCCAAAAGATTAGCAGTTCTTTTGGCTATTAATCCATATGTAACAATTATTTAAAACATATTAAAAAACAAATCTTTATCCCAAAGTTTAATCATGAATTTGATTTAGATTGTATTGGCATAATGTGGATTATTTAAGACTTACACCCTATTGTACTGCACAATACTGCACAATACAAGTGCGAAAGGACTTAATGTTAGATACAAATGCCAACATGTTATTGCAAAATTAAACAAATCATAAACAAATGTAAATGAAAATGTCTGGTTAAAATTAAATAAGATAAAAAATAAAGAATTTAAGCCTGTCTGTTACTTGTGACATCAGAAGTATAGCCAAGTTTTTGTATTATAAAAATATATTTAAAAAATTGCTTTACAAACCCAATAAGCATTTTTACTGGAATTCAAGTTGAAAGCAAGTGTAATTCAAGCATTGAATTGTAGTCAAGCAATTGAATTACAGTTGTATTACACTTTATTTCAATAGCATTCTCCAGTAAAAAGGATACAAAAATTCAAGCCATATGTTTTTTGTTTGAAAAATAAATAAATTTTCAAATATTTTTCCTGTTTAAAGTATAATTACATTTGCATTCAAGTCAAATTCCAACAAAATGTTCAAGTGCTTGAAATTTTGAGGCTTTGGTGCTTACTGGGAATGGTCTATCAAACAGGAAATATACACTGAGAAATTTATTAAAACTAAACATTCTTTGAGTTAAGAATAAGTTCAATTGGACATATTGATTTAATTTTTTGACCAGCTTTTGAGAAAAATAGAAAATAGGAATTAATAGAATCAATCCTAAAGTAAAAACAGCACGTTTTGCATTCCTTATCTCCGATTTTAACGAAATTTACCAATGTTATTACGTATTGCAAGACGAAATGCGCAAGATAGGATTTGATTTTATACCTATGGTTTCTTGAGGAAACTTTTTTAGAATTTTCCATAGATTGCGTTTCTGCTATACGATTTTGTACTTTTTTATCGTCCATACAAATCGATCCGGCCTAATATCCGTAGTTACTTGTATATTAGTTTTTGGCTTCGTAGGATACCGTTAACCTATTCGCAGGTATAACCAAACAAATTTAATATTTTAACGGAAGTTTCAAAACTCCATTTTCAAATTTTGTTAAACTAATTTCAGAATTTTTTTTTTGATCATCACATTGGGATTTATTGAGAATATAATAGGGAATAAATATATGAAAAAATTATGAATAATTATGCCTTATTTTGCAGCCACTTCTAGAAATCAGTTTTATCTGGCGCACAGTGTCCTGAGTTAATTTAACGAGCGGCCAAAACTAGAAGGAGTTATCGCAAAGTAATGAAATTTGGCACACATATTTTAATTGCAAAATATAATCATACTTAAAATTTGGCCATTTAAATTTCAAGGATTCGTGTCCTTCCCATATATCCTGTAATAAAAAATTACAATAACAGAGAGAAAAATAATTGTAACTTAATGAAATTTTATACAGACATTAATTTTAATATAGTTAATGATTCGTCAAAATTTCCTTCAATTTAGAGGAAGGATACGCATACCTCAAAAATTTCCTTTTTCAAAAAAGAAAAAATTAATTTGCTTTACTTATAATGAGTTAAATGTTTAACTATACAAAAAATATGTAATATAAAACACACCTCAAATTTGGACTCGTATCCTTCACATATATCCTGGAAATAAATAATGTACTAAAAATATCCAAATACTAACATGGATTATTGAAGAAAATTTCATTTGGCCAGCCATGTCATAAATGGACTGAAACTATTTCACTGGTTCAAGGAAACAGTTTCATGAATTAAATGAAGTTGTTTCATTATTTTTATTTTTTATAAAAGAGAAGTAACACACTCAGGCAATTAATGTGCTGTGATCTGCATTAGTTGGGAGGGTAAATGCGTTTGCGCAGATATTAATAACGCTGTCCGTCCGTCCGTCTGGTTGGTTGGCTGGCTGTCCATGTAAACCTTGTGCGCAATTTTGAAGCTATTTCGATCAAATTTGGTACATATTTTCTTATTGAAACTGGCTCAAATCTGTCCATTATTTCACCCAGCCCCCATACAAATGTCCTCCCGCAATTGGACTTTATCGGTCATAAATGTTTAATTTTAAATGTATCTCATAAATTTCGGTCCAAATAAGTTTTATATATACGAAATTCAAGTCACCAAATTTTGTTACGATCGTTCCATAATTAGCCATAGCTCCGATATAGACCGGTATCCGAAAAACACTTTAACGTGCATAAATCTCTTGAAAATGTTGGTATACACACAAAATTTACCATAAATAGATTTCATATAGCCATAAATCACACGACCTAATTTTATGGTAATCGGTCCATAATCGGTCATAGCTCCCATATATGGCCCACTTCCGAAAATCACTCACGAATATAATTTATTGATATTTTAAAATAAAAATGTTTTTTTATGTCATTTACTTAGAGTAGGATATTATATGGTCTTTCTGACTAGGTTTTTAATTCAAAATGATTTAAATCTAAAATACTTTCTGCAGTTATATTTAAAATGCTTTGGAAAAAAAAATTATGAACAGGCCTCATCATATTTGGGATATTCATACGGTCTACTATTTAGCGCCAAATTATCGTAAGCTACAAAAAACAAATTTTACAGGAGAAGGTTTTTTTTGATTATTTTGAAATTTATACATCAAATTAAAAATGTTATGATGCGATATAATATAATTTCGTTCAAGCTATTTGTATATTTTTCAAAAATATTTATAACTTTTGACAATTAAAAATTCATGGAATACTTTATAGAAAAATATGACAAAAAATGTTTTTTTTTTTGCATAGATACAAATTTTTCGAATTGAAATTAAATTTTTATTTATGAATAGTTTTTTTATGAAATTTCACAGTGACGTAGATTTTTCTATTTAAAATGAAAAAATAAAAACGAATTTTGAAATTTATTATCAGCAATCCCGCAATTCCCAAAAAAGTGTTAAAAAATTCCAAAAATGGTAATTTTTAGTTTTTTGGTTATAATATCCATACCAGGGTCGTGGTTATCGGGACCCTTTACAAGATAATTATAAACATATTGAGCCACCTATAATCGGTTACTATACTTTGATATCGGATACGCGATTTGAGAATTTTTGGCCTAAAGTTTTATTTTACATAACAAATAGGTGTTTTTTGAAAGGACCTGGTCCCCTCGGTAACAAAATTTTTGAAATTGGTTTTCCTTTAAAATATTTTATGAGGACTAAGCTTTCAGAAAGTAGAAATTCCTTATACATCCTCTTAGAAATTTTTTGCGATAACTTAAAAAGAAAAAAAGTTCTTTTTTCCCAAAAAAATAGCGAGAAATTGATTTTTAAAATTTTTTTAAATTCAAATGCATATAACTTTGACAAAGTCATTATTTTTAAACAGTTCTTTTTCCATTTGATACATACATGCGTTGTTAGTCCAATGAAGGAAAACTGTAGAGAATCGGGAAATATTTGGATACGCTGTTATCAAAAAACTGGAGTAGGGTGGGTAAAAATGTTGAAAATTTAATTTTCAAATGCGAATATCTCCTAAGCTATAATTGATAGCTACGACGAGGTTTTTTGTAGTGCTCAATGAGAAGATTCTACATGTATAATGTTTTTGAAATCGGAACTCAAACCAAGAAATAATATTGTTACGTTTTAACCTTTTCAAAACGTTGGTTTATTTCCTTTAAATAAACCGGATACTTTTGATTGCAAATAAAAGCCGTTTAGTAGTTTAAAAATTGTAACAACCCTTTATTTATTCAAAATGTGCAACAACCACAGAATTAAATAGCCACTCAATGTTTTTTATACACGTTTATAAATTCTCAGAAATACAGACACAATTTATTTGAAAAACACAACACACTTTAAGGCACTTAGTTGATGTTTATTCGAAAAGCGTCTCTGATAAACTGACTAACGACTGCAACCTCTGCCACTATTTATAACACTGCCATCTCCACTCTAGATTGCTCTTTAACTGTGAAAATTCGAATATTCTAGATCATACCCCATCTGTGGTGTACTTTCTACAATGTTCTTTAACTGAATATTCGAATTCAAACAGCGTTGCCAACTTACGATCAATGGTCAACTGAATGCTTTTATTTACTAATGCCCACAGATATGTTACAGTTTGCTATTACAGCAATGTTATTTGAAAGCATTATGCTACTTTTAAATCAGCCCTTAAAATCGTTATATTTGAATTCAAGTACAATTTCGTTTTCAAAATGTAACATACCCGAGGTGTCCTACTTTGAGGGCCCTTGGTCGCGCCCCTGGTGGGCCCATGAGATCCACGTTCAAAACTTCACTACAACACTTCTTCTTTGCGCACGTGAAATTTCATTCAAACCAATCCAACCATTTAGAAGTTACAGATTTATTTCCCTCTTTTTTTCTATACCACTGTGTGTCGCTTACGATAAAATTAGTTTACTGTAAAATATAAACATTGACTTACGATAAAATCTTACCCCCTATATTTTTGATGTTATTAACAATTTTGATATTCTGAGAACGCTAAAACTTCAGTCGGTCCATAAAATTTTAATTTCTGCAATAAAACAAAAATTTTAAAAATGTCGCTTACGATAATTTGGCGCTAAGGGCTCGATATTGTCATAATGTCCTAATATATTATGATAAACCAATTTGTGTTGTGGTGCAAAAAAAAAAGTTCTAAACTAATAACACTATTTGAACTATGTTTAGTGTTTGTCATAAAATAATATTTTTTTTGTTTAAAATACAACAACAATTATTATAATGTATTAGGACATTATTGTCGACATGAAAGGTTCGTATCTATGTATAAAGCCAAAGCTATTTGTACTGAAATTGTTTTTACTCTACAGCATAGTTCCCCGCTAGTATTGTCCATAATACGAAGATTTTCGTCAATTTACACGTACGCAACCCGAACATGCATACAATTTTAATGCCTCTATGCTCTACAGGGATCAAACTTCATTGCTGCTTTCTTTATTGCAGAGTTGGCTGAAATGAATTATTGCACATTTTTTATTTTTGTCCTACTCGAACTTTATTCAAAAGCTACAGAAGGCCTACTACGAGCATGGCTAGTAATTGGGTTTTACAAAGCACAAGCGGAGAAAATAATGAAAACTATTAAAAGCAAACACGATATAGTAATTATTTAAAAAATACAAACATCTCTCAAATTTGTTCCATATATTGCCAAATCTGTATTTAGCCATTCGCATAACTAATATTCGAACCGGTCCCTTTTTCGGTTGCAATTATTAAAAATAGCATAAGTAAGCGCAGCTATTTTCTATTTTCCTGTTTAACCAGTAGGAAAATGGGGATAACTATTTCGATTAAACCAAGTGACAGTTACCAAATTATATTAGATGCTATGGCCAAATAAAATATTTAAATGAAAAAGTTCAAAAAGAATGTGACACTTGTAAATTATTAAAACATTTCATATCATACTCTAATTTTATACGTTTAGATATTCCTAGAAATAAATTAATTAAATTTTTCTACTAAAAAAAATGTCTTTTTCGCAAAACTTAATCTGGATTTTTCCCTATATAGTTTTTACAGTTCTGGGGAAAATAATGCATTAAAGTTTAGTTTTTTTTATGGTATTTTGCACTTTCTTTTCAATTTGCGTATAATTTTTTTTAACCACTTGCTTACGAACGACAAACAAAAATGATTAAGGCGTATGCATTATTTTTTTTATATATAAAACTAAGCAGTTGTAAATCCTTTAAAGAATATACTGTCAAGAGAGTAACCAAAACCAACCAACAAACAATCGTATGAATACACATACTAATACCAAAAAACTTGTGTCAGTATGCATGTATATGTTACATACATATATATATATGGGTAAAAACACATAAACAGCTTTTTGTATGATCACATAGAAGTACTTCAGCGTCCATTGGCGCTAATTACATTGGTAAAAAAGCCCAAAACTTCTCGCGGTTTAAATTATATTAAAAAAAAAAATTGATATAGTTATTCTATTGATGACATATGTATTGAAAAAATATATGTATATTATGGGTCCTTATAAATTTCTAAGTCGTTTTAGCTATGTTCATCTGGCCATCTGTCTGCTGAAGACACTATCGTGCCTATTGCGAATGCCTTAGGCTGATGAAATCTTCCTGTAATTAATTTTATTGATCCCAAAATTGAATGGACAAAATCAGTAGTTATGGACCAAAATGTCAGACAACTGCAAATTTATAATTTTTTAAAGGCCCCCTCGATTTTCGGCTAATGTTTGTTAAAAGCTTACTATTGCATTAAGATTTGAAAACTTTCATGAAGGATCTTGGATAAGGTTCAGCTAAATCTATTCCAATGACGAAGACTGTTGAAACTGGGTGAAATCGTGCCATTATTTCACATAGCTCCCATACAAATATCTTCCCGAAATAGGATTTTATAGGGCATAAATGGTTAATTTATGTAAGTATATCACAGAAAATCACTGTAACGAGCATAAATTGTAGTGTGTTATATGGTCAGACTTGACCAACCAACCATACTTTCTTACTTGTTTGTTAATAAAAATTGGCAGAAAATTGTTTGTATTTCATAATTTCAATGCTATTTGGTAGACAAGAAACAACTCAATTCACGCAATACTTCTATATAGTTCTGCGCCTCTGGAAAAACAGTATTTTTTCTCGCCAATTTTGTTGTTAATGAGGGCTCATCAAGCCTAATTGTTTCAGTTTTAAAAAGTCCAACTTTTTGTTAACTCCGGTTTCAAAAATGTTAATGTCATTCAATAGTAAACACATTGAAATTAAGGTAGCCAAAAACTTATATAAAACTATTGTCAATTGTTTGCGTGGCATGCTGTTAAAGTCAAATATTTAATGTCATTTTATAAAAAAATGATTTTTGTAAATTTGATCAGAAGTAAATTATAATTACTAGCAAACTATTATCGATAATTGAATGATTTTTTTTTTGTTATGTTGGTAGGATAATTGTCTTTAAGAACTGGCACGATTTGTCACAGTACCGTTTATATCTGATGTGTTATTAATATTTTTCTCAGGTACTACATTTTACTCAAATTTGAATTTCAGTGCAATAAAAGTGCTAGCGTCAAAAGGGGTTAAACAAATTTTACTACCAGGAGAAAGGCCAAACTGTCCTCTTTAATCCCATATATACTTCTTTACCAGTCTTGACCTGTTTGTTGAACACTTTTTTCATTTGAATGAAATTACTTCCACATTTTTTTCTATTTTTATTTTACCTGTTCATATGACTGGCGCAAAGTACAAGTCGCAATTTTGAAGATATTGCGATCAAATTAGGTACATACACTTTTTTCGGCCCAAGGACGAAGCATTTTGAAACTGACTGAAATCGATCCATTAATTTACCTAGCACCCATTCAAATGTTCTCCCGAAATTATACTTTATCGGTCGTAAATGGTTAATTTATATAGGTATCTACACAAATTTTTGGTATCTACAAAATAAGTTTTATATAAACTGAAATCAACAGAAATACCATTCATATAGACATATATCATACGACCTAATTTCATGGCGATCGGTCCATAATTAGTCATAGCTCCCATATAATGCCCTCTTCCGAAAATCTCTTTAATGAGCATAAATATCTTAAAAATGTTGGTATAAACACAAAATTCAACAGAAATAACTTCCATATAGACATAAATTACATGACCTAATTTCATGGCGATCGGTCTATAATAAGTCATAGCTCCCATATAAGGCCCGCTTCCGAAAATCACTTTAAAGATCTTAAATCTCTTAAAAATGTTGGTATAAACATAAAATTCAACAGAAATAACATTCAAATAGACATAAATCACACAACCTAATTTCATGGTGATAGGTCCATAATTAGTCTTAGCTCCCATACAATGCCCTCTTACAAAAATCATTCACGAACATAAATCATAGTGCAGGGTATTATATGGTCGACCTTGAACTTTTTTATAAGTAAAGTTGTTGCAAAAAATACGCATTTTTATACTAAATGCTATAACAAATTAAAAGTCAAACTTTAGCTTTAAATTTCTCAACAACTGCTGAACCGATTTTAATAAAATTAAAATTGGTGAAAAACTCAAGAAGATAACTGTCCATCAAAAAAAAGCTACAGAGTTTTGGCCGATGAAAAACGATTATGAGCCACTGTGCACCGGTCAAAAAACTAAAAATTTTAGTTTTTTTTAGTTTATAATATTTTTCATTTTAGGAAACGTAGAAGATATAGACATTCTGAATACTGAAATTTTGCAGTTTTGTTGCTGTATTGTCGTTGTTCAAAAATACTTAAGAAATAATATACAGTTAATGTCGTTTTCATAGATTTTAAAAGAAAACTGTTTTTGCCCATAAGTAAAAAAATACTTGTACATACCCATTTAAGCATCTCATGTACTTAAACTAATGCAAACACTTCTATGGAAAAGCACTGACTAAATGTAGAAATATTCATACCCATACGCATAAAACTATATCCATATATGCACACATATACATGCAAAATATGCAACCAAACACTTACACTAAAGAAGAAAAAAATATTGTATTAGACGAAAAAAAAATAATAATAGAAACTGGCATACAAACACATACTCGAAGTACTTGTGTATAAGTGACATTAGGAGAAAGCTTAGGAGAAATGATGTAGGAATGAAAAAAATGAAGTTTTAAAAGCAAACAATTCCAAGAAGAAAACCACTAACCCAATGTTGATGCCAAGGAGTATTCCATATAGAAAGTAAGTATGTAATATTTTTTGGTTTCATACTGCATCCCTATATACATACATAGTTGTTCTCACATCACATGTGTATAGTCTCCAATAAAGAGACTTATGGTTAAAGTCTTATTTCAGTTTTCGTTTTATTTTTTTATTTCTCTACCTGGATCATGCGGATTTCCATAAGTATTAAACTGTTTTTTTATAAAAATGCAAAGTATGTGGGGCATATGAGAATTGATTGCAAATATCGCTTCCACTTTTTTCATATAAAATATAATATTTGGTGTAGCATGTCCGAAATGATGTTTGAACGCTATAAAATAAAATCATTTTTGCACAGCATCATTACATGCAATGAAAATTGGATCCACTATGTTAAACCGAAGAGTAAGAGATCGTTTGTGATGCCCAGTCAACCTGCCGAATCGACACCAAATATCTATGGAGCTAAAGTAGTGCTCTGTATTTGGTGAGAGAAAAGGGGTCATGTCTATTATGAGCTGCTGAAATATGGCCATACCATCACAGGAAACCTGTATCGAAGATAACTGATTTACACGAGCAATGGACGAAAAACGCTGAGAATATGCGGTCAGACATGCAGAACCGAAAAAATCTATGGATATAATGGAATGATTCAATTAGCAACAAATTTGGCCATCGAAACGAATCTGAAAATTGTAACTTTTATAAGAAAACTTATGAAGAAATTCCCGACAAACATTTCCCGAAAATTAACAAAACAGTATTTTTCCCGTTTAGGAACCCTAGTCCAGACCGAACAAAGCTCTCTATGGGATACGCTTTACTTTAGAATATAATATCCGATATTATAAAAAACCATGGACCCAAAATATTTTGGGAGACATACTAAAACAAACCAAGGTTTTTTTTGAGGGGGGTGGGGGTTTGTTGTTGTTAACAAAATCACATTTTTCCTTTTCATACAAAGTGATATGCACGATTTTCTAAAACAACTTTTCGAATTTGATTTAAATGATTTTTTTATGAACGTATCTATCGTGTTAATCGAGAAACAAGTGTAATTGCGATTTGAATTGAATCATCATTTTAACTTTATTTCTTATTTCAATACAAATTAACGTTATTTCCCAAAATATTAAGCCATGTCTACGCCCTTCAAGCTCTGCTATAGATTTCCAACAATAACATACATCGAATACTTTGCAAAATATTTACAAAATTTCATTGTTGAATTATTAATTATGACTTTCTTTATATATTTAAAATAACTTACAGATACGTAATACCAGTAAAAACCACTTTTAGTTTTTATAAACAATTTGACATAAACTAACTTTTAGCATGTTCCTTGCAAAATATTGTACAAAATACATACAGTACATGTCTGTATGAAATACTTAGTTCTGAGAAAGTTTTCGACAAACCCAGCAAACAACTAGTGACTTGAAGTATGAAATATACCCAATTTTTTTTAATTTTAAGGCAATAAATAAAATGCTAACTTTTGAAGTTAGATCTTATTAATGTCAATACTTAATAATAAATCAAAAATCATAAACAATATAATATGGTTTAAAATTCGATCAAATTAAGTTTCCAGAATCTGCCAAATATACTTCATCTTTACCTTGTGTGAGAAAATATACAAATATAACACTGTGTGGAATTTTTTGAGTCATGGAAATATAACCATATACGGACACTAATACGTGATAAAAGACCAACAAAAAAAAGACCCGTGTCTCCCAGTTTTGCCCAAAGTCAAGCACTTTTTTATGGGTGTCGTTTTTGCAAAAAAGTGATAATTTTCTCAAGATCACATCTTGCAAACAGTTTGGAATTTTGATTTACTCTCTGAGCAAATCTGTAGCCGTTATCATAAAGAACAAAAGTTGTGAACATATAAAATCAAACAAAAACTTTATCTTTAAGATCAAAATCGCAAAAAACTTGCCCATAAAAAAAGTGCATGACTTTGGACAAAACTGGGAGAAAACGGTATTTTTTTTTTGGTCTTTTATCACGTAGCGGTATCCGTATATGGTTATTTTTTCTCGTGTTGCACTGTGTAATATTTTCTAAGCATTTTTAAAATTTATTAAGCGATGTTCATAAAATTTGTAAACATTTCCTACCACATCAATTAAGCAAAGAAAATTCATTAATTGATTCAAAAATACGATTTTGTGTCAAAACGTCCTTGCCTTAAATGAAACACAGGTTTTTGAATAAATTTTTTTTTTATTTTCTCCTTCGAGCTCTATGCACTATTTCCAACGTTTCTCCAGTTTTTTTATCCCTTCCAAAAAATACGATTTGTCAAGATCATCAAAATAGGTATTTTTTTGTTGTGATTTCAGCGCCGAGACATTTCTTAAGGTTTAGAAACAGGAAATAGTCACACCTGGCTATATCCGGAGAATAAGGTGAAATAGAGAGTATTTCGTAGCCTAATTGAATTTTTTCCATGTAAACTGCACATACGTATACTCTTTTGTGCACACAATTGTGAGCAAACGCGGCAGCCATCTTGCGGTAAACTATCTCATACCCATGTTATCATTCAAAATTTAAACCACTGAGCCATGTTGCTTTCATAATCTCTCGCAATTTTAATCACCCATCGGCGAACATCATATCGCGATTTTTTTCAATTGTTTCGGGAGTAGAGACTTTAGCTGGGTGTCCAGAACGTTCGGCATCTTCCGTGCTTGTACGGCCACAGCGAAATTCAGTAAAACACTTTTTTACCATTAAAAATTATAGTATTTATCCAGCTTAGCCTTTATTTGAGTTATGGTTTTTAATGAAAAACAAACTAACTATTATCGCCTTGATAAATTTTATTTTTATTGCTAAACATTACAAAAGGCGCATCAATAAATGTAGAAACTATATATTGTTTACAAAAAAAGTTGAAAATAGTCGGAAAGTCGAAAATAGTCTAAAAAAGTCGAAAAGTTGATTTAACTAAAAAGTCGAAAGTTCGAAAAGTCGACTTTTTAAAAAACGGAAAAAGTCGAAAGGTCGAAAAGTCTACCTTTTTTCAGCTATAGAACCCTAGTTTTTATCCGCCAAAAATTATGCTTAGTGAGCAGATGAAATTCCCTTTTTTTCGATTTCTCCTCAAGTCACGAGATAGTCTGCTATCAATGACTGTCAAACACAAACTAAATGACGCAGCTTGTTAAAATTTTGACAGGGGAATTTCAAAAAGACACCGTCATTTTTGTTGATAACGAGATATTTAACAAGAAAGAGTGTTACATTTTTCTGTGTTGAATCATGTATACCCACTAGGGTATTCATTCGACTAATGATCGTTCGATTAATCGAATAATTTCTTACGAATAATTATTCGAACAATTTAAAAATGGCCATTTTCGAATAACGAATAATTCGAAAAATTTTATGTAGAATAATCGAATAAAACGAATAAGTGTTCATATATATTTAAATTTAGATAAGTAATAATGACTCACAAAAATTGTATTGTTTCTTAAATTCGACAAATAACTAAAGACAAAGGGACTTTCTATCACTGTAGATGAGTGTTCCGATAGCTCCTTCTATAAATATATAAATATTACTGCAAGAAGTTACAATTCTAAAAAAAAATCTTTCAAAATTTTTAACTTAGGACTTGAACCAATGAAAATAAAAGGTACGGAATAAAATATTTGTTTTTTAGCTGGCGAAATATTAGAAGAATTGCAATTAATAATCAATATATTAACTTAGATTAAAGTGAAGTTGAATATGATGGAGAATGTGATTGAAATAATGAAGGCCACGATCTTAAAATATATGTATTTAAGTGATGTTATTAACCGCGTACGTAAGTGTTACAAAATATTTATTAAATCGAATGATAAACACAAATATTGCAAACTAACGTTTTGTTGCAAGAAAAGCATGGAGTTCGACTTATACATGATTTTGAACATCGTTGAACAGCTTTGTCTAACATGGTAATAAACTTTTTGGGTATTTGTAAATGCGTCAATTATGCACTGCCTGACTTCAAATTAGCCACGTTCACTGACAATGATATAAAACTTTGGACAGATTCCCTTTATTGTGTAATTCCCCAAGACCACTTTATTAAGCAAAGATTCGGCAACGTTGATAGAGCTTGATGTATAATACAATTTGTTATAAATAATTTAGATATAGTGAATTATTAATTTACTAAAGAATTGGTTACTCAATTTAGCTCAAATTGTTTTTTAGATTGTTCGGGAGTTAATCTGAATATTTCTGTTGAAAATTTAATGATGGACTTTGTTTTCGAATGTTTTTTAACATTATCAATACTTGAATTGTTAACTTTAACGTTATTTTTTTGTTTTTCTTTAATAATAAAATATTTAAAAACCGACATCAAAACTTCATTCTTTACTTTTTTAAAAAAAAAATTTAATTATTCGAATAATTCGATCATATTGCCCATTTTCAATACCAAACAAACCTTATGAACAGAGAGTATTTGTGGATAATTTCAGCTAGCTAGCTTCTTGTATTTTATATTTATTTTTGACTATAAATAACAGGTAACAAAATATAAAAATTAATATATTATTGACAGTAATTTTAACTAAAAAATTATATGTAAAAAGCAGCACTAGGGTAAACAATGAAATTTTTGTAGGGTGATATTATGAATTTAAATTATATTAACAATTTGTGTGCATATTCATCTCCCAACAACCACTGTTATATTAAAAAGTTTCTGAATTTTGAGACAGTACTGTGCTGTGCTGAAGAAATATAAATACAACATATTCACTTACAAAATAACAAACATACACTCTCATAAAAGCTTAGATGAAAAAGGAATGCATGCACACTTATGTGCAACAAAGTAGACTTTACATAAGAGTCTTTCATATACAATATTAATTTTTTTGTTTGCATACATACAATAATATAAATAAGTATGTATATTTAGTATCAGTCAAGTTAGTTTAGTATCAATCTTCTTTCTTTCTTTTTTTTTTTGGTAACTGAAAACTATTTGTAACCGCTTTAACAGATTTTCTCAACAAAAATGTGTTTACATACAAGCACATACTCAAACAACATTCCTTTTCAATTTCTTAAATATCATTTCCTATATGATGATTTTTTTTTCTTCTCATTCATCTTTTTCTGTTCAATTTTCTTTTTTGTGTGCTGCAGCTGCAAAGTTTTATGGGAAGAAAATATGAAAAAAATATAGGAACAACATAAGATAGTTAAATACAAAATTCTGGAATGTAAATATAAAATAGGATTTTTAAAATATATTTATATGTGTTATAAATACCTACATGTACGAGTATATGTGTTTTAATGATAAATGCACATCCTTATGCGATCAAGATTTTGTATGGTAAAATAAATTTTACCAACAAGGCGTATTAAATAGCGAAGATATTAAAAATTATAAAGTTATTTGAATAATTTAATTTCACAGATAGTGACTGGCGATGTAGAAACTGCAGAGTTTCCAGCAGTTAGCTTTCATTAAAAACTAACAATTAAATTATATTTTTTTTTTTTAAGAAATGAAGAAGACTTAACTGTCAGTAAGTCTTGATGTCAAAAGAAGATCGTTGAAAAAATTCGAAAAAATCTTTTTGTTGAAACAATAAAAAAAACTATTATTTTTTCTCGTCTATGGACGTTGACGACAAAAAGTAAATTTTTTACAAAGTCAAATTTTCCTACGTTCGGAAAATTTTTCGCAGCTTCTGGGTAAATTTGTACACCCTACACCACCATAGTGGGGAGGGTGTAATGCGTTTGTGCAGTTGTGTGTATCGCCCAAAAATATTGGTATTAGAATCACTTTCTGAGTCGATTAAACGATGTCCGTCCGTCTGGCTGGCTGTCCATGTAAACCTTGTGCGCAGAGTACAGGTCGCAATTTTGAAGATATTTCGATAAAATTTGGTACATATAATTCCTTCGGCCCAAGGACGAAGTCCATTGAAACTGGCTGAAATCGGTCCATTATTTCACCTAGCCCCCATACAAATGTCCTCTCGAAATTTGACTTTATCGGTCATAAATGTTTAATTTATAAATGTATCTACACAAATTGCGCTTCAAATAATTTTTGTATATACAAAATTCATCTCATCAAATTTTGTTACGATCGGTCCCTAATTAGTCATAGCTCCCATATAGACCCGCTTCCGAAAATCACTTTAACGTGCATAAATCTCTTAAAAATTTTGGTATACTCACAAAATGCAACATAGTAAACTTTCATAGAGACATAAATCACCTAATTTCATGGTGATCGGTCCATAATTGGTCATAGCCCCCATATAAGGCCCACTTCCGAAAATCACTCAAAAATATAAATTATTGAAATTTTAAAAGAAACATGTTTTTGCTCTTTTACTTAGTGTAGGGTATTATATGGTCGGGCTTGACCGACCATACTTTCTTACTTGTTTATATATGTATCTACACAAATTTTTTAATATATATATAAAAAATTCATGTCACCAAATTTTGTTACGATTGGTCCATAATTAGTCATAGCTCCCATATAGACCCGCTTCCGAAAATCACTTTAAAGTGCTTAAATCACTTAAAAATGTTGGTATATACACAAAATTCAACATAAATAACTTTCATATAGACATAAATCACACGACCTAGTTTCATGGTGATCGGTCCATAATTGGTCATAGCTCCCATATAAGGCCCACTTCCGAAAATCACTCACAAATATAAATTATTGATATTTTAAAAGAAAAATAGTTTTACTCATTTACTTGGTGTAGGGAATATTGAGGAAAAGTTTAGGACCCTAAAGCAGACAAAATTTCCCAAAAAGTTCTTGGTATGGTAAGCAAGAAGAAGTTGCGCAAAAAAGCCAAACATTTGTTACAAAGGGCTCTATAAATACCGAAATTTACATCAAGAAATATTTACAAAAAAGGATGTTTTCATTCATAAGTCTTCTTAATGTGTCCACTTATTTTTGGCCTGATTTGGCATCTGTCACTATGGTAAGAAAGGTCTTGAGTGGTACAAGAACAGTAATGTGGAATTTGTACCGAGACTCTTTATTTATTAAAATGTACACAACAACAGTTTAAATAGACACTCTATGTTTTAATACGTATGTACATTATAATTTACACTTATCCAACTGCCTTACAGTTGATTTATCTTTACCTAATGATGCTTTAAATTAGACTGACTGGTTGACGTTCTCACGGCCAACTTATGTACACTGCATTACCATCTAGAACATTCCAGCTTCATCTATCGATGCTTCTTGAAAGTTATATTTCTACAATGATCAACTCAAATTTGATCATTCAATGTTCTTCCTCCATACTAGTATCAGGATAACTTCTGCATCCCCATAGTTCAAATTGAATTCTAGTTAAGTTCTTTGGAATGCATGAATCTATATAAGCTAACATCTTTCGTCTAAACACTTGTCAAAAGACACAAATACTGGTAGTACAAAAAACTTTCATCTGGTTATCAGTTTTCTTTAGCACATGCAGATAGCCTTAGGGAAAATGGTGTTTATTTAAAATTTATATAATCTTTATTTAGAATTCCTTTTAAGCTTCGACTTATATTCACAATTGTTCTACAATTTTGTGGTTGTTGTTATTTGCCATTCGACTTACATATTTATTTACTTTTCTTTTAAAACTAGTCTAATAAAAGATACTTTAAAATAGAATTTCTAGAATTTATTAACAAAATGGAAATGCAAAGTTTACAAAAAATTTGTGTTTAAAATTACAATTGATTTAAACTTAATTTCTTATAAACGTCGACTTCTGTGGTAGTGAAAATTCCTATTAAATAATGTAAATTTTCTACAACAAATCTTATTTAATTGTTTAACTCCATTAAATTTGTTAAGCATGATTTATAATTGCCACGCTAATCACTCAATTAACTCTTTGAAACAATTTGAGTTTAAAAAAAATCCAACAACTAATAGAAAAATTAATTCGATGAGTAGATCAAAAAAAAAAAAAAAGTGCTATATAATTTATAACTTAAACATGATTGGATTACAAGAATTTCATAAATTCCAAACATTATTACTTTTACAGTTTGCCATTCCATACGTCTCTAGAAAATCATGAAATATAAGTATAAAAACAGACACAATGTCTTACTAAGTTTAGTAATACTACTACTACTACTCAATATAATACAGCTTGAATAGGTTGAGAGTTTTTGTTTCCAGAGTAAAACCTAAACTGAAAGCAAAAACAGAAAAAATGCAAAAGTGAAAAAAATCCAAAATGAAAAAAAAAAAATAAGAAATTCACATCTTGGCAAGGGTCAACAAATAATAAAATAATAATCAAATCATAATGTAACATCCGAACATCATCTCACTATGAAGCTACTTAAATCAGGATGCTAGAGAGATCTTCAACTAAAACGAAACGTAGTAATACAGAAGAAAATATTAAAAAGAAAAAATCAGAAATTGAAGAAACATTATTTCCTACGATGTGTTGGAGTGTTCATCAAGAGTGTAGGAGTAATGCTTTTTATATTACCTTAAGTAAAAAACAAAAACTCAAAAATTTCAATATGAAAGCTACGCTATAAGACAGAGGTGTCCTACTTCCGGTAATTATCCTTTTAAAATTTGAAGAAAAATTTATAAATTTTTAGAAAAATTTAAATATGAATTTTCTCTAATTTTAACTAACGAAACGAAAAAATTCTATAAAAAACATGCATTTTTGAAACTCTACTCTTCTGAATTCAATTATATTTGGCATACCTACTCGTATTTTCCAAGGTCGTACACAATTTAAGGTTTTTCAGAATTTCGAAATTTGCTTTAATTAGAATTATATCTAGGTAACTCCATTTTTTGAAAAATGGATTAGTGCTGAGGTTTACAACAAGCAAAAATATTGTCCCAACACCTTAAAGTGTTTCAATCTGATCAGGATCCGTTTCTGAGTCGATTAACCTTTATGTCAACAGCTGAACTGCTTTACGCACGTCAACAGCAACATACCTGGGTATGTTCATACGTTTTGTATGGTGAATGGAATGCCGTTAGCATAAAAATGCTAATATCTAACTCGTTTGTTGAAATATCTGTATTTTTTTTTTATTTTCTTAGTAATAGACAAAAGCTTCTAAAATTTTATGATAACCAGTTTTACTCTTACATTTAGTCGTTGTTTTTTGAAAAAAGTGGTTGTGTAGGTATGTCAAAAAATGCTTTTTATTGAGTTTTTGCAAATGAAATTTTACAGTTATATAGACTTTTCTATTAGAAATGGGAAAATTAAAACAAATTTTCAAATTTATAATCAGGAATCCCGTAATTCGCAAAAAAGTTTTGAAAAATCCTAAAAATGGGATTTTTTAGTTTTTTTGCTATAATATCCACACCAGGAGCCGGGATATTGGAACCCTTTACAAAATAATTAAGAATATATTTGGCCATCTAAAATAGGTTACTTAGTTTTGATATCGACTACGTGATTTGAGAATTTTTGCCCTAAATTTGAATTTTACATAAAAAATAGGCGTTAGTTGAATGGACCTGGTCCCCTCAGTATCAACAATTTTTCAATTTATTTTCATTTTGAATATTTAGTGTGTTGTTAGCTTTTCAAAAATTATAAATTACTAATACATTTGCTTTGAAATTTTTTAGATAACTTAAATTTAAAAAAGTACTTTTTTCCCAAAAACTAGCGAAAAATCGCCTTTTTAATAACTTATAATAATAATATAATAATATAACTTTGGAGTCAGTCACGATTTTTAAATAACTCGTTTTTTTTTTTGACATATACATTTGTGGTAGTCCAATAAAAGAGAAATGGAGAAAATCGGGATATATTTGGTCCCGCTGTTATCAAAAATGTGGAGTATGGTGGGTAAAAACGTTGAAAAAGTAGTATACTTTTCAATTTTATCATTATATTTGCAAGCGTTTTACTATGGATACCCAGGTATGTATGATGTTGACATAAGGGTGCAATTTTGTAAATGGACTTTATCTTCCAAACGCGTGGTCCTATCCTAACCAAGTTTGGAACAATTGCGAAAAACAGTTTTTGCTAGAACATCAAGAAATTTCAAGTCGATCCGAATATCCAATTCATAGATACAGCATTTTGGAAATGCATAACATGCAAAGGCATGTTGCCGTTGACATAAAGGCTAAACGATGTCCATCCATCCGTCTGTCCGTCCATATAAACCTTGTAATCAAACTACAGGTCGCAATTTTAATGACAATTCAGTTATATTTGGTACAAGGACAAAGTATATTGAATTTAGTTAGAATCGGTGTGTTATTTTTCCTACCACCATACGATTGCCCTATCTGAAAATAGTTTAGCTCTCATAAATATCTTAGTTCTGCACAAATTAGTTTTATATAAGCCGAACCTGCACTAAATAATTTTGTGACGATCGGTCCATAATTAGTCGTAGCTCCCATATGAGGTCCACTTCCGATAATCACTTTAACTAGCATAAATCTCTTAAAAAGTTTGGTATTCTAATTAAATTCTACACAAATAAGTTATATATATCCAAAAGTAATGTCGCCAAATTTTGTAACGATCGGTTCATAATTAGTCATAGCTCTCATATAAAGCCCACTTCAGAAAATCATTTTAAATAAATATAGATTTCTTAAAAATGTTGGTATTCAAATAAAATTGAACACAAATAAGTTTCGTATATACGGAAGACATCCCAACTAATTATATGGTTCATAATTAGTCATAGCTCCCATATAATCATCTTCTCGTTATAGAGTATCATATGGTCGGGCTTTGCCGACTATAAATTCTTACTTGTTTAACATAAATTTGTTGATATTTGACAATAATTTGCATTACGTAATAGTTTAGTGCAAATAGTTTCTTATAATAACCCTATATTGACCAATTTCTGAAAATAAACGTAATAAATATCACTAAACATCCAGTAACTTCATCTTCAAAAAATGTAGTCAACTTTGCGCGTATTTTCTCATTTAAAAATCATTAAAAAAAAAATTAAAATTTAGAAAGAATATTTCAAAATTTTTGGAACAACATAAAATTATAAATGAAAATTAAATTATTTTTTTGCAAGCCTTCTAAATTTTAGTTGAAACCAAATAATACGAAAAAAATCATACAATATTTAGGAAATTATTTATAAATGTTATGCACTGAAATCAATGAAATCAAATCTTGTGATTTATGTTAAAACTTTGTATAAAATTCAGGAGTAAAATTATTATAAATTTAGTCCTGTATAAATAACTGAGAGTGTTTTTATCTAATGTGTTTCTCAAACAAACATTTTTATCAGAAAGTGTATAATTATTATAATGAGGGTCTCTATATTTATTTCATTGGCTTTCGTATTTTTTTTCATATATGTATGTAAATTAGTTTATGTTGATGGAGAAAACATGCCAAAAATTGGAATTGGGATTCTAAGGATGTCATAAGAGAAAGACATCTTTTGAAAACTACATAGTATATTTCCTAATAAAATTTTATTTAAGAAGTATATTGTTATTCTATATATAAAATATATTATAATTTTTTGATATAGTATAATAAAGATATATATACTTTTTTATCATATTTTAATATTGGGTGTATGACTTAAAAATGCGGAATTTGTTCAAATGTTTATCTTTTATTTTGAAACATTTGTACAACATAAATTTATCCAAAGTATTGGCCATTGTTAGCTCTGGCCATTCTTATCTTTCTGGCAACATAAGGAGTCAGAGCCAAAAGAACTGCTCAACTTTTGAGGCGAAGACCGAATCAAGCCAATATCGGATATTCGGTTCCAAAATGAAGTGTTTCCCAGAGAGAGCGTTCTGTATCGATCGAAACAAATAGCATTCGGACGGGGCACGGTCTTCATTCTACATACTTTTTAGCAGGTATTGCAACATGTGGTCGAGCGTTCTTATAATAGAATATTACGGTTTCATGTCTGGCCGCATATTCTGGGCAAATGCTCGCTTGAAGCAAAACAGTTGAATTCCGTATAAGTTGCCTGTGATGTTCTGGTCAGATTTCAGAGCTCATAATAGATAGGTCCCTTTTTGTCCCACCAAATGCAGAGCATTACTTTAGCGCCATCGACATTGGCCTCTGGTGTCGATTCATCTGATTGGCCGGGCTCCGCATACGATCTCTTACGCTTCGAGTTATGCATCCATTAGCATTTTACATCGCAAGTAATGATTTGCAAAATTATTTTCTTTTCTTTTAATCGTCTTTCAATGTCTCTCAGCTTCAATTCATATGGTACCCAATTTCTCTGCTTTTTGATGAGTACTGCTGCTTGCTATCTTATTGAAATTGCTGATTGAGTAGCTCCCAAAGATTTTGCAAGCTTTTGTAGAGTTTGACAACAATCTTCATGGAGTAATACCTCCAATTGTTGGCCTTGGAACTTTGCCTTCTGTGTCAAAATCATCATTTCTGAATTTGCACGTTGAAGAGCAATCGTTGGTGAGCAATCGGTGTGCTTCAGCGACACATTTTAAATTAAAAAATTAAAGCAAAACTTCCCATATATGACGCATGGGTTTCACAAAATTCGACATTTTCGAAGCAAAAAAACGTTTTTGTTTAGACTATAATGTTCAATAACTACTTGAAAATATATGTATATTAGAGTGTCCCTTAGAATTAAATTTTTTGAAATGTTGAAACGGTACCCGCTGAAATCTTTCGTAATGACCTAAAATACCACCAAACATTTTTTAGCTTGTTTTAAGAAGGGCAACCCGTGCAGACTTTAGATTTACTTTTGAGGTGCATTTACAAAGGGAAAAAATGCATTTTTTTCATTATTTTTTTTTAATTTTTCCCATTAATTACTTTTTCAATTTAATTTAAAAGAATTGAAATGTGTACGTAATTTTCGTTCTAATAAGATATAAAAGATAAAAATTGGTTAAAAAGTGTTAAAGTTATTAAAACATCGCCAGGCCATTAACACGTCTCAGGCCACTAGAACAAGAAATGTAGGAACAAAATTCACATATTTTGAGAAATATTAAAATAAAAGTTTATTCTTACTTAAAATATATCCATATTTACTTGTTTATGAGTTTTTATCTTCATAGAATACAGTTAACCTTTTCGCAGATATAATCAAAAAAAATATTTTTTTTAACGGCAGTTTCAGAACTCCAATTTCGAATTTTTAAAAATTTTGTTAAACAATTTTCAGAATTTTTTGATCATCACATGGTGGTTTATTTACAACATAATAGGGAAAAAAGATATGAAAAAAGTAAGTCAATACCTCCTATAGCTTTTCCGTACCTGCAATATAAATTTTGGGATTTTCGAGAAAATTAATTTTTTGGACATATTTTGGCGTATGAGCCCAATTTCCTTACTGTTATTAATTTTAAGTAAAATCTGTTCAGAATATTAAAGTCTAAGTAATTTTAAATATAGTCTGAAAGTTTTCCTAAAATCGGAAAACGTTAACCCTTAAATCATGAAGGTCAAATTACAAATTTTCCAATATTTTGATTTGCTAATGTAAAGGTAGCGAAATGTTATATATTTTTCGGCCGCTTTTGATGAAACTTAAGAAAAAAATATAACATGAAGTCTAGTATTTACAATAATAGTACAAAAATGAAAATTAAACCTTAATAGCACTTGGGGTCCAAATGACCCTGAACTTTTAAAATCACGAAAAACACAGTAATTTTGACCCAAGTGCTCTTAAGGGTTAATTTCCATTTTTGTGCTATTATTGCAAATACTAGACATGTACTGTAATTATATACCTCCATGTGAATATTGCTACAGTATAAAATGTTGGACACTCATTTGGCTGCTTTTAAATATACAATGATGAGTTTAATGATATAACAAGAAACAAACAAAACCTTCCTTGCTCAACATTTTCTTAGACATTCGCAAAAAAAAAAAAAATACTCAGACAACAGTATTTTATTGTCTATGGCGGGGGTTTTGTAAAGAGATTAAATCGTTTTCCTTTTTTGTAGCACTAAATATCCATACAAAATGGTATCAGTGTACTTATACCCTGCAATATAAGATATATTGTTGGCATTTCTTAAACCAATCATTTTACTTTAGCCACCAAAGGAAGCTTCCCAGTTTTAACTGAAAAGTATTTTATTTTTATATATTTTCTTGTGCATTTCTTGTTGCACAGGAATACCCAACAGATGAAATATAAATGATGGGCGAGCAGAGCTTGTTCTATATATAAAGCAGCACATGTTTCCTTAAGCTGATTTTCCGTACAGTATCTATAAGTTTTTTTCTGTTAACTTTTTCTATTTTTATTTATGTTGATTTTTGCCAGTCTTGTTGTTTGTTTTCCCTATCCTACTCCAATTTTAATTTTCATCATTAATCGATTAGCATTCTGCACTTATTGTTGTTCTTTACTTTAGAAGCTAAAACAATATCACTATGCTGATGATGATGATGAGTGCTATGTTTGTCTTTTCATTTCTTAAGCTACAGCTACATTGGGCAAATATTTGATAAAATAAGCATTAAAAATATGTTGTTTACTTTCTATTGTGATTTAGCTTAACCTCTTGAGACTTGAGATCATGTTACTTACTATAGGCTATTGGTCTTTAAAAAACACCATGGTTTTCTTGCAACAAAACGTAAGTTTACAATATTTTGTGTTTATTATTAGATTTATTAAATATTTTTCAACACTTGCGTACGCAGTTATTATTTTAAGATCGTAGCCTTCGTCTATTTCAACGTAATCATTATAAATGTGATCCTCAATATCACTTTCGACGACCGTTTCAAAATTACATTCGCCATCACTTTCAACACGTCATGTTTAGACTCTAAAATTTCTGTTTCGAAATCAATTCTAAAATTATTCAGTCGTTTTTTTATTAAATAACAAATATTTTATTCCGTACCTTTTATTTTCATTGGTTCAAGTCCTGAATTGAAAATTTTGAAATACTTGTTTGTAGAATTGTAACTTCTTGCAGTAATATTTTTATCGGAACACTCATGTCAAATTTCAGAAAAAATGCTATTTTTGTATTTTTACTTATTTAAATTTAAAATTCTGAACAATTTTAAGCAATTTATAAAATTTATTCGTTTTATTCGATAATTCTACATAAAATTGTTCGAATTATTTGTTATTCGAAAATGGCAATTTTTAAATTGTTCAAATAATTATTCGTAAGAAATTCTAATGTCCTAAAATGAGTTCAATGAAACCAGAAATCTTTAGCATTATTTAAAATTATGTTTTGTTTAATATACATGCATAATAACATAAATTCATATTAAATAACACTATGCACGAAATTGAAACTTTTTTTCTGTCAATAGGGGCACCCAGCGGTTTAAACTAATTCGGGTACGCTGAATTCAGTGGTGCTAACCGTTTTTTTAGGTTAGTTCGTATTTTCGAGATATACCTTTATTTCGAAAATGGAGAAGGTTGCACAACATATATTCGCGTAACTCAAAAATGGTTTAGTTTATTGAATAAACTGAAAAAAACGAAATTCCCCAACGAAATTACCTTCAAGCAAAGCTTAATATGTTTATAATCTTCGCAGTCGTTTTAAAAATATAAATTTTTTTGGCAAAAAAAAATAATTTTTTAGAAAAATTTAGAAATTTTTGGTTTTTAAAACGGCATTAAAAATTGATTTTTTTTATACGGTTAGAAAATGAAAGTCCAAATAAAACAAGCTATAAAGAATTAAAATCTGTCTACAACTTTTCATTTTATTCACAAAAAATACTACAAATATCCCCTAATATTTTATCAAAATACATAACTCGTAGTAAGTAGCTACATCGTGCAGTGCACAGTGGTATATAAATCTAAAGGGAAATAAATCTAAAACCTTAGTCCGATTTGAAAGAAATTTAACACGCTCAAGGAAGAAGTATTGTCGAGTTTAAGGTTTGAATTTTGACAGCATGAGTCCACCAGAGGTGCGGCCAGGGGTCCCCAAAGTAGGTCTCGGGTATGATCAATTTTTAAATCGATCTTATTTCTTCATTTGTGTTCCGATTTCAAAATATATTCATACATATAGCATCTCCTCATCGAGCACTACAAAAAACCTTTGAAAATTAAATTATCAACATTTTTACACACCATACTCCAGTTTTTTGATAACAGCGGGTCCAAATATTTCCCGATTTGCTCCTTTTTTCCTTTATTGGACTAACTACAAATATATATGTCAAAAAAAAGAATTGTTTTGAATTTAAAAATTAAAAGCGGACACGCATTTTCCAATTTTTAATGCCGTTTTAAAAACCAAAAATTTAGAAATTTTTCTAAAAAAAAATTTATATTTCTAAAATAACTGCGAAGATTACAAACATGTCAAGCTGTGTTTAAAGCTAATTTTGTTGTTCGGTTTTTTAAGTTTGTTCAATAAACTGAACGGTTTTTGAGTTACTCGAATATATATTGTGCAACCTCTCCATTTTCGAGATAACGGTATATCTCGAAAATGCGAGCTAACCTAAAAAAACGGTTAGAACTACTGAATTCAGCGTAGCCGAATTAGTTTAAGCCGCTGGGTGCCCCGCTTGACAGTTTTTTCAACTAGCACAGTGTAATTAGTGAAATATGTTTAAAACGTTAAGTGTGTTTTTCTCGTGTTTTCAAAAAATGGAGTTATGTTTATAGTTTTTCCATACGACCACAGAAATATTAATATATAATTAGTCGATTTACAAGGTATCCTATCATGTTATATTGTCATAATATTGTTTAATATTTCACGGCTCGGCGGATCGGCTTAACCGACTCTAAGGCGTCTCCGCAGGTCTGGTTGGTTACGATAACACAATAAACATATCAGACAGACTGGTATTATTTTAGATAATTTTTAGCTGGAAAGGCAATAACAACATTTTCAAACCATTGCACAGTATGGTAGATCGCAAATCTAACTGGACAAAATTAATAAATCACGTTGGGTTCACTTCTCACTTATGAATCATATAAAAAATGAGTTCAAATATATAAACGATTATAAAAAACCAACTTTTTTCTTCACAATGTATTTTGGGAGTTTTTACCCATTCTTCGAAAATTTTCTTTCGTGAAAAAGTAGAAGTCATACTGGAAAAGTTAAAAAATTTATGGCGGTCGCAAGAATGCGCAAGATGTTTTTGATTTGCCTTGAATTGAACACTTGAAAGATTAACTCAAATATAGTTTTACACCGGAACTATCCGGAATAAACAGCTTTAACTCTACTTGAAAAAAGGAAATATTTTATTTTTTCTTTGTGTAGGTCATACTGGAAAAGTGAAAAAAAATGTATGGCGGTCGCAAAAATGCGCAAGATGTTTTTGATTTACCTTAAAGTGAATACTTGACAGATTAACCCAGATATAGTTTTACAGCGGAACTGTGCGGAATAAACAGCTTGAAAAAAGGAAATATTTTATTTTTTCCAATTTCTGATCTTCTCAAAAAAATAGTTTTTTTTTTAATAGTTACAATGGAAATAATTAAATGAAAATTGTTGCATATTTCCTTGAAATGGAGCTTAATAATAATATAAAAAAATTATGACAATAAAATCACCGTAGCCTTTTTAATCATAAACCAAAGTCACACAAAAAATAAACTTCTCTTTGAAATCTTAATGTACCTGTTGATAACTACTGACTTTAAAGCTTAGTTTTTACTAATCGGAGCTAAAAACCAAAAAAAAAACAAAACATGAATTACAGTTCCCTATTGTATGAGAAGCTCATTAAATGATCAGAAGGAATGTTGCCAGACATTTATTTTTTAATTTTGTCCAGCTAGATTTGTGATTTACCACAGTGCGCATTGTGAAATATTACAACATTATGACAATATGACATGATAGGATACCTTGTGAATCGACCAAATATATTGATGATGTATAAAAATACATTGCATATTTTTGATAGCAGATTTGAATTTGAATAAGTGATCGCCTTTTGCTTCTGAGTAAACTATGAATTAGGAGAAAACATTTTTAAAATGTAGTGAGACTTGAAACACATAAGTATGGCTTTATTAGTACATTTTCCATTATTAAACTACATCTTTTGTTTTTAATTTTTTTCCAACAAAAAAATGTCATGCAATTCATTTCAAATTCCTTCAAATATTTGACTAATATGACTGTAGATGTAGTAGTTCTTCATCATGACTCTACTCATCTGCTGGCTTCATACCTTCACACCATCTTGGTAATCATTGCCGCTATTTTCTATGAATATACATTTTATATAAAAGTAGCTAGTAGATGCTTCTAGTTATTGTCTTTCTTGTAGTAGTTTGTATGGCTTAAGATAGAATAATGCACTATGGTTGGGAAATAAAATTATGATTTTTCAATCAAATGAACGAAACGAAAAAGTTTTTATCAAAAAATATAATTTTTGAACGTCGTCTGAATTTGATATTTGAACCACGTCTGAATTCGATATTATTCAGAATATAAAGGGGCCTAGTAGGCTAAATGTTAGTGAATTGAAGAATGGATGATGCTGTTTCGATTTCAGAGACTGGTACGTGTACTGAAAGCACACCCGTCCCATTGTGCTTAGGTAATTTTTGCCATTACAGTTCTTGTCATTATTGTTGCTGCTGCTATTGTTCTTGTTGTTCTTACCGCTTAACTACTTTTGTTTTTAAATTGTTTTTTTTTCGCTATGAATTTTTCTCCATTTTTGTATTTCTTATTCTACTCATAGATACACATTATTGAACTTTGGCTATAACTATTGTTTATTTTAGTTGCATGTTATAAATAGTTTTTTTTTCAGCTGGCTTTCGATTTTTTTGTTGTATTTCTGCTTTTCAATAGTTGGCTTGATTTTCATTTCTTTAGTGTTAGTTTAAGTAGAAAAACATGATTCTGGAATGCAAGATGCTTCATTCATTAGTATTTTGGTTTAGTATTTTAAGCAGCGCATTTATATCATCAACACTAAACAACACCGTCGTCATACTGCAACAATGTTATCAAGTCATTGTTGCTGTTGGAACACAGAGTATTGTACAATCTAGTACGAGTACATAGGATGTTACTTAGTATTGCTTTTCTTTCTTGCATTGCTGGCATTATTTTTTTTCATTATATTCAATGAATTGTATTGTATGCATTTTAAAGGATGTTGTAAGTAGTATTCATTGGTTGCTAACAACAATATATCTATTTTTTCTTATTTCTTTGTTTTGTTTTTAGTAGGTAAGTAGTGAATTATTGTTGTTAGTTTATTTAGCTTTTTCTTTCCTTAAAAATAACAGAACTTATTTACAGTTTCATCTTTGAATTTAAAAAGAAAAATCAAAAATGTTTGTTTCCTCTTAAATTGCATTTCTTCGAATACAACATTTTTGAAATATATTTTAAATGTAGCAATTTTCGCTACGTTAAATTCAGTAAGTTTTTCATTTGTATTTCTTAGAATACAATATTTTCAACATGAGTGGCAAGGCTATATATAAGTTTGTCATTCCGTTTGTAATTTTTACATTTTTCATTTCCGACCCTATTCTGGATCGTTATAGATAGCGAAGTCGATATAACCATGTCCGTCTGTCGTTCTGTATGTTGAAATCAACTTTCCGTAACCCCCACATAACTTACATACATGATTCATACATCAATATATCGGGAATTCTTCCGGCACGGTTGCTATTTAAAATCGACAAAATTAGTCCATAAATGGCTTAGATATAAGGATTGATTTTAGGCCTATTTTTTATATATATCTGGATTACTAAGTCATTAATATAGACAATATGGATGTCCAATGATAGATATTTCTAAGTCCATTGCAACGATGTATATAAGGCTATAGTAAGTTGGATCTAAAAAAAGTAAAAGCTTTTTTAAACAAAAAAAAATTAAAAAAAAAATCAATTTCGAAAATAAAAAAATTTTGAAAAAAAAAAATTTGAATTTTGTTTACCTAAAAATATTTAAAAATGTTATTTTAATGTATAATTTGGTGAAGGGTATATAAGATTTGGCACAGCCAAATTAGCTCTCTTACTTGTTAAAACATATTTTATTTATTATAGGTTGTATTCATTAAGTTTTTTGATGGTTTTATGCCTGCATTTAAATATTTTTGTGGGTAAAATTAAGTAGTTAAGCTTATTTATTAAGTTAATTAAAAATACAACACTTTTCTCGGAAGTGTTTTAATTTGATATTTGTGATTTTTAAAATTACTTAAAACAGTTAATTACTTTTTTCTTCATAAACTTCAACAACATATTTCAAGGAAAACTTATTTCTCAATTTTAAAACAAATTATATTAAGCGTACTCATTTAAACGCTTAATGAAACGCTTTCATCCTTTATATTTTTTGCAATTTTATACAGTAAATTTCTATTTTATCAAAAAAAATAACACTGTGCATGAAATTGACACTTTTTTTCTGTCAATAGGGGCACCCAGCGGCTTAAACTAATTCGGGTACGGTGAATTCAGTGGTTCTAACCGTTTGTTTAGGTTAGCTCGTATTTTCGAGATATAGCGTTATTTCGAAAATGGAGGAGGTTGCATAACACATATTTGCGTAACTCAAAAACGGTTTAGTTTATTGAATAAACTGAAAAAACCGAAATTCCGCAATAAAATTACCTTTAAGTAAAGATTAATATGTTTTTAATATTCACAATCGTTTAAGAAACATACATTTTTTTGGCTGCATTTTCCAATTTTGTATGCCGTTTTAAAAAACCAAAAATTCGAAATTTTCCTAAAAAAATATTTTTGTTTGGAAAAAAAAAAAAAAATTTTAAAAAAACTGCTCTGATTAAAAAAAATTTTTTGACTTACTTAAAGGTAAGTCCTCCTACATTTTCGAAATAATGGTATATCTCGAAAATACGAGCTAACCTAAAAAAAAGGTTGGCACCACTGAATTCAGCGTACTCGAATTAGTTTAACCATCAGGTGCTCCGCTTGACAGTTTTTCAACTAGCACAGTGTAATGAATGAATTCAACAATAGCCACAACCTTCCAAAATACAATAGCCACAACCTTCCAAAATATGAGCTAACCTAAAGAAAACGGTTGGCACCACTGAATTCAGCGTACTCGAATTAGTTTAACCATCAGGTGCTCCGCTTGACAGTTTTTCAACTAGCACAGTGTAATGAATGAATTCAACAATAGCCACAACCTTCATACGGTCGTCAAATTTACTGACGTTATCAATCTTTGGTTCAAATTTCACCCAATTTGAAAATGTATATATTATAGAGAATGTAAAAATGCACAGATTTCTCATTTTGCGTGCCTTAAGCGAATATTTCCCAGTTTTTGTTTGAAAAATTATATAAGTGTTATTTCAGTTTATGAATAAAAATATCCGAGATGTGTAAGAGTTTAAAAAAAAATATTTCTATCAAAAGTTATATTTATAAAATTTAGAAATCCTTTAACATTGTAATAATATTGATATGAAAGAATTTAAATATTATCATATACATATGTGTTTAGATATATTTGCATAACATTATTTGTTCAAAAGATTTCCTTTTATAGTAACAAAAGTACTGCTTTTATTGCACATAATGAACAATACAAATGAATTGAACTCAATGAATTGAAATACTTTTCCTTGGGATTCATGTCATAGGTATTTTTTTGAATGATTTTTGGAAATTGCCCTTTAATGGATAATATGACTAATTATGGACCGTTCGCCATGAAATTATGTAAAACACCGATTTCAGACAGTTTCAATAGGCTTCTTCCTTGGGCCGAAAAAATCTATGTACCAAATTCGATACCACAAGGTTAACGTGGACAGCCAGACGGAAGGTTGGCCATCGTTTAATAGACTCAGAAACAGAGCTATTCGGTATAATAACATATTAAGGCGTTACAAACATCAGCACAAACGCATAATTCCCTTCCCACTATAATGTTGTAGGTTGTAATAATATTGAAAAACTCAAATTTTATATTTTCAAAATTTGTTTAAACGAAATTTCAAAAAAAATAACTTTATTTTATCTGTTGTACCACTTTCTACGTGAAATTTTGATTTTTGCCACAATTTCAGATTGTTCCTTTGGATTGTTTATTTGCATGTGCGTAATTTAAAATAGTAATTTTATTACACCTAATATCAAACTATCTAATACAGCAACAAGATATTAAACATATAAGCTATAAGGAATTTTTGCTTGGCCTAATTAACCCATGATAACCAAAATTTTTAAAGCAATTTTTCATATCAATTATGTTAAGCTACGAAATTTATAATGAAAATATATGTTAAAACTATTTTCTTCCATACTAACACGAATTTCAATTAATTTTTCAAAATTTCAAACATATTACAAAACAAGTAAGAGTACTATATTCGGCCTTGCCGAATCTTAAATACCCTCCACCTAAATATGCTGGGATATAAAATGTGAAATAATATAACAATTGTTAGAAAGACTAGTTTACGCAGAAGATATTTTATTTCAAATGTACAAAAAATTGTATCTAATTTAGCAATTTATAACTGAAATTCCTCTTAGAACGTTTGACACAGTTAATTATTGTCTTTTAATTGAGAAATTGTCGTCTAAATTTAATTTTTCTAAATCTTCGTGTAAATTATTATTTTCTTACATAGGTATAAGAGATTTATGAGTACTTAACCGATATTCACAAAATCTAGTAGTATGATTTCTAAATATAAACTATGGATGTGTGTGAAATTTTGTTTTGATATTGATATTTTTTAGATATTTATGTAGGTTATTGTGTTTTTCGGAATTGGTCCTTATATGGGAGCTATAACCAATTATCAGCCGATCTTCATAGAATTAGGTACAGCGATTTTGGTATATATGGGGATTATTCATGTCGAATTTCAACTTGATAGCGATATTTATAAGACTTTATATGGGGGCTATGGTCAAATATGGACCGATCTACGAAAAATTTTGTAATATAATTTCTTTTACCACGAAACTTAGTTTTGCTGAATTTCATGTGGATATTCCTATTATGTAGGCATTTATAGACCATAGAACCATATTTCGGGAAGAAATTTGTATGGGGGCTAGGAGAAATCATGTACCGATTCTTATAATTTTCACCAGAGTTACCCCTTTTATCATAAAAGTAACGAGTGCTAAATTTTATGATATTAGCTGCAATATATTTACAAAAAATTTCCAAAAATATGTGAAAATTATCAATTTTTTTTTGAGGTTGTCCCACATTTTCATTCATAAATTTGGTTCCACTGTACCGATTTCGCTGATTTTCAATACCAAACTGCTTAGGACAATAGTAAATATTTTTCTACTAAGTTTGTTTGCGTATTTTGGACGTGAGCGTGTTTTACACAGACGGACAGACGGACAGACAGACGGACATGGCTCAATCGACTTAGAATTTCATAAGGATCAATAATATATATACTTTGTTGGGTCTCAGATGAATGACAAACTTATATATACCCCACGGAATGACAAACTTATATATACCCTCATTCACCATTTATGGTTATAAAAATAGTTTTGGAATTGAATTTTATCATAATCACATATTTTAACACATCACATATTTTAACACCAAGGGTTAAAACCTTTTGACGCATATGGGACACCGGTGTCCCAAATGTTTAACATTGGATATCTTCAAATTAAACTTCTTTTTGTAATCAACTGCGATACAAACTGACTATTTATAAACAAAACTTTATTTTCTTTGAAGTTTGGTACCACTGATCAGGAAAAGTAAAACAAATAATTCAACTTTATTTTTGAAAATTTCTAAGTTTTTTTTTTAAAATTAAAAAGTGATTTCTAATACGTTAGTGGAGTTTCAAAGCAGTTTTTCGATTGATTTTGTTAGAATGGTAAGTAAAGATTGTGATTAAATTGATGTTTGCTAAAAAGAAGATGATGAACTATTCGCAATACGAGATTTCTTGTAAGGGACACCGGTGTCCCAATATGCATGAATTGTCGAGAGTGTGGAAATTTTTCCTTCAATGTTTTATGATGTTTATATAAGATTTTTATATATTCAGGCCTATAAGACTACTAGAATATTCCGAAGCTACTGGTACACTGAACCGGATTTGGGATTGCCATGTATAGCTTCTGATATGCCTCTTTCACGGTTTGAGGAACTTAGAAAAAAATTTACATTTCTGTAACAATAGTCGCAATTATTAACTTGAATTTAGACAAGTTTTAGTACGAATTACCATCAACATCCATAACAAAAAATGGGTAATGGAATAAAACTTCACGTAAACGATGTCAGCAATATGCTAAGAGTGCAATATGCAATGAGCATTTATGCTTCATATCAAACAGAAATTGTTTCTTAGCTTTTTAATCCTTAAAATAAGCAATAAAATCTATTTGTCTAATTAAAATCAATGTTTCATTTCAGTTTGAAAATGTATTTATTACCTCCTGATACTAATTTCTTAGTTCAGAGATAGTCGACCCTTAACGCATATTGGGACACATTTGCCCCAAGAGATTTTCAGTAATCTACTTACATTTTTTATTTTTATGTATGTTTAAAATAGCTCTTAATACTTCACAAAGTGCACTCAGATTCTCAAAAACTTATGCGTACAAGTTTTGTGCGTGAAAGTGTTAAAATCACTCAGTTTTTAAAATTCTTTCGAATAGTTTTCATACAAATTTGTTCGAATCATTTTTCTTTCGACATCATGAAACAATGTCTTAGAAAGTATACTTATTTGAATTTTGTTTTAAAACTTTTATTGGAAATGTAGAATTTGAAAATTCAAAAAAAAAAAATTTTTTTCTCAACCTTAAAAATAAAAGTAAATTATGTTAGTTTTTTTGGATGCCTCGAAAATGATTTTTTTATATGCCTTACAAAACGACCCACCCTAATGTATACAATTGCCATATACTATTATCACAAACCTTTTTTAGTTTTGATTTGCTATCAAATATTCAAAATTCATGTGAAAAAATATTGCATAATTTAAGGCGCGCATTAATTATGTAAAGTATAAGACTGTTTGTTGTTCACCAAATATATCCATATTAAATATCAATCATACGCCCCATTTACACAGTCATATGGGTTACATTAAAAACAATTAAGAGTGTTACATTCGGCTGGGACGAATCTTATATACCCGCCATAAATATATGACAATAAAATATAAACAAGGGGTATTATGGGGAGTAGGGTCAATTACGGACCGGTCCTCACAAAAGTTGGTAGAAAGATTTATATTCATATAAAACTTGTTTTTGTCCAATTCCATCACAAAATTATGAATGTTCAAGTCATTTTCTGAGGGGACCTTATATGGGGACTAGGTAAAAATGTTGCCCGATTACCGCCATACTTTCTGTATAATTTTAGAGTACTTACAACTAATTTGTGCAAAATTTTATTAGGATTGCCACATAATCAACATATGTATGGCTACTCAAACAGTAATCCGGGGGAAATTTGTATGGAGGCTAGGTAAAATCATGAACCTATACTGCCCCTGTTGGATATGTTACATAGGAAGTAACAAAATCCATATACCGGCATCTTTTTTGATGGTTTGAACGAAAAAAAATGTAAATTATATTACGAAAATACGCATAAATTTATTTCCAACTTTATTTTAATTAGTTTACTTAAAATATTAATTAAATATATATGTTAATTTTCTAACCTTGAAATTTCTTGGAAATAGTACATTTTCATAAAGTGATTATGTTTTAAGTAGTTTAATAAAATGACAAAAAAGTAATACACGTTTTCACCTATAACTTATATTTAAATTGCAATCCTTTTTTATGTGATCATATAAAATTTTCCATTAAATACAAATCCCCTAGAAATAAATTTTGTTAAGCAACTTATTTCGCCATCTTTCAAGTTCATATTAACCCAAATACATAGAATTTATTTATACTGTTTTTGTAGTAGAAGTTGTATGTAAAGGTTTAAATGCATACTACATGTCTGTGACAAATCCGTTTGTGCTCATTTTCACCCTTCTTAATGGATATTGTATATTAAACAAAGTATATCAAAGCTGGGCTTGTATTACGCTATTTATTGTTTATTTTATGGGTGTTTTCATAACAAATGTAACCACAAAAAAAATATATATATTTTTTTTTAAATAATAATAATAAAAACTTTTTTAGAAACGTTAACTTATTAACCCCAGTAACACGAAGTCTGGTTATGTTTTAACTAATAGTTATACAGTTTTCATATAAAAATAATTTTAACCGACAGTATAACTATTAGTTAACGCATAACTAGACTTCGTGTTAATGGGGGATAGTGGAATAAAAAAATTGATTACTCTAAAAATGTTGGAAACATTTGTTTAAAAAGATGCACGAATCTACAAATTACAATATATTATTAAATTGTTTGCCGTATCTGTGAATTGAATTTTGCGTATTTCTGGAAAACCAATTTTTTTTGTTTGGAATATTTTAACTAATCCAAATTTTGTTACTGTTATGAATTTTTAATAAAACTTTTTAGAATATAGCCAGATGATCTAAAATATAATGTTTTAATTTCGTTAATTTCTAGTTTTCCATTGTTATTGTAAATTTTGGACTTTAAAATATATGTATAACATTTCTCCATTTTATTATTGACCTTCACCTTGACCGATTTTTGTAAAACATTCACCCATAACACCCACTTTTACCGATCGGCTGAGAATCACTTTCTGAGTCGATTAAATGATGTCCGTCCGTCCATCTGGTTGGATGTCCATGTAAACTACCCAGGATCGTAACTACTCAGGAGTCACCCCTAGGGAGGTAAAATGTATGAATTTCAATGGCAATATCTATGACAAAAAATTATTTTGAGATAGCAAATAACATTGAAGATGTTATTCCGCATATGTTTGGATCAAAATTGCCGTCTAATAAAGAAGTTCTTGATGTATTTTTTTTCGCACTGGTACACTAAATTTGGAAGAGCGAAAAATAACAAAAATGGCTGCAAACGAAGTGCTCGTTTTCCGAAATAAATAAAGGAATTCCGACTCGAGACAATCTTCGATCATAAACTAGTTGACAATTTGTACCAAGAGTGGATGAAATTGAGCAAGAGCACAACAAGAGGAGGACAGTAGCGTAAGGTAAAAGAGGTATAGTTTGTCGAAGAATTAGACGATCTCTTCGATATTGACCATGTTAATGCACTCACCACGATTACAATAGAGGAGGATAACGAGTTTTTGCTTGCGCAGAGGAAAAAAGGCCGACCAGGCAGAATGATTGGCATTGACATGACTCTTGTAGATATTTCAAACAGAAAAATGGAACATAAAGAGGCAGAAGAACAACGGGGATTACTAGCGACTACTGAAATTAATATCTTAGCAACTGATAAATATGTATGTATTCAATATTGTAGAAGACGAACAATTTTATTATATTTATTCAATATGTATTCATTTACAGTGCAATTAATATCATATCTACCAAATCAAAGTAAAGGAAATTTAACTAGAAAAAGAAGAAACTGGAGAAGAAGATGATGATTGCGATACCTTCGATGGCTCTGAAGTAGTTGTGGATTTTATCTGAAGCAAAAAAGTTCCGGTTAATTTTGCAGCAATTTTTGTCGAATTACTTCAGCACTTTCGTAACTGTGAAAACTATAAACTTTCAGATTGCCACATGAATTAATACGATATCCGTCGGAAACGTGACCTTGAAAATTGTAGACGAAATTCACGTTGTAAAAGGCACCGCGGCGTGGAAATGATGGAGAACTATAATAAAATATTGTACAGGAACGAAGAGGAGAAGCAATATTTGATTCAAGTCGGTGATTATTGCAAAAAATATCAGAATTTTGAAAAAATCAACTCAATTAAGCATTAATAATTGTGTTATACATAAATAACTACAATAAATTAGCTTCATCATATCAACCTAAAAATTAAATCTATAGGACAATCTGTAGCTTAGTATATTTTCGGCCGTACAATCCTTGAGAACACGAAAATATTTCTTAATGTTACAATATCCTTTATAATGCCCTTAATTCCATGGAAATACTTATATCTTTTGCTATTTATATGTGTGTACTCTACCTGTGATAGTGTATTTATGTGTGTATGTATAAAGACAAACAAAATATTTTATAATTAAAAGAAATAACAAGCGCATAATTGTACCTACAGAAAACTGAAATGAAACAGAAATATTTTTTAAAAAAAAATTTACATTGCTTTAAAAAGCTACAAGAACAGCAACAACAACTAAAAAAACAACTTGATTATATATGCATATGTATAAAAAAGTTGTTGCAGTTGTAGTTGTAGTTGCTATTGCTTAGTTTGTTTTTAATGACACACATAAGAAGAGAAAATGCCAAGAGAAGAAAAATATTAAACGAAATGAAATACGAAGTGAAAAGTACAACAACGTTCATTCATTCTACAAACAACAACAAAAAAAAACGAAATAAACAAAAAAATAAAACGAAATTAAGTAAGAAACGTATCACCACTCACTCACTCTTTCTTACTCAGCCATCTAGCTGCTGCTACCACTACTACTGCAGTTGCAAATAAAAACTATAACAACTACTGTTGCAACTACCACTACATATATACAGGAAAATTAAATATATTGCTTTTATGTCGTCTTATTTATTTTTCTTACAGGTTTTTTTTTCTATAGTTTTTCTCTTGCACCACATTGTGGTAGGGTTTATTATGCGTTGATGCTGTGGTTTGTAACGGGTTAATAAAACTGTTATAAATTTATGTTAAATTCCCCCATTTTGTGTGGAACATTATTTGTATTTATTTAAAATTTCTGGTAAAATTGGAGGACACAAACGTGTAAAGTTAAATTAAAACTTAATCTGTATTTCTGAAAAATCCTATAAAAAAATATTTGTTCATTGGAAAAAACACACTGATTCGTTTTATAGGCAAAATATGAAAAAAAATTAAATTAAAAATTTTATATTTCTCTGAAAGCTTTCAAAATTTTCTGTTTAAAAATGTAAGCCACTAAAGAGCATAGAAACTGAGTAGTATTTACAAATAATTTTTTTTTTAATTTTTAAACTACTGTATAAATTACCTGTTAAAATTGACTTAGAAATGTTGTTTGTATTGATACCTTCTTCATACAGAAAATTTAAAAATTAACCGATTTTTTTTGTCTACGTTTTTTAAACTCTGAAACTTTCTAAATAAATAGTTTTCACCCAAAAATTTATAAAATAAATGGAACATAAAATTAATTAATTAAACTTAAGTCAAATTATATATTTTTTTTAATTGGTCTTACATTTGATATTTTTTTAATAACTATGGAGTGCGAATGAAAAAAAAATGGTGCGAACATTAAGGTTTATAACTCTGTTTACACACAACTGAAATTGGCACCGTTTTTGCTTTCAAATTTGTCACTACTATCATAAACGTCATGCTAAATCCTGTCATATAAGATTGTGCTAAATTTCATAGATCTACAATAACTATTTTTGTCCAGTTTTTTGAAAACTAATTATTATAAGAGGAATCCATAGAGTATGGAACGAGATGAAAACGGAAATAGTCCCGTTAAATTTGTGGGCGGTCTATCATGTAATTCACGTTATAAAGACTCAGTAAAAAAAAACTTATACACATTATTCCAGCCAAAACCTATCCTAATTTTTAACCTTTGGAGGTATAACCAGGTCTATGCAGACCTTTTGCATATAAAAGTTTGTATAACATTATTGTTTTTCGTGTTAGACACAAATCCTTTCATGACTTCCTGGAGTAACATTCTCCGGACACAATGAGCAAAAAATGGAACCGATTGTGGATCCTGGTTCGGCTTAATCCAGATTTTCAAATATTTTGGTTCAAACGTCATAACCAGGACTGTGCAGACCTATGAATAATTTGAACGTTAATAAAAATTAAAAAAGGAAACTAATGTAAGGGGATTCACACATTAATAATGCACGTGCATAATTGTGGTTTCATTGAATGTATTGCAAAAAGCCGGGTTGTTTACAGCATTCACATTTCAAGTATTCGAGCTTTGAATGCCAAACAAACAAATTTACACATACTTTTAGGAGACCTGACTATCATACTGTTTCCAAAAGCCATTAAACAGTACAAGGAAGATTCGAAAATTGAAAGGAAACCTGGATCAGCAAGAAAAAAGGTCAGATATTGGTTATGCAAAAGAAGTCGAACAACTCTTTCGAAGAGCAATGAACACTTCTATCAGAAAATCTGCTTCATAAATGCACTGATTCTTTTGTGCGCAGAACCAAAGCTAATGTTTGGTTGAAGTCGTGCAAATTTCAGAAAGTTCCTGATAGCAATGCGGTAAAGTACTTAGAAGCAAACAAACGAACAAATTGAGGTAAAATTTTATAAAAAAAAGTAAATATGTTGTGTGATCGATGATGAAAATTATCTACTGGCAGACGTTTTACAACTTCCGGGTCAAGATTATTATGTGGCTGGTGAAGCCACATAATATACCTGATATCAACAAAATTCCACATGAAGTTTCTTGTGTGGCAAGCCATTTGCAGTTGTGGCAAAAGAAGCCAATAATTTGTGAAATCAGGCACGATAAACACAGAAATATGTATATGTATATTACGGAGTGTCTAAGAAAATTACTTTTATCTTTCTTGAAACAGAACAGAGTGGCTTAATATTTCTGGACCCATTTAATGCCACTATGGAAAAAAGGACCTTAAGTGGTATTCAAAGAACAAAGTCAATTTTGTACCACAGGATTCAAATCCACCAACTGTCCAGTACTTCGGCCTGTGGAACGTTTTGCGATCTTGTAAAAAAAGAATGAAAGAACACATGAAAGTTATCCCAGGACATATGCGATATTAGGCGTAAGTGGACGACCTCTTCCAAAATTGTAACGGAATCTTTAATGGGAGGATTTCCCGAAAAATACCGAGCAATGTGCCGATATTTTACTTTAATAAAATTCGAAAAATTTCGTAATGTTTTGAATTAATCTAAATTGATCTGATGTATAAATCGATTGGAATTTGAAAAATTGTATAAAAAAGGCTGAGATCGAAAAAACCTTAACACGTGTTTTTCATTAAAACTTTTAGCCCAAGTATTATTTGATGTCAGTTATTATATTTATTGTTAATTATGTTCATTTGTTGTTAATCTGATAAAAATGAGTGACGTGCTTACTGAAATTATTAAATATTTTCAAAAAATCCCAACTTGGTCCTACAAAAAGTTTACCAAGGTCTGCGTCAAATTGATTCCAATGTTATTAAATAGTATCGGGAGAACTTGTCCGTTGATAGAAAACCTGGTTCAGGTAGAAGGATTAGCCATATGGTGTTTCTAAAGCCAATAAATATAAATATTTTCAAAAGAGCTCCTAACACATCTGTGGGTCGATTCACTATGCTTTTTAAACCACAATTGTTTGGTTAACCACAAAATTAACCACTTTTGCTATTCACTAACACTTTAAACGATATCTGCTGGCGTTTAAAGTGTTTTACTTACTTTGCACATAACTATTTAAAATTTACAAATAAAAGGTATTTGTTTTGTTTTTTTTTTATTCTTATTTGTTCTTTTTTCCTATTTTGACATTTAATTTTTCAGAGTTGCCACGTAAAAAATTTGAGAAATATAAAACTGTTTACCATGGTTAAAAATAAGTTAGTGAATCACAAAGTGGTTAGTGCAAACATCAGAATATGTGGTTAAAGTTAACACCTACTAAAGTGTTAAAAGTTAGTGAATCGACCTACTGGTAGGAAAGCAGACCGGTTAGCTCAGTACTTGGACTATTTGGTACGAAATATTAAATACAGAGCAGGTTTAAAACCATACAAATCTCAAAATTACAGAAACTCTGATAAAAATTTAGAAGCCAAGGACATAGTACGGAAATTGAAGTAAAATTTAAAAAAAAATACCTGCTGCATAGTGGATGATGAAACGTAAGTTCTGGACAATTTTTTACTCGAGGGAATGTTGTAGAAAAGTTCAGGTCACAAACGCAAAAATGTTCCCAAAAGTTCTTGGTATGGCAAGCAATATGCAGTTGCGGCAAAATAAGCCAAACATTTGTTACAAAGGGCTCTAGAAATACCGAAATTTACATCAAGGGATGTTTTAAAAAAAGGATGCTTCCATTCCTAAGATTTCTTAATGTGTCCACTTATTTTTGGTCTGATTTGGCATCCTGTCCCTATGGTAAGCAAGGTCTTGTGTGGTACAAGAACAGTAATGAGTTATATGTACCAAGAGAGGCAAATCCTCCAAACTGCCTGGAGCTAAGGCTATTGCAGAGATACTGGGCTCTTGTTAAAAGAGAATTTAAAGAGAACAAAAAATGTGTCCAAAAGTTTGATAGATTTTAAACGAAGATGGACTGACGACCTGTTCGAACAAAGTGACAGAAAGCTCAATAAAAACCTGAGTGGAATGGTTTCCAGAAAAGTTTCATAAATTCATCACTATTGATTAGAACTTTAAAAATAATATTTTTTGTAAATTGTAATAATAATTTCAATTAAATAAAAAAAATCAAAACTGTTAGTTTAGTGGTTTTATTAACACTTACGTATGTTAAGATTTTTTTCGATCTCAGTCCTGAATGGAGCTTGTTCGGATTTCTTCAAAAATTTACCGTAAAGAAAATGATCTATCTAACGAGATAAAAAAACGCATTTTTGAATAAAAAATAATTATAAGCATTTTATCTGACCATATATTCAACAAAAACTATTAGTTTATGCATATTTTGCTCGTATTTCTGTGCTTGCAAAACAGTGGTGGTTAAAAAATACTAAAAATTAAATTTTTTGAATATTTGTCTCATATACATATATGTATGTACTAGTCTTGTAGCTTCAGCCTCTACGATGATTTAGATCTGAAATATGAAATCTAGATTTATGTATCTTGATCAAGTTCATCATACATATTGAAGGATCTGGTCTTGACAAAACGAACTCGTATTGATTATACTTTATTTTACTGCTTTATAATTTAAAATACACAGATATGAATTTATAACCTTTGGGAAGCTAATGAAATGAACTATATATTACATTATTTATATCAATATCTCTCAAATTGTTATCATAGCCGGGATTTAAATTCAGGATATTTCGTCGCCAATAACACGGTGCTACGATGGAAAAAACTTGGAAAACAGCCTAGCGTGGGTCATAGGTCTAGCTGAGTACACTACAAATTGTCTCCATAAATTTCGGAAATACCCTCAAATTCAGAAGTTATTCTAAAAAACCGTTTTCAGTGATGTTCGTCGACTTATCGACCTGTACATTAGTCAGTTTTTTGTCCGACTTAAAATTTTTTAACGGGTTTGGAAAGAAAACTGATTCGTTTTAAAATGACGTGCATTTTTTGATACGTGCATTTTTTGATTCAAATCGGATGAAAATTGTAAAAGTTATTCAACTTTTAATTAACACCATTTTTAGTATTTTCTCACCCCGCTCATATAAATAAAAACAAAAAAAACAAAAAACTGTAGAAAAAAAATATTTGTAAAATTTTTAATTTACAAGGTAAATTTTTTCGAACTTTTTTCAAAAATGTTTAATAACTTTTGCAAATATAAACCGATTTTAACAAGTAATATCTATTTTTTTCCATATAAAGTTGTTTTTAAAACATTGTGCAAAAAATAGTAGGTTTTCATAGAAAAAAATTAAATTAACTATTGCTGAATTTAAAAAATTACGAAAAAATAAAGCAAAACTTTTTATAAAAACTTACGCAATTTTTTTTGATATACATTTTGTGTATACATTTTCTGAAAGATTAATTCTTTGACTATCATATTTGCTGAAAATTTCGAAATTGGTCTAAAAATGTGTGAGTTAGAGGTACTAAAGTACTACGACCTACCCTAAAACAGTTTTTTCAAAATATCTCAAAATTTTGAGGGTGTCTCAAAATCTTTGAAAACGTTTTTAGTATGTCCACACCTAGGCCTACAACCCTCATTAGGTCGCTTTTCAAGTTCTGACAAAAAGTGTCATTTTGTAGCAGAGTGTAATTGTTATGATATTGTTACAGATTCTCAAGACTACATCCATGAAACATGTACTGTGTCACCGAAATGTCATACGACCCATAGCATATGAATAATTTAGTTTTTGTGTTGTTGATGTTGCTGCTGTTTTTGTTTCATATATTTTAACAAAAATACTTAACATTTCATTTTGCTACTCTGTGTGCCTAAGGCATGCCCAATTAAATTTTTACTTTGTGCTTATTATAAAGTTATTAAAACGAATGAGTAAATGAATGAATGGATGAACGAATGAAAGAATGAATGAATTTACCATAAGGCTGACTACTCCGACCTAGTTAAACTCAGACTTTTGAGAAAAAACGTATACATACTTAAATACATAAATGTAACATTGCACAAACAAAATGTAATTTGCAATTTCTTTTATTAATTTCTAAAAGGTAAATAACAAATGTTTTACATTTAAACTTAAATATTAATTGTAATTTTTAATAATTAATAATTCGAAAAGTTACTCTCAATACATTGTTTGTATTGAGCCCAAAGCCTTAGTCTAAATAAATATCTTTCATTTACCAGAATATAGTAAATAATCGGAGTATAAAATTTGAATTAACATGAAAATAAAGCTGAAGTAAAACTAAAATTTTAAGATAAAGCTTGCATTTTAATACATTATGTACTTAATATTTTATGCAAACATGATTTTTATTTGAAGTAACTTATAAGATAATTTCCTAAAAATAATGTTGAATATAGAGTACCATTATATGAGTGCATTAGTATTAATTATCAAAAATCTTTTTCATTTCTTTGCAGGTAAATTGAAATTCAATGTACAATATTTTAAAGGTAAATAATATTTCTTTTTTTGAAACACACATGATAATAATTTTCTTTGTATGGAATATAATTTTTCTTATACAAGAACAGCACTGAAGACTGCAATATTTACGAATATATATTGAATTATTGAATAATGAAAATTAATGTTTAATTTAAATGATTAACAAAATTGAATTTCTTTTAGATTTTTTTTACCAGGAATTTGAATTAAAAAAAATCTAAAAGAAATTCAATTTTGTTAATCATTTTAATTAAACATTAAATTTCATTATAAAATAATTCAATATATATTCGTAAATATTAAAAAAATATGAGTTACAACTAGATGAATATTCAAAAAATAACTTCAAAGTCTACTTTTTGGAACAATGTCTAAGTAAGAAATGGTGTCTCAGTAAGAATGCATTTTTTCATTTAAAATTAAAAAACCACGTATGTTTTGAGACACTGTGTTACACGATTTTGGTATCCTCTTAACTATTAGCTGGAATGAATAGGTAATGAGCAGGGAAACCAAAATATACAAATGCATGTTTTTTCTGGTGAGTCTAATGGGTACATGGATAAGATATTTACAAGTTTCAGAACTATTTAAGAATTTTGGCATCGATTTGTGAGTGCATATTTTTGCATATTTTACCCTTAAATGCATATTTTTGCATATATTTGTTTTAAGAGCATATTTATGTCATACTTTTGCGTTTTTAGAGCATATTTTACTGTTTAATAGCATATTTTGACTTTATCAAAAACAAATTTTTTCTTACTTATTTTTCGCTGTTGTGTTACAGATTTTTACTTCCTTTGTTTAAAATTCAAAATTAAAAAATAGATTGCTCTTTTTAATATAAAATAAGCACTATTTTAATAATAGCGCCATTTAAATATCAAATTTTAGTTCTAATTCAAACTCAACCGTTCTTTAATATTAAGAGAATGTACAATAGCACAATATATGAAATATAATATGAGAGTCTCAGTTTATTAACATTGCTAAAGATGCTTTAAATACACCTACAATAAAAAATGATTTAATTTTTATAACGTCAAATTTTGGATTTATTGAAACATTTATTAAAAAACTTTAAACAGCTGGGCTTACAATGATCTACTCTACGATAATTTAGTGGAAAAAACATTTAAAAATATTGATAAAATACCAAATTGTTAAAACTAATATTAAAATAAAATTTGAACAAATAATAGGAAAAAATGAAGGATTAAAAATTATAGAAAGAATTTGTAAACAGTTTAAAGGACTTTCCTCAACACAGATTTCAAAATTAAGTGTTAATGAAATATTATCTTTTAAATTTGCTCCTATAACATCAGTTTATGTCGAAAGAACATTTTCTATGTACAAAAATGTTTTCAGATCCAATAGACAACGATTTTAATTTAAAAATTTAAATCAATATTTTGTAATTTATTGCAATAATAACCTTAATTGAAGAAGTGACTTTATATTTATATAAAATATCATCAAAAAATACCTCTAGATGCCTTTTTATAACTTAAGTTCCTATTGTTTTTATGTTGTATTTATTATACCCTTCACCTTCGTGAGAAGGGTATATATAAGTTTGTCATTCCGTTTGTAATTTCTACATTTTTCATTTCCGACCCTATAAAGTATATATATTCTGGATCCTTATAGATAGCGGAGTCGATTAAGCCATGTCCGTCTGTCTGTCTGTCTGTTGAAATCAATTTTCTGAAGACCCCAGATATATCGGTATCCAAATCTTCAATAATTCTGTCAGACATGCTTTCGTGAATTTTGCTATTTAAAATCAGCAAAATCGGTCCACAAATGGCTGAGATATGAGGAAAAAACCAAGACAACCTCGATTTTAGACCTATTTTTGACCTATATCTGGATTACTAAGGCATTATAGACAATATGGATATCTAATGATAGATATTTCAAAGACATTTGCAACGTATATAAGACCATAGTAAGTTGGACCTACAATGGGTCAAAATCGGAAAAAAAAAATTTTAACCCGAATTTTTTTTTTCAAAAAAAAATTTAGAAGACACAAATAAATTTTTATTTTAAAATTTAAAAAAAAAAAAAATTTGAAAAATTTGAAAAAAAAACTTTAAAAATTTAAAATAATAATCGAAAAAAAATTTTTTCCAAATAATTAAAAAATTAAATTTTGTTTACCTAAAAATATTTCAAATTTTAAGGTATAATTTGGTGAAGGGTATATAAGATTCGCCACAGCCGGATATAGCACTCTTACATGTTTTTTGTTATACTTGTTTTAGTTCTTGTTATTTTTGTTTATTTTATGTTACTTTACCTTTTTAGAAATGATTTTTTTGTTAAAAATTATGTAAAAGTTTGTTTTTTAAGAGCATATTTTTTAAATTTTAAGAACATATTTTAAAGTTTTTGCTGCATATTTAATGCGCTTTTTTAGAGCATATTTAATGAGTCATAGATTAAATGTTCCAAACATATGTCGTATCCATCACGTATAGTTTTCGAGGTACATGTCAATTATTATTTTACTACCCTCAATTTAGGGTTAAATGAAATAGTTACTGTTTCCGATGTATTGTACTTTTTTATTATTTTTTTTAGTTTAGTAATCGTTCTTATTCGATAACGTCGACATATTTATTTACATTTAATTGAAAATCCAATATGAATACTCAACTAAGTGGTCGCCGCAACCATAGAAAACATAGAGCGGAAATTCAAAAAAAAACACAAACAATAAAATTACTCAAAAAAGTTACACATACGAGTGTTGTTTTTGTTTTCACATAGTTTTTTTTACTAATACATTCTCACCACTTAGGTTTTTGACAACTGAATTAGGTCTTCGACAGGAGAGTTTCCGCTCTATGTGTTTTCTCTATGTCCGCAACTACTTAAATGCATCAAAAGCATGGCCAGAGATGTTAGAGTTTGTTTACGGAAAATCGAATATGAAACATATACCATTGATAGATCCTAAATATGTATGTTATTTTACTATCACTCCACATAAAACTTGATTTGATGAACAATTTTGTTCATTATATTTATATTTAAGCAGTATTTTCCTAGTTAAGTGATGATAAACTCAGGATTTTTAGAGAACAACAGAGCCAAAAGTTAACGACATGTTTAAAGCTTATGAAAAGTTGGATTCCAGAATGTCATTGAATATTTACTTTCTTCATTCTCATTTGTATTGTTTTCATCTAATCTGTGTCTCCTCTCACCCTGTTCATATTTACATCCTGGTTCCACCATGTAAAGAAGTGTGAACAATTATTTAAACTGTTGGCGTTAAAAAGTAGATCAGTCAAAGCTCAAAAGAAAAAGTTAAAGTTTCACGATATTTTGTGTTCAAATTATATAAGACGATTTTTTTAACTCAATGTAAAAAGTTCTGGTTATTTTGATTAGATTTCTTTAAAATATGTGTTGGCCTTTTAATTTTAACTAGGAAATTCGACCACTTTTATGGAAAGAATTTTGAAAATTTTTTTTATATTGTGCATATCTAGAGAAAATAACCTTTTAAACCATATATGTTTCATCAATATTGGTGGACAAAACATACTTAAAAGTGTACCACAAAAAAACGTGTGGCCTATTTATATATAAGAAAGATATAATTTGGCAAATTCTTACGGAAGAAAAATGAGACGTGATAGAAAAAAAAATTGTATGTATGTTTAATAAACGATTAGACATAAAAGTCGTTTATGTCTAATTTTATCAGGATACTAATTATTATAAGATAATGTTCAAGTCATTTTCTGTGGAGGACCTTGTATATGGAGTGATAAATTCTGTCCGATTTTAGCCATACTTTACAGTATAATATCTGAGTTCTTAGCAAAATTTTATCAGGGTTATCACATAATCAACATATATAAGACTGTTCAAACAATTTTCGGGAGGGAAATTTGTATGGGGGCTAGGTGAAGTCATTGACATATATTGCCCATTTTCAATACCAAACAATTCTTATCAACAGAGCGTATTTGTGGAGCTTTTTATTTCTACTACAAATACTTCGATATGTTACAAAATGAATGACAAAATCTATATACCCCCCATCTAACTAATTTTACAACAATAAGAACGGTAATGCCTTGAATGTCTGCGTGTATTTATTTTTGAAACACGGAAAACAAATGAAATCAATTTGTTATTGTCGCCATGTCGAACATTTCCGACAATTTTCTATTTCACTTCAATTCAGCTGAATTTAGCTGTTCTATTCTATATATATTTATTATTCTTTTTGTTCGCCGTCTTCAATACTATTTCAGTGTTTTATTTAGTGTTTATTTATGTTGAAATTGTAATATTTACACTGTTGACTTGAGTTATGGAGCAAAATGTGTTTTTAAGGTAGGAGGAAGGAAATTGTTTAGATTAGATTGTAAAGGTACAAATGTTGTTTTTGTTGTGGTTTCTTGTGCTTTCTGCTATAGAATGTTTGCTGTTTTTTTTTTGCTATTAGAAATTTTGACAAATAAGTCACATTGTGGTTGACAGCATAAAATTAAATAAAATCCAGGTGTCATTAAATATTCCAATTTCTTTCCTTGCATTCATATCTCCCTAAATTTGTGTGTATTTATTTTGTTAAGACATTTTTAATGCGACAAAGTGCCATGTTATTTACATACGTTCTCATTTTATTTTATGACGGAATACATAGAACTTGTTACAGGAAAAATTTAAATTTTAAACTAATTTTATACAATTTATTTACTTGTTTCTAAAATAAATTATATAAAATTAGTTTATCTAACCTCAAATGTAAACATAACATTTTTAAACTTGATATAAATATGTTCAATATAAATAGTTTTTAGAACATTTTGTGTAATGTTCTTCAATGTAAATATCTGTTGATGTTCTATTACCAAACTCTATTATTGAAAACTAATAGCAAATTATAATAAAAATGTTTTAACCTTTTGTTGAAAAGTATAGCAAAAAAAATTCACCTCAAATATTTGAATTTTAATACCACAATAGAAAACAAATCTTATTATTGAAAAAAGAAAAACATCGAATTACATTACGGAATTTTTCGTATTGTTTGAAATGCATACAAATGGTAAAATAAGTACTAGATAATAGAAATGTAGAGCTGAAGAAGGTAACAGGGACAATAAAACACTCGGTGGCAAAAAAAGTCGATGGATGTGAACAAAATCTAAATGTTTAATTAATAAACTTAGTCATATCAATTTTTTAAATAAAGAAAAACTACTATTTTAAAAATTTTTCAAACATTAACTATTTCTAAAAAATTTCAGAGATTTAAAATTCAGAATTTCTAAAATCTATTTTTTGTCACTAGGTATAGTTCAGTTTTAACTCCGAATACCACAATATGTGAAAACAATACATTTACAAACCGAATACAAGGATTTGTTTGTATATTTCTGTATTTGTATATAAAAGCAAGTAAATTATTTCATTTAGACTCAATTACTAAAGAAATAATACAATGGGAAAAGTATATAATACTAATGGAATAATCAACGCGATTTTACAAAAGCTTTACAAAAACACAATTTCTATCTGTGCTCAAGTGCAGAATGAAATGAAAGTAAATTAAAATCTATATAAAATTAGTAGGAGAGGAGACAGTAGAACTCTATTGAATCCAAAAATTAATTAAAATTGGGAACAGTAAGCTTTAGCAGGTAAAAACCATTCCACATTTGGATCATGGCAACGGAATGATCAACTCAACGTAAGCTGCAGGTTAGGTTAAGGCTGACACTACTTTAATAAGAAATAAATTTCACAGAGAATAATACGGACCATGACATGCAACTATTCAAATTAACATTTTTTAAAAGGACTCCTCGTGCAAAACATCTGATTGACATAACTTTGAGGTAAAATTTACTTGAGTGTTTTAAAAACTGTTGAAATCCGCGGTAGTTAATTGTCCTGGTAAATCGCAGCAGTTTTTACCGCAGCTAATAAAGTATCTCTTCAGCATAATCATTTGCATGTTTACCGTTACAATTTAAATATTTTTGCAAGCTTTTTAACAATATTATGGTCACTGAAATTATTTGGATGATTGCGGATTTTAGCAATCATATATTTGATTGTGGTAAACAAGTACATGTTTTTGACAACCATTTTTATGATGAACGATTTATCATATTATTTTTACCACAATCATAATATAAATACTGTGACTATGATATAGTTAAAAATTAGTAAACTATTTTAAATAGTTACATTAAACATATTTAATAAGGTGGACCGAATTTTGTTTTTTTTTTTGTCATCGCTTTGGAATACCTTTTAAAATTTGCTTTTTAAACTCCCAAATATACACAAAAAATTTAATTTGGTGGATAGATGTGACCCAACATCATTATAAAAAAACAAGTAAGAGTGCTATATTCGGCTGTGCCGAATCTTATATACCCTTCACCAAATTATACTTCAAAATTTTAAATATTTTTAGGTAAACAAAATTTAGTTTTTTTTTCCAGTTTTTTTAATTTTTTGGAAAAAAAATTTTTCGATTGTTATTTTAATTTTTTTTTTTAAATTTAAAATTTTTTTTTTTAAATTTTAAAAATTTTTTTTTTAAATTTTAAAATTTTTTTTTTTTAAATTTTAAAATTTTTTTTTTAAATTTTAATTTTTTTTTTTGTTTTTTCAATTTTTTTTTTTTTTTAAAAGATTCGGATTAAAAATTTGTTCCCGATTTTGACCCATTGTGGGTCCAACTTACTATGGTCTTATATACGTCGTTGCAAATGTCTTTGAAATATCTATTATTAGATATCCATATTGTCTATATTAATGTCTTAGTAATCCAGATATAGGTAAAAAAATAGGTAAAAAATCGAGGTTGTCTTGGTTTTTTCCTCATATCTCAGCCATTTGTGGACCGATTATGCTGATTTTAAATAACAAAATTCTCGAAAGCATGTCTGACAGAATTATTGAAGATTTGGATCCCGAAGATATCTGGGGTCTTCAGAAAACTGATTTCAACAGACAGACAGACGGACAGACAGACAGACAGACAGACAGACAGACAGACAGACAGACAGACAGACAGACAGACAGACAGACAGACGGACATGGCTTAATCGACTCCGCTATCTATAAGGATCCAGAATATATATACTTTATAGGGTCGGAAATGAAAAATGTAGAAATTACAAACGGAATGACAAACTTATATATACCCTTCTCACGAAGCTGAAGGGTATAATAAATGGCTCTAGAAAACGGGGGGAGTGGAATTCCGCAATGCCCTCCTTATGTATAGTGGTCTTGGATGTCTATCAGTAAAAAAATCCAACCTACTTTCCAAAGCTACAAGTACGATTTTGTGGATATGAAATATGTATTAGTTAAATTTTTCAAGTAAAAATTTATTTTTTTTTAATTATTGGCAGTGTTGCCAGTTTAGCCTTTTTGAGGCTAAATTTAGCCTTTTTATTTACTCTTTAGCCTCGAAATTTTGGTTTTAGCTTCGTGGATTTTTTCTAGCCTTTTCTTAATTTCAAAATAGCCTTTTTGAAATTAAGAAAGGCTAAAAATTTCGAGACTAAAGAGTAAATAAAAAGGCTAAATTTATATTTGTGAACCATTTTCATTTTAATTCATTACTGATTTTCATTTAGCTTTTCAACATACTCAAGAATTGTGCAGTATTAAAAGAACAAATAACAATTGCCAATATCAAGTGGTTCAAAATGAAATAGAGTATTTTATATCTGAAAGCTTAAATGTCTAGCAAATTCTCTTTCAAGACAAAATTGTTATTACACATTATATTCATCATTATATAATGGACAAGAGCCCCACAAACTCTTGAAGGCTTGTGATACTCGATGGCGATCAATAGCCGTTAAACGTCTTGTGGATCTATGCTTCGAGTTAAAACCCATTTTGTTTTAATTTCGTCAAACCAGCAATTCTAAAAAGCCAAACTTTTAAGTAATTAATACACTGATTATAATTTGGCGTACCATCTTTTTTTAAAACCAGGATTGCACAAAGTACAAAAAGTAAATAAATCATTTGCTGTTTTCTGATTTAAAATTCAAGGAATTTGATCCATTATCACGCCTATTGAAAATTGTTTAATGTTTTTGACACATTTTTCATACTATTTTGATGAATGAGAGATAAAATAAAGAACGTTTTAATTAGTGAAGATTATGACAAAAATAATACGACAAATTAAACTAATTGAGCAATTGCGACAAAGATTACCATATGAAAACTCTACGCAAAATCAATTTTTTTCCCGTTGATAATAAAGTAGTTAAACCAAAAAAAATATATTATGTCATATTGATAGTGAAAAATTAAAGTGCTAATAAAATTACGAAGCTTAAGGCTCAGGGGCAGAATATATTAAACTACAAATGGACAAATATAGAACCAACAATGTCCATTTTCTGACATGGTTAATCTAGTATTTAACTTTTTAGTACTTCCTTTAAGTAAATCAGATGAATTTTATGAACATATTTTCTAATTTTTTATTTAAAAATAAATATAAACCAAAATTCTTAATTTATAATATTTTAGCTTTTTTTTTGGCTTTTTTTCTAAAGCGGTTTAGCTTTTTCTGGGCTTTTTTTGAAACCAATATAGCTTCTTTTTTCGCCAGCTCATGGCAACACTGATTATTGGATATAATTATATTGACCTAACAAAAAAAATATTTTTTAAGCCGAATTTTTTTTTTCATCAAACAATTTTTTTGTTACAAATTCTTTAAAAAAAAAAAATTTTAAATTAAAAACGAACTAAAAAAAAGTTTCGAAAAAAAAATTTTGAAAAAAAAAATTTATTTTGTTTACCTAAAAATATTTAAACAAATTTATTTTAAAGTATAATTTGGTGAAGGGTATTATATTCGGCACAGTCTTACTTACTTGTTTTAGTTATTTTACTTAAAGGGGGTCATACGGCATGTATTGCTTGTGTTTTGTGCCATGTATTGGGACATTTTTCCAAATGTAAACATATACATACATTAGTGTGTCCCTTATTTTTCGATATGGTTTTTTTTTTTGTTGACGCATACCAGCTGAAAACTTTCGTATTGACCTAAAATACCACCAAAAATATTTTAGCTTGTTCTAAGAAGGGCAACCCGTGCCTACTAAGCGATTTGGTTTTGAGGTGCATTTCCAAGGGGAAAAAATTATTTTTTTTCCGTTTTTGTAAAAATTTTGCTATTAAATAATTACTTTTGCAATTTAATTTAAAATAATCGAAATGTCTACTAAATTGTCGTTTGAATAAGATATAAAAGGCCAAAATTGGTTAAAAAATCTTAAAGTTATTAAAAAATCGCCAGGCCATTAACGTGTCTCAGGCCACAAGAACAAGAAATGTAGGAACAAAATTAACATATTTTGAGAAATATTAAGATAAAAGCTTATTTTTACTTAGAATATATCCATATTTACTTGTGTATGAGTTTTTGTCTTCCTAGGATACCGTTAACCTATTCGCACGTATAACCAAAAAAATTTAATTTTTTTAACGGCAGTTTCAAAACTCCAATTTCAAATTTTTAAAAATGTTGTTAAACAAATTTCAGAACTTTTTGATCATCAAATTGGGATTTAATGAGAACATAATAGGAAATAAAGGGGTGTAAAAAGTATGACAATATCTCCTATAGTATCTCTCTACCTGCGATTTAAATTTTGCGATTTTCGAGAAAAACTAATTTTTTGGTCATATTTAGGCGAATGAGCCCAATTTCCTTATTGTTATGAGTTTTTAGTAAAACCTATTCAGAATATTATAGTCCAGGTAATTTAAAATGCAGTTTGAAAGTTTTACTTAAATCGGAAAACGTTAACCCTTAAATCGTGAAGGTCAATTTTTTAAATTTTTGGAATTTCTCATTGAAAGATAGCGAAATATTATACATGTATTTTTGGACCGATTTTGATGAAACTTAAGAAAAATATTACACAAAGTCTAGATTTACAACTACAGCACAACAAATTAAATTGACCCTAAATAGCACATGGGGTTAAAATGACGCTTAACTTTTAAAATCAAAATATGTTAATTTTGTTCCAACATTTCATGTTCAAGAGGCCTGAGACACGTTAATGTCGAATTTTTAATAACTTTAACATTTTTCAACCAATTTCCATCTTTTATATCTCCTTAGAACGACAATTATGTAAGCATTTTGATTCTTCTAAATTAAGTTGCAAAAGTAATTATTTAATGCAAAATTTTCACAAAAACTGAAAAAATTGATTTTTTTGCCCTTTTAAATGCAACTGAAAAATACAGCAGGCTTGCGGCACCAATTAACTTTATCCTATGGTCCTATACTTTTACACAACTTTTTTCTACAATACATAGAACAATTCTGAAGGGGTGACAATCAAAGTTCACATTTTTATATTTTTGGAACACTGTAATGACCATTTATAGGTCTAAAATTGGACATATTTCTGTTGAATTTGATGTGTATGCCAATATTTTTAATGGGTTTATGATCTCTGAAGTTATGGTCAATTTCGGATTGAGGCAAAACTATTTTTTAAATGTGATTTCCATTTATATACAATTTATTTATGAAGGAACTTGTTTGGATACCTGTATAGATAAGATATTTATGATAACGAACAATATTTATGTGCCAAATTTGATCGAAATAAGTATCTTCAAAATACCAACCTGTACTATGCGCACAATGTTTACGTAGACAGCCAGCCAGCCAGACTGACATCGTATAATCGACTCTGAAAGCGATTCTGAGTCGATCGGTATACTTTAATGTTGGTGTTCGTTTCCTCATGAATGGATGGCATTCCGAGGACATTTGTAGGCTGCTCGTACAGTCCTGAAAATCGTCATTTTAACTGCATTTAACAACGACGGTGACAAAACTAGAGATGAATGATTGACCAGTGTCCGGTTATTAATTTTTGCACTTTACAAACATCAGCACAATCTCAGAATATCCTCCCCACTAATGGTGGTGTAGGGTGCAAAACTGTTACAATTAAGTTTTTTAAGTAGCACATTTTGGCTTTTATTTGTTTTTAAATATAAATCTTTTGTGCATTCCAAATAACAAACAAAAAAGTTTAAACAAATAAGGGTTTATTTAGAATAATAAAAATTGGCTTAGATATGAAAAAAAAAACTTTAAACACAAATACACACGAAATGTGCACCAACTCATCGCGTTGTTTTATTACATAGAACTAACTAAAACACATTGAACAATGGGTTTTGCTGTTTTCTTCACTGTTTTGTTGAAAAGTAACACATACATTTACATAAAGCACAACACCCTCTCAACAATGGCTAACATATGGGGTTTGAAGCAGCACAAACCAAAAAAAAAATGTATAAAGAAGGTTTCAAATTTGTGTGTTTGCTGTAGCGATTGAGTATTGGCGGTGTGTTTTTGTGTGTGATCATATAAAAACAAATTCCAAGTTAAAAGTAGATTTTTCCTGCTTCCATTCACTTGAAATAAAAATAACAAAACGAAAAGTTTACAATTCATTGCTGAATTTGGCATTTGGCTGGCAGTGGCATAGAAAATAAAATTTTCTCTTACAATTTCTCTTCTTTTTTGCTGTAGTTTAAAGTTTTTTTACCCAACATTTTTTTTCCTCAACAACACATGCTGCATATATACTACACTTGCGTTATTTTGTTGTTTATTTTTTTGGTTTGCTTTCAATTGTTATTTTTTGTCCAACTGTCTGTTAGTTTGTTTGCCACACATTGTATTGTCTGCGTGCACATTGTAACATCAGTAATGGTGTTGACGATGATGATTGTTTGGTTTTTCTTTGATTTAACAGAAAAAAATTTAAATATCCTGTATAAAATTACGATTTTTTTTTAGAATTGCAAAAAACTTTAAACATTCAATGTTTAAGCATCATTAACCGAGGCTGGAAATTGAAAAGTGATGAAGTTCAATGAGGTATTCATATTTTTTTTGTTGGTTAATTACAGGATTCGACGGCGGTTCATGTATGTTTTTATTATACATATGGAGCAGGTATATGATAATTTTTCACTTTACATGAAACTGAATTAACTGACTAGAGTTTCATTTACTATAAATATTTATATCACATTTTTATAAACACTTATGCATTCAAATAATTTAATATACGAATACTTAATATTTAATTATTTGATTATTTTCTATTACTCATACGCACAAGTAGGAATTCATTCGTTTCATATCTGTGAAGAGTATTATTCTATGGGGACTTGAATCAGTTATGGTCCGAATGGAATAGAATTTGAACTGATCCTCGCAAAAGTTGGTAGAAAGATTTAGGTTCATATAAAACTTGTTAATGTCCAATTTCATTATGACATTAATTATTATAAGATAATTGGGCCATATCGCGTTTTAACAGCTAGATCGTCTTAGAATCTTATGAGGGCCCAGGTTATATATACTTTTTTGATGTATTACAAATATTTCGATACGTTACAAACGCAATGACAAAATCTATATACCCCCCATTTTTTTTGATGGTGGGTATAATAATTGTTAAAATTTACTTATTTTAAGTTAACAAGAAATACTAAAGGTGTCGCAAAATTATCATAAGATATAAATTTACCGGCAAAACAAATATTTTTACGTAATATGAAGGTAAATTATGATAAAGTTTAATGAGTTTGTATCAATTTAGTTTCAGAAAGGAGTTAACGAGTATCTGCATGCAACAAAATGTCGTTCATGTCACAAGAAACAACTTATTAAAAAAATTTATGCAAAATTTTCGAAAAGAATTGTGCATATCGGCATTTTCACGATCGCGAAAGCGACATTCGTACGTATTTAAAGTGAAAAATAAAGAAATCTCAGCAATTTTTTTTAGCAATAAACATAGTACCCCGAATGAGACAAAAAGTATAACTCGTTTTCCGCTACCTCAAGAATGCAAAAATCCGCGAATCGGAATTATTTTAAAATAAATTGAGAGTAGTTTTGTTGAAATGTTTGCATTGGTATTTCCCTTATACAACATCTTATATCACATTTTTATAAACACTTATATACTCAAATAATTTAATATACGTATACTTAATATTTAATTATTTGATTATTTTCTATTACTCATACGCACAAGTAGGAATTCTTTCGTTTCATATCTGTGAAGAGTATTATTCTATGGGGACTTGAATCAGTTATGGTCCGAATGGAATAGAATTTGAACTGATCCTCGCAAAAGTTGGTACAAAGATTTAGGTTCATATAAAACTTGTTAATGTCCAATTTCATTACGACATTAATTATTATAAGACAATTGGGCCATATCGCGTTTTTAACAACTAGATCGTCTTAGAATCTTATGAGGATATATGTATATTGAATACAGACTCCTCAATAAAAATACAAATTTTAAAATTCGCTTAACATTATTTTTTGAATAACTTAAATCAAATATTTTTACATAATATGATGGAAAATTCTCATTATGTAATAGCTGATAGTTCATGATGTTTAATAAATTAGTATCATTTTAGTTTCAGTTAAGTAAAGAAAGAAAGGAGTTAGCAAGTATCTATATACTACAAAATGATGTTCGTGTCATAAGAAACAACTTATTGGACAAATTTTCGCTAAATTGTCGAAAAATTTTGGACACGAACGCGACATTCGTACGTATTTAAAGTGAAACAAATAAAGAAATCTCAGCAATTTTTTTCTTATTTATATTTTACGGATAACATATTTGATTTGTCGATTTTGTCGAATGAGACAAAAAATATAACTCGTGCCTAGAGATGCCAAACAGGAAATCCCGTTCCCTTTCCCGAGCTTCGGGATTTTTAATTTTAAATCTCGGCGTATTCGGGATTTTCCAAATCCCGTTTTCCTTGAGTGGGGCTCTAGAAAATCAATTCTTCACCTTTTTTTGTAAATTGTCTAATTAAACTCAATTTAAATCCTCTTCAAATGAAATAGATTTTATTTCATATGAGGATCTCGAACAAAATTAAAATATTTCGATTGCTAAACGGCTAAAAGATAAGGTACTGTTACCAAAATAAAAGCTAAAAATTTTAAAAAATAAAGCATTTTTTAGTCATACACCCAATATTTTCCATTATATTTTTTGTATGGAAAATTTACAAATCTAGTTATGTAAACATTTTACGTGCTTTTTATAGAGGATGACATTTTAGAAAATCTTCTTTACCAAATCCCGAAATCAGTAACGATTGGCATCTCTACTCGTGCCTCAAAAATGCAAAAATCACCGAACCGAAATTTTTTAAAATAAATTGAAAGTAGTTTTTTTGAAATGTTTGCATTGAAATTTCCCTTTTACAACATCTTAGTATGATTTGCGGCATAGATTTTTCCACAATATCTAGCCGAGAAAAGATCACGCAAAAGTAGAATCGTACAGACTCATTTTCCTATTGTCTAATATGTCAAAGCTATTAGAGAACATACTCATGAATAAGTATCCAGTGGAAGGAAGGAAACACAGTACACGCAGAGAAAATATATAGTTGTCCATGGTTACTGTAACCATTTAAATAGTGTTACAAGTTTTTTAACAATATTATAGTCACAGTAACTATTTACATGATTGTGGTAACCATAATTTGGTTAATTTACGATTCACATGATTGTGTTAACCGTATATATGGTTACAGTAAACAAGTATATGTTTGTGACAACCATTCATATGATGAAGGACTTATCATATTATGTTGTTCTCGGCTTATGGATATCATAATCTGAGAACATATTATGATAAAATTATTCACCATATAAATGGTTGTCACAAACATATACTTGTTTACTGTAACCATGTATAAGGTTGACACAATTATGTGAATCTTAAGAAGGAATCTTTTTATGTTTTCCTTAACGCAGTGAAGGTGGAGTCCCCGAAGTCAGAATCCTAGGACCATTTCTATACCCTACACCACCATAGTGGGGAGGTATACCGATCAACTCAGAATCACTTTCAGAGTCGATTAAACAATGTCCATGTAAACATTGTGCACAAAATACAGTTAGGTAATTTTAAAGATATTTCTATCAAATTTGGTACATACATTTCTTTTATCCAATGGAAACTTGTTGAAAATGGTTCATTATTTCATCTAGCCCCAGTACACATGTCCTCCCGAAATACTGTTTAATTTATATAGGTATCGGTCATAATAAGTCGTAGCTCCCATATAATTTGCGCTTACGAAAATCACTTTAACGTCCATAAATCACACATAAATTTTGGTATCCACATAACATTCAACAGAAATAAGTTTCATATAGACATAAATCACGCGAACTAATTTCATGGCTATCGGTCCACAATTAGTCATAGCTCCCATATAAGGCCAATAATTGGTCAGCTTATGAAATGAGTGTTTGAAAAGTATTCCACGCCTTTTAGGTGCCTACTTATGGGTTAGCAAAGTTTTAATTTGTGGAAAAATCAAAGTGTGTCTCGAGCCACTTTGTTATAATGGTCTCGGGGTATTGATAGCAAAGGATTATCTAGATACCGGAACGAGACATTGGAACAGGAAGAAAATCAAATGAAAATTTTACCACTAATAGAGCATAGTTATGCCTCTTTTAATTTGTTTGTTGATGGAAATATTTTTTTTGGTGAAAATTAATATGTAAACAATAAAAACTAAAGGGAAAATGTTATTAAAAGTACCTAAGAATAAGAAAAATAAATTTTTAGTTTTCAGTTGAATTTTCCCATAACAATAGGCTAACTGAAATTATGTTAGTATTATACAAATTTAGACATTTTGTTAATTATAATGTAAGAAAATCTCATATGTTTTTGAACATTTTTATTTTTGTTCACGGTGGACCATTTTGTGGAAATGCCCATATCTATTTCATTTAATTAAATAAAAGAAATTTTAGCCAACTGTATATACATAAATTCTTCATTTGAAATCATTGCTCAGCATTTTCAAACTGGTAATTTAAATTCAATTTCAACCGAGAAAGCATTGATTTCTGTGCAAATTTTCAACTTTAATTGTATTTATCTTTACACATTTTAAACTTGAGTTTTAAAATCAAACATTTTTACATTCACTTTCTTTGTTGTTTTTTTCTATGTTCAATTGCACTGCAATAGAGCTGTGAAGGGAGCATTTAATGCATTAAAGACATAAATCTCAAAAGTTCAACACTTGAATCAATGTTGGTGTTAAGAAACGGAGAGAGGAAAAAAAAAAAGAAAAAATACAAAAGAAAAGAACATTAATTTTACGAAAAACAACATAAATTCAGTTTTGTAATTATTTCTGGAATTAGTTGAAACAGAGTTTAAGGTAAAACTGCAGTAAGGTGATGATGATTCTTTTAAATACATAAATATAAGAGCACTCACACTCACTACATTAAGGATGCCCGGTTTGTATTAAGGACAAATAAGTAGTCAAAGTACCCAAAGAAGATGAAAGTTTAGTTTGTTGAGGAGACCATTTATCAAAAATTTTGTCCTGGCGGTTTCAACACATTCTCAGAAATTTTGTGTAAGTTCAAAAATATTCGAACTTTTGTAAGTTTTAGCAAAAATTTTAATTTTAAGTCCTTTAAGCTTTCAAATTATGCTTGAGCACCCATTAAAATAAAAAAAAAACCTTTTTTTGGGACACACTAATATATGTATATTAGGGTGGCCCCCAGTTTGGTGAACATTAGTAAAAAAAATCATCCTGAAAATTTTAAGTAAATCGGTTGGGGTTAAGACGTGCCGCACGCCCTCTGAAGTTTTGAGATGCATTTACAAGGGGAAAAAATGCATTTTTTTCAGTTTTTATAAAAATTTTGCCATTAAAAAATTACATTTGCAATTTCATTTAAAATAATAGAATTGTGTACGTAATTTTCGTTAAAATGAGACATTAAAAACAGAAATCGGTAAAAAATTAAAAATCGGCAGGACATTACCGTGTCTCAGGCTACTAGCACAAGAAATGTACGAACAAAATTAACATATTTTGATAAATATTAAAATAAAAGTTCATTTTTACTTAAAATATATACATATTTACTTGTATATGAGTTTCTGTCTTCATAGGATACCGTTAACCTATTCACAGGTATGACCAAAAGGCAGTTTCAAAACTCCTTTTTCAAATTTTTTAAAATATTGTTAAACAAATTTCAGAATTTTTTTTATCATCTCATTGGGATTTATTAAAAATATAATAGGGAATAAAAATGTGAAAAAACTATGAAAATATCTCTCATAGTTTTTCCGTACCTGCGATTTAAATTTTGAAATTTTCGAGAAAAACCAATAATTTGGCCATTTTTTTGCGAATGAGCTCTATTTCCTTACTGTTGTGAATTTTAAGTAAAACCTATTCAGTATATTATAGTCCAGATAAATATAAATTGGAAAACATTAAACCTTAAATCTTGAAGGTCAAATGTCAAATTTTTAAAAATTTGAAAATGGATTTTTGAAACTGACGTTAAATTTTTTTATTTTTTTGGTCAAACCTGCGAATAGTTTAACGGTATCCTACGAAGTTAAAATCTTATATACAAGTAAATATGGATATATTTTAAGTAAAAATGAGCTTTTATTTTAATATTTATTAAAATATGTTAATTTTGTTCCTACATTTCTTGTTCTAGTTCCCTGAGACACTTTAATGACTTGGCGAATTTTTAATAACTTTAACATTTTTTGACCAATTTCTATTTTTTATGTCTCATTATAACGCAAATTTCGTTTATTAAGGGCCACCCTAATGTATATGCATGAAAACATTCTCACATTGAATGCACTCAAGAGGGTATAAAGAGCAGTGATTATGGCAACAACTATTTACTTCCGTTTTCTACAGTTTATTGATAAATTCCGGTTAAAATAGGGGGATCTTTAAAGAAGGTAAATGAGAACAATAAAAGAGGAAACACTACAACGATGATAAAAGAAATCAATAGACGAAAGCAAATCCCCTACAAACACACTACATATAATTAGTTTAATGAGAAACAAACACATGCACAATTTTTAAATCATTCCATAAAGAGAAGATATTATTTGTGTGGTTGAAAAAAGCTGTAGATATTACTAGGGAATATTTACTTAATTTCAATTAAAACTGAATTTTTTCTAAGAGTGAGTGGTTTTTATTTTTGATATTTTATTTATGTGCTGATTTTCTATAGCGAACGTGTACTTTGAGTGGAAATTTAACATGTGTTTTGTTATTGTAACAAAATACATGTAAAACGTCCACTCAAAACGCTAATACGATATAGAAAAACAGCACATTAAATTCAAATGTCAACAACTTCGTTGGATTTTTAGAAAAAAAAATTTGCAGAAATTATATATTTTCTATTTCAAATTTGACCCGACGATCATTAAAGTGAGTAAATTTTTGAAGGTTAAAAATAAATCTGGAATTAGTTGTAAATAAGTCTTGACTTTAAAAGGCATTTTTGATGATCTAGCACCTTATATTGATACTGATAGAAAAACTTACATTCATACCCTAGAACGTAAATTTTAAAACCATTAAAATCATACAATTTTTTGTTTAGTTCTACACAGCTTCTACATTTTAAGGAAGGCCCTCCTAATGAACACAAATTTACGGACAAGTTAAAATAATAAAACAATAATCTAAACAAAAATTCACTGAAACTGAATACAAAAAAAAAAACAGAAAACAAATAAACACTCGTACAATTTTCTATGATTTTTCATTACCTTCTTCTTAGGTTTTGGAAGGTTTACAAAAAAACTATATGCAGTGAAAAAAGAAAAACAATTGGTTTATTGTATTTAATACTTAATAATGTGGCAGACCGCCCTTGCCTCACATTTGTTGTTGTTGTCGATTTTGTTTGCTTTTGTTTACTGCATACATATATGTATTGTGTCTTAATAACAACAACCAAAATAGCATCACAATACGTAAACCAAATACAACAACTAATATACACATTATTTAATGGTACTAAACTAAAGCTCATACAATTTTAAAGTTGAATCAATCATTTTCAGTTTGATGCACATCAGCAACACCATAGTGCAGCCTTATACACACACACACCGTACATACCTACATCTATACAATGGAGATTCTCGTACTTACTCAGCGATCTATGTAAGTGGAACGATTGGGAATTGTTTAAAATACATATATCAATATGCATTTTATGCATTGTTAAACTTAGGGCATTGTGCCAATTTTTCCGATTAAGGATGAGGTATTACCCCTATATTCACTTTCAGCTCGATTATCATTACCGCTAAGCTACCGCTACCAAAATGACTGCAATTGCCGTTACATTTAAATACCGTTACCGCTCTTCTGTAAATAAATTCAAATTATGAAAATGCAAAATACATAACAGCAAATACAGTAACCGAAATAAGCCAAAAAAAAAAACAGTTACCGAAATTACATAAATTATCGTTGCCGTTATCTTCTAACCATTTCGAAACGCTAGATAACCTTGGGTATTAAAGATTGTTTTTATTTTTAAGGCCAATCTATGCTGTTATGTACTGAATATGACAACTTTAGCAGCATCAAATAGCACTGTTTTTGTAGCAAATTCACGTCTTCCCAGCAGGAGATACCCATTGTACATGAAGAAAATCCATTGTGGCATTCGCTGATGAAGCCATTTTGTTCCAGCTTTTGGATATATACCTTAAAAATGCCGAATTTTTTTCAAATTTTTGCATTTACTTTAAACATTTGTAAAATATAAATTTATTCAAAGTATTGGCCACAGATTAATACATATGTATGTATTAGAGTGTCCCAAAAATTTTCTTTTTGGAATTTTGAAACGCATACCCTCTATTTTTTTATATATTAAGTTTCATCAAAATCGGTCCAAAAATATATATCATTTCGCTATTTTTCCATGAGATATTCCAAATATTGAAAAATTTAACTTTGACCTTCTCAATTTAAGGGTTGGCGTTTTCCGAATTTAGTAAAACTTTCAGCCTATATTTGAAATTGCATAAACTATAATATTCTGAATAGGTTTTACTCAAAGTTTATAACAGTAAGGAAATTCGGCTCATTCACCTAAATATGTCCAAAAAATTCTCGAAAATCGCAAAACTTAAATCGCAGGTACGGAAAAACTATAGGAGGTATTGTCATACTTTTCCATATTTTTATTCCCCATTATGTTCTCAATAAATCCCCATGTGATGATCAAAAAATTCTGAAATTTGTTTAACAAAATTTTTAAAAATTCGAAATTGGAGTTTTGAAACAGCCGTTAAAAAAAAATATTTTTTTTTGGTCATACCTGCGAATAGGTTAACGGTATCCTACGAAGACAAAAAACTCATATACAAGTAAATATGGATATATTTTAAGTAAAAATGAGCTTTTATGTTAATATTTATCAAAATATGTTAATTTTGTTCCTACATTTCTTGTTCTAGTGGCCTGAGACACGTTTTAATCAATTTTTGTGTGTTTATATCTTATTAGAACGACAATTACGTACACATTTCGATACTTTTAAATTAAATTGCAAAAGTAATTTTTTAATGGCATAATTTTTACAAAAACTGAAAAAATTGAATTTTTTCCCCGGGTTGCAATTATGATTGAAAGACAAAATTTCATATTTATAGGGTATGCATTCCAAAAAAAAATGTTTTTGGACACTCTAATATGTTATGCAACAAATGACAGTTGTCAAAAAAGTTATATCGAATCGTATGGTTATTTTGACGTTACACAACCGCTTTTCAATGATTGTGGTATATAGAGCAGAGGGAACATAAAATTTTCAGTAAGCAAGGAGTGTACCTCTTTCCAAACCACAACCATTTTGACATTTTCTTTTGTTTGTTTTCTATTGCCATAATACTGAATCTAGCTGATTGATAGCTGTATAATTTTTTTTTAAAAGAGAAGTAAACTCAGGCAATTAATATGCCTATATATAATTGTGTTACTTTCTTTGGAAAGGGGATAGAGAGTAGAAGAAAAGGTGGTGAAAGGAGAAGAAAAGCTTTTTAATTGACAACTCTGCAATTGCGCGTTATGTTTGTTATTAGTGCAGGTTGCAGCGCCTGTGGTGGTGAGATGGCGCATTAGTCAAGCCAACAAGCTTTATTTAATTATTTTACTTCGGTGGCGTTTTATTATTTTTAGTAAACTATTAGTTATTAGTAAACTAATAACTATTACAAACTGATGTTGTTGATTGGCAGCGGCTGGGAATCGAACCCAGGCCACAAATACCATATTAAATTAATGATCATGGATTCCGAGCCAAAAAAAACTGCTAATCTTTTGAGGCCAAAAACGAATCAATCCAATATAGGATACTCTGTTACAAAGTGTATTCTAGAGAAAGCGTTCTGCATCGATCGAAACAAATAGTAGTTGGTTGGGGCACGGACTGCACAACACAGCGGGTGAGGCAAAACTTCCCAACCACTTTGTGACGACCAAAAGTCATGTGTTTGTTTTTGGCTCACATGAGAATTAATTTATATTTTTTTGTTTTCAACACTAATTACACTATGCAACAAATGAAGACTTTTGGAAAAACACAAGATCATGACAGTATAGGTTCGACTCTACTACCAAGGGGTAGTAAAACTCTATACTCAGTTTGTCCATTTTGGTGACCGATTTTTTTTTATGGCCCCCCAAAGTTTCTGAAAATCAGTTGGGCCTCTAAAAAAGGTGCCATCAGTTTTTGGTTAACAGTTAATTCAGACTTTGCGATACGGCTTAACTTTATATGGCAATAATATAGCTAAGAGCCCGGCAAATAAATTTTGTTAAAATTTGTTTCCAAAAAATAGCTTTTTCGTGCACTTTTAATGAAAAAATATAGGAAGAAATTTTTTTTTTTACTTTTTTTAGAATAACTTCCAGGGACTCCTAATTTTTCAATAACAATATTTTGCAAAGTTGTAGCTACGGTAAATCTGAATAACTCTTGTGAACATATCAATGCAATCCGAACATATCTAGGCATTCTAAATAGCTTTCAAAAACCATTTTATAGCTTAAACATTTTATTTTTTTACTATTTTTTGACTATAAAACAAAATTTGTTTGTTAAAAATGTATGTTCGAGTGTATACTTGCGCTGGAATAACGAAGAATGGGCAAATCATTATCGGTATGATCCGGGCGCATCACTTTATCCAATCTTGATCACGCAAGACCGGCTTGATGCAAGATATGAAAAAACATCAACATTTTTGAAACTGGGCAAGGTTTGTGGAGCTTCTGAAGAGTAAATATAAGCTTTTTATATAAGTTTTTGATATCGGTGAAAACCTTATGACTTAAAGATTGACATTTTAGTGAAATGAATTAATTTTGTGATTTTTCGGACGTCATTTACCTTAAACACTAACAATATTATAAAATGGTGATTTTCCATCAAGAAAAATAAAAACTTTGAATCAATGTAAAATTTGAACAGTTACAGACATCACAATAAAATTTGGAAGTAATATAGATCTAAATGTTCTTAAGTCAATGGCATCACTAATGTTGCCATTCTTTGAAATTCCTAAAGCGGGGAAAATGTGTTCGAAAAACTGAGTTTTTTTTTTAAAATAGCCCACTTTGACGTTATTTACAGTATGATAGTAAAAACGTTTTGTACGTATATAAACAATATATAGGGGTATACAAATATGACGAGCTTTTGAGGATCGGTACTTTGCGTTTTTAGAATTTTTTACTCAAACCTATAATTTTGTTTCAAAATTGGCCAAGTTTGGATAGGGCTGGGGGGTACAATGTCCGCTTAAGTTAGTCAAGTTTTACTTTATACGTCTTTGCATTAAGTTATCTTTCCAGATCATAAAAAATGTGTATAGTCCCGAAGAAAATTAGTTTTTTATAAAAGAGAAAATATGGGGACTCTTTTGGGAAAAAACTTAAAAAACACAAGCATACAAAATTGAAATATATAAAAAGATGCTTCAAGTTTGTATGCGTGTAACTTTTTATATTGTTATCAGGATTATTTTATTTTCTTTAGAAATTTATCGCAAATATACGTCATATATAGAAAACAAATTTCGACCTTTCGTAGTCCCATCATATACAAAATACAAAAAAAAGATCGAGCAAAATAAAAAAAAAATTAAACCTAAATATCTCTTGAATTAAAAGAGATACCTACAGTTAAAAGCATATTTTTGTAGACCTTCTCAAGGACTATCTACATTTTAATTTCAGCTCATTCGGATCATAAATGGCTTTTTGGCGATTTTTTTTAAATGTGTGACATTGAGGGTCCACTCACTGATCCCCATTCCGAACACCTCAGCCGACTAAATAATACAGCACAACATAGAAGTGTGGACTTGATCATACTATTTTAACAAAAAATCTTTGTTTTAGCGTCAAAAAGTAGTAAAAACGAAAATTGTTAAGCTACAAAGTGATCTTTATGTGCTATTTAGAGTGACTAGACACGTTCAGAATGCATTGATATGTTCTCAAGAGTTGTTCAACTTTACCGTAGCTACAACTTTGCTAAATATTGCTAGTGAAAAATTAGGAGACCCTGGAAGTTATTCTAAAAAAAGTAAAAAAAAAAAATTTCTTCCTATATTTTTTCAACAAAAGTGCACGAAAAAGCTATTTTTTGGAAAAAAATTGTAACAACATTTATTTGGCGGAATCTCACCTATATTATTGCCATATAAAGTTAAGCCGTATCACAAAGTCTGAATTAGCTGTTAACCAAAAACTGATGACACCTTTTTTAGAGGCCCAACTGATTTTCAGAAACTTTGGGGGCCCATAAAAAAAAATCGGTCACCAAAATGGACAAACTGAGTATAGGGTTTTACTACCCTTTGGTAGTAGAGTCGAACCTATATAGTCATGATCGTGTGTTTTTTTCACTGTTGCACTGTGTTATTATCCACCACTGTCATAGTTTTATTGTCTTTTAGTTAAGCGCCATCTATGGTTCAGTAGGGTAATAAAAAGAGAAATAATACGATAAGATATAACTCCACCACATGATCATAATTTAAAACAACTATGTATAGTATACGTTACGTGTGTGTGTGTATGTGTATTGTATTATGTTGTCTGCTGCACTATAAAATGAGGGAACTTGCACAGTAGAAGTTAGTTAGTCTGTGGCCGGCGACAAGGTAAGACCTTATTTATTTGGGTGTGGAGTTTTACTTCCGTCAGATAAATAAAGTGAGCAAGAAGATAAGAGGTTTTACCCAATCTTTAAGCACCTCCTGTCGTCGAATCAAGTGGCCAGCGACTAGGTAATACCTTAATTATTTGAGTGTGCAAGAGGATAAGAGGTTTTACCCGATCCTCGAGCATTCCCAGTCGTCGCATATTTATATTAGGTTGGGAGGGCATTTTATTTCCGCCAGCTCTAGTATAAATTGGCCTGTGAATATAAGGGGCGTTCTGTGGTTTTACCCAAGTCCCCATATACTCACCACTATTGCCCTGGTGTAAAGACAAATTGTTGTGAGAGTGTAGTGTGTTACCGTCAGTGTCGCGTGTGGAAACAGTTAGTTTAAGATTTGAATATAAGAATAAAATACGTATTATAACGTTTACCGAAAAAAAATACAAACGGTGTTTTTTTTTCACATAAATTTTGTAACGAACCCTGGAAGCCGAGAGCTTTATCCCAGCTAAAGGTGAAAAATCAGTCGTTACAACTTTGTACTAAATACTTTTCAAAAGATATTGCAACATGTGGCGGAATATTACGGTTTTTTGTTTGGCCGCATATTCAGGATGTTTTTCGGCCAATGCTGGCATCCAACGAATCAGTTGCATTCGATACAGGTTTCCTGATCTAGCCTGGTCAGATTTCATCAGCTGATAATAGATAGGACTCTTGTGCTCCCACCAAATGTAAAGAATTGTTATTTGGCTTTGGTATCGATTCGGCTGGTTCTTGTGGCTTCACTTCTCTTACGCTTCGGGTTATCGAAATGGATCCATTTTTTATCCCAGGTAATTTTTGGGTGCAAAAGTGATTTTCTTTTGTAGCGTAAGGATGGTTTGCTGTTGAAAGTGGATTATATATCTATGATTTCACCTAGCCCCCATACAAATGTCCCCCCAGAATACTGTTTGAGTTGTCATAAATATGTTGATTATGTGACAATCCTGATAAAATTTTGCACAAAGTATGCCGCAAATCGGGCAACTTTTTCTCTAGGCCCCATTAAAGATCCCTCCCCCCTCAGAAAATGACTTGAACATTCATAACTGTCTTATGATAATTAATATCGTAATGAAATTGGACATAAACAAGTTTTATATGAACATAAATATTTCTACCAATTTTTGTGAGGATCGGTGCATAACTGATCATAACCCGCATAGATTCCCTATATCATGTTATAGTCCAAAATGCCCACATATATAAGATTTGGCACATCCAAATATAACATTCTTTCTTTTTTTTCTAGAAAAAAATATGACGTAACTTTCGAAAGAACTTATGAAGCAGCACACGTATATTTATGAGCATTTACTGTGCTTAAATATAGTAGTTTTGGTGTTTTCCTAAAAGTGTTTGTGTGTGTTAATATTATTGGCTGGCAAAACTCTTCTACGCTGTTGAAGATGCTGCTTCTGTAAAAAGTATTGTTGTTGCTGGGTATTGCAACCATAAACTACAGGAGATTATATAAACATACAAACAAATACCACTATGCGAGTATATATATGTATGTATGTCTGTCTGTCTGGTTTTCTATTTTTTTAGCTCTGTTGTTTTTTTGTATAGAGCATTGTAGCTTGTATATCCAGGGTTTACTTACTCTATAGTTATTTTACTTTACGTTTTTAATTTTTTTTAAATAATTCTTTATAGTATACTATACTCGTACATAGGGTTCGTTTCATATTTATAAATGTCAGTTTATTTATTTTTTTGTATATATCTTTATTAGAATTTCTTAAATTGTTGAAATTATTTGAGATTGTTTTTCTAGTTTAGATTTCCTATCGATTGATATAATTTTTATATTCCCATCATTTTATTGGTGGTTTTTTCATTCAGTTTGTAGCATATCTCAATGTTCAATCCCGAAATCCCGGTAAATTTTGAGAGAATTCCCGAATTTCCTTACTTTTATGCAATGTTTTTTAAAATTGACTTTCTCTAAAAGATACTAGCTCCAAAACAAAAGCAGAATATTCATACAAAAAAAATATTCAACCCAAATAGACCAATAATAAATTCATATTCAAATTATTCCAAAAACTCTGGAATGTTCAGGGCTGTCCCAGAATTCTGTTCCGATCAAAACTAGAATTATATTATTATTTTGCTTTTTGACAAAGAGTAAAACGAAAATTTTTGGAATAAAACCACCTAATAATTTGCTTAATATTATTGGGTTTTCTTCAAGTTTTAATTAACATATTTACTTAATGTTTTATTTAATAAGCAAAACATTGCCAATTTAAATTTAAAAAAAATTAAAATATTTATTTTTTGCAAATTAACAAAATTTATTAGAATCTAACGAAGGTAGAACAAAATCTAATGGAAATTGAAGCCATTCCGATACAAATGTCAACTGGTGACAGGTTTGTATATAACCAAAATTAGTGGTCAGTTTATCTCTTTATATTAAATTTTTATTGAATTTTTTTTTATTTGTATCCAATTACATTTTAAAACCAAAAAATTTTTTTAGCTATTTAATGAAGTCTACATTCTTAAAATTTAATAATTTGTTCCAAGCAGGAATTCCCGGGAAATTTCAAAATTTATCCCTATTTCGTGGGAAAAGAAAAACTTTAATTCTGGGTCATCATAAGATTCTAAAATGATCTGGTTATGTGCGTCCATCAGTCTGTCCATTAAAAACAAGATAGTGCCCAAAGGAAAACAACTACCAAGTATTTCTCACGAAAAAAAAAAAATTATTGAACTTTTAAAAGAAAAATTATTTGCTCATATACTAGGGTGATCGATTCTTCGACATTTTTTAAGAAACCGGTTTTCGGTTTCTTCGAAAAATTGCAATTTAATATAAACCGGTTTCGGGTATTTAATAATAACCGGTTAACCTTCGCTTTACCAAAGGTTTTTTATGTACATGGTTTACCAATACCCACCCGGGTGACACTTCACTTCTATAAATATATGCGACGAACGAAATTTTAAAAAATTGAAAAAACCTTATAAAAAGTTTAAAATGGTTCTATTAAATTCTATAGAACTCTAGAATTTGTTCAGTGAGTACAAATTTCATTTAAATCGAAACAAAATTAAAAAATATATTAAACCAATAAAATCGATGTGGTCACCCGGGTCACAAATAAATTGGTAAAGCGAAGGTTAACCGGTTTTTTTGACAAAAACAAGAAAAAACGTTTTAATTATTAACCCATTAATGACTGACCCCAGAATCCGTTGTCCGATTTTGATGAAATTTTATACATACAGTACATATGGAATTTATATTGCCGAGGATATTTTTAATTTTTTTTAAGTGACATACCTGAGCCTGCTGGGTATTTTTCTACCCACTTCGGCATATATGGGTTCTAAAGTGTATGTTTTTTTTTTTAAATTAGCATTTTTTTCGATGTTTTGATGATTACGTTGTAGATTTAGTAATACCTACAGGCGCGGATCCAGAGGGGGGTAATAGGAATCCCCCCAAAAAAAAAATGAAAATTTGTCATATAAAAAGGAAAATGCAGATCAAAGTTTAAATTCCAAATCTAACAAACCGAATCCCCCACCCTAATGGTTGATCATATAGATGGTGAAAAGTTAAAACCATAACTTGTTGTGTTATGTTAACGATTTACCATCAAGAGATCTACATAAGTCTGGCTTGATAAAAATATTGGTAAATTTTTTGATAGATTAAAAGAAAAACAATAATAAGTCGGTAAAAATTGACAAGGTTCTAACATTTATCGAAAATTCTTCAACATCTTAAAGTTTTAATAGTTGTTGGCTAACAATTATAAATGGATGAGGAAAATAATGACGCAAACCACAGATATTTTCCATCAGATAAGGTTGATACTTTTAGAAAATATTATAATGTCTGATGAAATTCAAATAACTAATGAAAATACTGGTAAGTCTGAGATGGAGTGTAATTATTAGATCTAAAGTTGTATCTTGACGTTGAAAATAATGGAAATGTTGATCTCCATAAGTCTAGGAAACATTATATAGAAAATATATGGGGTTATTTGGAATTTCTACATCACTAATAATCCTATTTCACTTTTCTCTGACTATTATTAAAACCATGGTAACACAATAGTGGTTCTGGTAAAGTTTTCATAAATGAATAACAAATTGAGGAGGACACTACCCAGCACTTCGACAAGGACTCAATACACCACTAAAATACACTAATTTTCACTATTGTCTAAACAGCTGGTTGACACTAACTTGTATGTATTGGGTCATTCGTCAAGAATGTACTCGTTGTAATACAGAGTGGTGACAGTTGTTACTTAAATATTCCCAGGTATTGCATGGCGGAGGCAGTCGTCACTTTACTGGTCCTAAGAAATCTAGATATGGGGACATTTGACACTTGTTTTTTTGTATTGTACTTCAGAAAGCAGTTATTTAACCTGTGATAATAAATCGGATGCAAAGTAAATTGTCCATTTGCAATCAACAAAATGTAGCTACTGTCTCCAAAGAGTCAATAGGGTCTACATACCCTACTTCTTGTAGACCCCACAAACTGTGGGGTCTAAAAACCCCTACATACATGACTATAATTTTTTCCAACATAAGATAATCTAAATATTTTATGTAGTCATGTATTCTCATACTTTTCCATGTTTTTATTATGATTTTCTAAAAAAAAACTAAATTTTTACTTGAAAAATTAAATTCATATTTCATATGTTTTAGAACCCACATATGCCGAAGTGGGTATTTTTATACCCAATCCACAAAATCGTACTTATAGCTTAGGAAAGTGGGTCTAATAACTTGGCTATTTTGTTTACTGATAGAAGACATCTAAGACTACTAGACACAAGGAGGTCATTGGGGACTTTCAATCAATTTTTTATAGCCGTTTATTTTCGAATTTTGTGATTTTGTAAAATTGCTCAAATTTGGCCCACTAGCTCCGCACCAAAGAATGAACTAATATTACAGAAAAAATTATTTTATGTAGTTCGATTCTTACTTTATCTATTCCGAAAAAAATATTTTTGATATCGCTCTCCTAGAATTTTCTAGAACTTTTCAAAAATTGCTCTATTTTTGGATATTTTTCCACCCATTCGGCATTAATTGGTTAAGTTTGAAAATTTTAAATTGTCTTAAGGCCCTATCGTTTTTCAGATAACGTGTTTTATAAGCTTACGATAGCGTTCAGATTTGATGTGCCTCAGCAAGATGAGTTGGGGTAAAATGATCTCGTTTTCCACTTACAAAAATTAACCCGAATTGTCTCCATTTGTCCATGTGGACACATAAATAAGCTGTTGCAAAAAGTAAGCATCAAGTGCAAACATATTTCTTTAGAATAATATAATACAATTGTATAACAGTAAATAAATTGAACTTAATTATTTTATTTATGTCACACAAATTAAATGTCTCTACAAAAAAGTTCTGGGACAATTCGGGTTAATTAAAATAGTTTTTAAACCCTATCGCTTCGGTGCGAGGTACTAAAAATTGACGGAACAAAATAGGAGATTTTGTGAAATTTTCGAACGGTCCTTAAAATTTTTGCGTTTAAAAATTACCAATAATAAAAAAATTTAAAAGGAAATAAAAACTCTCTCATTTTTTTGTTTTTAAATTTTAGGAAACTAATAAAGAAATAAACCCTGAATTATGAATTTTTGCAATATAGATACAATTTTTGCATATAGATAAAAAATAGGTCAAACATCGAGATAGATGTGGGGTTTTGCTTACATCTCATTTGTATGCCGATTTTCTCGATTTTAAATAGCAATCGAACCGGGACCATAGCGTATATATTGATGTATGAATCATATACATATGTAACATATTTGGGGACTACGGATTTCAACATACATTCGGACATGACATGCTATATCGACTCCGCTATCTATTATCTATATCCAGAATATACATATATACTGCCAATTGTCGCAAATAAAGACTGTAGAAATTTCAAACGGAATGACAAAACCTTGTCACTGATGGTGAAAGATATAATAAAGAAAAAACTGGTGTTATAAATATGAAACGCACCTTATACAAATTTTACTTGTTCCGGATTATTTTACTATTTTAATGTTCTTAAGTTGGTTTGTGTTGTTCATTTTTGTTAGTGTTCTTGTTATTGTTGTTGTTAGGACACTGTTTGTGGTGTTGTTGTTGTTGTTGCTGCTAGATGGATTTTGTTTCTCTCTTTTTTTTTGGTATTCTGGTGTTAATTTTTGTTGGTTTATAAAGTTATTGCTACGCCAATGCACAACTAGTTACAATTTTGCACACACACTCTACACTTGTGCTCTCTATTTCAAATTCATTATGAAGCCATGTTCAGTGTTTGAGTCATCGTACCAAACAATGGTGACTGTATAACACCTCTCCATACACCCTACCCTTGCTGTAATGTATTAGCGCAACACCCTCTCTCCTTCATATTGTTCAAACACTTTGTTTTATTGCTCGTTTGTTATGGTTACTAATCTTATGTTAACCTTATGCAGCCCTTTTTTGATTCATTTCAAGTTTGGGGTTTTTCCACAGTCTTCCTTGTTTTTTATTATTTATTTTACTCTTTTTAAGTACCGTTAACGAGCAAAAACTAATAAGTTTTTAAATGAAAACGGAAGAATTTGCTGTATATTTTTTTGTTCGCCTTCCTTCCGTTTCCTATTTTTTTTCTTCTTCATCATTTTGCTTTTGTTACAGAGCTGTTATTGCTATTGTTTTTTTTACCCCATTTCTTATTGTTATCGTCGTTATCTTTCATAAAATACGTATAGTTTTATATGTTTTTTTTTTCAGCGTTTTGTCCTCAGTTTTTTTATTGCTTTTCATTTTGTTGTTGTTGTTTCTGTCATCTTGGTGCAATAGTTCATTTTAATCTTCTTGTACTTTTAAACAGGATCTTAAAAGTCATTTTTTTTAATGTTCATTTTAGTTTTAATCACTTTTCTGTCGTCATATTATTCGATGACTTTATCATTGTTCAAGTTCATATTTATGTTCTTGTGTTTTTTTTTATATAGTTTTTCTTTGCTTAAGTTTGTTTCGTTTTTGCTTGCATTACATATTAACAAGATTGTTCAGATTTGTGTTTTTAAGTTTATTGACAGTTTAAATTATTTAAAACATGAATAAGGTGATTCAGTTAACTGCTTATTGTCTTCTAATTAATAACACTAATCAGCAAGAGTTTTTTAAATATTATACTTATATTTTCAACCGAACTCAAAGGGACTTTTGGGACGAGAATTTGATAAAAGAAATAAATTTTTGAACCTCTACTCTTTGGAATTTGATAATATTTAGTATACATGATTCTAGTGGTCATCCAAAATTTAGGGATCTCCAGAATTTCGAAATTTTGGTTTTAATATAGGTTTAAAGATAATATTTTTAATAAAAGATCTTCCGAATTTTGGCACTTGATAGCGGCCATATTTTTTAGGCAACATCTGTGGATTTGGCTGTAATTTATTCAGTTTGTTTTGAGAAATCACCACGGATGCAACAACGCGTGCAAATGATAAAATTATTTTATCAAAATGCATGTCCAGTTTTTCATAAAAAACATCATCAGCGATTTGGTCTGGATTTCGGTCCACATTGCTCTGAGAAGGGCGTTGGCCACGCCATCACCGTAAAGCAAGAACTATTTGAGAGCATGATCATCTCATTAGACTTTTTCTAAAGCGCAGTCACAAACCACAGAGGTCCTTAAAGACATTTGTGCGGCAGAGTCATTAAAAATTTGACATTTCTGACATTTGCACAATGATATATTACATACATAATGGCATCGATAAGCCTTTCAAAATAATCGAATACGTATTTTTTATGACCTACACCACTATTGTGGGGAGGGTATAATGCGTTTGTGCAGATGTTTGTAACGCCCAAAAATATTAGTCTAACACCCACCTTAAATTATACCGATCAACTTAGAATCACTTTCTGAGTCGATTAAAGATATTGAAGATATTGCGATCAAATTTGGTACATATAATTTTTTTGGCCCAAGAACCAAGCCTATTAAAACTGGCTAAAATCGGTCCATTATTTCACATAGCACCCATACAAATGTCCAGCCGAAGTTGGACTTTATCGGTCATAAATGTTTAATTTATATATGTATCTCCACAAATTTTGCTCCAAATAAGTTTTATATATTCGAAATTCGTGCAACCAAATTTTGTTACGATCGGTCCATAATTAGCCATAGCTCCCATATAGACCCGCTTCCGAAAATCACTTAAACGTGCACAAATTTCTTAAAAATGTTGGTATACACACAAAATTCACCATAAATAACTTTCATGTAGACATAAATCACATCACCTAATTTCATGGTGATCGGTCCATAATTGGCCATAGCTCCCATATAAGGCCCACTTCCGAAAATCACTCACGGAATATAAATTATTGAAATTTTAAAAGAAAAATGTTTTTGCTCATTTACTTGGAGTACCTTCTTACTTGTTTTTATTTAAAATTTTGAAGATAAGAGGGGCTTAAGAACTCTTTAGATGCATGCAGAATACCTTAAGTAAAACTGGCAATAGCTTTAGCACTCTTAGTCAGCCTTTATCATATTTAATCTCATATTAAAGCTTATGAATCGTAGACTTTAAAAGATTCTTTTAGAAATCCATTTATTACAAGAACGGGATTTAGCATAGAAAATCCTTATTGCTTAAAAAGAAGAATGTCTCAAAAAGTGTCTTCCATTTTTCATAGATTTTCCTTAAATACATATATGAAATTTAGAATCCATTATACGAGATTCTCGAAATAAATGAAAGATCGACATATGCATACAAATAAATTAAAATAACCTCGTAAGATTTATTTTGTTATTTTTAGCAGTGTTATTTTTATGCATGCACCCAATTACGAGATTTTTTTCTGCGTTTTTGTTCAGAAAATATAAACCTATTTGTTGTTTCTTGATTTTATATTCAGGTTTTTGTTTTTTTTTATGGCGGCTAAGTGAAAAACTCTCACTGCAATTTTACTTATTTAGTACATGCACTAAAACTTGTACAAACATACAGGTACAGTGGCTAAAAATATTTTTAAAAATAAATTATTTATTAGGTAAGGAACTCTTTTCAAAGAATTGAAATTTTAAAGAATTTTAAAATCTTTAAAAGAAAATTTCAAAAAATCCTTAAAATCCCTGGTTTCTCTTGCTCCTAGCCAGAAGATCTTATGCGGCGAGGCAAAACTTTCTTAGCTTACTACTACCCATATAACTCCCAGTAGTGGAATTCATTTTAAAAAATTTGGAATCCAAATAAAATTCAAACTAATTAAGATTCATATTTAGTTAGGACCGATCAGCTCACAGCACATTTCCAAAATAAAACTAATTGAGTGTCTGACTTAAAAATGCGTTTTTTTTTAAATTTTTAGCTTTTATTTTGAAACATTTGTACGATATAAATGTATTTAAAGTATTGGACATTGTTAACTTTGACCTTTTCCCATATTTCTGGCAACATATGGATTTCGAGCCAATAGAACTGTTGATTAGTGCAACGCACCAAGTCAATATCAGATACTTTGTTGCAATGTGAAGAGTATCCCAGAGACAGCGACAGGGCATTCACTGCAGTACAAAGCGGGTGAGACAAAACTTCCCACCACTTCAGTCTAAATACTTTTTAACAGGTATTGCAACATGTGGCCAAGCGTTGTTATAACAAACCATTACAGCTTCATGTCTGGCCGCATATTCTGGACACCTTTTTTCCAATGATCGCTTCAAACGAATCAGTTTCGTTCGGTACAAGTTCCCTGTCATGTTTTGGTCAGATTTCAGAAGCTCTCACCAAATACAGAGAATTACCTTAGCGCCATGGATATTTGGTTTTGGTGTCGATTCAGCTGGTTAGCTGGGCTTCACGTACGATCTTTTACACTTACGAGAGTATCGTAATGGATTCATTTTTCATTGTAGGTAATGATACAGTGCAAAAATTATATTCTTTTATAGCGTTCAAACATTATTTCAGACTTACAAAACATCTTTTAAAGTCTCTCGGCTTCAATTCGTATGATACCCAATTGCCCTGCTACTGGAAAACGTTTTGAAATTGCAGCTTTTAATTATTTTGCTAGCTCTTGTTGAGTTTGACAACAATATTCATGGATTAATGCTTCTTGGTCTTCCAACTTTATTTTGGCTGGCCTAGGCGATCTTTGTCTTCCGTGTCAAAATTACCACTTCTGAACCAGAGAAACCATCTGTCGCATGTTGAAACCAATGGGAAATATTCACCGTAAGCTTTGGTGAGCAATCGGTATGATTTCATATTACTGATGTAAAGCAAAACTTGGTACAAAATTCGACATTTTCGAAGCAAAATGATACGCTAAATCCCGCAATTTTAACTAGTTTTTTTTTTAAATATTTTAGTAAAGCAAAAGTCATTGCTGTCTTTGCATTAATTGGTAGTTTTTTACCATTTATTTATATTGGTTGAAGGCATATTTCGTATTGGCATATAGACTTATCGCAAGGGAAAAAAATGTAGATTTCCGACTTTGCTTCTATACCTCCCATTACTGTGGTTGGTATTCTTTTTCCAAAGCTTGTATAAGAATTTGATGCAAAAACGCTGCATACGAAAGTTAATTTTCGGAATACCGTCATTCAATACTTCACATATCTAACTTTTGAACCACACTGTATCAGTGCTAGTATATAAAACAATTTTAGTAGTAGTAACACTATCGTATACTATATTTTAGTCGTTTTTTTATAAACATACAAAAAACATTTTTTGTTTCTTTTATATGGTTACTCCCATATTTTTTTATTTATATTTTTTTTGATGATTTTTTTCTACGAAGAGGACTATTTATGTGTCCGTATGTGTTAAAATATACACAAATACATTTGTATAGGAGTAAGTGTATGACCATCGTACATATGTAAGTACATTCATTTGTTGGTATATATTTTCATATGATTGGCCCATAGTGCCCCTGTTTTGTTGTTGTTGTTGCTTTCTTTTAACTCTGTTAGTATTATTGTTGTTGTTGTTTTTGGTTCTTCTTTTTTTGTATTTAAGCTTTGTAAGCTGCCAAAAAATGTAAATAGTAGAGGCACAATGAGTTCTATATGTGTGAAGTAGGGTGGTCCTTATTTTGTACTTTTTAGATTTTTTAATGTTCCAAAGTCTAAAATTTTTTCCCCATCATTGAAGAAACAAAGGCTGAAAATTTTAACCATTAGCAAAAAAAATCCAATTAAAAACGGATTTTGTACCTATTTCATTTACCAATAGATGTTTTTATATAAACATTATCTGACATCGAAAATCCTTTATATATTTGTTTGTATATATTGATACCAAAAAAATCATGCATATGGGCAATTCCATGTAATAGGTTTTGCAACAATAAGAGTGTCTGAAAATTAATATGGTATTTATGTTCTATTCGTAGGGAACTATATTTTAAAATAATAATAAGTTCTTTCGAAACATCCAAAATATCGAATGAAATAATGTACGTGACATAAAACGGAGTTAATTTTGAGGTGCATGTAGAAATATAATATATTTTAATTTTATACACTAAACCAAATATTTTTCCTTTACAATCTATCTTATTTAAATAAAAACAATCTTTGGATGATTTTGTAATAAATAAAATTTTATATCGTACGTGACATACCGTATGTGACAGATTTGTCTCTTATAGTAAAGCAATATACATACACATATGCTGTAAATATATGTAAAGAAAAAACTAAAAAGATAAATAGAAAATATATATACGGGGACTTTCACGTCAAGTGAACCAACTTTTAAAATCGATGTCTTCCGATCGGGATGAAGTTTGCACCAAGGTTAGACCTATTGGTCTATCTATCAAAATAAATATTTTGAAACTCAAGACATACAATTTTTATGTTAAAACATTTATTTTGATACTATCCTACTCGCATCGCACTAAGAGACCAAAAAGCTCTTAAAGAATGGACATAAGCTTTCAACTGGAAAAAAGTTCGATTTTGCCAAAAAAAAATAAAATATTGTATATCTTGAGTTACAAAACATTTCTTTTGCTATATATTCCACTCGCATCCCACTAAGCAACCAAACAGGTCTTAAAGGAATAGACCCAAGCTTTCTTTTGAGCAAAAAAAAAATTAAAAAGGGCCCATTTTTAAAAAAAAGTTAGATTTTACAAAACATTTATTTAGATAGATATCCCACTCGCATCCCACTAAGCGACTAAATAGGTACTCAAGGAAAATATCTGAGCTCTCTGTTGAGCAAAAAAAAAAATTAAAAAGAGGGCCCAGTCTACAAAGTTTTTGATTTTGGAAAAAAAGTCAAAAATTGCATATTTTAAGTTACAAAACATTTTTTTTGATAGATATCGAACTCGCAACCCACTAAGCGACCAAATAGGTACTCAAGGAAAATATCTAGCTGTATTTAAAGGGTCCATTTTGAAAAAAAAGTCAAAAAAGTTTTTGATTTCGGAAAAAAATATTAAAATTTTTTTATTTCTTTTTTTAAATATTTTTTTTTCGAAAGATTGAAGAAATAACTATCTAAACTACTTGGACACATTTTGCTAAGAACAATAGGTAATAAGTTACATGGATGAGAAAAATCAAATGTTTGGCCAAAATGTCAAATTTTGACCCCCTCTAACTTCGAGAGTTCTTGCCCGATATTGTTGAATAATTGTGTCCGAATTACTATCCAATAACCTTGGGGCAAATTTCAACCGGATCGGAAGAAATCGATTTTAAAAGTTGGTTCACTTGACGTGAAATCCCCCATACGGTTTGATAATAGCCAAAAAACTATCAGAAACATACCAATTAAACTAAAAATAGTCAGTTTAAGCAATAATTTTTGCCCTTGTAATGTTGTAATAAACCATAAATACTTCCTGTAATAAACCATAAATACTTCCTCATTTTAGTGTTTTCTCCAATTCAAATCATCTTGAAAAAAAGATTCAAGGGTTTTTGTTTTTTCAGTCGTGGTTGTCATTCTCGTGGAATTGCCCATATATCATATCTAAAATTATAAAAAAAAATTTAACAAAATTTATAAAAATTAACATTTTTTTTTCAATTTCAATTAATGGACTAGCGTGGGCACTGATTGGAAATAAAAGGATTTGAAGAACATTTTGTCTTTGGTCACAATTATTTCTTAAAAATACATTTCTTAGCCTAGATGTTTGTACAAAAATTAAATACAAAACCACTAACGGTATCTCAGCACCAACATTTTTTTCTCTATTTATTGACAAGTGTAAAGGTACAACTGTTAAAATTGGCATTTTTGTACCCATCACCATGAGCGGTAATGGTATATACAAGTTTGTCATTTCGTTTGTAATTTCAACCCCACAAAGTATATATATTCTGGATCGTAATAGATAGCGGAGTGATATAGCCATGTCTGCATGTTGAAATCAACTTTCCGTAGTCCTCAAATAGTTTACATAAATGAGAGATACATCAATATATCCGCTATAGACCCGGTTCGGTTATTATTTAAAATCGAGAAAATCGGTTCGCAAATTTCTGAGATATGAGGACAACATCGATTTTTGCATACTTTTGATCTATATCTGGATTACTTATGGATATCTACCTAGCAGTTCTAGGGGACTGTCCCGAACTAGTGATTTCACCTATCATTTAGGGTGACAACAATGTAGTTACATAACTTGCAATTTGACTAGGTATTTTAACACGTGCATGACCTATGAGGGGGTCAACTGAATTACAATGAGACTGTCTATTAGGTTGTCGAAGGTAGTCAATGCATTAGATTTCCATATCGGTTACATAGAGTTAGTACCTTAATAGCTACCTAACTGGCTACTTGATCAGCTACAGATCTAGTTATTTTAACATTTACGGATGCTAATAGATATCAAATAGTCAGTAAATAGATAACCGATTTCAGCTGACAACTCTCCAATAGATAACTTCTGGTGGGTGAAATAACTACTGTCTATAGTGCAGTACAACTTAAACGTTTAATGTGGTTACAATCTGGGTCACTTAGAGAGACTAAAGTAGCACTTCACGATAGGTTGCATGGGATGTCAGTATAACTAAGAAAAAAGAAAATAAACTGTATGAGAATTATATCAATACAATTTGTATAGAATCAGTTTGTACGAAATACTCACACAAAAGTGTATAGCTAAATAAACGTTTAAAGCAGAAATGCGCAGCCCATAGCACAATTGTGCAGAATCAAATCACACGTATTCTTATGCTCTTACATTTTAGTAGTCGTTGTCCACTCAACGAGACAACTAGGAATACGCATGAGCACTGGTGTATGACTTTTTCTTTATTTTTTCAGTTTTTGTATTTGTGTGTTTGTAGGTGCACTGAATAAAATAAAGAATTGAATGTGTTGGTGAGAGTAAGTGTATTGGTGAGAGGATTTATTTTTGCGAACCTCTGGTTTAAAGTGACTACACTCTAGTTTACTTAAATGACAACTGTCTTCTCGCTATTGCAATTGACTTTTCACTGCACTACAAATAGCATGTACATGTCAAATGATCCAAAATATATTGTTACGTTTTTACCTTTTAAAAACGGGGGTTTATTTCCTTTAAATAAACCGGATACTTTTAATTGCAAATAAAAAGCAGTTTAGTAGTTTATAAATTGTAACTCTTTATTTATTCAAATGTACAACAACAATAGAATTAAATAGTCACTCAGTGTTTTTATACACGTTTATAAATTCGCAGAAATACAGACACTCTTTGTAATGTACACGAATTCACACGTTTATAAATTCGCAGAAATACAGACACTCTTTGTAATGTACACGAATTCACTGGAAAATAGAGCACACTTTTATTTACACAGCGTCTATCATGAACTAACTCACGACTGCAACCTCTGTCACTATTTATTGACAGTGCCATCTGCCTTTGAATAGCCTAGATTGTTCTTAACGGTCAAAACTCCTATATTCGAATTCTAGAGCTTTCGATATTAATGTTAGCAGATTAACAGTTAGTGTGCCATATTTATAAATAATACTAATCAACCGCATGCTATCAACATTGCACATAGGGGCAAAGATATGTTAAAAGGAGCGATAAATCAACCACTGGGTTTTGATGTAAGTTATTGGTATCATTGAAAATGTAATTTTCTCTAGATTTCAAATATATAAAAATAATATAACCCACCGAACAAAGTAAAGTAAAATATACTCAAATCAAAGAAAAATGGATTTTTTTTTTTTATTTTTCAAATTATTTTATTAGTCATTTAAAATACATTAAATTACATTATATTGATGAGCCGCAGAATAAAAGGTACTTTTTCGCTCATTTAAAATTTTTGGGAAATTGAGTTTTATTTATTTCGCTCCCTTAAAAAACTGCATGAACCTGGAAATGGTAAGACGTTTCTTACTTATCAATAGATACATCTAACTGCCATAACTCACCACATTAAATGTTATGGATGTTTGATATAAAACCATTTTAATATCGGAAAAAGAATCTTTTGCCAAAAAATAACGAAAAAAGTACGTTCTGCTGCTACTCTTAAACCAAAGCTTTGAAAAAAGATGTTCTGAACAAACTATATGTAGAAAAGTGTCCTCTTTCCAATGACATATCATTTGTTTTGTAAAACGCATTTTTCATTTTTTAGCTGCCCCATCGTGCATTGTTGATAAGTAGAAGCTTCCACTGATGGATATTTTTATAAACACGATTAATGTAGCTGGCAGTTGCCACAGACCGTTAAATTCAAATCGCTAATGCAAATTCGTAACAATATAAACTGGAATCAGCCAAGTTGTCAGACATTAGTGACTATATAGAAGGGATACATTGACTACTTGCATAACTGCTGGGTAATGACAGATATTTCAAAGACCTTCGCAATGATGTACATAACGTGTTATTAAGTCGGACTTTCAATGGGTCAAAATAGTGGAAAATATTTTGTAACTCAAATTTTTTTTTCACCATATTTTTTCATATAATTTTTCTCCTTAATAAATTAAAAAAAAAAGATTTTAAAAATTTTGAATATGTGATTTTTGATCCCATATTCTAATGCCCAATAATAATAGTTAAATAAATGATATTTACAATAGACCTTGACAAAAAAGATTGTTGATGACGACCTTGGTAGGGTTAAAAATGCCTTCCAATTAGCCAATTGTCTAAAAATTTATTTTCAGTTGTATTCAAATTATATAAATTAAACAGTACTTACAAATGCTTAATTTCTAAAATTAAAAACAATTTTTAATTAGATTTTTTGTTCATTTAATGTTTTTTTAAAATAATGATTGTTTGACCAAAATCTTGAAATTTCAAGTAACGATATCCAAATCAGAAAAGCTTAAAATAAGGGCCACCCTAGTGTGCAGTTTTATATAGTAGAAGTACAGAATCTATGCAAAATTTTAAGTGTGTTACTATGAGTATGTTTGTATAGATGTTTGTTTGTTTATTTGTTTATTTGTTTGTATGTGTATATTTTAATGTATTTTTTTTTCTTTTTAATTTTTTATTCATTTTTTTTACTTTTTTTGTGTATGATGGGCAAAAGCTTGAAGGCCTTTTCACTTAACTTGCAGTTAAATGAAAGATAAAAGCATTTTTTAATATATATATTTTTTTTGTTAGTTTGTTTGTGTTGTTGTTGTTGCTGCTGCTGTTGTGTTTTCTATTTACGGGTACATTATGTTGTTGTTTTTGTAAATTTACATTCAAGTTTATTTTTGTTTTAGTACGTTTTTTTTCTACATTTTTTTTTTGCCTTTTGCCTGACCATTGTAGATGTTTTTGGCTTTTATCCTACAATTTTTTTGTGCTTCTTTCATAGATTTTTCCATTTTTGCATTTGATTAATGTACTTTATATTTTTCCCATTTTGATGTTTAAATTGTTTGATTGCTAACAGAAAATAATTTAAGGTGGTTTTTATAATTTTGATGTTTTGTAGGAAACATTTTAAAGATAAATTCATTTTTTTTTTAAGACAAAAATCAAAAATCGTATTTTGCTTAAGTGTTTTACATAAATATTAACAATAAAGAAAAAACAACAATTTTTGTTTTGGCATATAAAAGTTTATAATAATTCATCGAATTACATATGAAATTCATTGATGATCTAGCTATGCTCGCCTGTCTGTCCGTCTTCCAGTGTATTGAAAACACGATAGGGCTCAAACGAAATTTTCCACAAATAATCTCTGTTCATAACAGTATAGCATAGGTTCGACTCTACTACCAAAGGGTAGTAGAACCCTATACTCAGATTGTCTACTTTGGTAACAATTTTTTTTTTATGGGTCCCCAAAGATTCTGCAATCAGTGGACCATCAAAAAAAGGTGTCATCAGTTTTTGGCCAACAGCTAATTCAGACTTAGTGATACCGCTTATCTATATAAGGCAATATTATAGCTAAGAGTCCGCCAAATGAATTTTGTTAACATTTCTTCCCAAAAAAATAACTTTTTCGTGTACTTTTTTTGAAAAAATATAGGAAAAAATATTTTTTAGAATAACTTCCAGGGACTCCTTATTGCTCACTAACAATATTTAGCAAATTTGTAACTACGGTAAAGCTGAACATCTCCTGTGAACATATCAATGCAATCTGAATGTACTTAGGCACTCTAAATAGCTCACAAAAATCACTTTGTACCTTAAAAATTTTCGTTTTTTACATTCCTAAGAATGGGAAAATAATTGTCAGTATGAGCCTGGACTATAACTTTAACCAATCTTGATCAAACAATACAGGCTTGATGTAAGATATGAAAAAACTTTAAAAAGTGAGCAAGGTTTGTGGAACTTCTGAATGTAAATATAAGCTTTTTATATTAGGTTTTCATATTGTATGCAAAATTGAAACCTATTTATTTGGATGTATAATATTTAAAAAGAAATTCAACCCTCCGTAAGCCCGTCATATTTAAAATACGAAAAAAAAACGAACAAAATTTAAAAAAAAAATTAAAACTAAACAACACTGAGTAATTATATTTCCATGTTATAGTAAACAACTTTTTGAAAATATCTTTTGATTTTCTTCATATAAATTCCCTCATTTACAAAACAAAATTACAGTATCTTAATTAAGTAATAATTTCCTAATTAACATAAAATTGTAATTATATTATTGCATTTCAAACAAAAAGAAAAACCTTTGCTGCATAACCCTAGTTACCTGCCCCAATCTTAAGTTAATGCTAATAACACAAATGAAAACTATTTAATATATTGCATTTCAATTAAAATGCAATGTGCGCAAAAAAACGTTAAATTTCATTTAATTAAGCAAAATAATACTTAACCCTTTCTTTCAATAAAGGCACGCTAGAGGTAGAGGAGAACACAATTATAACTTTCTCTACTATATAGGATTTTTTGTTTGATCCTTTTTACATTTTACAGCGAAACTTTTGATAAAACATAAAACAAACACTCCACTACTACAGTTACAGAAAAACAGGCACAACAACAATATTTAATGTATTATGCAGACAACTGAGAGAGAAGGGTAAACGGGAGAGACGAGGAACAACTCAAACATCAACATACATTCAAACTCTTACTCTTACTATCACACAGGCTAAACTATCAGAGGAAATCAAAAATTGTATGCTGGAATATCATAAAAAAAAGAAATGTAAATTTACGTATATAAAGGAAGAAAAAAACTTGCCAAGTACAATTAATGAAACATCAGCGCCAAAGTCTCAAGTATTATGGATGTATTGAAGCTAATTAAAAATTTGCATTTTTTATATACATATATCTTTGATACTTTTTGTGTATTGAGATTGTTTTAGTCTTCAGTCGTATTTAAACAGCTTGTGTTCTTAAAAATTCAAATGAATTGCAATATAGAGGTGGAACTTTTTTTTAAATAATAGCATATTGTTTTTAAATTCTAGGAATTGTAGGGCGATTTAAATACGTAAACATTAATTAAGAATTGATTAAATTTCTATGGAATTGCTGGCTAACATTTTTTAATTTATTTTAATAAAATTTGAGTTATTTATGATATATTGCACATTGAAAACACTTAAATGGTAGTAAGTCTTCTTAAAAATTTATTTCCAATTTATCCCATTTTTGGGATTTTTCAAAACTTTATTGACAATTTCGCGATTTCTGATAACAAATTTAAAAATATGTTTTTAATTTTGCATTTGCAATAGAAAAATCTATATGTAAAATTTCATTAAAAATATATTCATAAATAAAAATTTAATTTCAATCAATTTCAAATTTGAACCTTCGCAAAAACTCAATAAAAAGCATTTTTTTTGTCATAGTTTTCATAAAAAAAATGTATTCCTTGAATATTCGAGTATAGCACTGAAATTGTCAATTATCCTATCAATCTTTTGTTCAGTTGTATTTGAAAATCTTTATCAGTTGTAAGACTCCATAAATTATTTTTACAAATGAACAGATTTTCTACCCTGAGAGCGATAAGGTATCATATCTTTATTTCAATAATATCCCAGTAATTAACCAAATTTTAGAATTTTACAGGAAAAATTTCGATAAAAAAAAGAATTAACCTTCACTCTTCTGAATTCGTTAATAACACTGTCCAAGGGCATGTTGAGATGTTTTTTTTTGTAGAATAAACTTATAGTCCAGCTGGTCTGAATTTTTTTTACAGTGGGTCAAATTTTTTGATAGAAGGTAGCACTATACTAACTGAAAAAATGTTGTAAGTTAATATCTGTGAGAATTCTTATTGTCAGAGTTATATTGTGGAATTTTATGGGGATAATTTTTGTGGAAGATCTTAACCCCCTATCTCCTCTCTTCAGGGGTCAATTTGACCCCTTTTTGAGAAAATCGAAAAAAAGTCCTTTCAAAAAGGGAATTTAAGGATTAAAATATTCTACGAAAATGTTTGCCGTAAAATTTTATTGGGGGTCACCAAAGACTTAAAAGTTGTAAATAGAGCCCTTTACGCTTAATTAGCAAAATTACACACCATATCGGGTCTCACATTTTTTATAAATATCTTCAAAAATCCAATTATGATCCGAATGAGCTGAAATTTAAAATGTAAATAGTCCATTCAGAACAGCTGGACTATAAGTTTATTCTGCAAAAATGATCTACTCAATATGCCTTTTCAGAATTATAGGGTCGCTGTTCTGTTTCAATCAAAAAGTCTCAATTTATTGGACAGTGTAATTGGTATACCTGTTTTTCATAGTCATATACATTTTGAAGTTCTCAAGAATTTTGAAAATCTCTTTAGTTCGGTTTTCATAAATTCATATTTTTTAAGTGATATCCGATTACTGATATCCGATTTTAACCAAATTTCCCTTAGTGGTAATCTAGTGTACCAATATGACACCAGGATATATAAGGTTCTAAAATGAGCTGTTGGTTGTGGTGTTTTCTGTGACGAACTTGGGATAGGTATTTCTGGCTGACATGTTTAGCAATTAAAATTACTACATGACCAGTATTGGAATTTTGACGACAGTCAAAAGTGAATGCCTATTGTCTCTTATTGAATGCCTATACAATTTTATCTTCATTAGTCAGGCAATGTAAGAACACTCTGTCAAGACTAGGTTGTCTATCTGGCATTATCTGCGCATAGTGACTGATACAGCAATAGACAGAGAATAGACGGCGCAACTTAAATACATGTAGGGTGATCAAGTTAATGTGGCCCTCTTAAAACGAACTATATAACTGATAATCGGTAATAGAGGGGATATATAAAGAGCGAATAGTATTAACGGGGCACTGGATGCAAAGGAAGCATGCAAATCGCCTTGAACTCCCTTTTGACGACCATTGTCGTAGCTGTATGGATAGGAAAAAAGAGAAAACAATTTTCCACCTTCTCAAAATGCATAAATTCGTGGGCAGCTACATATTAACAAACCTTGGTGAAGTATCCGGGTCTAAACTGAATGACCTACTGAGATATCCCAACAGATTGGGTCTAATAACTTTGACATTTTATTATATATTACGATGAGAATGACACTACATCTGACGAGTGGTATGGTATTGTCACAATGGGGTCCTTACGACTATACTTGACTGATCGGGGAACTACTACATAAACCAACCAACCAGAAGCTCTAATAAATGTGTCAATTTAAACCTGCAGTTTATAAATCGAACTGAGCTCCTTTTTCTATTAATAATTTAAAACTGAATAACTTCAAATATAAATTCTTTTGATTTAAAACAAACTCCTCACACTTTATTTGTTTTATAAAATAAAAATAATAAAAAAAGAAACAAAACCTTATTACGTTATTTATAACCAGTCACAATATTCTTAGCCAACAGAATGGAAGACTAAATGATGGCCTGTCACAATAATAGTGTTGTAAATAAATACAATATTGTGCTGTTTGTAGTTCTTATTGTTGTTGTTGTTAGTGCTGAGCTATACATGTTGTTGTTGTAGCAGTAGTTGTATGTATTTGTCATAGACTGATAGTTTTGTCTTTTAAAATGTTGTTTTATTGTCTCCACTTGATATCATTGTTAAATGTTTATGTCTGTTTGTTTGTCCTGCTGGTACGTCCGTCCTACAATTCTAGCTGTCTGTCTGTCTGCTGTATATAGAGACGACAAGAACAAAGGCGTCACAAGTTGTCTGTCTTCTGCGAATATCTCTCGCTCTGTAAATTGCGACTACCAACCAACCATCACTACTGCTTGATGATTCGAAATGTATTATAGTTTTTTTTTTTGCGTTTTTTTTTTATTTGTAGTTGTTGTTAGTAATTTTCATTTTAAGATGTAATAAAGTTGATTGCGTATCTACAGATTTCTTATGTTACTCAACTCTACTCTTCTTCACTCTACTCCACTAGTTTCAGTTTTATGATTATACAATTTTTGGCAATTGTACCAAATATTCAAAATAAAACCTCATAAAGAAAATGCATTTTAAGTTTACACTCGTACTACATACATACACATAACAAGAAAAAGGAAATTTACATTTATTTTTTCTAGTTTTTGTGCTGTTGTGTTAAATGTCGAGATTTCAAGAAACGAGAGCGAAATAAAAAAAAGGACACGCACACCATCATTTCAAATTTGAAATTTAAATACGTGACTGCCAACACATTCGTACATATGAATATATTTAAACTAAATAAATGATATCATACAAATAAAGTTTTTAACTTAACATGAAGGAAATTGTATTTTGGAAATTTTTCCTTTGTTTTAAATTAAGTTTTAAAAGAAAGTGTAAGAACATAAATTTTCAGACAACAGTAATATGTGTAAAGAATTGCTAATATGTTTAACTTTGGCATTCTTAAAGTTTCGTTAATTACTTAGAAATTATTTTAATAAAGATGAAGAAATCAGATGTGGTCCGCAATTGCTCTTAAATCTCTATAAAATCTATTACTTCGCAGAAATAATGTTTTTTGTTTTATAGGTTTGTATCTAATACTAAATCTGAAAGGAAAATCGAGAATTTAAATAATGAATTTTGAATGAATTTGTAATAACCTAAAATTAAATTTGCCTCATCTCACACGAGCACTAAAGTGTCCCAAATAACAGATTTCACTAATTAGTTGTAGAGTTTTTTATGCAAATATGTGCATTGAAGTTTTGAATACGGGAAAATCCAAATTTATAAAATGTATTTCCGATTTTTCATATATTCACCACATCAATATACATAGTTGGGAAAATGTCGCCCGATTAATTCGGAGTAGTAAGAACTAATATGTGCAAAATTGTATCGGGATTGCCGAATAATCAGTATATTTATGGCTGTTCAAACAGTACAGTCCATACAAAACAAACCTTATTAGCAGAGAGTATTTGAGGAAAACTTCAGCCAGCTGGCACCTTTCGTTAGCGCCCTATCGATAAATAGATTACAGATTATCAATAAATAAATTGAATTGAAAAAAAATAGAGAGAAAGACAGATAAACGATCATAGCTAGATCGTCAAGAATTTGATAAGGTCCCTGAATATATATACTTTTGTGTGCCTGCGATTATTATTTCAATATGTTACAAACAATATGATGGTAGGTAGGTATAATAATCAGTATTACCAGTTTAGCCTTTTTGATGCTATTTTTTTAATAATATAATTTTTTTAATTTCAAAATAGCCTTTTTTGAAATTAAAAAAATTCGAGACTAAAGAGTGAATAAAAAAGCCGGATTTATATTTGTAAGCTATTTTTATTTTAATTCATTACTGTTTTTCGTTTATCTTTGTAATGAACGTTTATGCTTCACCCCCAAATTTTTTTTTTTCTTTAACGTTTTAATAAAGAAAATATTTTCAAAAAAATATTCTTTAATATTATAATTATTTTCAATGAAAATTCATTAAAAAAGCTTTAAACTTATTTAAATAATTGTTACAATATGTATTGCACTCAAAAGTAAACAATACATAAACATTACATGCATTCATTTTACTTTACATGTATTTCTTCTACATGCATAAACATTAAACAATTCTACTATATGGTCACCTTAAACATTTGTTCTCTCAACATTGATGTTTATAAACATTTAAGTAATATTGTGTATACAAGGTTTATGGAGTTTTTGTCAAATGCCAAACAACCAATTATATGCAAAAATAGATTTCTAAACAAAATTTAATTAAACAATATTGATTTGGAAAATAAATCTCTTTATTATAAAAAAAAAAAAAACATTATTAATTTTTGTTAGAAAGATTTTTTTTTTCATTTAATGGGGTAATGCAGTGTCGATTAAATCTACTACAATAAACGAATAATCGTTTTATTAATAATCGGTTACCTATCTGAACCAACTAAAAAAATGTCATAAGAACCTTTTCAATACTAAAAATGTGATCGATCTTTCTTTTTGTGTGAAATCGTGGTTGAATTAAGATCGAATTTAGCGAAGAAAACCAATTTTAACACTTCCTAAAGATAACCTAAAAGTAATTAAACTATCCGACAATTTTTGCTCTAAAGAATTTGAAAACCAATTCTTAAAAACAGGTATGCAAAATTTTTTTTACAAAATTTGGGTATATAATATCGATGATAATTATATTTTATATTAAATATTTTAAAACACAGATCCAAAATCTGTTGGGATTAGGCTACTCACCAAGCAAAGCTTTGCAATATCGTTTGCATATTTGTTTAAACTCCCATCTAATCATCCGGGTGAGATCCGATATTGAGGTTAGCTTAACTCGGAAGAATAAACGAAGCACTCAATCTTACCCCAGTATTAAAGAATTTCGAGAAATATCACAGCACAATTCAATTCTTAATTTTATCTGGATGAAAGCAACAATCTCAGTTTTTCGATCGTTTTTGCTAAATTATTCTTCTTATAAATTTGATTGCAAGATGTTGACTGGTAAGAGTTTTCTAATTTAATTTAAAAGTATTTAAAAATTGCAACAAATTAATTTTTTTCACAGATTTGCTTTACCAAGTGATCAGTCAATAAATAAATAAATAATAAAACAAAACAAAATCTTGCATATACCCTTTATATTCCTACAAACATATCACACAAAAAGAATTTGTCTAAATATCAAAAGAAAGAAGTAAAAACCTAAAGTCATAAAAAGCTTAATCTGGTTTCAATAATGATGTACAGTGGAGGTCAAAATTTGTTCAACTAATTCTAATCTTATTTTTTTTTCATACACATCAAAACAAACTCAGTAAAATGATACTGTTTAAAGTTTAAATGACAAACAGAACAATAAACTAGTCTAAAATTATTTTCTTTTTACCTAAATTAAATCAATATTCAATATCTTCTAAATTCACTATTTGTCGAAATTAAATATCAATGTTAAAAATGTCAAATCTAAATACCTTCAAAATCTAAATTTTTTTTTGTTCTATTTTAAATAATAATTCTAAAAATATGTAATTAAAACTCTCAAATAATGAATTCCTAAAATCTAATATTGCACTTCCCCTATTTTTGTATTAATAACCTAAATCTAAATTCTATATCTTATATGTAAATTCTAAAATATCTAATCAAAATATGTATATGCAAGAAATTATAAATATTTTTTAAAAAGAGAAACATCATTTGGTACAACAACGTGTAAAGATCGAGAGGCCTCTACATCTTCATGAAAGTTGGTGAGTTATAAAAAACAAAATAAATAACATGTAAAACTAAACTCTCTTGCATATTCGAAAAGTAAAAAGTAATAATCAAATAACAAAAACAACAAATATTTAAATAATAAAAAAAAGTTAAAATAGATTGCAAAGTGTAATATAATGTAAGCAATAATAAGAGCACCAGAATCAAACCTTTATTTATCGTTCTCAAATTTCTAAAAGCGTAAACAAACAAAGAAAAGACAAACTCTTATTATTGTGACGTCATATTACTAACAGTTGTAATCTCTTTTACTAAGTACATGTTAATTACATATTAATGTAAATTATTTATTCTAAAAAGTGTTATTTTTGTTATTTGCTAAATTTGACCATTTGTTAAAAATTTAAATCTTTATTATTATGTATATTTAGTTATTAAATTTGCTAATGTTTATATTACTATTTTTATATACCTAATTTTTATTATTTTCTAAACCTTAATGGGATGAATAATTTGTCTAATAAATTTAATATGGATTGCTAAATCTCTCATTATGTTTTCAATCATGGTATAGTAAGCTAGAATATATCTAAAATTTGGGATTCTGACTAATATATTTTGCTGTCAGAATATAGGTAGGCGCGGGTTCTGAAGCATAGTTTTCTACTAACATCTTGAAAACTTTTAAACATATAGGTAAAATTATCACAACCCTTGTATATTTCTTTGCTCAACTTTAACTATATTGGGGTTTTTTTTATATGAATATAGTTATCATTGTCCATTGTAAAGTAATGTTAGTAATATTTAGGGAGTCTATATAAAATAAATATAATCTGTATTCTGAGACTAGATAGAGAAGGACACGAACCTCCCCACCCGACTGAAGCTAGCGATTTTATGGCTCCCATAGTTCTTCTTATATTTAGCCTTTAACAAAATGTGCACTTTGTGAAACATTTATACAAAAGAAATCTTTATTTTGAAGGGTTTTATTACAGAAAATGGCGCCCAACGTGGGCCGAAAGTGTCCCAAATTTTTTTTTGGTTCATAATCGGGTTCATATTAGTAATTGTTATTTAGATTTCATTAATCGCAAATTATTTATAAATATAGTTTTCATTATTTTATTTTAGTAAATAAGTAGCAATGCATTTCAGGATATTTAGATACTTGAGGTTTCGAGTAGTCTAACCGCTTTGCCTCTAGCTATTCCTTTTATTATCATAATTTCATCTTAACCATATTTATAGTATAATTTCCAAAACGATTAATTGTCATATATTTCTATATAATGCTAATGACTTAGTTACGAGTAACTTCTATATATTTGAGATATGTTATTTGGTATCTTGCTAATAGACATCCTATATATTTAAGACGTATTTCTGAGTTAGACAAAAATAAAAGAAACGAATACCTAATAGTTTGTCAGAAACATTGTATAGAATTATTTCACAAGTAATTTCATAAACTTATATTTTTTCCTGTTGAGATAATTTACCTATTTTCGTATTCTAGCTTATATAGTACCATGAGAGAAAACATAAAATATTTTGTTTAAAGGAAAATCTTGATTTTGTTCTTATTACCAACAGATTGTGTGGTTAATTTTTTCGTATAAATCTTTTAAAATTAAAACCAATTTCCGTAAAACTGTTATTCAGTAAATTTTTTTTTATACCAGACTTAGTTTTTTTATTCAGTTACAATGTCTTTACAACATTCGCCACTTCAGGTTTCTAATAACTCAGAAGAGCCTCAGTTACCTCTATCTAACCAACCTCTATCACAATCTAATATTGCTACAATTTGTTGTTTATGTGGTAATCGAATGGATGGAAAAATTGAATGTTTGCTGATTATTAAATGCAATCATTATTTCCATAGAGCTTGTATTGAAAATCATCTTTCTAATGATAACAAGTGTCCTGTTTGTACGATTACTTGTGAATTAGGTGATTTACAGAGAGTTTCATTTCCGGTCAAAAAAGGTAGACCGAATAAAACCAGTTCTGGTGCAGTACCAAAACATTATCCAACTCGAAGTGTTACCCGAAATCTTTTCAATGAAGGTAATCCTTCTGGAATGAATAATACTCCGAGTCGATTAGGTACACCTTTGAGAACTGATGAAAATATTCAACCAGTTGCTAGGAATAATGAATCTGTTAATTTTATGCCAAATTCTAATCAAAATCTTTCAGTTGATTATAATGAAATCAACAATATGATAGAAATAAATATAATGAAAGTTCTAAAAAATTTAAATCTAACCACAAACACTTCACAAAATCCTGTTTACAGAGTGTCACAAAATGTACCACAAAATGAACCAAATTTACCACAAAGAAGGGAATCTGAAAATAATTTCATGAATAATCCAAATTTAAATATGTCATCATCCAGTTATGCTGGTTATCAAAATGATAAAGTAGCCTCAATAATACAAAACTGGGGATTAAAATTTGATGGTTCCTCAAACGGACTTACTGTAGAAGAATTTCTATATCGGTTAAAATCCCTTACTAGAGATACTTTTAATAATGACTTTACAATTATTTGTAAAAATCTTCACATATTACTTGTAGGCAAAGCAAGAGATTGGTATTGGCGATACCATAAGCAGGTCAATTTGATAAACTGGAATGAGTTTTGTGAAGCCATTCGGTTTCAATATCGAGATTTCAAGTCCTCGTTTGATATTCGTGAGGAGATAAGAAACCGTAAGCAGAAATCGGGCGAGTCATTTGATATGTATTATGAAGCCTTGTCTACTATTATGGATCGCCTTCCTACTTCACTTTCCGAACTTGAGCTAATTGAAATAATTATTAGAAATCTTAAGCCTGAAATAAGACACGAATTACTTTATATTCCTATACACTCGATTCCTCACCTAAGGAAACTAGTGCAAATGAGGGAAAGTTTCCTAAGCGACGATTATGTTCGCCGGAATATGGCTAGTCGAAATATAAACCAATTCGTTCCTCGTCGTCAAATTTCAGAAATAGATATGGATTCTGGAAATAATCCTAATTATGATTTACCCAATGATTTGTTAGTAGAAGCTTTGCTAAAGTCTCCGAGAGTACCTTGTTGCTGGAATTGTGACCAGTTAGGGCATTTTTATGAGGACTGTTTACAAGACAGAACTGTGTTCTGTTATGGCTGCGGTGCTAAAAATACTTATAAGCCGCAATGTCCAAAATGCTTAGCCCGAAAATCCTCAAAAAACTCCAAAGAAGTTGTTCCACAACAGGAACATTAAAAAATACTTCTACAAATGATTTACAAAATTTACCAGATTGTGACCATAAACCCTCAGATATGACTAAAAATCAAATACTCACTGAAACTGTAGAAAATGAAAAATCTAATGAGAATAAGGAAAATTTAAAATCTATGGAAACTAAAGTTCAGGGAAATACAACTAATTATAAAATTTTGAAAAGGGAAAATGCAATTGAAAATAATATCACAAAAATAATCTTTCCGAAAACACCCTATCACAGAAAGTTAGAATTGTATATGGCCAAACGCAATGAAATTTTTGATGATTCAACTATTTCTAAAATCGACATAACACCCTCTATAAAACGTTCTACACTTCGTCTCAGAAATTTTTACAAACGTAGGAAACAATGTAGTAAATTATTAGTTTCGGCTATATTGGGAAATTCAAATGATGGCAGATTTTACGCAAAAGTATCTTTTTTAAATTACAATGAATTAGGTCTATTAGACACTGGTGCCAGCATTAGCTGTATAGGTGCTGATTTAGCTAATCAAAATTTTTCCAAATTACCAAACTTTTTCAAATGTAATTCCTTTGTTAAGACTGCAGATGGAAATAAACAATCAGTCGTTGGTTGGCTAAATGTAGATATTACCTTTAAGGGAAATATTCAAAATATTGACCTCTTTATAATACCGTCCATTTCACAAAGACTTTTATTAGGGATAGATTTTTGGAAAAAGTTCAAACTGTTGCCAGACATTATTGAATCGGTTGATTTAATTGATAAATCTACAATTAGTTTTTGCCCACCTGACTCAACTTCTCCTTCGTATTCTGAAAAGCTTGATGAAAATATTAACCCTAATTTTGAAAATGAAAATAATTATAAATTGACACTTGAACAAAAGCAAAGGCTTAATACAGTCATTTCTCTTTTTCCAAATTTTGATAGGCAAGGGCTAGGTAAAACAAATTTGATTACACATGAAATAGATGTCGGAGACTCCAAACCGATAAAACAACGTTTTTACCCTGTGTCGCCCGCTGTTGAGAGATTAATGTTTAAAGAACTAGACAGGATGTTGTCATTAGGCGTCATTGAGCCCTCAACATCAGCGTGGAGTTCTCCTATGAGACTCATTATAAAGCCCCAAAAAGTACTCCTCTGTCTAGATGCACGAAAGGTAAATAGTGTAACTCGTAAAGACGCATATCCGTTACCCTCAATTGAAGGCATATTTTCTCGTTTACCAAAGGCCAATATTATTTCAAAGATTGACCTTAAAGATGCTTATTGGCAAATTGGTTTATCTGAGAATTCAAAGGCAATAACAGCATTCACAGTACCGGGTAGGCCTTTATACCAATTTGTGGTAATGCCATTCGGTCTGTGCAATGCACCGCAGACCATGTGCCGTTTGGTTGATGAAATTATTCCTGCAGATTTGAAAAATAGTGTGTTTGGTTACTTAGATGACCTAATTGTAGTTTCAGACAACTTTGAAGAACACCTCACAACTTTGTTGAGAATTGCAGGACAATTTCAGAAGGCAAACTTGACTATTAACGTAACCAAAAGTCACTTTTGCGTAACTCGGGTTCGATACCTTGGTTATGTGATTGGAGACGGCGGGATCACTACAGACCCCGAAAAGGTTAGTGCCATTCGAAATTGGCCAGTTCCTAAAACTCTTAGACAAGTTAGGGGATTTCTGGGACTTGCGGGCTGGTACCGCAGGTTTATTGAGAACTTCTCAACAGTAGTTTTTCCCATATCAGAAACCCTATGCACAAAAAAGAAATTTATCTGGACCTCAGAAGCCAACAATGCATTTGAAAGAATTAAATCTTTACTTACATCTGCACCTGTTCTTACGAACCCTGACTTTACAAAAAAGTTCTATTTACATTGTGATGCCAGTGATTATGGCATTGGTGCTGTGCTAATACAATTGGACAAGGAAGGCCAGGAAAAACCAATAGCCTTTATGAGCAAAAAGCTCAACTCAGCTCAACGTAACTATAGTGTAACGGAGCGTGAATGCTTAGCTGCCATTGAAGCTATTCAACGCTTCCGTTGCTACTTAGAGTTACAAGAGTTTGAGGTGGTCACTGACCACGCCAGTCTCGTTTGGCTCATGCGTCAGCCCAATTTGAGTGGTAGATTGGCACGTTGGGCTCTTAAATTGCAATCCTACAAGTTCACAATAAGCCATCGAAAAGGCAAGGAAAACATTGTGCCAGATGCCCTTTCCAGAATTCCTGGTAGCGAAATATTAACATTAGAACATAATTTGCCTCTTATTGATATATCTTCACATTGCTTTAAAGAACCAGATTACATTAATTTGATAAGTAAAGTTAAGGAAAATGAAAGCAAATACCCTGACATTAAAATAGTTGACGATTTTGTCTACATTCGAACTAGACACTATAATGGAGTGGATGAAAATGAAGAAAAGGCCTGGAAGCTTTGGATTCCTATTAATTTAAGAAAAGAGGTGATTAAAAATCAACATGACACACCAACTGCATCTCATGGAGGCAATGCCAAAACTTTAGATTTGATTAGGAGGACATTTTTCTGGCCAGGAATGGTCAAAGATGTTAAGGACTATATTTCCAGCTGTGAAACGTGTAAAACAACCAAGGCTCCAAATTTCATAATGAAGCCAGAAATGGGTAACCAGGTTGTTTCCGAACGTCCGTTCCAGAGACTATATATTGATCTCTTGGGCCCGTACCCCAGAAGCAAATCTGGAAATATAGGCTTATTGATCGTTCTCGACCATTTGTCGAAATTCCATTGGCTCTGTCCTCTGAGAAAATTTACTTCAAAGGCAATTAAACAATTTTTAGAAACTCATATATTTAGTGTTTATGGTGTACCAGAATTTATAGTCAGCGACAATGGCTCCCAGTTTAAAGCTAATGAGCTAAGTGCATTTTTTACATCTTTAGGAATAACACATATTTATACAGCATATTATTCGCCCCAGTCGAATGCATCAGAACGAGTTAATCGTTCGATAATTGCTGGCATTCGGTCTCATCTTAAAAAAGATCATACGAAATGGGACGAGAATCTAGATGCTATCAGTTGTGCGCTTAGAAATTCTCTTCATCAATCTATTAACACCTCCCCATATCATGCTTTGTTTGGTTTCGACATGATTACTCATGCAGCCTCATATGACCTATTAAGAAAAATCAAACTTTTGGACGAACCTAAATATAAATTATCCCATGATGACAATCTTCAAGTAGTTCGAAATGAATTACAAAAAAATATTAAAAAAGCTTTTGAACATAATCGTCATTATTACAATTTACGGACCAGACAACAAACATTTCAGGTTGGCCAAGAAGTTTTTCGACGAAACTTCGTGCAAAGCAATGCCGAAAAACGTTTTAATGCAAAGTTTGCACCTTTATTTGTCAAAGCTAAAATTAGAGAAAAACTTGGAAACCATTATTATAAACTAGAAGATATGGAAGGGAAATTACTTGGCACATTTCATGCAAAAGATATTAAACTCTAACGTTCTCTTTCCAGTTAATATTGTTACTTCAAGAGTCAATATTCCCTGGTTTTGTAATGAACGTTTATGCTTCACCCCCAAATTTTTTTTTTTCTTTAACGTTTTAATAAAGAAAATATTTTCAAAAAAATATTCTTTAATATTATAATTATTTTCAATGAAAATTCATTAAAAAAGCTTTAAACTTATTTAAATAATTGTTACAATATGTATTGCACTCAAAAGTAAACAATACATAAACATTACATGCATTCATTTTACTTTACATGTATTTCTTCTACATGCATAAACATTAAACAATTCTACTATATGGTCACCTTAAACATTTGTTCTCTCAACATTGATGTTTATAAACATTTAAGTAATATTGTGTATACAAGGTTTATGGAGTTTTTGTCAAATGCCAAACAACCAATTATATGCAAAAATAGATTTCTAAACAAAATTTAATTAAACAATATTGATTTGGAAAATAAATCTCTTTATTATAAAAAAAAAAAAAAACATTATTAATTTTTGTTAGAAAGATTTTTTTTTTCATTTAATGGGGTAATGCAGTGTCGATTAAATCTACTACAATAAACGAATAATCGTTTTATTAATAATCGGTTACCTATCTGAACCAACTAAAAAAATGTCATAAGAACCTTTTCAATACTAAAAATGTGATCGATCTTTCTTTTTGTGTGAAATCGTGGTTGAATTAAGATCGAATTTAGCGAAGAAAACCAATTTTAACACTTCCTAAAGATAACCTAAAAGTAATTAAACTATCCGACAATTTTTGCTCTAAAGAATTTGAAAACCAATTCTTAAAAACAGGTATGCAAAATTTTTTTTACAAAATTTGGGTATATAATATCGATGATAATTATATTTTATATTAAATATTTTAAAACACAGATCCAAAATCTGTTGGGATTAGGCTACTCACCAAGCAAAGCTTTGCAATATCGTTTGCATATTTGTTTAAACTCCCATCTAATCATCCGGGTGAGATCCGATATTGAGGTTAGCTTAACTCGGAAGAATAAACGAAGCACTCAATCTTACCCCAGTATTAAAGAATTTCGAGAAATATCACAGCACAATTCAATTCTTAATTTTATCTGGATGAAAGCAACAATCTCAGTTTTTCGATCGTTTTTGCTAAATTATTCTTCTTATAAATTTGATTGCAAGATGTTGACTGGTAAGAGTTTTCTAATTTAATTTAAAAGTATTTAAAAATTGCAACAAATTAATTTTTTTCACAGATTTGCTTTACCAAGTGATCAGTCAATAAATAAATAAATAATAAAACAAAACAAAATCTTGCATATACCCTTTATATTCCTACAAACATATCACACAAAAAGAATTTGTCTAAATATCAAAAGAAAGAAGTAAAAACCTAAAGTCATAAAAAGCTTAATCTGGTTTCAATAATGATGTACAGTGGAGGTCAAAATTTGTTCAACTAATTCTAATCTTATTTTTTTTTCATACACATCAAAACAAACTCAGTAAAATGATACTGTTTAAAGTTTAAATGACAAACAGAACAATAAACTAGTCTAAAATTATTTTCTTTTTACCTAAATTAAATCAATATTCAATATCTTCTAAATTCACTATTTGTCGAAATTAAATATCAATGTTAAAAATGTCAAATCTAAATACCTTCAAAATCTAAATTTTTTTTTGTTCTATTTTAAATAATAATTCTAAAAATATGTAATTAAAACTCTCAAATAATGAATTCCTAAAATCTAATATTGCACTTCCCCTATTTTTGTATTAATAACCTAAATCTAAATTCTATATCTTATATGTAAATTCTAAAATATCTAATCAAAATATGTATATGCAAGAAATTATAAATATTTTTTAAAAAGAGAAACATCATTTGGTACAACAACGTGTAAAGATCGAGAGGCCTCTACATCTTCATGAAAGTTGGTGAGTTATAAAAAACAAAATAAATAACATGTAAAACTAAACTCTCTTGCATATTCGAAAAGTAAAAAGTAATAATCAAATAACAAAAACAACAAATATTTAAATAATAAAAAAAAGTTAAAATAGATTGCAAAGTGTAATATAATGTAAGCAATAATAAGAGCACCAGAATCAAACCTTTATTTATCGTTCTCAAATTTCTAAAAGCGTAAACAAACAAAGAAAAGACAAACTCTTATTATTGTGACGTCATATTACTAACAGTTGTAATCTCTTTTACTAAGTACATGTTAATTACATATTAATGTAAATTATTTATTCTAAAAAGTGTTATTTTTGTTATTTGCTAAATTTGACCATTTGTTAAAAATTTAAATCTTTATTATTATGTATATTTAGTTATTAAATTTGCTAATGTTTATATTACTATTTTTATATACCTAATTTTTATTATTTTCTAAACCTTAATGGGATGAATAATTTGTCTAATAAATTTAATATGGATTGCTAAATCTCTCATTATGTTTTCAATCATGGTATAGTAAGCTAGAATATATCTAAAATTTGGGATTCTGACTAATATATTTTGCTGTCAGAATATAGGTAGGCGCGGGTTCTGAAGCATAGTTTTCTACTAACATCTTGAAAACTTTTAAACATATAGGTAAAATTATCACAACCCTTGTATATTTCTTTGCTCAACTTTAACTATATTGGGGTTTTTTTTATATGAATATAGTTATCATTGTCCATTGTAAAGTAATGTTAGTAATATTTAGGGAGTCTATATAAAATAAATATAATCTGTATTCTGAGACTAGATAGAGAAGGACACGAACCTCCCCACCCGACTGAAGCTAGCGATTTTATGGCTCCCATAGTTCTTCTTATATTTAGCCTTTAACAAAATGTGCACTTTGTGAAACATTTATACAAAAGAAATCTTTATTTTGAAGGGTTTTATTACATCTTTTCAACTTACTCAATAATTGTGCAGTATTAAAATAACAAATAACAATTGCCAATATCAAATGCTTCAAAATGAAATAGAGTATTTTATATCTGAAAACTAAAATATCTAGCAAATTCTCTTTCAATACTAAATTGTTATTACACATTAGTCTTGAAGGCTTGTGATACTTGATGGCTGTCAGTAGCCGTTAAACGTATTGTGGATCTATGCTTCGAGTTAAAACCCGTTTTGGTTTAATTTCGTCAAACCAGCAATGCTAAAAATCTTTTTGGCTTTTTTTAAAGCGGTTTAGCTTTTTCTGGCTTTTTTTGAAGTCAATATAGTTATTTTTTTCCCAGTTCCTGGCAACACTGATAATAATGTATCAACTTAGACAAAACTAATGTCATAAAAATCAATATTTTTTAAAAAGTAAAGACTGAAGTTTTGATGTAGGATTTTTTTAACTTTTATGTCAACGGCAACATACCTGGATATGTTTTTCATTTTCAAAATGCTGTATCTCTGAATTGGATATTCGGATCGACTTTAAATTTCTTGATATCCTACCCAAATTGTCCCAAGTCCGCAATTGTCCCAAGTTTTGTTACGATAGGATCAGCCGTTTGGAAGATAAAGCCCATTTACAAAGTTGCACCCTTACGTCAACAGTATACATACCTAGGTATCCATAGTAAAACGCATGCAAATTTAATAATAAAATTGAAAAATATAGTATTTTTTTAACGTTTTTACCCACCCTACTCCACATTTTTGATAACAGCGGGTCCAAATATATCCCGATTTTCTCCATTATTCGTTTATTTGACTAAAAACAAATGTATATGTCAAACAAAAACGAGTTATTTAAAAATCGTGACTGACTCCAATGTTATATGTATTTGAATTTAAAAAAATATAAAAAAAAATTCAAAGATGTATTATGAATTTATACTTTTTGAAAAGAAAAATTTACAATAAATATTCTAAACGAAAATAAATTTAAAAATTGTTGATACGGAGGGGACCACTTCCATTTAAATAACGCCTATTTTTTATGTAAAATTCAAATTTAGGGCAAAAATTCTTAAATCGCGAAGTCGATATCAAAATAAAGTAACCTATTTTAGAAGGCCAAATATGTTCTTAATTATTCTGTAAAGCGTTCCGATAACCCCGCTCCTGGTGTGGATATTATAGCAAAAAACAACAAAATTCCATTTTTGGGATTTTTCAAAACTTTTTTGGTAATTACGGGATTCCTGATTATAAATTTCAAAATTTGTTTTTAGTTTTCTATATCTAATAGAAAAGTCCATAGAACTGTAAAATTTCATTAAAAACTATTAATAAATAAAAAATTAATTTTAATTTAAAAAATTTGTATCTTTGCAAAAACTCAATAAAAAGCATTTTTTGACATACATACACAACCACTTTTATCAAAAAACAATGACTAAAGGGTAAGGATAAAACCGGTTTTCATAAAATGTTTGAATCTTTTGTCTATTTCTAAGAAAATAAAAAAAAAATAATACAGATATTCCAACAAACGAGTTAGATATTAGCAATTTTATGATAACGGCATGTCATTCACCATACAAAACGTATGAACATACCCAGGTATGTTGCTGTTGACTGTGTAAAGCATTTCTGCTGTTGACATAAAGGTTAATATTTTATTGTTATTGTTCAAGTATTGACAATGTTAAAAAATATACGAAAACAAAGTCCGTCATTACATTTTTATCAGAAACACTCTGATCAGATTCCCTCCCGAACAATCCACCAAACAATTGACTAGCAAACTCTTTAGATTTCGTTTTGAAGCTGTGCTTTAAAAAATATGAGCTATTTGGACATGATCCTGAATTCAAGTACAATATAAACGTATTAAGAACATTTTGATGTCGTTGATTAATTCAGTTTTAAAATGAGAATCTAACTCTTTAGTAAATGAATTATTCACCTTTTCTAAATTATTTATAACAAATGATATAGCTCTATCAACGTTGCCGCATCCTTGCTTAATCAGGTGGTCTTAGGGAATTACACAAATCTGTCAAAAGCTTGATACCATTGTCAGTGAACGTGGCTAATTTGATGTCAGACAGTGCATGATCGACGAATTTATAAATACGCAAAAAGTGTATTACCATGTTAGACAAAGGTGTCCAACGATGTTTAACATCATGTATAAGACGAACTCCAACAAAACATAAGTTTGCAATATTTGATGTTTATACTTAGATTTATAAAATATTTTGCAACACTTAAGTACGCGGTTAATAACATCACTTACATATAGTTTAAGATCATGGCCTATTTCAACGTAATCATTATAAGCATCATCCTCAATATCACTTTTGATGACCGTTTCAAAATCACATTCGCCATCACTTTCAACACCACTTTAATCTAAGATAATATTTTGCGATTCTGATAATATTTCGCCATGTTTAGATGTTAAATTGTCTGTTTCGAAATAAATTCTAAAATCATTCGGCCTTTTTTTTACTAAATAACAAATATTTTATTTTGTACCTTTTATTATCATTGGTTCAAGTCCTAAATTAAATATTTTGAAAACCTTGTTTTTAGAATTGTAAATTCTTGCAGTAATATTTATCTATTTCACCTTTATACACTCAATATTAGACTGAAACAATAAAATAAATGGAGAAAAACTTCGTTTTCAGTTTTTCATTTCGTGATCCTGTTTTCATTTAAAAGGACTTCAAATTTTCAGAGGAGTACATTTTTTAAAAAATGTTTTAAAATACTTCTGATCATCCTGCTATGCTAAATTTCATGTCAAATGATCAAGAAGAGTTGTAAAACAACGTATTATTTTTATTTTATCCTGTAATTATCAAAATATGTCAAAAATGTCCTTTTAAATTTTTATCCTTGAATATCCTTTTAGATTTCCAATAATTTTTTTTTCAGAAAAATAGTGAGTTAAAGATTTAAATATTGAATACCTCATGCCAAAATTTTATCCTTCTATCTTCACTACTTAAGTGTTAAATAATTTTTTAAATTTGCATTATTTGATTTTTTATATTTTATTTTAATATTTCATTCGAAAAAAATATAACAAAAACCGTTGTGAAAAGCAACGAAGAATACTTTTTAATAAACAAGTAAAATGGAATAGTTGGGCAAGCCCGACTTTATGATACCCTACACCGAGTATATGATTATAAAGAGTTTTCCTTTGATATGAAACTTATTTGTGTTGAATCTTATTTGAATACCAACATTTTCGAGAGTGGGCCTTATATGGGAGCTATGACTAATTACGGACCAATCGTCACAAAATTTGGTGGGATGATTTGCGAATATATGAAATATATTTGTGTTGAATTTTGTTTGGATACTGACATATTTCAGAGATTTATAAATATTAATGACATTTTCGAGAATGTTGCTTATATGGGAGCTATGGAATATTGTTGACCGATCGTCACATAATTTGGTCATAATGGACCGATTCTAATAAAATTCAATAGGCTTACATAAAACTTAATTGTGCTGAATTTGGTTTGAATATGTTTATAATTAAGATATTTATGAGAGCTTAACTATTTTCAAATAGGCCAATTGTTTGGGGGCTAGGATAAATAATGGGCTGATTCTAACCAAATTCAATAGCCTTTGTCCTTGTGGCAATATAAAGGTTTGTGCCAAATGTTGTCGAATTATCTTTAAACTTGTGAGCTGTAATTTGATTACAAGTTTAAATAATAGGCGGGCGGACATAGCTTAGTAGACTCAGAAAGTGATCCTGAGCAGTTTGGTATGCTTTAAGGTGCGTGTTGGGACAATATTTTTGTATGTTGCAAACACCGGCTCTAGTCCATTATATCTCCCCCACTGTGGTGGTGTAGATTATAAACATATACTTTTCTTAATAAAATGTTTTTGTATACTAATAAATTTTTTTATACATATTTAAATTTGAAATTTATATATATAATGAATTAAATTTTGACATTTAATATAGAATATTTAAGTTTTTAATGCACTATTTTTTTTAAAGGAATTTGTTGGCAATCTTAAAGGATATTAAAGGATACAAATTTTAAAGGACATTTTTGACATCTTTTGAAGCTTACAGGATAAAGTAAGGATAATTCAAAATATTTTACAACTCTTCTTGTTCTTTTGACATAAAATTGGTTATTGTTGGATCATCAGGAGTATTTTTAAATAATTTTTGAAAAATGTACTTCTTTGAAACTTTGAAGTCCTATAAAAATTAGAGAGTATCACGAAATGAAATATTGAAAACGCAGCTTTTCTCCATTTAATTTATTATTATTGATACGTGTATCATCCAGTTCGTGTCTAACGAGTTTTTTTAGAAGGAGCTATTGGAACACTCATGTACACATCTATTCTATATAAAATTGTTCAATTCGTTATTCGAAAATGGTATTTTTTAAATTGTTCGAATTATTATTCGTAAGAAAATATTTGATTAATCGAACGATCATTACTCGATTGAATACCCTAAGGGCACTGCTACACGTTCAATATATATTGTGATATTTGGATCGCGATCCATTGAAATGGATCACGCAAAATGAGGTTATTCTGCGATTTGGATCGCGATCCATCAATACAGTATGCTACACGTTCAATAAATATCGCGATACTGGATCGCGGTCAATATATATTGAACGTGTAGCAGTGCCCTAATATATTACCATTTGTAATTTGTACTGTAGTATGTTGCGTATACTTAATATCTAATCTAATTATTTATAAATACTCATACGACGTGTGGTTTCGTGGAGGTATAATAAATACAGTTTTTAAAAATTAATAGAATACTAGCTGGTCTGATATTATAAGAGAACAATAACACTAGTTTACAAGGTTTTTGCTCATGAATTGAAACATATGGGGATTTGTTTATTTAGGTCTTCTAACTTCGGAAAAAATATTAAAAAAAATCCTGGACATCAAACTTTTGAGATATTTATTAAAAACAAAACATATAAAAATGTACATTAAATTAGGACAAAAAAATTATAAATGAATTGTTTAGTCCTCTTTTTATAATTATTTTCATTTGTCTCCCTCACGACACTCCAACAGTATTCTCCTAGCATATTCTGATCCCAAAAACCTTGATAATTCCTCTCGAAAAACTTCAAATCTTGATGGAAACGCTCTCCATGTTCGTCACTCATGTGTCCGAGGTTTTCCGGGAAAAAATCCACATGAGATTGTAAAAAGTGAATTTTGAGGGATATATTTACACCCATCAGTTCAAAATTATGTAATAAATTCGCAACAATATCTCTGTAATTTTTACTTTTATTATTCCACAAAAATTCTTGAACAACAAGTTTAAAAGAATTTCATGCTGCATTTTCAACATCGGTTAATAGACACTCAAATTTGGTATCAACCAAAATTTTTCTTATTTGAGAACCACAAATATCCCTTCTTTTAGGTTAGCCTCAGAAAGACTCGAGAACACGCTGCAAAAATATTGAAATGCTGGTTTTGTCTTATCTAAAGCTTTTACGAAATTTTTTAATGTAAGTAAATAAGCATTTTGCAGTGTTTGTGTTATAGGAAAACCTCGATTTGACTAAATAGTTTTTCCGCAAATAAAACAAAAATGGTCTGGGTTTATTTTACACTTTCTAGAAGACATTTTAAAATAGTTTTTACTTTAGAGTTTTGTATTTAATAGCGATTTATTAACGTTTATCTACAAAAAAAATGTACTTTTAAACAGTATTTATTGTTTTCCCGTTAATTTTTTTTGAATTTGTTAAAAAAAGTTAACTCTGAAAATATGTAGTAGCTTCGCCAGAGTGTTGAGTACCCAAAAACGATGTAAATACTTACTTACTTCAATTCGGTACACTATAGTATGCATTAGTAGTACTCAGGGCAGGTGAAAAATAAAAACCCATATATCTCAAAATTTTGACGTATAGGTGGGAAACAAAAAATGGTCAATTAACTAGCGTCCCTAGATCTTTTCAAAAATATAAGTTTCATTCAATGAGCAAACAAAAATGTTTGATTTGTAAACTAGTGTAATTTCTGAAAATTAATAATTTTAATCAGGTTTATAGGTTTTTAAGGAAAATAATGTATGGCAGCCACCCGAATCTTAGCTGTGATTGAAATAAAAATTTTCACAAACAACAATAACTTTACTAAAATGATTATAACCAAATTGGTTCCAAAATAAGAAACGATTTTTACGATTTTTTTAAAAAAAACTAAATGTTATACAGGATATTGAAATCTTGATGTCTTGGAATTATGAATATCCTTCCGATAAAATTTTCGTAATTTTGCATCTAATATTATAAGAGAATAATAATTTCTGAAAATTAATAATTTTATACAGGTTTATAGGTGACAGCCACCCGAATCCTTGCTGCGATTGTAATAAAAATATTCACAAACAACAATAACTTTATTAAAATAATTAAAACCAAATTTTAAAATGTTAGAAGTATAACTGTGAATTTTATTCAAAATTATATGTTCAGGATATATGAGAGGTACCCGTGTCCTTGCACGGATTTTTTTAAAAATTATACTTTTTCTTAATCTTACCAAAAGGTAATATCCTACTAATTTTTATTTGTCTGCGATAACTCCTTCTATTTTTGTCCATTGCCCCTTGGGTATCACAATGGGATCAGTTTTGAATGGACCCAAGTGAGCTGCTTGAAGAGTGGCTACCCATGGAACCTAACCTAACCTTATATGAAAACAAAGCACTGTGCGCCTTCGCTCGGTAGCAATTAATAAAGGTTTACTTTGTATGGGAGTTACCACGCCCATTGTACCTATATAGGTCAATTGTGAATCTAAACCATCCAGGGACCCACTCAAATGCACACACAAAATTTCATCGAAATCGGTCCAGCCATTAAGGAGGAGTTCAGTTACTAACACACGTACAGAAGAACTATATATATAATAAAGATAATGTACATTTTTAAATAATATTTTACTAACAAATTAAAAAAATTATTATTTTATTTTATAAATAGCAAATTGCTTTGTATCAAACCTGTACTTAGTTGATTGCAGTAGACAGGCGGACATAATTAAATCGATATATTAGAATCCAGAATATATATAGTTTTAATATTCTTCAGGTCATTTGTTTATTTAGAAACATAAAAGCTGATCTCCTATTACATTAAATATAAATAAAAGCAGCACTATTTTGTATTGACACTAGCATTTGATTTGTATGATTTGTAATGATTTGTTTGATTTGTAATGAATGTTGATTCAACACCTTCCATTACCTTAAGTAACTTTCTACAAAATTCAATATTCATACTAAAAACATTGAACGTCATTGAATAACACTGATTGTATGAATTAGCTTTAACAGCTTTTGTCATCGATTAAATATTTCCTATAAATATTTCCACATAAGTTTGTGTGCAAAAGCCACTACTCTAACAAATAACAACTGCCGATTTCCCTAAATAGATATAAACATAGATATGTATGTATGAACGTTAGTCAAACTCATAGTTTATTTATTAGTTTGTCTGACATATTGTATATACTACGTCTGTCTTCAAAGTCTACTGTGGAAATTCATAAAAATTCACATACCAATATTTGAAAATATATGTATACATATGTATGTAAGTACTTTGCTATATAAATAAATTTTCTTATATTCCCTCTTCTTTTTCTCTTTAAGATTCTACACTCTAAGGATTTACTTACATATATATTTTATAACTATAAGTATTTATGCATACATCTTAATAAAATTCTCACACACAAACCCAAATAATAAGATTGAATAGAATTATTTATGTGGTGAGAGTATTGAAATAGGCAGTATGGTAATGTTTTTGAGTTTGTAAATGCATGCATATGCATGTATTTATTATTACGTCTTAGCAAGAAATTTTTCCAACCATACATATGAAGAACATTGATGTTATTGATATGTGTGTCAATATGTTTATATGTATTACTTACTTGTCATTCGAATAATCATTATTCGAATAATCGAGGACAAAAATACACATTTTATTCGCATGAATAACATTCTTCAATTTGGAAATCAAAATTAGTCGTTCAACTGTTTTCAATTAAACGACCACTAGAATAAATTTATTTTAAGGTTTAAATTAAAAAAAATAATTTATATGAGCAAAGATTTGGATTAAAATATCATAAAGAAACAATACCAATAGCATAGAAACAACTTTCTACATTCATTTTCAAATCTACTGTGGATTAAAAATCAAATTCAATACATTACTACTTAAGGTTAAAGTATATGCAATAGAGTCCGAATGATTTTCCAATAAAATATGGGTTGTATGACTTTAAAATGCGGAATTTTGAATTTTGTACCAACAATGCGTCATACGGGGGAAGTTTTGCTTTATTTCTTTAATTATAAAAAAAGCGCCGCTGAAGCACACCGCTTGCACACCAAAGCTTATGGTGAATGTGTTCCACAGTGTTTAAAAAGCTACGATAACTAACAAATTTTTAACTGTTGCTACAACTACTGCTTCAAAAAAGTGTATGTAGCGGTAGCAGTAGCAGTAGCATTTGTCTTTTTTCGTTTTCTTGTTTTTTTAAAACTACTGCTACCTTCAAAATATAAAACTCTTAACAGAGCAGTAGCAATAAAACATGAATTGTAAATGGAGTAGTAGCATAAAAATACAAATCATTGCTACTGCACCTTTAATTTTTAAGGTAGCAGTTAAGTAGCAGTTGATGCAGCAGTTAAGGTAGCAATAAAAGTAGTCAAAAAAAAAATCTTCAGTCATAACACCAAAATTGACAGAATTAAACACTGTGTGTGGTTTTTGTTTTGAGAGAGTTTGAAAGAATTATTCGTCTAGATGTTCGTGCTTATAACAGAAAGATCGTGTTTTCTGTGTGTATAACAAAAAAGCCGAACTTTTGTTTATAACACGACCAACTTACACAAATATACATTCACAACAACACACATTTTTGGCTGAAGATTTTTATTTTTGACTTATTTTATTGCTACCTCAACTGCTACTTAGGTGCTACTTCAACTGCTACTTAACTGCTACTTCTTCTACTACCTCAACTGCTACTTTTATTAATACTAAATTTTAAAAGTAGCAGAATTGATAAAAAATTAATGACTGCTACATCAAAGCTTTTACTTTTTTAAGGTAGCAATAGAAAATAAATTACTCTGCTACTTTTAAATTTTTTTTTTTAGTACTACTACAACTACTGCTACCAAAATGTGAAGGTAGCAGTAGTAGTAGTAATTATTGACTCCGAGTTTTTATTAATTTTTTAACTAGACTACTTGTGTTTTTTCGTTGTACTGCTACTTGTAGTCTAGTTTTTTAAACACTGGTGTTCCATCGGTTTCAACGTACGAGAGATTTTATGTGCTCTATGAAAATTGTTGTCAAACAAAATAAGAGCTTGCAGTAGCATTTGGACCTACTCAAGCAGCAATTTAAAAATGTTGGCGAGCAGCAGGATTCATCCAAAAGCAGGGAAATTGAGTAAAAAACGAATTAAAGCTAAGATTTCTTTCTTGCGAATCATTACTTGCGATGAAAAATGGATCCATGACGATAACCCGAAATGTAAGATATCATATGTGAAGGCCGGCCAACCCGAAACCAAAGACAAATATCCATGGCGCTAATGTAATGTTCAGTGTTTGGTTGGACCAAGAGGATCCTATATATTTTAAATATTTTTCAACTCCTATTTCTTCTTATGAAAACAGATGTATCTGGATTTCAATGAAGTCCTTAGTTAGAAGAAATATTTCTTCTTTATTATTCCTTCATGGAATTGTTTGTGGTACCATAGATTGCCCTGATCTATTGAATAATATTAATATTTCTGTTCCTCAGAGATATCTAAAGAAATTTAAATTTTTTCATACTTATTTGCATAGAACTGATTATGCCAGAAATGAACCTCTTAATAAATCAATTAGGTTATTTAATACCTTTTGCCAATATTTAGATGTAAGTCAATCCAATAATATTTTAAATAAATAAATATTATGAGCTGCTGAAATCTGGCCAGACCACCACAGGCGAGCTCTACCGAACGCATCTGATTCGTTTGAAGAGAACATTGGCTGAAAAATGACAAGAATATGCGGCCAGCCATGAAACTGTAATATTGTATCATGAAAAAAGAGTATCCTATATTGGTTTTCTTCGATGAACAGTTATTTTGCATCGGAATACATATGTATGTTACCAGAAAGGTGGGAAAAGTTCATAGCTAATTATGGCTGCTGCACAGTGGAAAATTTTGGTAATTTTCGGATCAAAAATCCGTAACTTTTGAATGGATGAGTATTTCTGTAATATTTTTTCTCTGTTGAATAGGTGGGACTCAAAGCTTTAATTTGTAGTTTCAAACATAAAAAGCGAATCATTATAAAAAAAGTTATGAACGCTTAAAAATACATTTTTTATTTTTTTTTTATTAATTTTTGTATAAAATTGAGATGTTAAGACAAGTAAAATAGGTGTTTTTATGTATTTTCTCATAAGATTTATAGGTCCAGAAATTGTGTCAAAAAATTTCAGAAACACCCTCAAATTTAGAAGTTATTCTAAAAAACCGTTTTCATTGATGTTTGTCAACTCAGTAAGTTCTTGCTTATTTTGATGTGAAACCCTATACAAATTTATATCAATGTATAAAGAAAATTTAGTTCTTAACCAAACATGGTTTTAATTTTTCAAATCGGATGAAAATTGTAAAAGTTATTCAACTTTTCACTAACACCTCTTTTAGTATTTTCTCCTCCAGAGCATATGAATAAAAAAAAACAAAAATAAAAAGAATATTTGTACAGTTTTTAATTTTCAAAGTAAATTTTTTTCTAACTTTTTTGAAAAAGTTTAATAACTTTTGCAAATATAAACCGATTTCAGCAAGTCTCGTTTATTTCTCGTCTCGTTTATTTCTACATAAAATTATCTTTATGACACTGTGCAAAAAATTAGGTTTTCACAGAAAAAATTCAAATTATTATTGTTGAATTTGAAAAATTACGAAAAAAAATAAAACAATAGCGAAACTTTTTAAAAAAAACTTATATAATTTCTTGGAATGTGCATTTTATGAAAGCTTAATTCCTTGTCTCTCCATAATTGATTAAATTATATTCTTGTTTAATAAGTAATGCAAAACTGCCAAGATAAAAAACTCATTAAATTTAAATTTTTTGTTTTAATTTCTTAGATGCTCAACATTTTTGCATGCCATTTGTCTATAGGCACAAAAAGGCAGCTAGTTTTGATGTATCTTTTAGATAATAAGCTTTAATTTCATGTTAAAAATAGATCGGCGGCAATCGGAGCAAATAGTTAAAATCGTAGTCAAATCTGCGTAGGTAAGCCAAAAAACATTATATATTTTAAATGAATAAATTTCAAATCTGCTAACAATATGTAGAAAACTCATTACAAAAATAGAATCTGGACAAGATACCCTTTCCCAAATCTTTAAAGTGGAAAGTAGTGTATTCTGTCGCCATTTTCGAATAATTCAGTTGACATAATAACTATAATTTCTGCAAATAATTATTGCTTGATATCTTAGCTTTACGATAGAACTTGTTTTATGGATAATTTCAAATAATTGGAAAAAATAATTATGATATGCATTCACCTTATATTATCCACTGTGCGTTGCTTTGAATTAATTTGAATTGTACAAATGTTTCAAAATAAAAGCTTAACATTTTAAAAAATCCCGCATTTTAAGTCATACACCCAATAGTATATGTGTGTATGAAAAAATTATTCTTTAAGGATAACAAAATCTATAACAAATTTAATTCAAGAACCTCATCTAGTTGTTTTAGAGAAACCACATTCCCAATTATTAGGCTACATAAAAAATTACACTTTGTACAGATGACAAAAAAGTCTACCTTGTAAAGAGTTCATAAATTTTAAAAATATCAAAAGTCTTTATTTAATTTTATTTTTAAAATATGTGTATTCTTATGCAAGAAGTTAAAAAAAATAACGTTTGTTCACCGCTAGACAAAAATGAGCTTGTTTAACTCAAAGAAAATTGCAGTCATAATCGCGATCAACAATTGCAGTTATTTTTTGAAGAGCTTACTTTTCATTAAATACACATTTGTATAGAACAAATCAAATTTTCTTTTACCTCGTTGCGTGAACGATATTTAAATTTTTACAGAAACAATATTTTAGTAAAATTATCTTTTAAAGTGCCATTGAATTAAGGATATTACTTAAATTTATTATACTTTTTCCTTTGAAAAAGTATTTTTGTTAATATCATCAGAAAAGGAAAGGTTTATACAAATCATACAAATTATTACATATTTATTTGAAGTTTCTTCATTATTCATCGAAATATTAGGAAATTTTTACTAAATGTTTATTAACTCAAGATCTTCTCATGGTCCCAGTATGAATTTTCTATTTTTTTTAACAATGCAATTGATTATAATTGAGGAAGATCTACTGAAAATGGAAGATATAACCTTTGTTCAAGGACAATTACTTGGTTCAATATTGGAAACAAGTAAGACCATATAATACCCTACACTAAGTAAATGAGCAAAAATATTATTCTTTTAAAATTTCTGTAATTTATTTCAGTCAAATAATAAGGAGTTATCACTTAGCTCCAATATGGCTTGCTGGTTAATTAGGTAAGTACAGTTTTTGCTGGGTATTCATTCGCATGATTGTAACCAAGTACTGTATTATTATTATTATTATTATGTATACATACATACGTTGAATGAATATACAAATATTCAAATCGGTTTATTGTAGAGGTCAAGAACATATAATTCATATATAGTATGTATATATTTGTATAATACTGTTGGACAGTTTAATTATACCTAACAAACAATTTCTAATTCTGACCGCAAAATCTTGAAAACATTTTTAACACCTAACTACGAGAAAAGCATACTTTTCCATAAATTCAATGACATATTTTTAGTTGTAGAAAATCAGCAAGATATGTGTTGTGTTTTCCACTCTTGGATTTTAAAACAAATAGTTAAAAATCATGTTTGAGTAGAAAATTTTCCAATTATTTTTAAGCAATAAGGTTAGTGGTGCTACAGAGAAAACAATTATGTTATATTGATATACGAGAGCGGATCAATAATTCCTTGACTTTTTGAATTTTATTTCTAAAATATTTTTCGAGGTCATCAAATTAGGTATTTGTTTGTGAAATGATTTCATCGTTGGAGTAGAATCTCTTTCAGGTATCCAAACAAGAAATAGTCACTCGGGACTAATTCCGGAGAATACGGTGGATGTAGAAGCAAGTCATAGCCTAATTCATGGATTCTTGTTACGGAAACTGCACATTAGGGTGGAGCGCTAATGCATTAAATTTTTTTTTGTTTTCAACGGCATAGCGATATAAAGTTGCCTTTTAATGAGTAAGTTAACTTTTGATGTTTTGAGGTACCGCAACAGAATTGAAGATCTGAAAAATTACCTATTTTTCATATTGTCATTAAACAACCATATGCGTTATAAACTTTAATTTATGTTGAATATAAATATCGTTATCTATTGTTTTTTTTTTTTTTTTTTATTTAGTCAGCATAGATGAGGTGTGCTACTCCAAAGAAGAAGCTTCTGGCGATACAATCGTAAAAGCAAAATATTTTCATTGAATAAACAGAAAAACAGATTAACTTAAGTTCTACCATACAATAACGAATAGGGAATTAATATTCATATGTTAGGGGAACGTGTTCACGAAGGCTCTCCAGCGATTTCCATCTTGTGGCATATGTCAGATTTGAGGCCACGTGAGTCCTCTTTGTCGATGTTCCGCTTCTACAGATCTTCTCCATGTTGTTCGTTGCCGTCTAACATTTCGTCTCCTCTGTTGGAGATGTCTTTTCGCAGCGTGTGGCCAATCCATGACCATTTACGATGGCGGATTTCGTGGGCGACGGGAGTTTGGTTGCTAATTGACAGTAGGTCGGCGTTTGCGATGCGGTTTGGCCAAAAGATTTTGTTTATCTTGCGCAGACATTTATTTACAAACACTTCTAGTTTTGTTGTTAAGGACTCAGTGACTTTCCATGTTTCACATGCGTAGAGAAGGACCGACTTTACGCTAAAATTTAAGTTTTTGATTTTGTGCCGTTTAGAAATTTGTGAAGAATTCCAAACTTTACTCAGAGAGGCGTATGCACTACGAGCTCGATTTATTATGTATTCTGCATCTTCATCTGCGCCTCCATCTTTACTTATGACGCTGCCGAGGTAGGTAAATTTATTTACGTTTTCTATCTCGGTACCGTTTAAAAGTATTCTGTTAGTGTTTGCAGTGGCCATTCTGAGCGACATGGTTTTGGCGATGTTGATCTTAAGCCCGACCCTCATACCACACTCTTGCAGCCTATCGAGTTTTTGTTGAATGCCGTCCAACGTGTGTGAAATAAGGCATATGTCGTCCACATAGTCAAGGTCATGTAGCCGTTGGTTCAGGTGCCATTGGATTCCATTTGGTGCCTCGCTGTTTGTCTGATGCAGAACTGTATCCAGAACTAAGAGGAAAAGCACTGGTGACAGCGAACATCCTTGTCTCACGCCGGTGTTCATATCAAAAGCCTTGCTTTCTTGGCCTTTAAAACGCGCTTTACATGGAGCGTTTCGGTATAGCTCCGTTATCTATTGTTAGGTCAGTATAATTACATCCAATATTAAAAAAGATTGCGAAAAGTAAAAATTCGCTCCACCCTACTTCACAAACCCAACTTACGGAAAGCTTTCTCATACCCAAGTGATCATTCAAAATTAAAACCACTGAGCCATGTTATAGTCCTATGGCGATTTTGATCTTTAAGATGAAGTTTTTTGATTTTACATGATTTTACAACTTTGCCTCGGAGAGTAAATCAAAATTCCGAACTGTTTGTAAGATATGAGCCTGAGAAAATAATTACTTTTTTGCAAAAATGACACCCAGGTCCTAAATCTTTGGGGGCCCATGAAAAAAGGGCATGACTTTGGGCAAAACTGGGAGACACTGGTCTTTTTTTTTTTGGTCACACAGTGTAATTGATCATAGCTGCGATATTAGAACCACTTCCGAAAATTTATTAAAAACTAGTTGACCGCCCGGCTTCGCCCGGTATCATTTACTAATGTTAGTTCTTCAAGTTTCTCCAACCCACATACACTTGCCTGTTCTTATTTATTTGCAAATAAAATATATAAATTTGTACAGCATACTTTAGGGAGCTTTTATATTACAGTTTACTGGACTCAAAAAAAAATTTCCGAGTTTTACCCGGAAATTTTGAATTTTTTTTCTTTACAAACCATCTCCTGAAAATTTCGAATCGAATAAAAAAAATCAGCCAAATCGCTCCATCTGTTCTCACGTGATGCCATTACATACATAGACCATTTAATTTTTAAATATATAGAAAGATATTGAAATTTTGAAAGAAAAACCTTTTTGCCTCATTTGCTGCAAAAAATACAAAAATATATGTGAACCAACAAGAGTGTTTTTAATTTGTGTACCTCAAATTCCAGTTATTGGGTTTAGAGTTGTATAAATGAATTTTTCAGCACAAATGGAGGAGCAATATTGTTATACACGTTATTACTCAATCATCGTACAATAAAAAGTTATAAGTAACTAACAATAAAGGGAATATTAGGATGCAAGGGAGATAAAACATATTTGTCATTTAAATTAACTTAAATAAAAAATATTTTGTTTATAAATATATTGCTTAAACCGTAAAAAGGGATCCCCAAATCTCCAAATTAATGCAAGCCAAAGGATCTTACACGCTAAAATATTTATTTCTGTTCATATAAAATACTTAGGAAAAAATGCCACTCACATTAATACCCATTTAAGTAAATTCTAACCATACTAATTTAGAAATGTTTGTTGAATTTATAAGCTTTTGTCTTAAGTATCCATACAATTACATTTTAGTAAAATATAACCACATACACCCTTATACTATTATCAATTCAATTGTTTAATGTTTTATTGATTCATATACTCATTTTATATAAGTACTTTCTTGCGCACATACATATCTACTAAGTAGATTTTTAGTACTTGAAGATACCCTGAAAACAATTTCTAACGAAAAAGTCTTCCAAACATATTTGTTTAAAATTTAAACTAATCGAATGTCATATCGATTTCTTTTCGATATAGTGTCACTGTTAGGAGACAACTATTTCTTTTCATCTTATATATATTGGCGAATTATTATTAAAATTCTCCTTCTTGCATAAAAATGGAAATGTCTTATTGTATTCCAGCTTTTCCCATTTTTCCTATTCAAATTCAATGTTAAAACAAGTAAGAGAGCTAAATTTTACAATTTGTTTGAAATTTTCTTTAATTTTTTTTTTAACCCTTTAATGCATATTGTTGGCAATTGTCTACATTCCAGTTCCACTTAATTTTAGACGATACTAATTCTGATTCTACTTCATCAAAATCAAATGGAGTACGATAAAGAAATTCTAAATCAAACTAAAGCTACAGGAAATCTATATAAATAAAAATCAAATAAATATTTGATACCTTATAGAAAAATAGAAGTAAAAATCATGCAATTAAGGGTTAAATTTATTAGCAAAAAAAAAAAAAAAAATTACAAACTAATTTTTTGTTTGAAAAAATTCGGGTTAAAAAATATTTTTCCCGATTTTTACTCATTGTAGGTCCAAGTTTCTATATAGCCTTTTATATAAATCATTGCAATGGACTTCGAAATATATTAATGACTTAGTAATTAAGATAGGCCAAAACTCAAGGTTGTCCCGGTTTTTTCCTTATATCTCAACTAGAGTATCCAAAACCGAAACCGAAAAACGGTCAAACGGTTTCGGTTTTTTTAACTTTTCCGCTTTTTGACAAACCGGCTTTTGTAAGACGGTTAAACGGTTTTAATGAAATATATTTTCTAAAGCTCAAACATATTTATTAAAAACTTTGATACCAATTTTAAAAATATTCATTTATTTTATAGAAAATTATAGAATTTTACAATATTTCGTAAAAGAAATGCTTTTAAAAATTCAAAATTGCTAAATTTCCGAAGATTTAGTACACAATTCTTAACACATTTCCAGTAGTTCGACAAGAACTCAATACACACGTAAACTACACTAATTTTCACTATTGTCTAAACACCTGGTTGACTCTAACTTGTATGTATTGGGTCATTCGTCAAGAATGTACACGTTGTAATGCAGAGTGGAGACGGTTGTTACTTAAACATTCCCAGGTATTACATGGCGGAGGCAGTCGTCACTTTACTGGTCCTAAGAAATATAGAGATGGGGACATTTGACACTTGTTTTTTTGTATTGTACTTCAGAAAGCAGTTATTCAACCTATTATGACAGGTTCGAATGCAGAGTAAATTGTGAAATTGACAAAATGTATCTATTCTCCCCAAAGAGTCAATTGACTTCCTCCTAGGACAAATCTACTAATAAGCTATTGGTAACCTGAAAGTAGATTAAATTGCTAGTTTGAGACTGCCACCACGAACTGTGGGGTATAAAAACCCCTACACACATAACTACTATTTATTTTAATAGAAGATAATTGTGGTAATCACCATCAATATAAAAGAACAGGTTTGGCATCATTATTTCATGGTCGAAAAAATTTTAGTTAGGTTGTGTCAACCTTTCACTATCTAAATATTTTATATATTCATGTATTCTCATACCTTCAGATGTTTTTATTATGATTTTCTAAAGAGAACACTAAATTTTTACATCAAAATTTAAATTCATATTTCATATGTTTAAGAACCCACATATGCCGAAGTGGGTATTTTTGTACCCAATCCACAAAATCGTACTTTTAGCTTAGGAAAGTCGGTCTATTCACTTGGTTATTTTGTTTGCTGATAGAGGATATCTAAGACTATTAGACATGTGGAGGGTATGGGGGACTTCCAATCCACCCGTTTTCTAGAGCCGTTTATTTTTGAATTTTGTGATTTTGTAAAATTGCTCAACTTTGGCCCACTGTTTCCCCACCAAGGAATGATCTAATATTACCGAAAAAATTATTTTAAGTAGTTCGGTCCTTACTTTATCTATGCCAAAAAAAAGATTTTTGATATCGCTCTCGTAGAATTTTCTAGAATTTTTCTAAAATTGCTCTATTTTTGGGTATTTTTCTACCGATTCTACGGGTTGAATAGAAATAAAATAATTAAGCATAATATGACTTTAATTAAAAATGTATAAAAATTCTACAAAATAAGTTTTACTAAATAATTGAAATATTTTTTTTAATTTCATCAATTATTGAACTGGTTCTATTTTTTTGAAAAAAAAACGTTATTTACTGGCACACTCTGGAAAAAATTTAAATTATAAATAATAATTTAGATTTTTTGATATCATACCTTTTTATGAAGTTTTTGCATCAGATATATATACAGTACGGGCTCGATTTGTGCAACTACCTATTATTGCAACTGACCGATTAGCGCAACAGCCTATTTTTTAACATTAGAGTCTTTATAACTGCAACTTTTTTCAAAAAACAGACGCGATAAGTGCAACTTTATTTATTTTTCATATGTAATATTATTCAGAAGTTATTCTATTTTCTTCTCTATTTATTCTGGTTGTTTTTTTAATCAGAAGTGTAATTCAAAACTATTTGCCAAATCATAGGCACCTAAAAAATACTTTCACGACGACACTGCTCTCATAAAGAATTTTGGCTGTTTATTCACAGTTACTTTTTATTAAAATATTTTTTTATTTATTTGAGTACATATTATATTTATTTACACCATTTATTTTTACTTTGTTTTGTTTAATAAATGAATTAATTACTTTTAGTTTCATGTTTTTGTTAAAAAAAGAATAAAAAATAATAGCGTATATAGTGGTTGCTTATTGCAACATTTCGAATATCGCAACAACCTCGATTTCCTTTCGGTTGCGCAAATCGAGCCCGTACTGTAGTTGGTGTAATTTTTGTTTGCAGAATTTCCAACTCCTTCTGCTGCATGTCTGCTGCTGAAATATCTGATTTTGAGCGACAGAGTAAAAAACACCTGAATATACTGCGGGATTTACAATAGATGGTGTATCTTTTGAACGCGGTTTTTGTTTTCAATAACTTATATGTCATTTTCAAGAGCACATATCTGTCATTTTTCTCACTTGGATATTAAGCATTATAGTGTAAACAAAAAAGTTTTTTTGCTTCGAAAATGTCGAATTTGGTACCAACAAAGCGTCATATGCGGGAAGTTTTGCATTGGTTCTTTAATTTGAAAAAGTAGTGCCGCTGAAGCATACTGATTGCTCACGAAAGCTTATGGTGAAACCGATGGAACGCTTTCAACGTGCGAATAATGGTTTGTTCGAATTTGATACTAAAGGTAGGGCACACATGACAAATATTAGAAGATTATAAGAGTAAACACGTCAAACCAATTTGTACTAAAAAAAGTGGTTACGCTTTTTTGAGCAAATATACCCCATGTGTGACCCTACCTTATGGTAATCTGTTCTTTTTTGTATGACAAATAACATTTTTTCGTAACGAAGTAGAAACATTTTAGTGTATGTATCGAAAATATAACTTCCATTTGCTGGCAGGGTAAACTCTATGTGAAAACATACATATGTTTGTATAAATAACTACGTGCCTATACAAAAACATAGACCGACTTCATTGTAATACGTTGTAAGTATTTGTGTATCTTATTACACATACAATGTGTTTAAATGTATTGCGGTGTACTTAATGAATTATTTAATAGAATAATCTATTATAATTAACTTATTAAATTAGATCTATTTAGAATATTCTACATGTTGTAGAGTTAGCTTCCTTGCGAATTTTCTAACATAATTCTAAGTATTGTGTACATTTTACACATGTATGTATGGTTGTATGAATTGTAATGTAGATGTTGTTCATTACAGTATTATTCAAGCGGAAGTGAATTGTCTCAAAAGAAACCCTATGCAAATGTAATTAAATTATTTTCAAAACATAATCGAAGTTCTTAGAATACATTGTTTCTAAATAATTAATATTTTTGAATTACTTAATGACTCGAAAGTATTTTCAATAACTTGTGGCACTTTGTTATGTGTTTGTATAGTAAAAGTATTTACAGACGATCATACTGAGTGCTAGTACTTTTCAAATTTAAAATATTATTAAATCCATCTTTTTTAACAAGAAATCATTTTGGAAAAATATTTCTTGTTTATATGGCAATATTAAAAATATTTTTTTGTTGATTTATTTTTTTTCACATTTATTGTATGCCTTATTTGCAGTTATAAATACATACATATTAGGGTATTCAATCGGTTAACCGATTAAATTTGGTCGGTTAACTGTTCGAATAATTCAAAATTACCGATTTTCGAATAACAAATAAACCGATTAATTTGTGTCGATTAACCGATTAACCGAAATTTCTTTTTTTTGCACTTTAACATATTTTTTTTTGTATTAATTTTTCATTTTAATACAAATACAACATTACATATTTTTTCGAACATCCAAGAAACATGTTCAGTGAGTATAACAACTGACATATTTAATTTACTTCGATGGCTTAATATAGAGAGGTCGTATCTCAACTTTTAGTTACTTTACAGGAGAAGGAAAAAACTCAATAAAATCTGAAAGTTAAAGCCAAAAACTAACAACTAAAAAATTGTAATATATCAAAAAATACTTTTAGAAAAGTTGTTTGTTTTAATATAAAACAAAAAATATGCATTCAACATTAAATGAGTTAGGGGTTTTTTTCAAACCATTTTTGAAATTTGTTATTCTTCAACATAGAAAACTGAGGTATACTTGAGTTTTGTCTACCAGAATATGTAAAAAACCCGATTTAGAAAAATGAGATAAGACCTTTCTATATTAAGCCATCGACATGTATTTGTCGAATGAGAGCATGATAATAAACGAAACTGAAAACACTACTGAAATGAGTTTTTATCAGAAATTATTAAAAGTATTTAAAATCCAAAAAGGACCTCAATGCTATATTGGAAGATTTTATATGCTTAGAAAAACATTAAAAAAAAGAACTCAGATATTGGATATTCTTTGTCATGCCTTAATTTAGTTTTTTCGAGAGAGTTTTTTTCCAAGTCGAGTTTTATTAAAACTAAAGAAAATTATTTACTTTTTGCTTGAATTGTTATGTTTCGTTTATTTTTTATGTTTTTGTTCATTTTATTAATTAAATACTTAACCCCCATTAGGTCGCTTTTCAAGTTCTGACAAAAAGTGTCATTTTGTAGCAGAGTGTAGTTATTAAATTTATACATGTTTACTGCAACCATTTCAACATTTCTTTTTAAATATTATAGTCACAGTAACTATTTATATGAGTGCGGTAACTATAATATGGTTAATTTACGATTCACATTATTGTATCAACTATATAATTGGTTATACCAAACAAGTATATGTTTGTGACAATAATTTTTATGATGAATAATTTTATCACAATATGTTGTTCTCAGATTATGATATCCATAAGCCGAGACCAACATAAAATGGTAAGTCCTTCATCATATAAATGGTTGTCACAAACATATATGTACTTGTTAGCTGTAACCATATATATGGTTGATACAATCGTGTAAATCGTAAATTAACCATATTATAGTTACCACAATCATATAAATAGTTACTGTGACTATAATATTATTAAAAAAGTTGTAATAATATTGAAATGGTTACAGTAAACATGCACAACTATATTTTTTTTCAGCGTGTATATATTAAGAAATTTCCAGTTAACAAAACATAATGACATGGAATACAATTACTCCTTTTCCAATACCTTCAAATGTCATATAACTCCACTGCATTGGTTAATGTATAATTACAACTTTTTGCTAGGAGTTCTACCCTAATGTGTATATTTATGCAGTTTCTTGTGTCAACCTTTAATTAAATCGAAAGAAGAAAAAATGCAAAAAATAATGTTGTTTCTTTTATCAATTTATATGTGTGTGAATATTTATACACACTTATGTACATATGCACGGGTGTATGTGTAAGAATTTAACCCATATATAAATAATAGAGTACGAACATGTGAAAGTTTATGAAAAAAACAAACAACCTTATACACACTTACACATGAAAATAAATTAATAAAAATAAAATTGAAATAAAAATACTTAAAGAAGGCTAAAGAAATGCAAATAAAAAAAATTAAACAAAAATGTAAAGACAAGATTGAAAACGGTAGTAGTAGTAGTGGTAGGAGGGTAGGCGGGCGATAGAAGGGGTGTCAGTGAAAACCGACTGTAATATAATATGTAAATTATGTCACGTTTTCGGCTTTTTCTTTTCATACTTTTACATACATACCACTTATATAACTCTTCATTTGGTTGGCAAGCAGTTCTTTCTGTGCTGTTTAAATTTCTTCGCTTCGACAGAAGGTCTGCAAAAGTGTATCATTATTTAATTTAATGTAAAATAATTAACTGTGGTGGCTGCCTCATATTTACATACATACTCTCACACGTACTCTTACAATTCTGGTAAAGTTATTTTTTTTTTGAATTTTCGTCTTCTTTTATTTATTCTTTTTTAAATTTACCCTCCAAATAAATACAAAAAATTAAAAAAAAGAGAAAAATGAAACGATGTTAAATAAAACTTTGATACACATAAAGTTTTGTCCTGTGTATATGTAAGTATGCATGTAAGTTTGAATGAATGTAGTGGTTGTAGAACATACGTTCTGCTTAAGACTTGAAGTTGACTGATGACGTGACACGTACTTTCAACGATATAAAAGGATAAAAATTGAGTTGAACGAAATGCGAACAAAAAAAGAAAAAAAAAGCGACCAAAAATGAGAAACTGGAAAAAATTGGTGAAAAATTGAAAAGATATACTTTTAAATGAACACTCTTATATGCGAAATATTTTTACATTGTTAAATACTTATACATGCACAATATAATGTAGCTAAAATACTCGTCCTAGAGACAGTAGTCGTGTGCAGAGTATGAGAGGAAGCATGCAAAGGAAACGGATGTCAATTATTAGCTTAATGAGTTTCATGTGGAAGTAATGAAAAATATTACAAACTTCTTTGAAAATTGATCATTTTCGTTTTAGTTTTAAGAAGAACAAAATTGTTTTTCTTGTGTTAAAAAAAGAAGCTTAGGATAGGAAAATTGTTTTATTTTTTTTTATATAATTAATTGCGGCATATTTGTAAATTGTTTTCTATGTAATATTATATAACATAGGAAATTGACTTAGTTGCGTTATAGTTGTCAATAAAACAATATATCTAGTATATTCTTTGATGAGATATATGACGAAAACAAAACATTTTGGAGAATCATAGCTTGTATTTCTTTGGTGCTTTGTAATGAAAGAAAACAGTAAACATATCGGTTGACCATAATAGTTTTGACCTAATGACCTTTCCCCTCTTACAGTTATGGTCACTTGAAAGTTAAATATTAAATAAAAAATGCCGTGAAACTTTTAAAAATTTACCTGTTCTATCAATTTGAATCTTACATATTATATTCAACATAAATTAGAACCATTTCTTTGAACAGTTATGTATATGAAGGTATACAAATTAAACCAAAATTTCGTTTTTTTTTAATAGACCATTTGCATTTATTAGTCATCATTTTAAAAATGTTGTATGTTGCAACAGTTGATCGAATATCTTTTTGGCTTTTGAGTACCAGGAATAGAACACGACCTTCCCAAAGAAATGCCTTAAATATTACGAAAATTATAAATTTTTCAATTCACAGACACAAGTTTTAGGCACTTTTTAAAAATGTTGCTGAATTTTAAATATTTTTCCGCACTGTTTTAATAAAAGTCGTGGTACGAGCACATCGCAAAATATTAGGTTTAAAAAAAATAGTGGAGATAGATAAAATTTACATTATGAAAAAATTTGTTTAAAAAAATTACGAAAAATCTTTTTATATTTTGGCTTTGCGTTTCTAAAAATTTTTACATAAACCCTATCCAGGATTATTTAAAAATTTTTAGAAACGGAAGCTATGTTGCCTTAAATGACCCTGTTTTTATTTTACAAGCATTTGCGTTAATTCTGTTTTTAGATGTTTCGAATTTGGATGCTTGTAACTTTTTATATGATCAGATATACAACAGATATTTAAAAAAAAAACTTCCCAACCCTAGCACGTCCGTCACATAAAAAAACAAAAAATAGGACAGCGACAAATTAAAAAAAACAATTGTCAACACAATAAACTCACAAAGAGATTTTAAAGTACTATCCAAATTTAAAATTCCTTGATATTCAGATAAGAACTGAATTTGTTGTGATTTTATAAAACAAAATTTAGGCCCGAAATGAGCAAATTTGGTGAGCCAGTCATGAGCCTATGATTATACAAGTCAATTTAGAAACATCTCAGCACTAGCCATGTCATATTTCATTAAGATATCTCTTATATCTTTCACGAGTTATCGAATTATTTCCAAAATAAAAGGTATGAATTTGAATGAAAGATTTCATTTCACCTGATGCCAAAATCCTGAAAGAAAATTATGATAAATAGTTTTTTTTAAACTATTATTACTTATTAACATACATATCTGTGGACATTTGACAAAACGACTTCTGTCAAGATAAGTGAATTTTCCAAGATTTTTGTAGTAAATATATTTTAATGAACTTGTTTTGATCTAAACCATTGTTAACCAAACTCTCACAACAATAGATTTTCTTCGTATTTTTACGAAATTGTACTTGAATTCAAATATAACGATTTTAAGGGCTGATTTAAAAATGCTTACAAATAACAGTGCTGTAATAGCAAACTGTAACATATCTGTGGGCATTATTAAATAAAAGCTTTCAGTTGATTTGATCGTAAGTTGGCAACGCTGTATTCGAATTCGAATATTCAGTTAAAGAATATTGTAGAAAGTACACCACAGATGGCGTATATATTAGTAAGATCTAGAATATTCGAACTTTGACAGTTAAAGAGCAATCTAGAGTGCAGATGGCAGTGTTATAAACAGTGGCAGAGGTTGCAGTCGTTAGTGAGTTTATCAGAGACGCTTTTCGAAAAAATATCAACTGAGTGCCTTAAAGTGTGTTGTGTTTTTCAAGTAAATTCGTGTACATTATAAATTGTGTCTGTATTTCTGAGAATTTATAAACGTGTATAAAAAACATTGAGTGGCTATTTAATTCTGTGGTTGTTGTACATCTTGAATAAATAAAGGGTTGTTACAATTTTTAAACTACTAAACGGCTTTTATTTGCAATCAAAAGTATCCGGTTTATTTAAAGGAAATAAACCAACGTTTTGAAAAGGTTAAAACGTAACAGTATTCTAGTGTTACGATGTGTGTACATTGAACCAAATTTCTTACGAAAATATCCTTCACTAGCAACACATGTAAAATAACTCATGTTCGTTTTTTAATTTCGGTTTCACTTACATATAAGAAACTCACACATAGACGGTGCCCGCGGGCGTACTGCTGGATACCAATGGCCTAAGCAGACCTCTTTCAAGTTTTTCCCCAACTTCAACTCATGGAATTCAAAATTTTTTTTAAAAAGTAGTAACAACATTTGGTCAGCTTATTTAGTTTTAGCCAGTTTATTTAGTTCTTGCACAGTCCTACCAATTCTTTTTTATTGAAACAGCTTCTTTCATAAAATTTTGAATTTTTTCATATATTTCAATTATAAAATTCAAGCAAAAATACATTTGAGTTAAATAGATTGTCCCTTTTTCCTAACATTTAGAGTGACAAATAGTTACATAACTAGTTATTTTATCACGTGCATATCATAGCAGGAGGTCAATTGACCCTTATTGATTACAATGACATTGGACAGCTAGCTGGCAGTAGTCAACGCATTGGTTGCATTTAGTCAGTTACCTTCTAACTACCTAACTGGTAACTTGATCAGCTACATAACTAGTTATTTTAATAATTTGAGCAGAATTAAAAAAATAAATAAACCTAAATATCTCTTGAACTATAAGAGAAAACTTACATATATTTACATGTCCTTATGGACTATTTATATTTTAAATGTCAGCTCATTCGGATCATACTTGGATTTTTGGAGATATTTTTAAAAAATGTGAGACCCGATATGGCGTGTAATTTTGCTAATTAAGCGTAAAGGGCCCTATTTACAACTTTTGTGTCTTTGGTGACCCCCAATTAAATTTCACCGCAAAAAATTTCGTAGAATATTTTAATCCTTAAATGTCCTTTTTGGAAGGACTTTTTTGATTTTCTCAAAATAGGGGTAAAATTGACCCCTAAAGAGCGGATATAGGGGGTTAAGATCTTCCACAAAAATGATCCCCATAAAATTCCATAATATAACTCTGACAATAAGAATTCTCTCAGATATTAACTTACATTTTTTTAAGTTAGTATAATGCTATCTTCGATCAACAAATTAAAACTTTGACCCACTGTAAAAAAAAAAATCGGAACAGCTGGACTATATGTTTATTCTACAAAACTGATCTACTCAGAATTATAGGGTCGCTAGTCTGTTCCAAAAATGCTGTTAGACTGTGTTATTATAAGCCAACTCTATTGACCGAATGTAGAAACAACCTGATTATTATAAAGATCACAATACATTCGAATTTTTGGTCACATGTAGTTCATTGAAGACATTGGATCGCAGGAAGATAATTAGGACAGTTGGCTCAGAAGTATTGAGCGTTCTCCTTCTAATCCTCATTTAAATCTTCGAAGTACCGACATAAATCATTGTACACCATGTCCAGCTTACACAACGATTGAATGGCAATCAATATGAAAGAGTTTTATTAATATAGGCGCCAATACAAATAGGTTTATTAATGTAACTTGTAAGGTACTCATAGTTTTAAAATGATCTCAGAACACCACTTAAAAAATGGGAAAATTAATTTAATTATAGAGTTATACCTATGGACTCGTGAAACACAATATTAGTCAAAAGACCAAATAATTTGAATAATGTTTACATGGATACATTCGTACATATTTTAACTTATAATTATTAAATTGAGAATTTAAGAAAAACCTTTAATTAAATTATATGTAAATGTTATATAAGTGGCATACAATTAATTAAATAATCTCAAACAACAAAATGAAAATAATATACTCTCAACATGTATTTATTTTTATTCCCGCTTGTATTTGATCATTTATACACTGCATTTCATTTAATTCTCTTCTATTTTTTACTCAATCCCTTTAAGTTTAACATACTTTTGAACATCTACTTGACATACTTGTCAATATTTGCTAAAAGTCAACATTTTGATACTATAAAGTATACATAACCGTAAGCATATATACAGTTAAACATGTATACAAAATATGTATATTTGTCTAAATATGTATACGCATGTATATAAACTTTATGTTTAAATGTGTATTTATAAGTTCGAACCCTTGAGTATAAGAAGTAGATGTATAGATACTTAGAAATATGAATTTGATTTTATTTTATTAGTTTTTCATAAAAAAGCAACTAGTCTGCGAGCAAATGATTCTTTTTAGTTTGAAGTATTTGTAAACTCTTCAATACTATGTCTTTTAAAATATACTCCTGTAATTATTAATATACCCGTCCATAAAATAATTTTATTGTTAAGTGAGCAGAATTACTCTTATCGTTGGTATAACAAATTCCATATTTCTGATATGCTCACTACGAAAGATCGTTTCATATAATAATGAATAATATCGCGGACATATCACAGATCGTGAGCTAAGTGAGGTGTGAGTGATTAGTGCTGATGTTTTTAATATGCAAACATATTGTCCCAACACCCACCAATCTGCTCATGATAACTTTCTGAGTCGATTAAGCGATGCACAGTGGTATGAGAATAAAAAAAGAGGGAAATAAATCTGTAACTTCTAAACCCTTACGCCGATTTGAATGAAATTGCGCAAAGAGGAAGTGTAGTCGAATTTAAGTTTTGAATTTCATGAGCCCACCAGGAGCGGGACCAGTGGTTCCCAAAGTAGGACCCCTCGGGTATGTTCAATTTTTAAAATGATCCTATTTCTTCGTTTGTGTTACGATTTAAAAAAAATTGCACATTTAGAATCTCCTCTTCGAGCACTACATAAAATCCCCTATCAATTATCTCTTACAGCTTAGGAGATATTCGAATTTGAAAATTTAATTTTCAAAATTTTTACCCACCCTACTCCAGGTTTTTGGTGACCGCGGTTCCAAATATTCCCCGATTTTATCCATTTCCATCCATTTCTTTTATAGGATTAACAATAGATCTGTATATCAAATAAAGAAAGAAGTGTTTAAAAATCATGGCTGAGTCTAAAGTTATATTCATTTGAATTTAAAAAAATTAAAAAAAACGATTTTTCGCAATTTTTTGGGAAAAAAGTACTTCATTTTAAATTATCTAAAAAATTTCTAAGAGTTTTTTTTGAAAAACTAACTTTACGCCAAATATTTTAAATGTAAAAAACATTTATAATTTTTGATACCGACGGGATCAGGTCCTTTCAAAAAATGTCTATTTTTTATGTAAAATTCAATATTAGGGCAAAAATTCTCAAATTTTTTTATTTCCCCAAAGACAAGGTCTATTAGAATCGGTTCATTAATTCTCCTAGCCCAAATGCAACTGCCCTATTTTAAAATAGTTATTCTCCCATAAATATTTTAGTTAGAGGGTGGTGGAGTACAGACTATATGGTTTAAATGGCTTATAACTTTTTCATTTATGCGATTACTATTATTTTTTTTAAATACACAGAAAAAATTATATTTCAATTCAAACATTTATCCAATATTGAACTGGTTTCAATTATTTCATAATTAAATCAAGTATTCATTTGCTCAAAAACAAAATTTCTTGATATTTTCTACTGAATTTTGAGTTTTGAATTTGATTATTTTGACAATTGAATATACAATTTTCGTTATTGGTTGAAATTCAAATAAAAAAGTTATTGAATAGATAATTTTCGTATTTGAAACACAAAAAATAACAAAAATGTGTTCTCAATTACGAAAATTATCTATTCAATAATTTTTGTATTTGAAATTCAACCAATAACGAAAATTGTATATTCAATTGTCAAAATAATCAAATTCAAAACACAAAATTCAATAGAAAATATCAAGAAATTTTGTTTTTGAGCAAATGAATACTTGATTTAATTATGAAATAATTGAAACCAGTTCAATATGTGACAAATATTTGAATTGAAACGGTTTAAGAAATAGTTTTTTCTGTGTACAGTAGGGAATTTTTTTCGATTAGCTTTAAAAAGTTATATCTTGTAAGTGATGGCCATTTTCTGCTTCGCACATATTTGCTCTTTGTTACCTATTTTCCGTAAATTTTCGCAAAATTCCAGGTGTAATGAAAATGATTTCAATTAAAAAGTTGGTTTTTAGTTGGGAAATGGTTCTTGGCTTGTTAACATACACTCTTTATTTCAAATATTCCCAAATAGCTGTTAAAGCTGATAAATCCGGTGAACGTGGGGGCCTGTTAAAATCGCTTGTACACGATGCCGAGCCATTGAGCATCTTCATTGTTTGCTGTTGCTCTATCTTGTTGAAAACACACGTTTGAATGGCGCACCGCTGACAGAGATTGAAACACCAATGTCATTTTCAAAAAAATATGGGCCAATTATCTTTTCGAATAATTCACCGCACCAAACAGCGACAATTACGCCCACTTAAGTGTACAATAAAACACAATTAATATAAAAAATGCACAAAAACATGAGATTTATTAATTTCAGTCCCGAATTTTTAAAAACCGGTTAACCGAGTGATAAAAACCGGATAAACCGGTTAACCGAAAATCAACATTCTAAATGAAAAAACCGAGATTTCGAAGAAAAACCGGTTTTTCGGTTAACCGGTTTATAAACAGTAATACAAAGGTTGTTTTTAATTTTATAACCAAATAAACCATTAACCAAGAAACCGTGAACAACCTTAATGTTTTTTATATGAAACACTTTAATTGAATTCCAACAGTTTTCTAGATGGTTATTTCAAATCACCATATGTATCATATTTTCCCTTTTTCCCATTTTATTTTAATTTAAACTTATTTTTAAATTAATATTTTTATAATCTTTATTTTTTTCCACACTACCATAGAATTTCTTTGACATTAAAAAAAACCACAATATGATTTCTTTTAACAGAAAAAATACATAAACGTACTCTATATATAGAAAAATATTATAGAAAATAGCAAAAATTTACACTTGTATGTGGTCTTTGAAGCTGAGTATGGGGAGAAAAAAATTAATACACAGAAAGTAGAAATTTTATACATAATTTATAATGCATTTGAGAATAGAGCATACGACCAAGAAAAATAAACAACACCAATATGGAGGGAATTCATAAAATGAAAAAAAAAAATTCAACAAAAAATGTAATTCACATCACAAAATATATGTATGTACATGAAAAAAAACAACTATATAAAATAAAAAATAAAACAATTTCATATATAAAGAAAATAAAGAAGGAAAAAAAAGAACAAAATTATATAAAAAGAAAATGAACGCAAAAAATCGTTAAACCATGAAATGAATAAAATAGAAAACAACAAGGAAAAGAAAAAAATATACAAAAAAAAATTATTTCATAATAGATTTTTTTTATAAATAAAAATAAATATGTTTTTGTAGGTTAATGTTTGTAACACAAATACTAACATATATACATATTTATAAACTTGCTTACAAACAAACAAAAGAAACAACTCAATGCAACTGCAAGGATTCGTTGTAGCAAAAGAATATATTGAGGAAAAAATGCAGTATGGGAATAACTTCATATTAAAGTTATTAAATTTAAAAGATAATTTATCCAGTTTTTCATCGCACCTACACCAAGAATGGCAAGGGAATATATAAGTTTGTCATACCGTTTACAATTTCCATATCTTCATTTATCTTCTGGATCGTTACAGATATCAGAGTCGATATAGTCATGTCCTTTTGTATGTTGCAATCAACTTTCGGTTCTTTTACCGGTTCTGTTCGAGATAATAGGCCCACAAATGGCTGAGATATAATCTAAAGGTTAACTAAAAACGAATAGTAAAAGGTGTCTCTCAACTATTATGTCGAGGTATAATCTTTGGAATTACATGCTAAATATGATGAGGGCTGTAGATATCGATCTAATCAAAAATATATAAACTTTGTTTCATTTAACATAATTCTGAAAGAAAAAACACGAAGGACTTTTATATTACTCCACAAACAATAAAAATCTATAGGTGATTTCAATATTTTGTTTTAAAAAATAAAAAATCATTTGATGGATTCAAACGGTCTGATATTAGGTCATATTGCCATATTCCATATAAATAAAAATCAAATGTCGTTCTTAGGTAATTGCATCAGTTGAGAACGGCCGGACCGATTTAGACAACTTTTTTTTTTCAAATGTTGGCCATAGTCCAACTTAGATTTTTACGGAATGAAAAATTTACCATGCCCACTTCTTTCAATTTATCCAAAATCGAAAAATGGCTGCACCGAATTTTTTTTAATGTTAATTTGTCCATGTCCACTTATTAAACATATGTATCTGCAAAATACACCGATCTGTGATCACTCATATTTCAGACCAAAATTCGATTACTTATATAAAAACTAAAAATAATTCCCATCTCTGGTTCTGTTCGGTCGTGTTCTTAAGCCGCTCTTTTTATAAATTACAAATTAATTTGTTTTAAAAGAAATTATAATTAAAAACTTGTATACTGTTGAATTTGCAATATATACTACCTGTGACATTGAAAGCAGTTTATAAACTACACTCGTACAGTGATAAATTGTGAAATTAATAATAAATACAACTACAGTGTATTATAAACAACAACAATTGAAACAATTATACAAATCAAAATAAAAGAAACTTTAAGTAAATAACAACAAACATACACACAGCTGTTATAGTTACATAAACACTGGTAATTAAAGTGTAGTGCCAAATTACAACAGTTTGAGAGTCATTGCTTTTGCTTATTTAAAACACATTAAACTTTTGCCGTTAATTTTAAAATTTGTATTACCCAACAAACAATACTGTTTAAAATGAATTGTGTAAATAAAAAGTGTGCCATTACTAATGATGATGAAAGGATGATTATTTGTTGGTTATGTCATGGTCTCTGTCACGTAAAATGTAGTGGTCTATCTGTACATGTTGCCGATTCTGTTGTAAAGAATAATGGACTTCACTGGTGCTGTAATTCTTGCAGAAAAATTAGTGTAACATTTTACCGTTTTTTCCAAGGAACAAAAAACCATTTTTTAGAAATTCAAGATGAAGCAAATAAGCTTTCGGATAGAATTTCTAATTATGGTAAACTTTTTGATGATTTTAAATGTCTTGACTCAATAAAATCTCCTGTTGAGTCTTCTCCCAAAAGACGGAAATCATCCAGAAAAAACAATAAAGAAAATCACACCAACTCTAATGCTGCTTTACTTACACCATTAAATCCTGATGCTGCTGCTTCTTCCGATGCCTCATTAAATAATCCTGTTGCCTCTAATTCTGCTATCAACACTAACCCTGCTACTAATTTAAAATATGCTGAAACTGATGCTGCTACTTCTTCTGTCAACTGCATTGCTTTAAGTAATTCTGCTACAACATCATCACGAAACTCTACCACGGCAGTATATGAGGATCCATTAAATAATCCAGTTGCCTCTAGTTCTGCCATCAACACCAACCCTGTTACAAATTTAAATTATGCCGAAGTTGTAATGAATAATGGAAACAATATTATTTCTCGTAGGGAATTAAGAGTAGTCCCTCCAAAGAAACAAATTTTCATATCACGCTTTGCATTTGACACTTCTGCTGATGATATTGATTTTTATATTAAATCTCAGCTCAACCAAAATGTCGACATTATTGTTCACAAATTTTCTTATTCACAAACAAGAAGTATAACGTCTTTTAAAATTACTGTTCCATTTAATATTTTTGACTGTGTTGTTGATCCGTCATTCTGGCCAAATCATGTTATAGTTCGAGAATATGAATACAATATAAATCAACGTGTAAACAATACTGTACATCTTCCACCACGTCAACCAACAAACCAAAAAAACTAATTAATACTAATGATATTCAACTTAATATTATATATCAAAATGTTCGAGGACTGAAAAGTAAATGCTCTAAACTATATCAAGATAGTTTTAGTTTGAATCATCATGTTATTTGCTTCACCGAGACCTGGCTTAACAATACTTTTTTAAATATGGAAATTTTTTGCAACAATTTTCAAGTCTTCCGTCGAGATAGAATTACAAATACGACTGGGGGTGGTGTATTAATAGCGATCTCTAATCAATTTTCAGCTGAGGAATTAAAATTTGATGCAGCCTATAACATTGAGTTTATTGCTGTGGTCATGAAAATAAATCACAAGAAAGTTTTTATTACCTGTTCGTACATTCCTCCTCAATCGGATTTATTAATTTATCAACAACACATTGCTTCAATTAAAATTGTCTCTTTAAAAACAAATCCTGATGATCTCATTTTTGTTCTTGGTGACTTTAATTTACCTCAAATTACCTGGCAATTCTTCAATGAGAATAACAATTATATACCCATAAGATCTGATGGAAATGGCGACGATGTATTTAGTGAGATTTCAAATTTATGTCTACACCAAATCAACGGATCATACAACATTTTTGGAAAATTGCTTGATCTGGTATTTGTAAATGTACCTAATGAATGTACAGTAAATCGTGTTGATCCAGTTACTCTGCCGGAAGATCGTTACCACCCCACAATTGAAATAAGCTGTAATATTCAAGGTTTTTATTGCGTTAAAAATTTTATAAAAAAGGAAAAAATGTTTTGCTTCCAACGTACGAACTATACTGACTTTAATAACCTTTTATATAATACTAATTGGCTTCAACTATTAACCATCCCAAATGGTACGCCTCATTCTGTCGACAAAATGATTAAAATTTTTTATGAAACCATGTACCAATATATGGATGAATGTATTCCAAAACGTTTACCACGCTCTCAGACTGGTCCACCCTGGAACTCCCAACTACTTTCTTCCTTAAAAAATTCAAAAAATAAGCATTACAAAAAATACAAAATATCTGGCCACGCACTCGATTATAGAAAATATTCTGTTCTTCGTGCTGAATACAATTTGTTAAATGCTAAACTGTATAAAAACTACTTAATCAAAATGAAACTTAATTTTAAACACAATCCGAGGTCGTTATTTACTTTTGTTAACACAAAAAGGAAGATTTGTGGCACCCCGAAAGTTATGAAATATTTAAGTACAGAGTCAAGTGATGAATCAGAAATTACCAACTTATTCGCTGAATTTTTTGCATCTACTTACTCTAATGCCGAATATGATGATGATGAAATCTATCCATTTAATGTTCACCCCATTCAAATGATATCATTCCCATTACTCGACACTACACACATTATAAAATGTTTAAAATGCTTCAAATCCTCATTGTCGTGTGGACCAGATGGCATACCAAGTTGTGTTTTGAAAAATTGTTCTCCAGCTATTGCAACACCTTTATCAATTATATTTAATACATCATTAAAATGTGGTTACTTCCCTAAAATTTGGAAAGAATCGTTCCTAATTCCTTTATTCAAATCTGGAAATAAATCAAATATAATAAATTATAGAGGCATAGCTAAACTAAGCGCTATTCCAAAACTTTTTGAAAAATGTATTACTGACTCTCTCGTTCATCAAGTATCTCCCTTACTAACGACTTGTCAACACGGTTTTCGCAAAGGATCTTCAGCTATGACTAACATTCTACAATTAACAACTTTGGTTAATGAAGGATTTACTATTGGTCAACATACTGACGTCATCTATACGGATTTCAGTAAAGCCTTTGACAAAGTTAATCACAAACTTCTGTTAAAAAAATTGGATACAATGGGTTTCAACAATACTTATTTAAGCTGGTTAAAGTCATATCTTTTATGCAGAACACAGTCCGTAAAATTCAATTCTACAATTTCGAAAAATATTTTGGTAAAATCCGGTGTTCCGCAGGGAAGTCATCTCGGCCCTATTTTATTTTTGCTTTTCATCAACGATTTGCCTGAAGCAATAAACTATTCGAATGTACTGATGTTCGCAGATGATGTTAAAATATTTTTAAGCCTCAAACATTCGCCAGATCATATTTACCTTCAGAAGGATTTGGATAACTTTTATAATTGGTGCAGCCATAATTTAATGGAACTAAACCTGAAAAAATGCAAGCACATGACTTTTTCGAGAAGGTGTGATGTTTTTGATCACTACTACATCGGTGGTTATAAACTAGAATCGGTAAAAGCAATTATGGATCTTGGTATTTTGTTAGATGGAAAATTAAACTTCATACAACATATTACGATGGCTGTTAACAAAGCCCGAGGAATCTTAGCTTTTATCAAACGATGGGCAAAGGAATTTAATGATCCCTTCATCACTAAAACATTATTTACATCACTTGTAAGACCGATTTTAGAGTATGGATCAATTGTGTGGGACCCCTACTATAATGTTTACATTGATCGTATCGAATCTGTCCAGAAACAATTTTTGCTATTTTGTTTAAGAGATGTATATCGAGGATATTCTTCGCTTCCATCATATTCTTCACGACTTACTTTGATTCGACTGCCAACATTAAAAAGCCGAAGAATTATGCTTAACGTTTCATTTCTTGTAAATCTTTTAAATGGAAATGTTTTGTCCGATTTTCTTTTAAGTAAGATATCATTAAATGTTCCTCAACGCTCATTACGATTTAATAACCCACTTTATGTTAAAACTTTTCGAACAAACTACGAAATGGCAGATCCGTTTAGGAAATTATGTTGTAGTTTTAACGAAATGTTTAACTTTATAGATTTCACTTTAAATGTTGATGTTGTAAAACGAAATATTATTATCAATTTAAATAACTAACAATCTTTACATTAAGAATACATTGTACAATTTAATTTAACACTCAGTCTGTAAGGATAATATCCATAGACTAAATTAAATAAATAAATAAATAAAAGCTTGTTTAAACATGGAAAAAATATCTAAATTCGCCAATAACTTGGTCAATATGCGTTTAATCAACAAAAGGAGCTCGATCTGTGATCATTCATATTTTTGTCAAAAAATCGTTTTTTTATATAAAAACTCAAAATATCTAAATTCGCTAATAACTTGGCCAATAAACGTTTAATCAAGAAAACGAGCTCGATCTGTGATCACTCATATTTCTGAAGAAAAATCGATTATTTATATAAAAATTCACAATATCTAAAATCGTTAGTAACTTGCCAATAAACGTTTAATCGAGAAAAGGAGCTCGATCTGTGATCACTCATATATCAGACAAATATTCGATTACTTATATAAAAACTCAAAATATGTACATTGATTTACGTGTATTCTATTGTTTTGTATAAAAACTCAAAATATCTAAATTCGCTAATAACTTGGTCAATAAGCGTTTACCATATATTTCTGTCAAAAAATCGCTTTTTATATATAAACTGTGATCACTCATATTTCTGAAAAAATCGATTTTTTATATAAAAACCCAAAATATCTAAATTCGCTAATAACTTGGCCAATAAGCGTTTAATCAACAAAAGGAGTTCGATCTATGATCACTCATATTTCTGGCCAAAAATCGGTTTTTTATATAAAAACTCAAAATATCTAAATTAACTAATAACTTGGTCAATAAGCGTTTAATCAAGAAAAGGAGATCGATCTGTGATCACTCATATTTCTGAACAAAAATCGATTATTTATATAAAAATTCACAATATCTAAAATCGTTAGTAACTTGCCAATAAACGTTTAATCGAGAAAAGGAGCTCGATCTGTGATCACTCATATATCAGACAAATATTCGATTACTTATATAAAAACTCAAAATATGTACATTGATTTACGTGTATTCTGTTGTTTTGACAACAGACTTAGGTTCTTTGTCTCTCAGTAACGCTTCTATGTAGGTATATTTTATTGTATGACCATAAGATTCATTGTTCATATTTTAAAATCAAATGTAAATCAAACATAATCCAAACCTATATGAATAAAAATTATCATTCAACAGTACGTTCTCACAAATTCACAAATCGAACACAAGCATTTTTTTTAATTTGACAGGACGACGTCTGTCGGGTCAGCTAGTGTCCTAATTAGAGATGCTAATCGGGACTGATTTTTGAAAATCCCGGGGACCGAAATCCCGACCCGGGGTTTCTATAGTTTCGTCTGCCATTCTGGAACGAATTTTGTTTCCGACATATGCTGCTGCCGAAAAACATCTTTCATATTGGCAAAACCGTTTGCAAATACTTATAACAAATCTGCAAGTATTTTCCTCTTATTCCTTCAGAAATAAAGTGATCTATTTCTTTAGCAAGTTGCAAATCTACTTTATAACTTGGTTTCGTTATTGTTATTTGGGTTTTTCACATTTATTAATAATATCTTTTAGGCTTTTCATTTTGTTCGAGCTCCTCATCTGAGATAAAATCAATTTCGTTTGAAGAGGATTTAAATTGAGTTTTGTTAGATAACTTACAAAAAATGTGAAGAATTGATTTTCCAGAGCCCCACTCTAGGAAAACCAGAAATACCCCTTTCCTTTATTAACTATGTTGTAGCAGGAGTTTAGCTTAACAACTTTGTTGAACATCACTTTGCGATATTCGGGCATGTAGAATGACAAAATTCATAAAAAATGCACACAAAAGTGACAATTTCACCTATTTATTTATGAAAAACGGGATTTGAAAAATCCCTAAAATCCCGGGATTTAAAATTAAAAAGTCCCGGGCTTCGGGGTTTAAGAAATCCCGAAAACCCCGGGATTTTCGGGAACGGGATTCCCCGTTTGGCATCTCTAGTCCTAATATATTATAATGGTTTAAAAATATGTTTGTTGTATTTCGCAATACAATGAAATTTCTTGCTGCATCAATTTATCACAGAAAACGCATTAAGTTTTTTTTATCACCTCTTGTGTGATTTTCCACACATATGTAATTTCTTTTCACTTCACAGCTTAACACTACATTCTGTATAATTATTTGCTAATAAGAATACTGTATACTGGAACATATGTAAGTTCCAAGAATTGATAATAAACTAAACGATTCTTTATATATTTTCTAAAAAAAAAATACTATTTTGTATGTATTTCATAGAAAAATGTAATTTATTTCTCTATATTTTTATAAAATATTTTAATATTTCCACATTTGTGTACGAATTGTTTAAAGTGCCGAAACGATTTGATATTTTATAAAATCATAAATTGTTTTTTGTTTGGTTCTTCTATACTATTTCATATGGTACACCTAAGTGAACTTTAAATTTAACGATGCGTAATAATTCAACTTCTATAGTTTATGAATTTATACTAGTATGTTAGGGTGGTACCCAAAACAAATTTGAATGTTCCCAACTCAAATAAAAGTTTAATGCAATCATATGTTCGCTTTGTAAGAAATATGAAAAAATAGTAAAATCCTTAAAAAACTAGATTTCTGTCATTTGATCCAACTCACAATTCCATATCATCGTACGTGACATTTGTACGTCTATAGATTGGAATAGGTTTTTCTTTATATTCTATTCAGAGGGTACTATATTTTAAAAAATAATATGTTCTTTCGAAACATTGCTGTCCAAAATATCGAGGGAAATAAAGCTATATCGTACGTGACATAAAACACAAGTAATATTGAGATACATATAGAAATATGCGAAAATTGCGAATCGTGAGAAGCGTTATGATTAATTTTTTAATTTCTTACAAATTTATATAAGAACAATCTTTGGATAATTTGTAACTCTTTTAGTAAAGCGATATATATTCTGTAAATATATGCATTCAAAAACTAAAAAATAAATAGAAAATTCGATTTCAATAAAAAAATTGTTAATGGCAAAAAAACAATCAGAGACAAATTCATTTCATACTATATGCCAATTGGAAGCTTAGTTTACGCCACAATCTTAGTCTAAAACATACCAATTAAATGAAAAAAAATAAAATATATCAAGTCTAAGCTATTATTTATGATTTTAAAATGTTGTAATAAGCTCTAAATACTTTCACATAGTAACATTTTAGTGTTTTCTCCTATTCAAATCATGTTGAAAAAAGTTTCAAGGGTTTTTTGGGTTTTCAGTCTTGGTTGTCATTCACGTGGAATTGCCCATATATGTACATTACAAATATTTCGAGACATGGTTTCATCAATTAAATTAAACTTTCATTTGAGTTGGGAACATCGACACCTTATATTTCCTCCATACAAATGGGGTTGCCCTAATTTATATGTGTATGTAAGGTACATGGGGCATTCATACATACATAAATACATGTGAAGGTTCATACGAGGGTTGTGTAATATTTCAAGCTTTTACATCAAAACATACATACAATCATGATAATATCACGCAAAATTAATCCTCGATACCGAAAACTTCAATGCTCAACATGTCCACTAAAGGGCTGCACAAGCACATTCATATGCTACTCACGACATTCACCAGCACAACAGTTACTTCAGATCGTTGGGTAATTATTTACAAAACGAATGAGAATGAAGAACTATAACAACCACCGACAGAACAAAACAAAAGAGTGTAGAATGTGAGACAGTATATGACAATGAGAGTAAATATACACCGAGTTAATGGAATATGATTTCAGGTCACAATGAAGCAGTGTACACCGAGTATTTATACCCTACACCACCATAGTGGAGAGGGTATTATGCGTTTATACAGATGTGTGTAACGAACAAAAATATTGGTCTAACACCCACATTAAAGTATACCGATCGACTTAGAATCACTTTCTGAGTCGATTAAACGATGTCCGTCCATCTGGCTGGCTGGTTGGCTGGCTGGTTGGCTGGCTGTCCATGTAAACCTTGTGCGCAGAGTGCAGGTCGCAATCACCTAGCCCCCATACAAATGTCCTCTCGAAATTGGACTTTATCGGTCATAAATCTTTAATTTATATATGTATCTACACAAATTTCGCTTCAAATAAGTTTTATATATACAAAATTCATGTCACCAAATTTTGTTACGATCGGTCAATAATTAGTCATAGCTCCCATATAGACCCGCTTCCGAAAATCACTTTAACGTGCTTAAATCACTTAAAAATATTGGTATATACACAAAATTCAACATAAATAACTTTCATATAGACATAAATCACACGACCTAATTTCATGGTGATCGGTCCATAATTGGTCATAGCTCCCATATAAGACCAACTTCCGAAAATCACTCACGAATATAAATTATTGATATTTTAAAAGAAAAATATTTTTACTCATTCACTTGGTGTAGGGTATTATATGGTCGGGCTTGACTGACCATACTTTCTTACTTGTTTTTATTGTGATTGCAGCAAGAACTATTGGTCCTGCCAGGATATATGCAAAAAATTCTATAACTTTTGCCAAAATGATCTGATGGTAATGAAACTTAGTATGTTTTTATTTGTATTTACGAAATAAATTTTTGGGTTGTATAAGCTTTGTCCGTCCGCCAATCTGTCGATCTTCAAATATCTGTCACTCCACCTGTCCATGTAAATTTGTTAATCAAGGTAAATGTCGCAATTTTAAACATGTTCCAATGATATTTGGTCCACATCAGTTTTGGGTGTTATAATCGTATGTATAATCCAATCAACACCAGTTTGTCTTAGAGACATTGAGATCGAAAAAATCTTAATATATATAAATATTAATAAAAAAGAAACCACTAATTCTACATTATTATTCTTGTACCACTAAAGACCTTGCCAAAAATAAGTGGACACATTAAGAAGTCTTATGAATGGAAGAATCCTCTTTCGTAAAAATTCCTTGATGTAAATTTCGATATTTATAGAGCCACTTGTGGCAAATGTTTGGCTTCCAAAGAGCATAAGCAAACATAAATATATTAACCTGGAAGCTGCGAAGAATTTTCCAGAACATACGTTTTGTCATCAATTATGCAGCAGGTATTTTTTTTGTATAAAATTTGACTTCAATTTCCGTGCTATGTCTTTGGCCTCTAATTTTGAGCCTTGAATGTTTTTAAACCTACATTGGCTTTAACTTTTCGTACCAAATATTCCGAGTACTTAGCTAAACGAACTGCTTTTCTAGCCGATGAGTTGGCTTTAGAAACATCAAGTTCTCCCGATACTTTTTTATAACATTGGAATCAGTTTGACGGTAAATATTTGATTGTTTGGCCAACTTTTTGTAGGACAAAGTTGGGTTTTGTTGAAAATATTTGATAATTTTAGTACGCTCTATTTCTCGTCTTTCATTTTAATCACAAATGAACATAATTTACATTAAACATAATAACTGACATATTTTTTAAAGGTAATTTGATAAAAAAATCAAATAAATGTTTTAAGATAAAAGTTTTAAGGAAAAACGTGTGTTAATGTTTTTTCGATCTCACTCCTTTGTTAAATAAATTCCAACTTATGTACATTCATTTTTAATCTGATTTTAGCAATTTTTACAAACAGCCCACGCATGAATAATAAAAATCTGTATATTCAGGTGTAGTTTTAAATTAAAATAAATGAAAAACAAAAACTGTATGATAACATTTATTCCCAAAAATAAAATATCACAACTTATAACAATATGAAATGAATACTCATGTAAATTTGCATGTTTGTTGGAGGTAGAATGAAGTGATGTATGGAAAAAATAATGAAAATAAAAACGCACTTGATAGACAACAACACAGTGCACAAGAGAAGCAGCAGTAATGGCACAACAACTATAAACTATGAGTTCTTACGTACCCTCTCCCTCTCTCTCTATCTTTCTACCTTAATCACCACAATCTCTGCCACTGTCAGTGTCTCACTTTCTCACTCATTCAACTAACAACAGCAGCAATAACGAATGTAGAAAAAAATTTGAATGAACGAACATCTCTTGATCTCCATTGAACTATAAATGCTACAAATGTCAAAAAAGTCAAGCATTTCATATAGCTGGGGTCACTTATTTATTCGTCCAATACACACACATGTACACCCAAACTTATGCACACATGCAAACAAACACGCACTCAAACATATACATATGAACATAAGGGTGGCCCCGTTTGTATGGAGAACAAATAAGGTGTCGATGTTCCCAACTAAATTGAGAGTTTAGTTTATTTGTGGAGACTTATTCTCAAAATGTTTGTACTGGAGTTACGATATTGTGAGCTGGATCGAATTAGAAAACGGCCCTTTTTAAGATTTTTATAATTTAGTTATGTTTATATGACCTTTTAATAAATACTGAACCCAAGACAACAATTTTTTATATTTTGTTAGGGAGCATTAACACTTTTTTTGGGCCACACTAATTTACATACAACAAGACATATATGTGTATCTGCATGAAAGGATATTTATGCAAGTGTTTGTACGTATGTGTACCAGAATTTGTGGAAACATTTGCTACACTGCACCACAAAACAAAAATATTAAAAAATAGAATCGTATAACAGTAGAATGAAATAAAGCAAAAGTGAACGTCAGAATGGTTGAAACAAAAACAAAACAGCAAAGAAAAATACAGCCTGAGAATAATATCATATGTAAAATAAATGGTTTTGAAATGAGTGAGTGTCTGAGTGACAGATGAAATTTATTTATATCCATTTTTTTTTTGTGTACACTGGAAATTTACCCAGACAAACACACGTGTACATTTTTTGTTGTGTTTGGTTTGGATGTTAAAAAATTTATAATGTTTATTTATTGTTTACAATTTAAGATATTTATTTGGAAACAATTTTAGTATCGCTGTCTAACATCTAATTGTAAATTTTATTAGTTTATGCTGTGAAATAACTCCAAACTAAAGTGATAATTTAAAACAAGTAAGAAAGTATGGTCGATCAAGCCCTACCATATAATACCCTACACTAAGTAAAAGAGCAAAAACATTTTTCTGTTAAAATTTCAATAATTTATATTTTTGAGTGGTTTTCATAGGCCTTATTGGGGCCTATGAGCAATTATGAACCGATCACCATGAAATTATGTCGTGTCATTTATGTCTATATGAAAGTTATTTATATTGAATTTTGTGTGTATACCAACATTTTTAAGCGATTTATGCACGTTAAAGTGATTTTCGGAAGCGGGTCTATATGGGAGCTATGACTAATTATGGACCGATCGTAACAAAACAGTGCATACAAACGTTGTATCATAGCATTTACAGTGCAAAAACATATACGTGGAAGGGCATGGTAGCATACGATCATATACAAAACAAACTCACATTCGCTTTATTTTTGTTGCGCATACTACTCATTCACTTTTCAAAGTGTATGATATAGAGTACAATCTTAGGAATTTTACAGCAGTGTCGAGTGAAGTAATGCAATTTTAACGGTTAATCCATGTTCTTTTCTTTAATAAAAAAAATTTGAGGAAAAAAATACAATTAACTATTATTATTATATAAAAGTATCTACTAATATACATCCTTTCTTTTGATTAAAATTCTGTGTAATTTGACTGAACGATTTTTTAATTTGTTTTAATAAAAAAAAAATAATTTAATATACCGCAATTCTAGAATTGACAAAAAATGGCTGAAACCGGTGATTCGAACCGGTTTTTGATATAATAAACCGAAAATTTGGTGACATGAATTTTGTATATATAAAACTTATTCGGAGCGCAATTTGTGGAGATACATTTATAAATTAAACATTTATGACCGATAAAGTCCAATTTCGGAAGAACATTTGTATGGGGGCTAGGTGAAATAATGGACAGATTTCAGCCAGTTTCAATAGGCCGAAAAAATAATATGTACAAAATTTGATTGAAATATCTTTAAAATTGGACCTGTAGACCTGTTAGACTAATATTTTTGGGCGCTACAAACATCTGCACAAACGCATAATACCCTCCCCACTATGGTGGTGTAGGGTATAAAAAGAAAGCGCACAAAAAAGCCCAGAAGAGCTAGAAAAATAACTATCGAAAAGCATTGAAACTGTGTTCAGTGGACATCAAGTGATCGTCGCTGAAATAGTAAAAATGCAAATCACAATTGGGTGAAAAACTTTTCGGTAGTAACAAATATTTATAAGAGATTTATAGTATAGACGATAACTATATAGTTATTATTATTGGAATTAGACTTTTAATATAAATCTATAAGATTTCTTTTTTCTGAAATAGGATTGTCAAATTGGGAAAAAGTAAATGTATGGATCAATGTGATCTGCTTGCAACGACCGCCAAATTAACAAGAAAATGTAATCCTATTTATTTAAAAAAGTGCACAGAAAAAACAAAAATTCGTATTCAATCACCAAATTTATAAAATCAAATAAAAGCAAAAATTGTAAAACCAAATACTGAAATTCATATTTTTTTATTGAAAAAAAAAGGTTTTGCTCATATGGTCAGGCTTTCTTACTTGTTATACCCTACACCACCATAGTTGGGAGGGTATATTGGGTTAGTGCTGATGCTTGTAACGTGCAGCAATATTGTTCCAACACCCACCTTAAAGTATACCAATCTGATCAGGATCACTTTCTGAGTCGATTGAGCGATGTCCGTCCGTCCATGTAAACCTTGTAATCAAACTACAGGTCGCAATTTCAAAGATAATTCGACAAAATTTGGTGCAAGCTCTTCTATTGCCCAACGGATGAAGCCTATTGAATTTGGTTAGAATCGATCCATCATTTCTCCTAGCCCCCATACGATTGCCCTATCTGAAAATAGTTAAGCTCTCATAAATATCTTAGTTATATAGATATCCAAACCAACTTCAGAAAAAATAAGTTTTATATAAACCGAACTCGCCTCACCAAATTTTATGATGATCGGTCCACAATTAGTCATAGCTACCATATAGACCCACTTCCGAAAATCACTTTAACTATCATAAATCTCTTAACAATTTTGGTATTCCAATAAAATTCAACACAAATAATTTTTATAAAAGTCATATAACTAAATTTTATAACGATAGGTCAATAATTTTTGGCCATTAAAACAGGGATTTAAGGGGTTAAAATGTTCCTAAGCTCTCTTTTGTGGTGTCTTATGTATTCAGGTACTTATGTATTCAGGGACTTATAGTAAAATTTCACGTATAATTTTTTTGCAGAACATTTTAACCCCTTAAATCCCTGTTTTAATGCTGTGTTTTTTGCTCATTTTTAAAATGAGGACAAAAAAGACCCATGCCTTGAGGATTTAGAGGGTTAACATATTCTAATAAAATTTTCTCCTTAACATTTTACTTAACTTTGCAACTAGTCAGTCGTGCTGAGATAAAATCTGCTGACGACGACGCTGTTGGGCTAATATAACAAGCGACTATTGGGACTTGCCTACACCACGTCGCTAACGTCGTAGGTGTCGGACAAGAGTGTCACAAGATAGAGGTATAACCTCTGGATGTACCACTGGTTTCCCACTAGTGCCTCTTAGAATAGCCAATTAGTTGTACCCTGGTGAGCTAGATCAACAAGCTACTATTGGGACTTGCCTACACCACGTCGCTAACGTCGTAGGTGTCGGACAAGAGTGTTACAAAGTAGAGGTATAACCTCTGGATGTACCACTGGTTTCCCACTAGTGCCTATTAGAATAGCCAATTAGTCTTAAAATGCCTCTATTGCAGTGATGTTCATCCCATACAACAATTGTTTAAAAAATTTAAACACATTTGTTACGCTCTTTTAAAGAGCGTAATAAATGTCTCATTTTTTCAGAAATTCAATAAGCATTGTTGTTGGTTGGTTTTTGTATGAAGCATAGCAAACACACGCGTTTCAATTACAATTGAACACAAAAAAACAAAGTTAAAAATAAATAAAAAATTTGAGAGTATTTCGGCCGTATAATGTATATTCTTTCATTTCCTTAAAATTTAAATTATATTCATTTAATAAATTGGTTTTATTTGACAAAAATTCTAAATTTAAACTTTCTTCATTTTGTTATTATTTTAAGTGTTTGACATTATGTTTGCTGGGTAGCTCTCTCACCAAATATCTTCATTTTTATTTTTGAACATCACTGCTCTATTGGGACTTGTTTACACCACGTCGCTAACGTCGTAAGTGTCGGACAAGAGTGTTACAAGGTAGAGGTATAACCTCTGGATGTACCACTGGTTTCCCACTAGTTGCCTTTTAAAGCTAACCAATTAGTTAGTACTACTCGTCGCTAACGTCGAGTGGTTCTTACCGCTTGGCCTCCTGCTGGCAGACTGACTTCAATTTCACAGTGTGCCTTCTTTTATACCCGTGTCGGACAACTAAGTGACTACAACCATCGTTGGTAACGATCGTACTATGGTACTTTTATTACATTCTGCATGGTTGTATTTTGGAGTAGTGATATTAAATTGACTCTATTATTTACCAACAGATGACGTACCCATATAAATGAAACCGTTAAATTTAAATACATAAAACAAATAAAATAATCAGATTAGAACTAAACATAAAATAAAATAAAATATATATAAAATAATAAAATTAATATTTAATGGTGGCAAAAACAAGTTTACGACTTTTGTCGTCACAACGTGTCTTTTTTTTGTCTCCTCTATCAAAATTTATTGGCCGGAACTCGTAATTTTGGAAAAAAATTGATTTTGTTGTATAGTGTAATTAGTCATAGCTCCCATATAATGCCCACTTCCGAAAATCGTTTTAATGAGTATGGATTTCTTAAAAATGTTGGTATTCAAATAAAATTTAATACAAATAGGTTCCATATATACAGAAGTCATGCCACCTAATTTTATGGCGAATGGTCCATAATTAGATTGGTGTAGGGTATCATATGGTCGCGCTTGACCAACTTTATTTTCTTATTTGTTTATTGTTTAGAAACTGCAACAATTTTGATCTCCAAACTTTATTGCACATACGTATGAGTAACTAAATTGTGTTTCCATTGAATAAAAATTGCTCATACGATATGTATACCCGTTCATATTTCAACTTGTATGAATTTTGGTTTCATTTTATATAATTTATACAATTCTTAATAAAAAAAACTAATAAATGTAGTATGCTTCTTAATACCACTTATTTAAAGGGGGGTCAGACGGCATGTATTGCTTGTGTTTTGTGCCATGTATTGGGACATTTTTCCATATGTAAACATATACATGCCGTGTGATCCATATGAAACTTTGTTTATGTAAAATACATGTGTATTACTCGTGACATTTTTGGCAATTAGAGCATGTTCTATTTTCGTGTGTATAACAGAGTTGTAATTTGAAATACAACACTGTGTGAGTGCAAAATAAAAAAAACAAAACAAAAAAGAGTAAAGAAAAATCATAACAAAATAAATTTCATTGCATTAAATATATATATTGTGATTTAAAAATGTTTTAAATAAATATATTGTTAAAAACAACAAACATATAAACTAATAGAGGTTATGGCACATGCAATTACATATGTACGTTTGAACGTGGAAATTATGAATCACATGTATAACGTGAATTTTGACATACACATGGAATTCCATATGTATCGAATACATGTCCCAATACACAAGCAATACATGCCGTCTGACCCCCCTATTAGCAAAGTTATTAATATTTAATTGGGGAATTCACACGGTCTACTATTTGGTAATATTGTCATAATGTCCTAATATATTATGATATTTTAATCAAATTTTTGTTGTCTTTAAAACAAAAAAGTTCTAAACTAATAAGACTATTTGAACTATGTTTATTGTTTTGTCATAAAATAATATTTTTTTTTGTTTAAAATACAACAACTATTATAATATGTTAGGACATTATGACAATATGACTAATTTTAAAACAGTATGACAATATGACTGATAGGAGACCTTGTGAATTGACCAAATATATGAATTATTTTTTTACACACTGTCTATCCACGTGTTTATACATACATAAAACAAAATAATTTAATTTGGCGTGTTTTTTTAATGAACTCGGTATATTTAATTATTCAATATGTAAATTAATTTTACCTTAATTATATATATTCCCCATTCTATCGTTCTTTAATTAAACAAAAAGAATATAATCACACATGCCTGAAACAAAAAAAAAACAATGAAAATTATTTGTTATAAAAAATCGTGTAGGTGTGAAATTTGTTGTGTGTTTGAATCCTTAATAAAAGTAAGATTTTAATAAAATGGAAATTGCTATTATTAAATAAGTATAAATGAGGGTACGTTTACAAGGAATTTTTATTTTACATAAATAAATTACACCAGGGAACACACTTTGGCTCGTTTTCTCAATATATCGACAAACTGCCTGATACTAAATGTCGACATAAATTTATTAGGCCGATAAACTGTCCGTTAACAATTTTGATTTTCTCAATATACCGGCAAAAAACATTATTTTCAGATGGCAATACCTCTCAAAATAGATGTGAAAGTTGGGAACCCTGCCTTCAAGTGACAACATGTTTACATAAATCAGCTGTTTAATGTGGCCATCGACAGCCGGAATCTTTTGAAAAATTCATTATCCTGCATGTCTACCAGGTAGTTAGGCCTGGCATGATAAACTCTTTCAGCGTTCACTTGGAAGCCATGTTCTTCGAGTTCATCCTCCATCAAATTAATGTTAATTCCTCTATTAAACTTTTGTTTCTACAAAATCTATTTAATTTCGTTTACAAAAACACAAACACATAAAAACTATGAACAAAAGTCAGCTGATTGAATTAGCTGTACGACAAATAAATAACTGACAGATGAGGTCGGGATAGCTTTGCGACAGAAACAAATGAGACATTGAGAAAACCAAATTTCTTAAATCTGCAGTTTTTCGTTGGGTAAAAAGATAAACACCTAATGAGAAAACGGCCCTTTATGTTGCCGAAAAACTATAAGATATTTTTTATGTTATTTGCTCTAGTTTTCAAAAGTGAAGGCACTTACACGATACACATTATTAGTGCAACTTCAGAACGGTTTGTCATATTTAGTTAAAAATGAAACGATATTCGGCAACAAAATTTTCATTAAAGCTACGTTTCCGCATACACAGTAATCGGCACCGAAAACGAAATTCCATACATTTGCACCGAAAAAATGTTCTAAAACGAACTTTGTTTTGGTGCAAATATATGGAATTTCGTTTTCGGTGCCGATTACGGTGTATGCGGAAACGTAGCTTAAGCCGCAAAAAATAATAAATTTTGTAAATAAAAAAATAAATTTTGTAAAAAATATTAAAATTTTTGTTCTTAAAAGTTCATAAAAGATAAAAATACAATACAAACCACATTTTAGGTCCAGTAGTATGTAGGTAAATATATTGCAAACAAAACGAGTTTATTTACTGGTGAAACTGGTGCAAATATTTTGATTTTATTTACAATTTAGTGAGAGAACTCAATTGAAAAAAATCACGGTTTCCATACACCAGTAAAATACTTTAATTTGTGTGTGCAGTGAAATTGTGAAGATATTATTTTTGACATTTATATAATTTTCTTAATTTATCTAGTTTAGAGGGATTACTTTGAATGCTCCAACAATAGTCCGCCATCATATGGGCACTAGAGCGTCCCAAAAAAAAATTTTGTTGGGGCTCAAGCATAATTTGAAAGCTTATAGGGTGAAGTATTTTTGAGATTTTTCGGAAGAGGTTTAGAGGTCGCTCAAGTCGAGTTTTTGCCAAAAATCGGGTTTGTCGGACTTTTTTTGAGTTTTCTTCATAACTTTGCCAAGACCCACGATTTTCATTACTTTTGAGGACACAGTTTAAAAACAAAAATGTGCATACTTTATTTCTCTGTGCATACATTTTTAGTTTTTGCAATGAATTGCCTTACTAAGGTGCCCTACATTACAATTTTTCGTAATTTTTCCATAAATTGTGTCAATAAGGCTTTATAGCATTTAAAATTTTTATGAAAATTAAAAAAACTAACAATACAGATTTAAAGATAATTTAATTCTTAATAATTTAGGGACAATAATTTTCTTTTAACAGTTTTCTTTTAAAATGTACCAACATTTTTTAGAGATTTGTGCTTGTTGAAATGTTTTTCGGAAGTGGGCTTTGTATGGAAGCAATGACTAATTATAGACCGATCGTTATAAAACTTGGTGACATGACTTCTGTATATATATAACATATTTGTATTGAATTTTATTTGAATACGAATATTTTTAAGAGATTTATGCTAGTTAAAGTTATTTTCGGAAATGGACCTTATATGGGAGCTATGACTAATTATGGACCGATCGCCACAAAATTTAGTAGGCGCAACTTTAGCTTATATAAGACTTATTTGTGATCAATTTGATTTAGATATCTTTATAACTAAGATATTTATGAGCTTTTATCTATTTTAGATAGGTCAATCGTATGGGCGCTAGTAGAAATAATGGACCGATTCCAACCAAATTCAAAATGCTTCGTCCAATTGGCAATAGAATAATTTGTATACAATTTTATCTTTGAAATTGCTACTTGTAGTTTGATTACATTATGGTGTTGTAGGGTATAAAAATCATTTTGTGTGCACAAAAGTTTTCGCTTGCTTTATATAACTTAGGAACGGTAAAAGCAAATTCAAAAATTGTTGTCTCTAGATTATTAAGAATTAATTGGTCTTTCAAACTGCATTTTTAGTTTGATTCATTTTCATAAAAATTTTAAAAGTTATAAAGCCTTATTTACAAAATTTATGGAAAAAATTCGAAAAATTTTAATGTAGGGCACCTTAATGAGCCAATTCATTACAAAAACTAAAAATTTTTGCACACATAAATAAAACTCGGATATTTTTCTTTTAAACTGTGTCCTCTAAAGATATGAAAATCGTCGATCTTGACAAAGTTATGAATAAAACACAAAAAAAGGCCGACAAACACGATTTTTGGCAAAAACTCGATTTGAGCGACCTTTAAACCACTTCCGAAAAATCTGAAAAAAATCTCAAAAAATACTCTACCCTATAAGCTTTCAAATTATGCATGAGAATTTCGGAACTCATACCCCCCAATTTTTTATATATATAAAACTATAGTTAAATATGAAATTTTGTCTTTCTATCATGATTGTAACCCGTGCCGACTTGCGATTTAGTTTTGTGGTGCATTTACTAGGGGAAAAAATGCAATTTTTTCAGTTTTTGTAAAAATTTTGCCATTAAATAATTACTTTTGCAATTTAATTTAAAAGAATCGATATGTGTACGTAATTGTCGTTCTAATAATATATAAAAGACAAAAATTGGTTAAAAAATGTTAAAGTTATTAAAAAATCGCCAGGCCATTAACGTGTCTCAGGCCACTAGAGCAAGAAACGTAGGAACAAAATTAACATATTTTGAGAAATATTAAAATAAGAGCTTATTTTTACTTAAAATATATACATAATTACTTGTATATGAGTTTTTGTCTTCGTATGATACCGTTAACCTATTCTCAGGTATGACCAAACAAAATTATTTTTTTTAACGGCAGATTCAAAACTTCAATTTCAAGTTTTTAAAAATTTTGTTAAACAAATTTCAGAATTTGTTGATCATCACTTGGGGATTTTTTGTCATCATAATAGGGAATAAAAATGTGAAAAAATTATGTCAATACCTCCTTTAGTGATTTTAAAAGCTGAGTGTCTTTTTAACACCAAGTGCTATTAAGCGTTAATTTTAATTTTTGTGCTGTTATTATAAATACTAGACATCATGTTATACTTTTCTTGAGTTTCATTAAAATCGGACCAAAAATATATAACATTTCGCTATTTTTCCATGAGAAATTCCAAATATTGAAAAATTTTACTTTTGACCTTCTCGATTTAAGGGTTGACGTTTTCCGATTTTAGTAAAACTTTCAGACTATATTTAAAATAACATGGCCTATAATAATCTGAATAGCTTTTACTTAAAAATCATAACAGTAAGGAAATTCGGCTCATTCGCCAAAATATGGCCAAAAAATTAGTTTTTCTCAAAAATCGCAAAATTTAAATCGAAGGTACGGAAAAACTATAGGAGGGATTGACATAATTTTTTCACATTTTTATTCCCTATTATGTTGACAATAAATCCACAAGTGATGATCAAACAATTCTGTAATTTGTTTAACAAAATTTTTAAAAATTTGAAATTGAAGTTTTGAATCTGCCGTTAAAAAAAATAATTTTGTTTGGTCATACCTGAGAATAGGTTAACGGTATCATACGAAGACAAAAACTCATATACAAGTAATTATGTATATATTTTAAGTAAAAATAAGCTCTTATTTTAATATTTCTCAAAATATGTTAATTTTGTTCCTACGTTTCTTGCTCTAGTGGCCTGAGACACGTTAATGGCCTGGCGATTTTTCAATAACTTTAAAATTTTTTAACCAATTTTTGTGTTTTATATCTTATTAGATATAAATTGTAATTGCACCACAAAACTAAATCGCAAGTCGGCACGGGTTACAATCATGATAGAAAGACAAAATTTCATATTTAACTATAGTTTTATATATGTATATAAAAAAATTAGAGGGTATGCGTTCCGAAATTCCAAAAAAAAAATTTTTTGGGACACTCTATTGAGCACCCATGAAAATAAGAAAAACAACTTCGTTAACGAACCCAAGATAATCTATAAAAAAAAGTCGCCATTCATTTGGATTATACTTCTCTAACACCATCGTAGTTACAAAACCAGGAACATCTAAACAATAAACTAATTCATCGTCTTCGGAAATAAATGGAAGTAGTTTTTCTCTCTGTTACGATAGATAGTTCTAGGTCTCGGTCTTTATCACGATAATATATATAGAGTTTGATTAATATTTATAATGGAAATATATTTCGTCTTACCATTTAATTTACTCAAGCGAATTTTAAAAATTAAAGACAATTTGTATTTGTTTTTCGCATTATGAAGACAAAATTATTCATCATTATCTTTTAAGTTAGACATGCTTATATGGGCAAAATCAAAATTTTGTTGAAATTTGAGTAAATTTTTTTCACGATTTTTATTTTTAGCACATCATTGTTTGATCAAAAAATACTATTTCATCGTGTAAAATTCATTAACTTAACTTTTACTGGTGAAGGGGCACAAAAGTTCTATGGTGGTGTTGGGTATAAATATGAACATTGAACCAAACAAAATCAAGTTTCGTAATTCTGCAGAATTTTAAATATAAATTGTATATCACCATGGAAAACATGTATACCAACTATTATTGAATTGAGATAAGTAAAGTTTAAAAAATTTATTTTGTTGATCGAAATTTTTCTTCACGTCCATATAACTTAAATTATAAGTTTACTTTTACTTCAGAAATTGATCCTATTTTTGACACTCCCTTAATTTGTTTTTTTTTTTAAATAAATAACCAATTTTCTGTACACTTTATACTTAAAATCCCAAACAAATCAAATTTATTTCATGTGAAGAAAAAAAGTTGAAAAAAAAACTAACACGAAGTAATATAGTTCAATGAAGTGAAGTTGTAAAATGAACTAAAACCAGCAATTTTCTTACAAACAAATTGTCAACCATTACACCTGATAGAAGAAGAAATAGAAGGGTAATTGTATAATTTGTAGTTGCCATCAAATACACTACACTAGCAGTGCTGAAGATTTGGCTGGCTAAACAGAGATTTCTAAAAAGTGGTGATAAATGTATAAATAAGTTATTTTTAAATATCTTTGTATTCAAATTTATAAGAGATTCCTTATTTGTAAGACACATCTTTACAAAAGACCCTTTTACTTTGGCAACCACGTACAACATATGAATAAGTAGTCAATTTGTAATGTTGACTTTTAAGGAAATTGAAACATCAATAAAATGCGGCTCAGTTAGAGGTTTTTCGGTAAATACAAATTTGCAAGTGCATTCATTGCTAATGATAGAGTTTCATTTGCCACAGAAATCATTCAGTTACACATATGCACAGCGAGATTGAATCTTAAGGAAATGCATACAATTTATTCAGGGTATATTCACATAAAAGGTAAATAATTTGTTGATGTGCGGGTGCCGAAATACATTTGCAATTTGCTTAAGTTGTTTGAATTGTTTAAAAAATCTTGTTAAAAACGAATTCAAAGAAACTTATAGTCGCCAATCAAAGATAAGTTTGCTTTCTAAAGAAACACAGCAATTCAAATAGTTTATTGTATACTGATATGATTTTTAAAATAGGATAAATTAAAAATTCCTGTTTCTCTGCTGTGAAATTTGACCAAAAGTAAAAAAATGGCATAAAAAAAAGAAACATACGATTAAATAAGGCCCTAATTTTGTAAATCACGTCACAAAGTGATATTTATATGGAAAGCAAAAACAAAATTTCAAAAATTTGTTTTTGTTTTATATACAAATTCTTAACAGAACAAACGCACCAAAACTCAAGCGTTGATTTGCCTTTCATAATTTTTAAAATTTTTGAATTTTTGTTTTTGCTTTCCATATAAATATCACTTTGGTGACGTGATTTACAAAATTATAAGTTTAGATTATATAAAACTTATTTGTGCTGATTTTGGTTTGGACATGTCTACAATTAAGATATTTATGAGATGTTAACTATTTTCAGATAGGGTAGTTGTATGGGGGCTAGGAGAAATAATGGACCAAATTGAATAGGCGTAGTTCTTGGGGTAATACAAAAGCTGGTGCCAAATCTTGTCGAATTATCTTTAAAATTGCGACCGTTATTCGCAACTGATCTGATTGATACAAGCAAGTGATCTAAAAATTCTAAATAAATTTAAATATACAGGTCAATTTTAAATACTTACAAATTAAATTTCCATTAAATGTTCATATACTTTTTCCCAAATTATCTAATTGCTAAGCATTTTTGTTTGAATGCTTGTATGTCTGTGAGAGTTTTTTGTAATTATTTAGTTTTTATTTATTTGTTTATACATTTGTTTACTATTTGTAGAACAATTCAAGACGTTAACACGTTACTTTAAAAACATTTCTCATCACTCAGACAATTAACAAGTGTTAAAGATAAATATAAAATGTAAACATTCATACATGTGTAGACATTTACTCGCACTCATATGTATTAGGAAGGTTCAGCAAAAATATTTAAAATATAAAATTCAAACAAATTACAAAAGAGCCATCTGCTGCAATCAAAAATAAAAATATATGTCAAAAATGGTTTCCTCGACCAAAAATACCTTCACATACACATTTTGCTGAAGGTAATAAAATTTTATTTTGTCTCTATTCTTTTATATATTTTGAAAAATCCGGGCGCTCGAAGTTAATTTTTACCGCAACAGATTTTACCCACCCTAATATGTATATTAGAGTGACAATCAGTTGTATGGAAAAAATTTTTTGTTAAAATTTTGAAGAGTGCCGGGTTGAATATTGTGACACTAGACCTAAATGTTAAGTGCTGAAAATTTGAGCCAAATCGGTCAACGATTTCTGGACGCGCATCGAGGTCAAAGTTCAGATATATGCAAAATTATACTATTTATATGAAATAAATAGGTGAAACTCGTTAAATTTCTGCATTGTTTTCTAGAAATGTATAGATTTATTTATATTAATGAATATTACATTAAAAAAAAAATTTTGGAAGTTAACCCTGCATCTCCTCTGGGTCAAAATGACCCAAAAACTGTATTATCGCCAAAATTCTGAAAAAATGCAAATTTTTCAGATATTTTAAAAATTTTGCTACTAAATAAATACTTTTGCAATTGAATGCAAAAGAACCGAAATGTGTACGTAATTATCGTTCTAATGAGATATAAATGACAAAATTTGGTTAAAAAATGTTAAAGTTATTACAAATTCGCCAGACCATTAACGTGTTTCAGGCCACTTGAACAAAAAATTTAAGAAAAAAAATTAACATATTTCGAGAAAAATTAAAATAAAAGCTAATTTTTATTTAAAATATATCCGTATTTACTTGTGTATGAGTTTTTGTCTTCGTAGGATACCGTTAACCTATTCGCAGGTATGGCCAAAAAAAATTATTTTTTTAACGGCTGTTTCAAATCTCCATTTTCAAATTATTAAAAATTTTGTTAAACAAATTTCAGAATTTTTTGATCATCACATTGGGATTTATTGAGATGAAAATTGGGAATAAAAATATGAAAAAATTATGTCAATACCTATTACAGTTTTTCCGTACCTGCGATTTAAATTTTGCGATTTTCAAGAAAAACTAATTTTTTGTCCATATTTAGGCGAATGAGCCCAATTTCCTTAATGTTATAAAGTTTAAGTAAAACCTATTCATAATATTATAGTCCTTGTAATTTTAAATGTGGTCTGAAAGTTTTACTAAAATCGGAAAACGATAACCTTAAATCGTGAAGGTCAAAGGTCAAATTTTTCAATATTTGGAATTTCTAAAGAAAAGATAGCGAAATGTTATATATTTTTGGGCCGATTTTAATGAAACTTGAGCAAAATATACATTGGGGTCTAACATTTACAACAACAGTGCAAAAATGGATTTAATCCTTTAAGAGCACTTGGGGTCAAAATGGCTGTGTTTTTCGTGATTTTAAATGTTGAGGGTAATTTGGACCCCAAGTGCTGCTATGAGTTAATTTCCATTTTTCTGCTGTTATTTTAAATCCTGGACTTTATGTTATATTTTCCTTAAGTTGCATTAAAATCGGCCCAAAAATATATAACATTTCGCTATCTTTTCATTAGAAATTCCAAATATTGAAAAATTTGACCTTTGACCTTCACGATTTAAAGGTTATCGTTTTCCGATTTTAGTAAAACTTTCAGAACATATTTAAAATTACAAGGACTATAATATTATGAATAGGTTTTACTTAAAATTTATAACAGTATGGAAATTGGACTCATTCGCCTAAATATGGACAAAAAATTAGTTTTTCTTGAAAAACGCAAAATTTAAATCGCAGGTACGGAAAAACTGTAAGAGGTATTGACATAAGTTTTTCATATTTTTATTCCCTATTTTGATCTCAATAAACCCCAATGTGATGATCGAAAAAATCTGAAATTTGTTTAACAAAATTTTTAAAAATTTGAAAATGGAGTTTTGAAACAGCCGTTAAAAAAAATATTTTTTTTTGGTCATACTTGCGAATAGGTTAACGGTATCCTACGAAGACAAAAACTCATATACAAGTAAATACGGATATATTTTAAATAAAAATTAGCTTTTATTTTAATTTTTCTCGAAATATGTTAATTTTTTTTCCTAAATTTTTTGTTCAAGTGGCCTGAAACACGTTAATGGTCTGGCGAATTTGTAATAACTTTAACATTTTTTAACCAAATTTTGTCATTTATATCTCATTAGAACGATAATTACGTACACATTTCGATTCTTTTGCATTCAATTGCAAAAGTATTTATTTAGTAGCAAAATTTTTAAAATATCTGAAAAATATGCATTTTTTCAGAATTTTGGCGATAATACAGTTTTTGGGTCATTTTGACCCAAAGGAGATGCAGGGTTAACTTCCAAAATTTTTTTTTTAATGTAATATTCATTAATATAAATAAATCTATACATTTCTAGAAAACAATGCAGAAATTAACGAGTTTCACCTATTTATTCCATATAAATAGTATAATTTTGCATATATCTGAACTTTGACCTCGATGCGCGTCCAGAAATCGTTGACCGATTTGGCTCAAATTTTCAGCACTTAACATTTAGGTCTAGTGTCACAATATTCCACCCGGCACTCTTTGAAATCTAAAAAAAAAAATCGGCTGTCACTCTAATGTATATAAACATATATATAGCTTGTGACCCAAAAGAGTCAGAATAATTTTTAGATTTATTCCCAGCTGCTTCCTAAAGGCTTTATTTCGCAGACCCAAGGCCAGCCAGAGTCATTGCAAAATCGTTTAAATTTTACACGGCGTGTCATTGGTAGCCAAGACCTTGCATACTCACTGCTGTTAGATCGATGATAGAAGGTCAGCTTAGAAGGTCTTCACACATACTACATAGGAATTTCTATTTAAACACTCTAAAGAGGGTTATTAAGGAAAAATTCTTTAAGGAATCACCAAAAAACCTATAGAATTAACATCAAAGTATATCGTGTTTTTATATATGAGGGGCTTAGAGCACAAGGGGTTCAAGTGCCTTTTTTTCTCAAATTGAGTTAACATATGGAGTTAGTAGGTGAAGTTCACAGAAGTGCATAGCACAAGAGTTGAACGTGGGATTCTCATCCGTTAACGAGATATGGCGACCAATTCTAGCACTTGTCATTAAAATACCTGTTTCGGTTGGAGCACAAGGGGTACATGAGCACTTAAACCCCTTGTGCTCTAAGCAAATATTAAAATTCATTTTTCACATGGACTGATTTAGTGAATTCAGATAAGTGATCAGCTTATCAATTATTAAAACACCTGTTTCAAATACCTTTGTGGATTATTTTCCAAAAAAGAAAAAGTAACATAAAATAATAGAATCGAGTATATTAATAATTGTTGATTTTTTATTATTTATTAAAAATAAGTGAATCTGAAAATAATATTGACGAATTTTCTGAATCTGATCATCTCATACAAAGATGATCTTATGAATGTGGAAGAAAACTTCACCAAACTAAATCTGAAAGCTCGAAATGTTGACCGAGTAGTTACTACCACAACTTCCTCCAAAAAACAGCGTCAAAACAATAATATTCCAGAAATTCAAGAACCTACAAGATCTTCTTTGCTATATACCACCAATTTACCATGAATGGTTTAAAGCACTTCCTCACGATAGAATGGAATAAATTCCGGAAAGAATCGAAAATCAAAGTGAGGATGACCCCGACGATGTCATGGAATCTGATTATTCTTTTCTTAATAAAATCTTAATAAAAAAATTGAGTCTATGTGGTTTTCTTATCAGGTAATTCAGAACTTTGAAAAAAATTAAAGCACAAGGGGTATAAGTGCGACTTTCCTAACTTCAAAGTTAATTTTTGGGTATTTGTATATGTAAAATATGGTATTTTTTTAACGTGTTGGATTAAAATATATCTCATGATCTCTATTAATTAAAAAGCAATTTCCAGATAGCATCTAATATTTTTTATTGTAAATTAACTTTATCCTCATTTTTCTCATTATTATACATTAGTCACTTGAATCCCTTGTGCTCTAAGCCCCTCATATAAAAAATAACATAATTTTTTCCGCTGGGTTGTTATTCTACGTGGTCTCGCAAATAGATTTTATTCAATATATAAGTTTATGTTTCAATTTATTCTAAAGTGCTTACACGCAGAGCACTGGTTGCTGTAACCACTTAAATAGTGTTACAAGGTTTTTAACAATATTATAGTCACAGACCCCATTTACATGATTGTGGTAACCATAATATGGTTAATTTACGATTCACATTATTGTATCAACCATATATATGGTTACAGTAAACAAATATATGTTTGTGGCAACCATATTTATGATGAATAATTTGATCATAATATGTTGTTCTCAGATTATGATAAGCCTTAAGCCGAGAGCAACATAATATGATAACTCCTTCATCATATGAATGGTTGTCACAAACATATATTTGTTTACTGTAACCATATATATGGTTGATACAATCATGTGAATCGTAAATTAACCATATTATGGTTACCACAATCATGTATATGGTTACTGTGACTATAATATTGTTAAACATCTTGTAACACTATTTAAATGGTTACAGTAACCATGCCCAATTATATTTTTTCTCTGCGTGTATGAACAAAATTATAAAAACCTTGAAAAATTACATTCTTATCCTTTGATCGAGCTCAGTTAATACCGTCACTAGAACAAACATTTTGAGAAAATGTGTTTTGAGAATAAATTAATTTTAAACAGTGACAAATTTTTTTTTTAGGCCACCCTAATTTATATACAATATATGTATGTTAGTTGTCAACACTTGGAAACATACTGGTACTTGTAAAGTTTTAATTTATAAAATAGTATGAGGTTAAAGCAAAGAAAAATAACAACTTTAAATCATTAAAAATGCGGAATAAGCTAATAAATTAGATTACTCACAAAGAGCAAGATCAGGCAAGATCTATGGTTTATAATAAATAAAAAATCTATTAATGTGAGACATTAGAAGAGTATTTGAAAGTAATTCTTCTCTAATTCAACATATCATTAGCAGATGTCAGCTGCACAAATTCGATTTTTATTTATAGAAAAGTATGTCCTAAACAGCGTTGCATATTATTAGAAAATAAAAGTTTTGAGAGCCCTTTGGCATTTTTTGAACTCAACACTACTAAATAAATACACATTTACCTGACTAAACTAAATATTTTAGAAAATGCTATCTTCATATTTTGCAAATATGTAGTTTTATTATTTTGGCTTAACATAAGTAGTTTTTTCGTTATTTTAATTATTTTGTTCTTAAAAATACTTCTGTGTTCAGAAATCGTAGCCTACCAAAATACGACAAATATCGGAACAAACCAACCAAACTACCAAAAGTCAATTTGTTAACATCAAACTACCAATTTTGGTCCAATTGGACCAAAGCGGCAACGCTGGTCCTAAATATACATATATATTAGAGTGTCCATTAGAATTAAATTTTTTGAAATTCTAAGGGACAAAAACTTCGTAATGACCTAAAATACCACCAAAAAAATTGTTAGCTTGTTCTAAGAAGGTCAACCCGTGCCGACTTTCGATTTAGTTTTGTGGTGCATTCACAAGGGGAAAAATACATTTTTTTAATTTTTTTTTTTAATTTTTGCCATTAAATAATTACTTTTGCATCGTTATTTAAAAGAATCGAAATTTGTATGTAATTGTCGTTCTAATAAGATATTAAAAACAAAAATTGGTTAAAAAATGTTAAAGTTATTAAAAATCGCCAGTCCATTAACGTGTCTCAGACCACTAGAACAAGAAATGTAGGAACAAAATTAACATATTTTGAGAAATATTAAAACAGAAGATTATTTTTACTTAAAATATATCCATATTTACTTGTATATGAGTTTTTATCTTCATAGCATACAGTTAACCTATTCGCAGGTATAACCAAAAAATAATATTTTTTTAACGACAGTTTCAAATCTCCAATTTCAAATTTTTAAAAATTTTGTTAAACAAATTTCAGAATTTTTTGATCATCACATGCGGACTTATTTACAATATAATAGGGAATAAAAATATGAAAAAATTATGTCAATACCTGCTATCGTTTTTTCGTACCTGCGATTTAATTTTTGCGATTTTCGAGAAAAACTAAATATAATCTAAATATAGTCTGAAAGTTTTCCTAAAATCGGAAAACGTTAACCCTTAAATCGTGAAGATCAAAGATCAAACTTTTCAATATTTGGAATTTCTAATGGAAAGATATCGAAATATTATATATTTTTGGGCCGATTTTGATGAAACTAAATTGGCTGCCAGTTTATTTACCCAAAACAACCGTTAACGTATATAGCGTTTTACAACACGTGCAAATTATAAAATTGCTTTATCAATATGGATGCTGTGTGCCGGCAACGATCCGCGCGATTCACCCATTTTCGGATGAGTGGGTACGTCAGCAAACAAAATTGTCGAATATGGGAAGCTACCAATCCAAGAGCAAGCCAAAAAAGTGACTGTTTGTATAGACACCAAAGATGTGCATGAATACCATTCAAATGGCATATTGCTTATTTTGCAATAATTAATACTGACATAAATTAAACGAATACTGATTCCCTACAGCAAGTTTTTTTGTTACAAAATGCATGTAATTGCTTGCATATCCTGTAAACACTTACCATTCACAAAAGCAGCGAATCAATATGAGCGTTTTGAATATACGCAGACTTTTTTTAGTAAATATACATTTTCCTATATGAGTATATTTGAATTCATTTAAAGAATACTTTTCATACATATTTATATTTTTTATAATACGGAAAACGACATCTATATAAATAAAAATCAAATGTCGTTCGTTGGTAATTGCATCAGTAATGAACGACCAGACCGATTTAGACAAATTTTTTTTTTAAATGTTGGCCATAGCCCAACTTAGGTTTTTACGGAATGAAAAATTGACCACGCCCACTTTTACGCCCACTTTTTTCGATTTATCTAAAATCGGAAAACGGCTACACTGATTTGGCTAATTTTTTGTTTAAATGATCATAGTAATCCAAGTTTAAGTTTTTTTTTCGACTTATCTAAAATCGAATTATGCATGGACAGTTTCAACTAATTTTATTTAATGTTTGCAATACAAAGTCCGCAAAAATTTGTACATAAATAAAAATTGTCAACGTCCACTAATACGCCCAACTATTAAATACATCTTCAAAATACATCGGTATGTGATCAATCATATTTCAGACCAAAATTCGATTCGCCAATAAGCGTTTAATCAAGCAAAAGAGCTCGATCTGTGATCACTCATATTTCTGTCGAAAAATCAATTTTTATATAAATACTCAAAATATCAAAATTCGCTAATAACTTGGCCAATAAGCGTTGAATCAAAAAAAAGGAGTCGATCTGTGATCACTCATATATCCGACGAAAACTCGATTTTTTATATAAAAACTGAAAATATCTAAATTCGCTAATAACTTGGCCAATAAGCGTGTAATTAAGAAAAGGAGTTCGATCTGTGATCACTCATATTTGTGAGCAAAAATCGATTTTTATATAAAAACTCGAAATATCTAAATTCGCTAATTACTTGGCCAATAAGCGTTTAATCAAGAACAGGAGCTCGATCTGTGATCTCTCATATTTCTATCCAAAAATCGATTTTTTATACAAAAACTCGAAATATATAAATTCGCAAATAACTTGCCCAATAAGCGTTAAATCAAGAAGAGGAGCTCGAATTGTGCTCACTCATATTTTTTAAAACAAAAATCGATTTTTTATATAAAAACTCAATAAGCGTTAAATCAAGAAAAACAGATCGATCTGTGATCACTCATATTTCTGACCAAAAACCGATTTTTTATATAAAAACTCAAAATATCTAAATTCGCTGATAACTTGGCCAATAAGCGTTTAATCGAGAAGAGCTGCTCGATCTGAATCACTCATATTTCTGACCAAAAATCGAATTTTTATATAAAAACTCAAAATATCTAAATTCGCTAATAGCTTGACCAATAAGCGTTGAATCAAGAAAAGGAGCTCGATCTGTGATCACTCATATTTCTTGAATCAAGAAAAGAAGCTCGATCTGTGATCAGTCATATTTCTTAACAAAAATTGATTTTTTATATAAAAACTCAAAATATCTAAATTCGCTAATAACTTGGCCAATAAGCGTTGAATCAAGAAAAGAAGCTTGATCTGTGATCAGTCATATTTCTGACTAAAAATCGATTTTTTATATAAAAACTCAAAATATCTAAATTCGCTAATAACTTGGCCAATAAGCGTTTAATCAAGAAAAGGAGCTCGATCTGTGATCACTCATATTTCTAACCAAAAATCGATTTTTTATATAAAAACTCAAAATATATAAATTCCCTAATAACTTAGCCAATAAACGTTGATTCAAGAAAAAGAGCTCGATCTGTAATCAGTCATATTTCTTAACAAAAATCGATTTTTTATATTAAAACTCAAAATATCTAAATAACTTGGCCAATAAGCGTTTAATCAAGAAAAGGCGCTCGATCTGTGATAACTCATTTGACAGACCAAAATTCGATAACTTATATAAAAACTCAAAATATTTACATTGATTTACATGTATTCTTTTGTTGCAAGATTTTTGACAACAAACTTAGATTCTTTGTCTCTCAGTAGCGTTTCTGTGCATATTTTATTCTATCTCCTATATGAATAAAAAATATCGTAAAATAATTCGTTTTTTTTTTTTTTAACTATTTTTACTATTTTCAAACCGCTCCTCAGAAATTCACAGATCTAACACAAGCATTTTTTTAACTTGGACAGGACAATGTCTGTCGGGTCAGCTAGTTTTCAATATTTTTTATTATTTCGGAGTTCATTGTATCAAAATAAGACAAAATTAATTTCTTCAACCACGCCCGAAAGCTTATTTAAAACAAATAAATTCACTGATTTTGTACTATGCATTCAACTTATCATCGAGCTTTTATGAATCATTTGAATACTTTGCATACGATTCAAAACACAGTAATCATTTTTGAGTTGTTATTGCTAACGGAATTTAAAAACTGGTTGAGAAAAGAGCAATCAATTGTGAGAGCGCAAGCACTGCCAGCAATATTATTACCACATGTTGATGATTGAAAACACTACAAAAGCAGTGATTTGATTCATATAGAAAAAGAGCGATTCAACTGATGTACATCTCTGATAGACACCAACGACATGTAGTTTCAGCAGGACGGCATGTGCTGAACTTGTAGTAAATGTTTTAGGATTTTAGGATTTAAAATAATAAAATTTTAAATTCTCTTTTGTGTGGGTCAGTATGATCGGTGCTTGGAAGCTTGAATGGGCTTAGCTCGCCGGATTGGGGAGGGTTCTTGACCATACGTGACCTTAAAATCCTACATAAACAAAAAGAAAACAAATTCTTCCAAGACTGAAAATCTACTGAAATCTAAAAGAAAACTCACAAACTGGGCTATTGCTATTAATAAATTGGGATATGTTTAAGAAATATAAAAGAGTGACAGATGATGTTGTCACTTGGAACACTTAAAACTGAAAAACCCACCATCGTATACCTTAGATACATTCGTGTTCATAATTTTTTTTAGTATCTTCCCTAAAAGTTAGTTTAATACCTAAAACATCTTACGTAAAATCGGTTTCATTAGTAGCATTCCCCAAAATAATATCTTCTACTCAAATTTACTCATTATAACACTTCAAAATTATTTATTGTTTCATAATAAAATCTATTCACATTAATGAAAATTACGAACTTAAACATAAGTTTAATAATATAAATTAAAATAAACTTTTCGTTTTCTTATCTTTTCAAATGATAATTTTTCTTTTAATAAAATTTAAATGAAATTCATAAATATATAATTTTAGCTATGAATCAAACGCATGTTAAATAATGAAATGTATATTATAACTCACTGTTTGGTGTATCTTCAGGTTGCATATTTCTTACTCGATTTTACCCTTACTTGTTACTCTTCCAACATATTGTTTGCAGTAGGCGATGGTTTGAGCTCAAAACATCCATGGAACTGTAACTTTTAAAAATTTATATGAATAAAGTGCAAAATAAAATTAGATAAGAAATAATATACATAAATTGTCTAACATGCTGTAACTTATAATTTAATTTTTATATTAAAATATAGTTATAACATTAAAAAAAATTAAAACAAAAATGCAAAAATAAAGTTCAATTTATATACTTAACATTAGTCTGTTAAATAAATTTTAAGCTTTACATTTAAACATACTTCTCATATATTCAATCGAATGTTAAGAGTATAGTTTGAACTTTATTCTTTACAGTTGTATACTGATATAATTAAGAGAAACTTAACTCAATAATTAAACTTTGAAAGATAAGGTTTACATATATATACTTAAGTCTTACTCTTAACACTTTAATTCTTCTTCTTTGTCTTATCTATACTTATCAAATTGTTGCTTATTGGAGACTTCACATTATTGTTGTTTTTATGTAAAAATTATTTTGTTAATTTTGTTGATTTGTCTTACATCTTGGGTTGCAGCAGTGGGCAACTATTTAGCAATTAATTAGTGATGGTCCGGGTATGTTTGAAGGTACAATAAAAATCGATATTCTTTCTTCAGATTTTGATTACGTTTTTATATCACGATTTTAATGCTTATATTGATGTTGACTTAGATGTTGTGGTTGGACTGGGCTTCATATTTTGGCATGATGATTTGGTATTTGAAACAAGCGAAATAATGGACTTTGGACTTGGACATGTGGCGTGTGTCGTGTTAATTGATGAAAGTCATAACTAGTTAATTAAAGCTGCCGTATTTCATGAAATCTTATGGAATTCAACAATCCATATGTTAAAACTACAATCGAGTTTTTAATTCAAACATCAAAATGTGTTTCGTACACCAAAAGAATTTATATCGTCCACCAAAAATGTGTATTTAGTACACTGCAAATTAATGTAATTCATACATCAAAATTATGTATTTCATGCACCATGTACATTAAAATTAAGCATATCTCGTACACTAAAATAACGAATATCTCGTACACTAAAATAAGGAATATCTCGTACACTAAAACCCTGAGGAATAATTATTATATTAATGAAATAATTATTTCAGTAAATTCACAAAAACCTACCAATTAAAATTGGGCTTTATAATTAATTAAAATGTTTAATTAAATTCACGATGTTTATCGATTAATTGCTTTCACTTTTTCAATTACTAAATGAAGACTTAGTATTATATATATTAGAGTATATAATTTTCTATTCCGCAAAATAAACTTTGTGCTTATAAAATTATATTAGAAAAGAGTTTTAGCGGAAGACGAAGTTCAGCTCAACAACTCGGGTCTAATTAGATATGCAATTTAGGTAATTACTTGATAATCACGTCAGTTATCGTTATTTACCAATGTTGCTAACTCCAGTTAAAGATGTGATCAATTTATGTCATAACATAACATGATGGTGTGGTACATTTATATTTATGTATAAATTAGGGTAATTTATGATTTAAGAGCATAAACTAAATTTATGTTGTTATTCTCTTACTAAATAAATATATTTTTACAACTAAACAATAAAATTAACTAACATAATGTTAGTATAAATAACTTTGCTCAGAATATTTTTTTATTTGTTGGTAAATTTAAGTGTTGCCATTTTAGATAATTAAGTTAAGTATTTATTTATTTATTAAGTTAGTATAATTAATACGTTTATAATAAGTTTTTATATATTTTATATTAAGTAATTTAGGTCAAAATATTCTGAACAATTATTAACTAAAATAGAAGTATACTTAAAATACAATAATTATATTAATTAGTTTTAAGTATATAATAAATTCATTATTTGGGCTTATTTAGTTTTAAAGTAATTAACGAAATTAATGTTGATGTGTATTATGATATTGAGGCAAATTATAAAATTGCTTTATCAATATGGATGCTGTGTGCCGGCAACGATCCGCGCGATTCACCCATTTTCGGATGAGTGGGTACGTCAGCAAACAAAATTGTCGAATATGGGAAGCTACCAATCCAAGAGCAAGCCAAAAAAGTGACTGTTTGTATAGACACCAAAGATGTGCATGAATACCATTCAAATGGCATATTGCTTATTTTGCAATAATTAATACTGACATAAATTAAACGAATACTGATTCCCTACAGCAAGTTTTTTTGTTACAAAATGCATGTAATTGCTTGCATATCCTGTAAACACTTACCATTCACAAAAGCAGCGAATCAATATGAGCGTTTTGAATATACGCAGACTTTTTTTAGTAAATATACATTTTCCTATATGAGTATATTTGAATTCATTTAAAGAATACTTTTCATACATATTTATATTTTTTATAATACGGAAAACGACATCTATATAAATAAAAATCAAATGTCGTTCGTTGGTAATTGCATCAGTAATGAACGACCAGACCGATTTAGACAAATTTTTTTTTTAAATGTTGGCCATAGCCCAACTTAGGTTTTTACGGAATGAAAAATTGACCACGCCCACTTTTACGCCCACTTTTTTCGATTTATCTAAAATCGGAAAACGGCTACACTGATTTGGCTAATTTTTTGTTTAAATGATCATAGTAATCCAAGTTTAAGTTTTTTTTTCGACTTATCTAAAATCGAATTATGCATGGACAGTTTCAACTAATTTTATTTAATGTTTGCAATACAAAGTCCGCAAAAATTTGTACATAAATAAAAATTGTCAACGTCCACTAATACGCCCAACTATTAAATACATCTTCAAAATACATCGGTATGTGATCAATCATATTTCAGACCAAAATTCGATTCGCCAATAAGCGTTTAATCAAGCAAAAGAGCTCGATCTGTGATCACTCATATTTCTGTCGAAAAATCAATTTTTATATAAATACTCAAAATATCAAAATTCGCTAATAACTTGGCCAATAAGCGTTGAATCAAAAAAAAGGAGTCGATCTGTGATCACTCATATATCCGACGAAAACTCGATTTTTTATATAAAAACTGAAAATATCTAAATTCGCTAATAACTTGGCCAATAAGCGTGTAATTAAGAAAAGGAGTTCGATCTGTGATCACTCATATTTGTGAGCAAAAATCGATTTTTATATAAAAACTCGAAATATCTAAATTCGCTAATTACTTGGCCAATAAGCGTTTAATCAAGAACAGGAGCTCGATCTGTGATCTCTCATATTTCTATCCAAAAATCGATTTTTTATACAAAAACTCGAAATATATAAATTCGCAAATAACTTGCCCAATAAGCGTTAAATCAAGAAGAGGAGCTCGAATTGTGCTCACTCATATTTTTTAAAACAAAAATCGATTTTTTATATAAAAACTCAATAAGCGTTAAATCAAGAAAAACAGATCGATCTGTGATCACTCATATTTCTGACCAAAAACCGATTTTTTATATAAAAACTCAAAATATCTAAATTCGCTGATAACTTGGCCAATAAGCGTTTAATCGAGAAGAGCTGCTCGATCTGAATCACTCATATTTCTGACCAAAAATCGAATTTTTATATAAAAACTCAAAATATCTAAATTCGCTAATAGCTTGACCAATAAGCGTTGAATCAAGAAAAGGAGCTCGATCTGTGATCACTCATATTTCTTGAATCAAGAAAAGAAGCTCGATCTGTGATCAGTCATATTTCTTAACAAAAATTGATTTTTTATATAAAAACTCAAAATATCTAAATTCGCTAATAACTTGGCCAATAAGCGTTGAATCAAGAAAAGAAGCTTGATCTGTGATCAGTCATATTTCTGACTAAAAATCGATTTTTTATATAAAAACTCAAAATATCTAAATTCGCTAATAACTTGGCCAATAAGCGTTTAATCAAGAAAAGGAGCTCGATCTGTGATCACTCATATTTCTAACCAAAAATCGATTTTTTATATAAAAACTCAAAATATATAAATTCCCTAATAACTTAGCCAATAAACGTTGATTCAAGAAAAAGAGCTCGATCTGTAATCAGTCATATTTCTTAACAAAAATCGATTTTTTATATTAAAACTCAAAATATCTAAATAACTTGGCCAATAAGCGTTTAATCAAGAAAAGGCGCTCGATCTGTGATAACTCATTTGACAGACCAAAATTCGATAACTTATATAAAAACTCAAAATATTTACATTGATTTACATGTATTCTTTTGTTGCAAGATTTTTGACAACAAACTTAGATTCTTTGTCTCTCAGTAGCGTTTCTGTGCATATTTTATTCTATCTCCTATATGAATAAAAAATATCGTAAAATAATTCGTTTTTTTTTTTTTTAACTATTTTTACTATTTTCAAACCGCTCCTCAGAAATTCACAGATCTAACACAAGCATTTTTTTAACTTGGACAGGACAATGTCTGTCGGGTCAGCTAGTTTTCAATATTTTTTATTATTTCGGAGTTCATTGTATCAAAATAAGACAAAATTAATTTCTTCAACCACGCCCGAAAGCTTATTTAAAACAAATAAATTCACTGATTTTGTACTATGCATTCAACTTATCATCGAGCTTTTATGAATCATTTGAATACTTTGCATACGATTCAAAACACAGTAATCATTTTTGAGTTGTTATTGCTAACGGAATTTAAAAACTGGTTGAGAAAAGAGCAATCAATTGTGAGAGCGCAAGCACTGCCAGCAATATTATTACCACATGTTGATGATTGAAAACACTACAAAAGCAGTGATTTGATTCATATAGAAAAAGAGCGATTCAACTGATGTACATCTCTGATAGACACCAACGACATGTAGTTTCAGCAGGACGGCATGTGCTGAACTTGTAGTAAATGTTTTAGGATTTTAGGATTTAAAATAATAAAATTTTAAATTCTCTTTTGTGTGGGTCAGTATGATCGGTGCTTGGAAGCTTGAATGGGCTTAGCTCGCCGGATTGGGGAGGGTTCTTGACCATACGTGACCTTAAAATCCTACATAAACAAAAAGAAAACAAATTCTTCCAAGACTGAAAATCTACTGAAATCTAAAAGAAAACTCACAAACTGGGCTATTGCTATTAATAAATTGGGATATGTTTAAGAAATATAAAAGAGTGACAGATGATGTTGTCACTTGGAACACTTAAAACTGAAAAACCCACCATCGTATACCTTAGATACATTCGTGTTCATAATTTTTTTTAGTATCTTCCCTAAAAGTTAGTTTAATACCTAAAACATCTTACGTAAAATCGGTTTCATTAGTAGCATTCCCCAAAATAATATCTTCTACTCAAATTTACTCATTATAACACTTCAAAATTATTTATTGTTTCATAATAAAATCTATTCACATTAATGAAAATTACGAACTTAAACATAAGTTTAATAATATAAATTAAAATAAACTTTTCGTTTTCTTATCTTTTCAAATGATAATTTTTCTTTTAATAAAATTTAAATGAAATTCATAAATATATAATTTTAGCTATGAATCAAACGCATGTTAAATAATGAAATGTATATTATAACTCACTGTTTGGTGTATCTTCAGGTTGCATATTTCTTACTCGATTTTACCCTTACTTGTTACTCTTCCAACATATTGTTTGCAGTAGGCGATGGTTTGAGCTCAAAACATCCATGGAACTGTAACTTTTAAAAATTTATATGAATAAAGTGCAAAATAAAATTAGATAAGAAATAATATACATAAATTGTCTAACATGCTGTAACTTATAATTTAATTTTTATATTAAAATATAGTTATAACATTAAAAAAAATTAAAACAAAAATGCAAAAATAAAGTTCAATTTATATACTTAACATTAGTCTGTTAAATAAATTTTAAGCTTTACATTTAAACATACTTCTCATATATTCAATCGAATGTTAAGAGTATAGTTTGAACTTTATTCTTTACAGTTGTATACTGATATAATTAAGAGAAACTTAACTCAATAATTAAACTTTGAAAGATAAGGTTTACATATATATACTTAAGTCTTACTCTTAACACTTTAATTCTTCTTCTTTGTCTTATCTATACTTATCAAATTGTTGCTTATTGGAGACTTCACATTATTGTTGTTTTTATGTAAAAATTATTTTGTTAATTTTGTTGATTTGTCTTACATCTTGGGTTGCAGCAGTGGGCAACTATTTAGCAATTAATTAGTGATGGTCCGGGTATGTTTGAAGGTACAATAAAAATCGATATTCTTTCTTCAGATTTTGATTACGTTTTTATATCACGATTTTAATGCTTATATTGATGTTGACTTAGATGTTGTGGTTGGACTGGGCTTCATATTTTGGCATGATGATTTGGTATTTGAAACAAGCGAAATAATGGACTTTGGACTTGGACATGTGGCGTGTGTCGTGTTAATTGATGAAAGTCATAACTAGTTAATTAAAGCTGCCGTATTTCATGAAATCTTATGGAATTCAACAATCCATATGTTAAAACTACAATCGAGTTTTTAATTCAAACATCAAAATGTGTTTCGTACACCAAAAGAATTTATATCGTCCACCAAAAATGTGTATTTAGTACACTGCAAATTAATGTAATTCATACATCAAAATTATGTATTTCATGCACCATGTACATTAAAATTAAGCATATCTCGTACACTAAAATAACGAATATCTCGTACACTAAAATAAGGAATATCTCGTACACTAAAACCCTGAGGAATAATTATTATATTAATGAAATAATTATTTCAGTAAATTCACAAAAACCTACCAATTAAAATTGGGCTTTATAATTAATTAAAATGTTTAATTAAATTCACGATGTTTATCGATTAATTGCTTTCACTTTTTCAATTACTAAATGAAGACTTAGTATTATATATATTAGAGTATATAATTTTCTATTCCGCAAAATAAACTTTGTGCTTATAAAATTATATTAGAAAAGAGTTTTAGCGGAAGACGAAGTTCAGCTCAACAACTCGGGTCTAATTAGATATGCAATTTAGGTAATTACTTGATAATCACGTCAGTTATCGTTATTTACCAATGTTGCTAACTCCAGTTAAAGATGTGATCAATTTATGTCATAACATAACATGATGGTGTGGTACATTTATATTTATGTATAAATTAGGGTAATTTATGATTTAAGAGCATAAACTAAATTTATGTTGTTATTCTCTTACTAAATAAATATATTTTTACAACTAAACAATAAAATTAACTAACATAATGTTAGTATAAATAACTTTGCTCAGAATATTTTTTTATTTGTTGGTAAATTTAAGTGTTGCCATTTTAGATAATTAAGTTAAGTATTTATTTATTTATTAAGTTAGTATAATTAATACGTTTATAATAAGTTTTTATATATTTTATATTAAGTAATTTAGGTCAAAATATTCTGAACAATTATTAACTAAAATAGAAGTATACTTAAAATACAATAATTATATTAATTAGTTTTAAGTATATAATAAATTCATTATTTGGGCTTATTTAGTTTTAAAGTAATTAACGAAATTAATGTTGATGTGTATTATGATATTGAGGCGTATTAGAAGGAAAACCTTAGACAATTATAAAATTAATAATAAAATGTATACGAAAATTCTGACATATCACAATAGCAAATAAAACAATATACAAATATTTTGCTAAAACTTTTGGTTTATTAAATTTCAACAATTCATCTTTAAAAATTAAAACTTTCAACAAAATCTGTTACAAAACCTTCTTTGTAGAATTAGTTTATCTAGTTCGAAAATAAGGAAAAAACTGATTTTGAATAAGATTTTCGTGGGGCACGACCACACCCTGAGTATACTATTAGCCGGGCAATTATTTATGTATGGTGTTCCCTATAATGGCTTCAGATCTTTCGCATGATACATGCCAATGTATTTGCCCGCAGGTGTCTCGAGTTCATAACAAGATGATCCAACCTTTTTTCTAATTTTACACTTAATGTAAGGTGGAAGAAGTTTAGCATTAATTCCTTTCTTCATGTCTGATTGTTTGAAACTTTTTCTCAACACTTCCTGTCCTGGTTTATAACAAATGTCCCTACTTATTAAATTGTACCTTCTCGTAGCGTTTTCGTGAGCAATAACTAAATTTTCTTTCACCTTCTCATGTAGGTTAGACATTCTACAGTCATTGGGAATAATATTACCTTGAGGTTCGTCTAAACAATTTATTTTCTGTAAAAGGGGATATGCAGATGCATGTGTAATCATGTTGTACCCAAAGGTACAAAAATATGGTGAACATTTAATGGCATCGTGGTAATCGCTCCTTAAGATATTAGCAATTTTAGAAACGTGCATGTCCCACCTGTCTTGTTTTTCTTTTATTAAAATGCGAAGTTTTACAAGAAATTCGCGGTTTGTTCTCTCAGACACATTGGCTTGTGGGGAGTATAATGCTGTCTTAATATGGTAAATACCGTAAACCTTTAGAAAATCGTTCATTTGTGACGAAACGAATTGTTTTCCGTTATCCGAGTGGATATATTGTGGGACTCCAAACTGGTGAAAAATATTTTCTTCTAGGAATTTTATTATTGCAGAACTTGTTGCCTTTTTAAGCGGTTTTAAGAATATATATTTGGTAAAATGGTCTATTGCAACAAAACGGTCGAATTGCCCATTTTTGTTCGGGGATATGGACCTAATAAGTCCATATATATCCTCTGAAATGGACGCTCAGAAATAACTTGTCGACCCATAGCTGGCCTAAGTGTTTGGTTTGTGGGTTTGACAAGTTTACAAACTTCACAATTAGAGACATAAAGTTTAATATCGCGTGACATTTTTGGCCAAAAGTATTTTTCTCTTATTCTGTTCAACGTTTTTGCAAAGCCTCCGTGACACGAGTTTAATACATGATTCATTTCAATCGCCTGTTGACAAAGTTCCTTGGGTAGCCACAATCTCCATAGAGATAATTCTTCAACAAACTCTCCTTTACGAAACTTGACTCTATGATAAATAAAATCTTCAGAAACTATTGTGTCTGGGTAATTGTTAGGATTTTTCAATATTTCGGTTTTTAAACCAGTATACTCATCTGATTTGAAAAATGGAGAAGTAATATCAATTTCGGATGGTAAAATTGGTAGAGAAATTTCATCTACATCTAGTCGTGACAATGCGTCAGGTACTACGTTAGCTGATCCCTTTCTATATTCTATTTGAAAATCAAAGCTCTGTAATTTTATACTCCACCGTCCAAGTCGTCCTGATAGATCCTTTTGGGACATTAACCAGCGCAGACTGGAGTGGTCTGTAACAATTTTGAAGGGGAGACCTTCTATATAGGGCCGAAATCTTTTGAGACATACAATAGCTGCGAGACACTCCAGCTCCGTGACCGTATAGTTCTTTTGGTTTTTATTTAGCTTTTGGGAAACATATGCCACTGGGTGTTCCCTGCCCTCTTCATCAGTCTGTATTAGTACGCCACCTACACCTACACGCGATGCATCGCACTGAATGGTAAAAGGACGTTTAAAGTCAGGCTGCACAAGTACTGGAGCAGATGTCAATGCTTCTTTTAACTTGGCAAATGCTGTCTCTGCCTCAGATGTCAATGAAAATTTGTCTCTCTTTTTCAAACAATCGGTAAGTGGGGCTGCTAGATCAGAAAAGTTGGGGATAAACTGGCGATACCACCCGGTCATACCTATGTACCTTCTTATCTGTCTAGGACTTTTAGGCAGTGGGAAATCTATGATTGCTGCAACTTTACTTTTATCGGTTTTTAAACATCCCTGTCCTACTATGTATCCAAGGTATTTAATCTCCTTCTGGCAAAAACGACTTTTCTCGACGTTGATTGTCAAATTCGCACTTTTTAAACATGTTGCAACTTCATGCAGCATATCAATGTGGGTCTTAAAGTCTTTTGTGCAAATTAGTAGGTCATCTAGATAGATGAAGACGTTTTCACGGAGTCGACTGGGAATAGTCTTGTCCATTAGACGACTCATCCTTTGTGCGGCGTTGCAGAGCCCGAAAGGCATTACTGTAAAATGATACAGTGGCCGGCCAGGTACTGCAAATGCCGTTTTTTCTTTGGAAGACTCATCTAAAGGTATCTGCCAAAAGGCGTCTTTTAAATCGATACCTGTAATATAGTGAGTATCCTGTAAACGACTTAAGAGTCCATTGATATGAGGCAATGGATATGCGTCCTTTTTCGTTAACGTATTTAGTTTACGTGAGTCGAGGCAAAGTCGAATTTTCCCGGGTTTCCTAACCAACACTATTGGGCTGCAATATGGACTGTTGCTCTCTTCGATTACTCCTAAACTTAACATACGATCGAGCTCACTATATGCTTCGGCTTGTCGAGGAGGAGACAGTGGGTAATGTTTTATCTTAAAGGGTACGGAATCGCCTGTATCTATGCTATGTAATTCTAGTGAAGTGCGGCCTAAGCCAAGCTTGCTGCAAGAAAGAAATTCTTCTATAACACTTTTTAATTGTAAAAGCTGTAAGTCCGTCAGATTATGAATATTACTGTTAACATCATTACCGAATGTTTCACTGTCCAATGAAATATCCGATACAAAAAGTTGAGGGGCAATATTAAAAATTTTCCAAAAATTGATGCCTAAATATACAGACTGTTTCAAGCCAGGTGATAAGTAAAATAGTATATTTTTTGAATAGTTATTGTAAGTAGTTTTTATTTCTAGGAAACCAATGACATTTTGTTTGCCACCATCGGCAGTTTTCAATGTGGTGCAAATTGGAGTATAGTTCAATTGAAGTTTGGCTAAAAGGTCTAAACAATCTTTCCCTAACACACTGATTGAGGCTCCAGAATCAAGAAGTCCAAATAATTCAACAGTACCGAAATAAACTTTTGCGTATGGCCTGTTATCTTTTATTTCATTTAAAATTGTTGACTCTACTATTCTCACAAATTCTTTTCTCCTCTTATATCTTTCCCTACATTTAATTATTTTCTTCGGTACTAAATTATCTTTAAATATCCTTGCCTTAGCTTGTTTATACTTTAACATTCTGTGGTGAAAAGAATCATCAATTTGTGTATTATTAACTAATTCATCATCTTTACCTTTATCTGTAGTCAAAACCGTAAATAACTCTATATCATTAGCCTGTTTAGATCCAGGGTTGTCACTTGTGTTTCTATATCAATACTAGAGGGATTTTTGTATGGAAACGAGGGACCCTCTTCTACTCGTTCGGTTTCTTGTTTTTTGAATGATTTTTACACTGAGGAGTAGTGATATTTTTCTCCCCACATCTAAAGCAAAATAGGTTACGTTTTTCCGATGAACAGTCGTAAAACGAATGTCCGATTTGGTCACAGTTCCAACATTTAAAGTGTCGTGTGTCCACCTCTTTACGTTCCTTGCTATAATTTCCTTGATATCTAAACGCAGCTATTTCTTCATTTTCTTCATCAGCTAATTCATCTATATTCTCACTGGATTCTATTTCCGAAATCTGTCTGTTCTGAAATCTAAGCTGTTGTTTCCTAATGACGTATTTTTCGGCCTTTCTTGCACAATCCCTTAAATGATCCAGACTAAATAGATCTGTCGCGAATAAAAGTGAACCAAGGGAGTCTTTAACATTATTCTTTAATAAGTCTATCATTTTGTTCTCACTCATTGGTTGTGAAAGACGTGAGTTCATAGAAATCATCTCCGAAAAATAGTCATCAAATGATTCCTTTGGCATTTGACGTCGCTCTATCATCCTTACAAGTTTATCGCAGTCGTTTTCTATTTTACCATATTGTTTAGTTATAGCAATTTTAATGTCATCATATCTAGAGTTTGGATTCTGTTTTAAAAATGACCAGAACCAAGAATCGGCTTTGCCTTTTAAAAGAGTCTGAAAGTTAGAACTAATATAGTTGTCAGAACAACCGTATCTGGTCTTGAGTGTATCGACTTTGAATAGAAAATCACTAACGTCATCAGAACCGTCATACGTGATGTTCCATTTGTCCATCCTAATCGAATCATTTGAGGAATTACTTCTGCTTGAGTTAGAATTAATGCTTTGATTATGGAACGAAATGTTGTTCGCATCATTTCGATTATTGCCAGAATTACTAGGATTTATTGGGGGTTGGTTATACTGAACAGAATTCCTGTTAAAGCCTTCTAATAAGGACTGCCGTAAATTAGATATTTCTCCCATAAAAGCGTTATGGTTTAGTGTTAGAACACGTTCCAATGTAGAAGTTAAAACATTTAAATCGTTACCATTACTTGATGGAACTTGTTGAGAACCACTTGGTAAGCTATTAGTATAATTTTCATTACCCATATTGACTGATGGTTCGACTGTTTGTAAAGAAGACTGTAAATTGCTCTCCCTAACTTGTGTAACTAATGGGCTTTTAGCTATTTGATGTCTTGACGTAAAAGGACTATCAGAACTATCATCTATAGGTCCTGACAAATTTATATGTCGAGTTCTAGCTCTAGTTAGAATTGGACTCTCACTAACTCGTGGCCTAGGTACAAAAGGATTTTCCGAATTTTCATCAAATGTATAATCTATTTGGCTATCACTTATTGGTTCCTCACTAATTTTTGGTCTGCCTTTTCTTTTTGACATAACTTACAAACAAAACTTTAAAAAAAAAATATAAATATATGTCTAATTACAAAATGTTTCCATATAATTTTGGGGTAATGCTTACTAAACTTCAAATACGAAGATAGATAAAAACTAATATTTTATAAACAAAACTATCCCACCTCCACATATTTAAAAATTAATTTTTCATGATCATATTAATGTGTCGCAAATGTTGTTCTCTATTTGAACAGAATACAACATGACTTACACAAAATATTAATCAACTATTGAAACTAAAGTGATGAAAACAATTTTATCTAATGAAAGTAGCTAGACAAGATTAAAAAAAAAACTAAATTTTGAATGACTTACTTTCATATTAAGATAAATAAAGCTGTAACTAAATGACTTTTCACTGCAACATGGGTAAAAGTACCACATATGACTAGTAAAAAGGTAAAATTTATATATATAAAAAGGAGAAGTAGACTGCAATTTACCTGATCAAATTAAAATAAAATCATAATCAGATAAAGACAAATCTGCTAAAATTGAAAAAAATCGAATACGACATTACTGCCGAACTCGTTGGGCGCCATTTCTATTTATGTAGTAAATGTTTTAGGATTTTAGGATTTAAAATAATAAAATTTTAAATTCTCTTTTGTGTGGGTCAGTATGATCGGTGCTTGGAAGCTTGAATGGGCTTAGCTCGCCGGATTGGGGAGGGTTCTTGACCATACGTGACCTTAAAATCCTACATAAACAAAAAGAAAACAAATTCTTCCAAGACTGAAAATCTACTGAAATCTAAAAGAAAACTCACAAACTGGGCTATTGCTATTAATAAATTGGGATATGTTTAAGAAATATAAAAGAGTGACAGATGATGTTGTCACTTGGAACACTTAAAACTGAAAAACCCACCATCGTATACCTTAGATACATTCGTGTTCATAATTTTTTTTAGTATCTTCCCTAAAAGTTAGTTTAATACCTAAAACATCTTACGTAAAATCGGTTTCATTAGTAGCATTCCCCAAAATAATATCTTCTACTCAAATTTACTCATTATAACACTTCAAAATTATTTATTGTTTCATAATAAAATCTATTCACATTAATGAAAATTACGAACTTAAACATAAGTTTAATAATATAAATTAAAATAAACTTTTCGTTTTCTTATCTTTTCAAATGATAATTTTTCTTTTAATAAAATTTAAATGAAATTCATAAATATATAATTTTAGCTATGAATCAAACGCATGTTAAATAATGAAATGTATATTATAACTCACTGTTTGGTGTATCTTCAGGTTGCATATTTCTTACTCGATTTTACCCTTACTTGTTACTCTTCCAACATATTGTTTGCAGTAGGCGATGGTTTGAGCTCAAAACATCCATGGAACTGTAACTTTTAAAAATTTATATGAATAAAGTGCAAAATAAAATTAGATAAGAAATAATATACATAAATTGTCTAACATGCTGTAACTTATAATTTAATTTTTATATTAAAATATAGTTATAACATTAAAAAAAATTAAAACAAAAATGCAAAAATAAAGTTCAATTTATATACTTAACATTAGTCTGTTAAATAAATTTTAAGCTTTACATTTAAACATACTTCTCATATATTCAATCGAATGTTAAGAGTATAGTTTGAACTTTATTCTTTACAGTTGTATACTGATATAATTAAGAGAAACTTAACTCAATAATTAAACTTTGAAAGATAAGGTTTACATATATATACTTAAGTCTTACTCTTAACACTTTAATTCTTCTTCTTTGTCTTATCTATACTTATCAAATTGTTGCTTATTGGAGACTTCACATTATTGTTGTTTTTATGTAAAAATTATTTTGTTAATTTTGTTGATTTGTCTTACATCTTGGGTTGCAGCAGTGGGCAACTATTTAGCAATTAATTAGTGATGGTCCGGGTATGTTTGAAGGTACAATAAAAATCGATATTCTTTCTTCAGATTTTGATTACGTTTTTATATCACGATTTTAATGCTTATATTGATGTTGACTTAGATGTTGTGGTTGGACTGGGCTTCATATTTTGGCATGATGATTTGGTATTTGAAACAAGCGAAATAATGGACTTTGGACTTGGACATGTGGCGTGTGTCGTGTTAATTGATGAAAGTCATAACTAGTTAATTAAAGCTGCCGTATTTCATGAAATCTTATGGAATTCAACAATCCATATGTTAAAACTACAATCGAGTTTTTAATTCAAACATCAAAATGTGTTTCGTACACCAAAAGAATTTATATCGTCCACCAAAAATGTGTATTTAGTACACTGCAAATTAATGTAATTCATACATCAAAATTATGTATTTCATGCACCATGTACATTAAAATTAAGCATATCTCGTACACTAAAATAACGAATATCTCGTACACTAAAATAAGGAATATCTCGTACACTAAAACCCTGAGGAATAATTATTATATTAATGAAATAATTATTTCAGTAAATTCACAAAAACCTACCAATTAAAATTGGGCTTTATAATTAATTAAAATGTTTAATTAAATTCACGATGTTTATCGATTAATTGCTTTCACTTTTTCAATTACTAAATGAAGACTTAGTATTATATATATTAGAGTATATAATTTTCTATTCCGCAAAATAAACTTTGTGCTTATAAAATTATATTAGAAAAGAGTTTTAGCGGAAGACGAAGTTCAGCTCAACAACTCGGGTCTAATTAGATATGCAATTTAGGTAATTACTTGATAATCACGTCAGTTATCGTTATTTACCAATGTTGCTAACTCCAGTTAAAGATGTGATCAATTTATGTCATAACATAACATGATGGTGTGGTACATTTATATTTATGTATAAATTAGGGTAATTTATGATTTAAGAGCATAAACTAAATTTATGTTGTTATTCTCTTACTAAATAAATATATTTTTACAACTAAACAATAAAATTAACTAACATAATGTTAGTATAAATAACTTTGCTCAGAATATTTTTTTATTTGTTGGTAAATTTAAGTGTTGCCATTTTAGATAATTAAGTTAAGTATTTATTTATTTATTAAGTTAGTATAATTAATACGTTTATAATAAGTTTTTATATATTTTATATTAAGTAATTTAGGTCAAAATATTCTGAACAATTATTAACTAAAATTGAAGTATACTTAAAATACAATAATTATATTAATTAGTTTTAAGTATATAATAAATTCATTATTTGGGCTTATTTAGTTTTAAAGTAATTAACGAAATTAATGTTGATGTGTATTATGATATTGAGGCGTATTAGAAGGAAAACCTTAGACAATTATAAAATTAATAATAAAATGTATACGAAAATTCTGACATATCACAATAGCAAATAAAACAATATACAAATATTTTGCTAAAACTTTTGGTTTATTAAATTTCAACAATTCATCTTTAAAAATTAAAACTTTCAACAAAATCTGTTACAAACTATTAATCTGAGGATTGCGGGTTCAATTCCCGCCAGAGACTCTGGGTGTATCTGCAGACAAGCAAAACGTTTCGCAGTTTTTGTTTGTTTTTTAAAAAAAAGCTTTAAAAACACCCTTTATATACAAAAATTTTACTAAATCCTTTGAAAGGTCTAATTTATATAATTAGTCATTACCTGTGGCCAAACATATGGATCGATTGTCAGGATTGAGATTCAGACTTTCACGATTATGGTAAAATTATGTGATTGTACTTTTTTATATCCTTATTATTTTATTTTAAAATTGTTTACTTTTTGTTTTCGAAACTTCTGAATATTGGATAATTTTGCCTACAGCTACTTAATTTCATACAGTTCGCATACATTTTAGACATAATAACTTATCCTCATCAGAATAACTAAATAGATTTCATTTAATCGCAATAATCGCAGAGAGTTTTTTCCAATTCATCCGGAGAATTCCATTACAGGACAGAAAGAAACGTTTAATCTCTTTTAAGGCAAAATATTAATATCCGTTGCAAAACACACATGTCTGCGTACGAGTATAAATGTTTTATTTAACTTAGAAATTAAACTTCTAAAACGGATTCCATGGAGTTTGTTTTTATGTTTTTTTGTTTGGTAAATTTATATTTCATCGTTGCCAAACTTATAATATCATACAGCCATATGTGGGGTGTTTGCGAATATGTGAGTCTATAAGCATTTTAAGGATATAAATAAATAAAAAAGGAAGTGGAAAAAATTGTTAAAGTACAAAACTTTTACTACGACATTGCAATTTTTCTTATTTTTTTTTTATAATCTGCAGTATATTCTGCATAATTTTTACATTTTTCAATGTCATTTGTGCAATTTTCTTTTGCAGTTTCACTGCTTTTTATAGTTTAGTACATACAGTTACAATTTTTTGTTCTTTTAGCTCAATTTTTTTTTAAAGCTATAAGCTAATGCTGGTGTTGGATTTGGTTGATGAAAGTGTTTGTAACATAATGAAATATATGGGAAGATTAATGTGAAATCGGACAGCAGTCGGATTTAGCATCTCCACATACATAATATATCCAATATGTTAATCATATCAGTGACTTTTTCAATGGAAACTCATTCCGATGTAAAAATATCGCGATTTGAAAATTGAAAAATTTTTTAAAATTGTTGAATATGACTATATCGAGCCCTTAGCGCCAAATTATCGTAAGCGACAAAACACAAATTTTACAGGAGAAGGTTTTTTGATTATTTTGAAATTTATACATAGAATTAAAAATGTTATGATGCGATATAATATAATTTCGTTCAAGCTATTTGTCTATTTTTCAAAAATATTGATAACTTTTGACAATTAAAAATTCATGGAATACTTTATAGAAAAATATGACAAAAAAATGTTTTTTATTGAATTTTTGCATAGATAAAAATTTTTCGAATTGAAATTAAATTTTTATTTATAAGTAGTTTTTAATGAAATTTCACAGTTATGTCAATTTTTCTATTTAAAATGGAAAAATAAAAACGACATTTGAAATTTATTATCAACAATCCCGCAATTCCCAAAAAAGTGTTGAAAAATTACAAAAATGGTAGTTTTTAGTTTTTTGGCTATAATATACATACCAGGGTCGGGGTTATCGGGACCCTTAACAAAATAATTAGAAACATATTGAGCCACCTATAATCGCTTACTATATTTTGATATCGGATACGCGATTTGAGAATTTTTGCCCTAAAATTTTATTTTACATAAAAAATAGTTGTTTCTTGAAAGGACCTGGTCCCCTCGGTAACAACAATTTTGAAATTAGTTTTCCTTTAAAATATTTTATGAAAACATAGCTTTCAGAAAGTAGATATTCCTTATACATCCTATTAGAAATTTCTTGCGATAAATTAAAAAGAAAAAAAAGTTCTTTTTTCCTAAGAAATTAGCGAAAAATCGCGTTTTAGGAATTTTTTAAATTCACATGCATATAACTTTGGACTTAGTCAGTATTTTTAAACAATTCTTTTTCCATTTGACACATACATGTTGTTAGTCCAACAAAGGAAAACTGGAGAAAATCAGGAAATATTTGGATACGCTGTTATCAAAAAACTGGAGTTGGGTGGGTAAAAATGTTGAAAATTTAATTTTCAAATGCGAATATCTCCAAGCTATAATAGATAATTGATAGCTACGACGAGGTTTTTTGTAGTGCTCGATGAGAAGATTCTACATGTATAATGCCCATGAGGTCCACGTTCAAAACTTAAACTCGACAACACTTCTTCTTTGCGCATGTGAGATTTCATTCAAACCAATCTAACCATTTAGAAGTTACAGATTTATTTCCCTCTTTTTTTTCTATACCACTGTGTGTCGCTTACGATAAAATTTGTTTACTGTAAAATATAAACATTGACTTACGATAAAATCTTACCCTCTATATTTTTGATGTTATTAACAATTTTGATATTCTGAGAACGCTAAAACATCAGTCGGTCCATAAAATTTTAATTTCTGCAATAAAACAAAAATTTTAAAAATGTCGCTTACGATAACTAGGCGCTAAGGGCTCGATATACACATAATTGCCCATAACTTTGAAACTACTCAAAGATCAGCATAATTTTTGACTCCATTTTAAAGCTAAAGATATTTTACACCATTTTAAGGACATTATCTTTGCCTTTAAAATGGAATCAAAAATTATGTTGGACTTTGAGTAGTTTCAATGTTATGGGCAATTATGTGTATATAATTTTAGACAATTTTAAAAAATTTTTACATTTTCAAATCGTGATATTTTTGAAATGGAAAGTGTTTCCGATGAAAAAGTCATTGATTTGAGAAATCCTTTGGAACCGTAATATGTGTGGTAAATTTCATTAAAATCGAAGATGTCAAATCCGAAAATAGCTGTTTTCTGTCCCATATGTTAAATATGAAAAATTTAATCCTTAAGGTTTTACATAACCTAAATTTTTATTGAATTTTAAAAATAATCTAGTCATATTTCCAAAACATATATTTACAATATTAGAGTACATATATCAGCAGTTCGGTTTTGATGCACCATACTTTTTGTGTGTGTCTTTCGTTTTTTAAGTGCTTCAAGGAATTATTTTGTAAAACGAAAAAAATCAAACAAAAATCTTTACATGTTTTGGTCATGTAAAGTATTGAAAGTTTAACAAAAAGTGAGAAAAAAATTTTAAATAATAAGAAATAAAAAAAATGCAGACAAAACTTTTGAAGTAGAAAAATGCCCAGTAGCTTTGATAGAAATCGGAAGAACTCAAATGCAAATTCAACAAAATTCATTCGAATTTCAATTTGAAAGCAATTTTAGTAAACAACAATTAGACTCACATTCTGATGAATCTATGCACTAAAGCAAATTTATATATTTTTTTTCTCATTTTAACTAGAGCTGAATTTCAGTGTTACACTTAAATTTATTAAAGACGTAGAACTATTAGAGCAAGCATGTATATTATTTTGTATTTTAACTATTATTTGTTTCTCCTTTTGTTCGCCTCAGTATGTATTTTTTTCGCAATTATAAAATTTCAATAAATTTTAGAAACATTGACAGCATGGTCACCAATAACTATATGAGAGCACACCAATACCCACTGGGCGTTAAATTGTAAAGAAATAAAGAAAATTGTGTATATTTATTTAAAATTATAGCTGTACGTGAACAGTAAAGAGTTTTATTCTATGTAACACAGACTGGGTTGGTAGTTTTAATCCAATACTTATAAGTAAGAAAGTAAAATTTATGATTCCCAGTTAGTTCATCTAAATGTATGAGGGTGTATAGGGAAATATTTATGTATATTAAGGCGGTTTTACTGGTTATGTTACTGTATTCATTTCCTTTTCAGTGAAGTAAAGTAATCTAACTTATTCATCTTTGTGCTGTTTGTGTTCGGAGGAAGAAGAGTCGACACAACTTTTTCTATGTTTATATATAGGGAAACTAGTTGGTTAGTTTTATTTGTTTCAACCTTATTGTTTAAGAAGAGAAATCATATTTATATATTGGGTTAGTGCTGATGTTTTAAATGTGCAAAAATATTGCCCCAACACCCACCTTAAAGTATATCAATCTGCCCAGGATCACTTTCTGAGTCGATTAAGCGATGTCCGGCAGTCCATGTAAACCTTGTAATCAAACTATAGTTCGGAATTTCAAAGATAATGCGACAAAATTTGGTATAAGCTCTTCCATTTCCCAAAGAATGAAGCCTATTGAATTCGGTTAGAATCGGTTCATTATTTCTCCTAGGCCCCATACGATTGCCCCATCTGAAAATAATTAAGGTCTAATAAATATCCTAGTTATATAGATATCCAAACCAAATTCAGCAACGATAAGTTTTATATAAGCCGAACTCGCCTCACCAAATTTTGTGATGATCGGTTCACAATTAGTCATAGCTGCCATATATACCCACTTCCGAAAATCACTTTAACTAGCATTAATCTCTTAAAGATGTTGGTATTCCAATAAAATTCAATTCAAATGAGTTGTATATATACAAAAGTAATTTCAATAAATATTATAACGGTCGGTCAATAATTAGTCATAGCTTCCATATAATGCCCGCTTCCGAAAATCATTTTAAATAAATATAGATTTCTTAAATATGTTGGTATTCGAATAAAATTCAACACAAATAGGTTCCATATATACAGAAGTCATGCCTCCTAATTTTATGACGATTGGTTCGTAATTAGATTGGTGTAGGGTATCATATGGTTGGACATCAATAAAAAGTAGACAAAATATATAACATGTCTATCTTATGTTTTTTAGATGGCAAATTAAATAGGGAAAACTTAGCAACTAACATAGAAATTCATAAAAATGCATGTTGCCTACATAACATAATTTTTATGAATGTAAATAACAGTGCTAGGTAAATTATCTACGAGATGTTAAGTTTTCCCTAATTAATTTTCCACGTACAAACCTTATGTTTTTAGACATGTTATATATCAATAGATAGAGGATTATGTCTACTTTTCAATAATGTATATAGCTTTTGACAATTAAAAAATTCATGGAATACTTTATTGAAAAATATGACAAAAAATGCTTTTTATTGAATTTTTGCAGAAACAAATTTTTCAAATTCAAATAAAATTGTTATTTATGAATATTTTTTAATGAAATTTTACGCTTATATAGATTTTTTTTATTAAAAATGGAAAAAAAAACTAATTTTAAAACTTGTAATCAGGAATCCCGCAATTCCCAAAAAAGTATTGAAAAATTCCAAAAATGGGATATTATCGTTTTTTGGCTATAATATCCATACCAGGGGCGGGGTTATCGGAATCCTTTACAAAATAATTAAGAAAATATTGTGCCATCTAAAATGGGTTACCATATTTTGATATCGACTATGCGTTTTTTGAATGGACCTGGTCCCCTCGGTATCAAAAATTATAATTTTTTTTTCATTTGAAATATTTGATGTAAAGTTAGCTTTTAAAAAACTATAAATTCATTATACATCCTTTAAGCAATTTTTTAGATAACTTAAAAAGAATAAAAGTACTTTTTTCCCAAAAAATAGCGAAAAATAGCATTTTTTAATTTTTTTAAATTCAAATGCATGTCACTTTGGACTCAGTCATGATTTTTAAACAATTCTTCCTTTATTTGATATACACATATGTTGTTAATCTTATAAAAGAAAAATGGCGAAAATAGGGAAATATTTGGAACCGCGGTCATCGAAAAACTGGAGTGGGGTGGGAAAAAATGTTGAAAATTTAATTTAAAATGCGGATATCTCCTAAGCTATAAGAGGTAATTGATAGCTACGACAAGGTTTTATGTAGTTCTCGATGAGAAAATTTTTTTGAAATCGGAACACAAAAGAAGAAATAGGATAATTTTTAAAATTAACCATACCCGAGGTGTCCTACTTTGGAGACCCCTGGCCCAGCTGCTGCTGGGCTCTTGAGATCCAGATTCGGAACCAGATTCCTAACTCGTGTTTTTTGTAAGCACAGATGTTCGTTTGTTTCGATAAATTGTTCGCTCATAATAGCCAAAAAATCAAGACTTTAAAAAAGAACACGAGTTAGGGGCTTTCTATATTAATTGCTTTATAATGATAAACAATGTGCAGCTACAATTGTACCTTTGCGTCTTTTAACATTATAAAATTATTCCGTTCGACTAGGACAATTTTGTTAACAATTTCCAATAATATATAGTAATGCTATTATTGGAAATCTCACAAATATTAAAAGTGATAATTTATCAACAACTAATATATTGTTTGACGTGTCTCACTTTCTATTTAGAAAAAAAATATATTCGCACTCATTTGTCAACTTTTTTTTAAAAAAAATTTTCCTCCATTCCTTAAGATAATTTTGCTCCCTTAGTGGAAAGCAATTGGGTTATCTATCAAAATAAATATTTTGTAACACAAGAAAAACTATTTTTGAATTTTTTTTGCAAAATCTAACTTTTTTTCCAATATGGGCACTTTTTCCAATTTTTATTTGCAAAATAAAGCTTAGGTCCATTCCTTTAAGATAATTTTGCTCCCTTAGTAGAAAGCGAGTGGGATATCTATCAAAATAAATATTTTGTAACTCAAGAAATACAATTTTTGAAAAAGCAAAATATCTAATCTTTATTTTAAGAAAAAAATGGTAAATTTAAAAAAAAAAAAGTCAAACAAGTTTTTGATTACGGAAAAAAATATTAAATTTTTTTTATTTTTTTTTTTAAATATTTTTTTTCTATGCTATCTAAGATATTTGGGACGCATTTTGCTAAGAACAATAGGTAATAAGATACATGGATAAGAAAAAACACCTGCTTGGCCAAAATGTCAAATTTTGACCCCCTCTAACTTAAAGACTTCTCGACCGATCTAGTTGAAAAATTGTGTCTTAGTTACTATCCAATAGAGCTAACCTTGGTGCAAATTTCATCGGAAGACATCGATTTCAAAAGTTGGTTCACTTGACATTAAATACCCCATATATGTATATAAAGTGGTGACCAGCTAATTAGGGACAAAATTGTTTAATTCTCAATTAATTTTTCAAATATTTCCACAAATATATATGCAAAATGACTGTTTTAACATACAATTGTGTATTATTCAGCTGTGTCAATTCATACATATTCACAACGAAATCATGCGTTTTTCTACATGACAAAATATTTATTTTTTTAAATAAACTTATTTATTAACCTTTATAAAATTATATTTTTATTATTAGAAAATATTCAGTCGATAAATAAAATTAAAATATTTGTCTCTAAATAGCTGGCCGCCACTGTATATATTAAAGCGACTCACAGTAAAAAGTACCCACCTCAAAATAAAACTGATAACCGCTCGTTTGCTAGGAGGTCATTAAAAAATATTTTTTAGTTGTTTGAATAATTTTTTATTTTCTCTCAAAACAAGCCGCATCCATATACATATGCCTGTATTATTCTATTTACAAACATATTTTTCAAGGATTTTTCTTAGAAATGTTTATTTTGAATGTAAATGTAAACATTTATAAATTTACTTGTTATTAAAGCGGTTTGTTAATTATTTTCAATGTTCCTACATCATATTTCAAACATGGTTAATTTTTGAGAAGTGAATACTCGTAATGCTTTTTGTGTAATGATTTTTGTTAAATTAATACATTTTCTATGTTACTATCAAATTTTTTTATTAAATTTTGATTTCTTACCCATTTATTAGTACTTTAAATGAAAATTTGAAGCATAATGGATAGAGAAACGTATGTTCTGGAAAATTTTTCGCAGCTTCCGGTTCAATATTATTATCTTGCTGATGCTCAAGGAAATGTTGTAGAAAAGTTTAGGGCCCAAAAGCAGAAATTTTTCTGAAAAAGTTCTTGTTATGCCAAGCAATATGAAACAAGCAAAATTGCGTCAAAAGAAGCCAAACATAAATACCGAAATTTTCATCAAGAAATGTTTACAAAAGAAGATGTTTCCATTCATAAGACTTATTAATTTAAAAACAATAATGTGGTATTTGTGCCAAGAGAGGCAAATCCATAAAACTGCCTGGAGATAAGGCCAGTGGAGAGATATTGGGCTCTTGTTAAAAGAGAATTTAAAAGCACAAAAAGGTGTCAAAAAGTGTAGTAGATTTCCGGAAAAGCTTCATAAATTCATCACTATTGATTGCAACTATAAAAATAATATTTTTTGTATGTTGTAATAATAATTTCAATCAAATAAAAAAGATCAAATTCTAGTAGTTTAATTTCTATTAACACTTATGTATGTTAAGATTTTTTCGATCTAACTCCTTAAAAATATATCTGCAGGATTTTAATCAAAAAGCTATATTAAATTTACAAAAAAATGTAAAGTATTCAATAAATATACTAGCAAGCAAAAACATACTTACATACATGATGACATTAATATGTTTGTAATTTAATGTGTACATTAACCGCTTAATGTTGTTTTTAACAAACATTTATAAACTAAAGTTAAATAAAATTATTATGTGATGTATGTATGGAAGCGTGTATGTATCTTTGTTTTACCAGCATTATATTTACCATTCACATCTTATTCATCTGCTCGCCATTCATGTCATGACAAACACCATCACGGTGACATGTCAGGGTAAAATGTACAGACATACACAAATACACAAACATTTAAACATACACAAATACACTCGCATCTGCACATACAAATGAACATTTAAATTGTTACTAGCAAATTACAAAAAAAAAAACATGCAAAAACAAAAAAACCATATTGCATATACATATTGCAAACAAATGTTGGCATTGTTGACGATATATATATTGTGATAAATAACTATCTGATGATATGTCACAAGTTGTAATGCGTTTTGTGGCTTTTCAGTTGCACTGATTGCGGTACAGAGATTAAAATGGCAACAACTATAACAACAGCTCTAGCAATAATACCAACAAAAAAAATTTTGTATTTAAAACACTAACAATATGAATGTGAAAAAATCGTTCAAACTCTTAAAAAAATACAAAATGAATAAAAATGAAATTATTTTAATTTATAAATTTTTATCGCATCAGTTTGTGGTGCAGAGATTTGAAAGAATTTGGTCATTTAATTATATTTTTTTAATGGATATTGTTTTATAAAACAATTTAATTTGAAAAATATTTCATTTGTCAAATAGATTTTGTTTGCATACATTTTATTTGTATCTCATGAAAGATTGTAATTTAATCATACATTTTTTTTATCTTCTTAATTTTTATGTTTTTATATATCGAATGGATAATTTCTTCTAAAAATTTGTCTGTTGGATCTATTTGCCCATTTTCAACACAAAACATTTCCGATCAACAAAGAATATTTCCGTGAAATTTTCACTGCCTAAGTCTGTCCATCTAGTCTCTATCGTGACTTTAACATACAGATAAAGCTACATCATTTTATAAGGATCCATGGTATATATGCAGTTGTGGGTCTACCACCAACAACTCGATGTGCACATCTGGTGGAGATTACTGTAACCATTTAAAAATCTCTACAAGTTTTTGAACAATATTATGGTCACTGTAATTATGTATATGATTGCGGTAAACATAATATGGGAAAGTTACGATTCATATGATTATAACAATCATATATCTGATTGCAGTAAATAAGTGTGTGACAACCATTTTTTAAGATAAAAGCTTTACCATATTATGGTGTTCTCAGCTTATGTATATATCTGAGTACAACATATTATGATGTAATGATTCATCATGAGCGTTAGTGCCATAAACATATATTTATTTACAGCAATCATGTATAGGATTATGACAATCAGGTGAATATTAACTTTACAATATTATGGTTATAACATTCATATAAATAGTTACTGTGACTATAAGATGGTTAAACTATTATCGGAAGTGGATCCTATGTGGGAGTAATGACCATTTAAGGACTGACAAAATCTTGCAGTATGACAATATTTTTTACCGCAAAACAAATTTCAGTAATCAGTAAATTTTTACGCAATCATTTATTTGCTAAAGAATTAGTTACTAGTTTTAAACCCAGAATTAATGAACGACATAAAAAAGTTCATAATACATTTATATTGTTCTTGAATTCAGGATCATGTCCAACTAGCTAAAATTTTTAGCTAGTCAATTGCCGTCTTTCAAGACGTTGTTCAGGCTTTTTACAAGGTATGGCATAATTGTCTAGTAAATAAAATCAAATGTTTACTACCACTATGTAATTATAAATTGCTGGAGTCTTATCAATGATTATGTGACGAGAGAATAAAAAATTAGAGGTAGCATTCCACAGGGAAGTGTACTAGGACCTACGTTATATATGATTTATACATCTGAGTTCTCTACGCGCGATAAATTAACAATTTCAACATTTGCTGATGATACGCCCATTATTAGTTCACATGAAAACCCACTCATGGCATCTATTCAACATCAAAATTATCTCTTACGTGTGGAGTCATGGTAAAAACTGGCGAATAAAGGTGAATGAGCTGAAAAGAAAAAATGTTGCGTTCGCTCTAAGGAGAGGAAATTGCCCACCTGTCACACTCAAAAACTTGAATATACCGCAGTCTGAGTATAAATATGTCACCTAGAAACCCGTCACATAGAAACCAAAACAAAATTAAGCCTTGAATATAAAGTCATCCTGCATAAGACGGTTTTAAAACCAATTTGGACTTAAGGAATTCAATTATGGGGAATTGCTAGCAACACCAATATTGATCTTATACAGAGGGCCAAATGTGAAATTCTTAGGACCATGACGGGAAACATGCAACGAAAACATCCACAGGGACTTAGAAGTGACATTGGTAAAGCAAGAGTTCAAGAAAGCCCATGAAAAATACATATATTAAGGGTACTCATTTAAACGCTTATGTTTGCCATTTGTTCAATTGTGCAAATTTGCGCGACGTGTTTCATGAACCCACCTTATCAATGTTGTGCAAGTTTATACATTAAATTTCTCTCTATTTGATATAAATGTCAAATAAAAATAAATTCAACAAAAGCCTTAACAAATTTTTCAAATTGTATAAATTTTAATTTTAAAAATGTTGAATGAAAGTTAAATCTTTGGAACAAACGGTGATATACAGAGTTTGCAAGATTTTGTTTATATTCTAGCTGTTGGTTAATGTTTTCATACACAATGCCATTTAATACAATCATTCTGTTCCAAAGTTACACAATTTTCACATGCATAACATTTTTATATTTTATTTGATTTTTATTTCTTATAAATAAAAGTCAACAAAAGCAGCTGATTCATCAAATGCACAATAAATTCAAGTTTTCGAGTCTAAAAAAATGTATTTCCATACATTTTTTGACAGTTCATTTGCGAGAGTGTAAAAATGCACAGATTGCACAGTTTGCGAGGCATTTAAGCATTTACATGAGGACCCTTATTGTAAAGCTGCATTCCATCCCAATGAGCTTGCAAGACAACTTGTGCAGATCCAAACCCGATCCAGGCTCCGTAAAGCAGATCTACCACCACGCTAAGAGGAGTGCCAGTTAAACATGAAGGCTCTTTTGTTGAAGAGCAAATAGTTTTAATTTTAGTCATAAGATTTAAATACTTATTGTAAGGCCTATAAAAGGCAGATTCAATAAATAAATAAAGCGCTTAAAAAAAAGTTTTGTAGATTGTTTAGGGAGGAAACCTGATCATAGTATCTGATGAAAATTTAATGATGGAGTTTATTTTCGAATGTTTTTTTAACCTTATCAATACTTGAATTGTTAACTTTAACGTTATTATTTGTTTTTCTTTAACAATAAAATGTTAAAAAACTTTAATTATTCGAATAATTCGATTAATTTTAAACGTGTGATCACATTATTCGAACAAGTTAAAATCTCTTATTCGAACAAGAGAAAAATCAAATAATTTGAATACCGTAGTATTTGATCACATGCAAATTAAAAACTATCTTTTTTGTATGAAAAATCCCAATTTTAATATAAACTATTTTTGGTGAATAACCTTAATTATTGTAAAAAAAAATTTCTTTGTGAAATAATGGCATTTAAAACAACTCTTTATACACTACACGAGCATAGTGGAAATGTTATATTGGATTTGTGCAGACCTTAAAGTATACAGATGCACTCAGAATCACTTTATGAGTCGATTAAACGATGTCTGTCCGTCCGTCCATCTGGATAGATGTCCATGTAAACCTTGTGCGCAAAGAACTTTTTAAGATATTTCGATAAAATTTGGTACATATAATTTTTTCAGCCCAAGAACAAAGCCTATTGAAACTGGCTGAAATCGGTCCATTATTTCACCTAGCCCCCATACAAATATCTTCCCGAAATTGGACTTTATCGGTCATAAATGTTTAATTTATACAGATATCTCCACAAACTTTTCTCCAAATAAGTCTTATATATACGGAATTTATGTCACCAAATTTTTTTTGATCGGTCCATAATTAGTCATAGCTCCCATATAAGATCCTCTTCCGAAATTCACCTCAACGTGCAATCTCCTAAAAATTTTGATATACACATAAAATTCCACATTAATAACTTTCATGTAGACATAAATCACATAACCTAATTTCATGGTGATCGGGCCATAATTGGTTGTAGCTCCCATATAAGGCCCACTTTCGAAAATCACTGGCTAATATAAAGTATTGAAATTTTAAAAGAAAAATGTTTTTGCTCAATTACTTAGTGTAGGATATTATCGGGCTTGACCGACCATACTTTCTTACTTGTTTTCCTTTGAATTTTCATTTGGTAAACACTAATATCTATACAGTTTAAAGGAGTTAAACTATTTAGCAATTGGGACTCAATAAATATGTGAAATAACATATAAAGATAATAATCTTTTGAAGGTATTTGATGCATCAATACTTGTTAACTGAAAATTGCTTTATATTAGCGTATCATAGTTTTCCTATTGAAAAAAAAACTGCAATATTTCATTTCAAATTTAACTTTGACTCTCCATAGTAAATACGCTTTTATTCTCATTAATACTTGTAATTATCGATTTTATTACCACTCCATTTAATAATGGCCATTCTGAGGTTAATGAAATTGAAATGAGTTTTTTACAACTTGTTTTCATAAAAAATAGTTTTTTGTTTTTTAAACAACAAACATTATCATCACCAATAATAAAAGGTAACAGTTTTTTTGCGCTACTCTTTATTTATATATTATTTTTACACCGGTGTAGTAAATTTCCATTAAATGTGAATTTTTGCGCAAGTTTTTGAATAAAAGTTTCCTTTTCAGTGCTCATTCATATACTTCTCTAGGAACTACGTTATATAAAAAAACCAAACGGAAGCAAAAAACATCTGTATTGCTACAATTTAACGGGAAACTAAAGTGCACCGAACAACGTTAGAATGGCAATCACCAGCCAGCTCCTTCACCAGCACCAGCTCAAAAAATTACTTGTTGTACGAAGAACCACTAGACATTTACACCATTCTCAGTTCTTGCCACACATTTACAATTACACATGCTGCATAGCTGCATCATTCCCCGGCTCGGTATTGTCAGTGATGTGTCTTGTAATATTGCAATCTTGTCTAACTGCTAAAGTTAAAAGTTTGCAATTTGTGGCAAAAACAAACTATATTAGAGAGAAAAACTAAATAAAAGAGTTTTGTAAAAACATGAACAATTTTCACTCGTTGTTTTTTCTACAAAAAAAAATGGGAAAAATAGAAACAGGTAAAACCATTAGTAGTCACGAGTTCTATACAAACTCTGTTTCTTTTCCAATTTTCTGTTGTTGTTTTCATTTTTCTTTTTTAAGTTATCCATTCTTTTATTATAATGAACCCCAAACAATGTGCAGAGAAAAGTACACCAACATAGTAAATAGGAGTTGCTACAAATTGTTAATGTATGAGAAATGATGGGCAAGGTGTCCAGGGTAGAATTCTTAATGAAAAAAAGTAGAAAATATTTAAATTAAAATACAACATCACATATATACCCGCAAACACAAACATAAATTAGACAACTTCTATTACTTCCACAACTACTGTTGCCACTCATTTTACTATTAAGGTGCTTAGAGTTGAGCTGGAGAAGAAAAAAATATTGTAAAAGTGCCCCTGGGTATAATTTTATGAAAAAATAACGCATTATTTTTTTTTGTCTCTACAGCAAGTAGTAAATACTATTTTAAAAGTCACTTTTTATCTGGTGTTTGAGTAAGAATGTATTAAATATTTCAGCTAAAAGGTTTTCAATGTTAAACAACATTAATTTTTAGAAAAAATATTAAAATTTATTGTGTTCCTGCTAATTTAAAATTAACAGTCGCATTTTACATTATTTGTAATCAGAGGTAATTTTTTATTTTCAATACTAATGAACTAAGGAATATGGAACAAATATATTAGGCAATGCTTTACCGTAAATAGTAATGAAACCATTTTTATATCCTACACCACTATACCGATCGAGTCAGAATCATTTTCTGAGTCGATTAAACGGTGTCCGTCCTTCCGTCTGGCTGTCCATGTAAACCTTGTGCGCAATGTACTGGTCTCAATTTTGAAGATATTTCGATAAAATTTGCTACTTGGAATTTTTCGGCACAAGGAGCATATTGAAATGTCTGAAATCGGTCCATTATTTCACCTAACCCCCATACAATAGGACTTTATCGGTTATATATGTATGTTTAACTTATATAGGTATCTACTAGGGTATTCGAATTATTCGATTTTTCATTTGTTCGAATAAAACGAATAATTCGAATAAGACTTGTTCGAATTATTCGAATAATTTAATTTTTTTTTAAAAAAGTAAAGAATGAAGTTTTGATGTCGGTTTTTTAATATTTTATTGTTAAAGAAAAACAAAAAAATAACTTTAAAGTTAACAATTCAATGTTAAAAAACATTCAAAAACAAATTCCATAACTTCCGAACAATCTACAAAACAACTGACTAGCAAACCCACTAGTTTCCGTTTTGGAGCTATGCTTTAAAAAATTTGAGCTAGTTGGACATGATCCTGAATTCAAATACAATATAAACGTAATCAGAACTTTTTTATGTCGTTCATTAATTCGGTTTTTTGAGTAACTAATTGAGTAACTAATTCTTTAGTAAATTAATTATTCACTATTTCTAAATTATTTATAACAAATTGTATTATACATCATGCTCTATCAACGTTGCCGAATCTTTGCTTAATAAAGTGGTCTTGGGGAATTAAACAATAAAGGAAATCTGTCCAAAATTTGATATCATTTTCAGTGAATGTGGCTAATTTGAAGTCAGGCAGTGAATGATTGACGCATTTACAAATACGCGAAAAGTTTATTACCATATTAGACAAAGATGTTCAAAATCATGTATAAGACGAACTCCATACTTTTCTTGCAACAAAACGTTAGTTTGCAATATTTGTGTTTATCATTCGATTTATTAAATATTTTGCAACGTACGTTAATAACATCACTTGTATCATTATAAATGTAATCATTATAAATGTCATCCTCAACATTGATTTCGACGACCGTTTCAAAATCAAATTCCATCACATTCAACTCCACTTTAATCTAAGTTAATATTTTGATTATTAATTGCGATTCTTCTAATATTTCGCCAGCTAAATAACAAATATTTTATTCTGTACCTTTTATTTTCATTGGTTCAAGTCCTAAGTTAAAAAATTTGAAAGATTTGTTTTTAGAATTGTAACTTCTTGCAGTAATATTTATATATTTGTAGAAGGTATTGGAACACTCATCTACAGTGATCGAAAGTCCCTTTGTCTTTTGTTATTTGTCGAATTTCAGAAACAATACAATTTTTGTGAGTCATTATTACTTATTTAAATTTGAAATTATGACCCCTTTCACACTAGGCAATTTAGTTGCGCAAGTCTCTTGTGTTTGCTGATGACAGAGGTAATGTCGGGTTAAGGAGAAGAAAAATTTACATGCTGTTTTGTTGTTGGGCAAGAGACTTGCGCAACTAAATTGCCTAGTGTGAAAGGGGTCTATGAAAAATTTTAAGCAATTTAATAAATTTAAATATATATGAACATTTATACGTTTTATTCGATTATTCTACATAAAATTTTTCGAATTATTCGTTATTCGTAAATGGCCATTTTTAAATTGTTCGAATAATTATTCGTAAGAAATTATTCGATTATTCGAACGATCATTAGTCGAATAAATATCCTAGTATCTACACAAGTTTCGCTATAAATAACTTTAATATATACGGAATTCATGTCACCTAATTTAAATATGTATTTTTATACCCTTCACCTTCGTGAAAAGGGTATATATAAGTTTGTCATTCCGTTTGTAATTTCTACATTTTTCATTTTCAAAGACATTTGCAACGACGTATATAAGACCATAGTAAGTTGGACCTACAATGGGTCAAAATCGGGAAAAAAATTTTAACCCGAATTTTTTTTTTTTTTTTAAAAAAAAAATTTAAAAAACAAAAAAAAAAAATTTTAAATTTAAAAAAAAAAATTTAAATTTAAAAAAAATAATTTTAAATAATCGCAAAATTTTTTTTCCAAAAAATTAAAAAAACAACTAAAAAAAAATTTAATTTTGTTTACCTAAAAATATTTAAAATTTTGAAGTATAATTTGGTGAAGGGTATATAAGATTCGGCACAGCCGAATATAGCACTCTTACTTGTTTAGTCTAAGATTGCGGCGAAAACTAAGCTCCCAATTAGCATGTAGTATGAAATGAATTCGTCTCTGATTGTTTTTTTTTTGTTATTACCAAAATTTTTTATTGACACCGAATATATATTTTCTATTTATTTTTTTAGTTTTTGTATATATATATTTACAGAATATATATTGTTTTACTATAAGAGAAAAATATGTCAAGCACGGTATGTCACGTACGATATTAAATTATATTTATTATAAAATTATTTGGTTTAGTGAAATTTAAAGAAAACATAACGCCTCTCACGATTCGATAATTTCCGCATATTTCTACATGTACCTCAAAATTACTTCCGTTTTATGTCACGTACGATACTTATTTCGCTTGATATTTTGGACAACAATGTTTCGAAAGAACTTATAATTTTTTTTAAAAAATATGGTACCCTCCTAACCAGTGTTGTCAGGAGCTGGCGAAAAAAGAAGCTATATTGGCTTCAAAAAAGGCCAGAAAAAGCTAAACCGCTTTAGAAAAAAAGCCAAAAAAAAGCTAAAATATTATAAATTAAGAATTTTGGTTTATATTTATTTTTAAATAAAAAATTAGAAAATATGTTCATAAAATTCATCTGCTTTACTTAAAGAAAGTACTAAAAAGTTAAATTCTAGATTAACCATGTCAGAAAATGGATATTGTTGGTTCTATATTTGTCCATTTGTAGTTTAATATATTCTGCCCTTGAGACTTAAGCTTCGTAATTTTATTAGCACTTTAATTTTTCACTATCAATATGACATAATATATTTTTTTTGGTTTTACTACTTTATTATCAACGGGAAAAAAATTGATTTTGCGTAGAGTTTTCATATGGTAATCTTTGTCGCAATTGCTCAATTAGTTTAATTTGTCGTATTATTTTTGTCATAATCTTCACTAATTAAAACGTTCTTTATTTTATATCTCATTCATCAAACTAGTATGAAAAATGTGTCAAAAACATTAAACAATTTCCAAGTGGCGACGATAATGGATCAAATTCCTTGAATTTTAGATCAGAAAACAGCAAATGATTTATTTACTTTTTGTACTTTGTGCAATACTGGTTTTAAAAAAAGATGGTACGCCAAATTATAATCAGTGTATTAATTACTTAAAAGTTTGGATTTTTAGAATTGCTGGTTTGACGAAATTAAAACAAAATGGGTTTTAACTCGAAGCATAGATCCACAAGACGTTTAACGGCTATTGATCGCCATCGAGTATCACAAGCCTTCAAGCGTTTGTGGGGCTCTTGTCCATTATATAATGATGAATATAATGTGTAATAACAATTTTGTCTTGAAAGAGAATTTGCTAGACATTTAAGCTTTCAGATATAAAATACTCTATTTCATTTTGAACCACTTGATATTGGCAATTGTTATTTGTTCTTTTAATACTGCACAATTCTTGAGTATGTTGAAAAGCTAAATGAAAATCAGTAATGAATTAAAATGAAAATGGTTCACAAATATAAATTTAGCCTTTTTATTTACTCTTTAGTCTCGAAATTTTTAGCCTTTTTTAATTTCAAAAAAGGCTATTTTGAAATTAAGAAAAGGCTAGAAAAAAGCCACGAAGCTAAAACCAAAATTTCGAGGCTAAAGAGTAAATAAAAAGGCTAAATTTAGCCTCAAAAAGGCTAAACTGGCAAAACTGCTCCTAACACAGAAAAAATTATATTTCAATTCAAATATTTGTCACATATTGAACTGGTTTCAATTATTTCATAATTAAATCAAGTATTGCTCAAAAACAAAATTTCTTTATATTTTCTATTGAATTTTGAGTTTTGAATTTGATTATTTTGACAATTGAATATACAATTTTCGTTATTGTTTGAATATCAAATACAAAAATTATTGAATGGATAATTTTCGTAATTGAAACACAAAAAATAACAAAAATGTGTTTTCAATTACGAAAATTATCTATTCAATAATTTTTGTATTTGAAATTCAACCCATAACGAAAATTGTATATTCAATTGTCAAAATAATCAAATTCAAAACTCAAAATTCAATAGAAAATATCAAGAAATTTTGTTTTTGAGCAAATGAATACTTGATTTAATTATGAAATAATTGAAACCAGTTCAATATGTGCAAATACTTGAATTGAAACGGTTAAGGAAATAGTTTTTTCTGTGAATGGAACATAAAGACCAAATTATTTTTCAGATATCTACTCTTATATTTGCAAAATCTATTCCACTCTATAGGCGTACTACGATGACATGTAATTGCATATATACTATATTATAGCACCTAAATATCTACGTATTTAAATCCACAAAATAATTGCGGAAAATGTTCATTAAACTTTTACAACAAAATGACAAAGTTTTGCATATGTAGATGAATTGGCTTGTATAAATATATAAACATAAATAAGTATGAATTTGTATAATTGTATTGCCATTTCTGACTTCATCTGACTGACTGTCTGTCTACTTTTCATATTAGTACGTATGTATGTATATTTTCTAACATAATTTTGTTACAAAACAAAAAAAAAATAAAACAAATTTAAATATTCAACAATTTTTTTTTTGTGTCTTATTGTTTGCATTTCGCTAAACTACTCATTTACTCAGTCATATTCCGTACTACGTCCTTGTTCAGAGTATGTACGTGGCTTTGGTATATGTGTATTTAGTACTTTTGAACCCTTTTCAAATTCATTGCTGTATGAAAATGTAAATTAATTTAAAACCACATGAAAAGTTTATTATATTTAGAATAATATTTAACAGCTGCAAATTTGCATAATTTTTTGTGATTTTTATTATTTTTGTTTTTTCTGTGTTCGCATCTTTTTATTTGCGTTTTAGTACCAAAAAGTTAATTTTAAAGATAAATATGATGTAAAGGATTTTTAGATTGACGGTAATGGTTAATTGGGAATGTATTAAATTATGTAAATTGGAGAAACTTAAAGCTAACCTTTGCGTTTTAAATTTATTTTTTAAGTATAAAAATGTTATTAGGATTGAAAATTTCTTTTATGATTTTATTTACAAAATATTAATTAATTTATTTCTTTATTTCTTTTCATTTTAGGTAAGATTTGCATCAAACCAACCAAGATTATGTATCAAAGGTAATTACTTTGTTGCGAAAGCCATATTAAAGAATTTATTTATATCAATTTAGTCCTGACACCAACAGTTGTAACATATTTTCTAAATTATTTTCTGTTCATATGAAAATAAATTGTAATGAATTTTAGCCTGTTGCCAATATTAGAAGGGTGTTGCATGCTGACAAATTTTGTTTTAGTTCTGTATGAATACCAAGTTTTGAAGTTTTAAGCGGTAGAACACTATTCAGATTATAGTGGCCACAAAAAGTCTTATACACTTCATACTTGATTATTGAAAACTCATCTAAATATTATCATAATTTTAGGTACATTAAGAAAATAATAAAAAGAAGTTAAATAAAATGTTTAATTGGTGTTGAAAACCAATTGAATGAATGCATATAAATTTTATGTATTATAGAGTAATAATGTTACAAGCGATATGAAATAATATTAATATCTTAAATTGATTTAAAGAAATAGTAAAAATTTATTATATGAAAGTTAAATTGGGCACCAAATCTTAACCAGAGTGCGCTAATATTACATAATTTTAAGCAAGATAAGGTAATATGTTATATCCACCTGGTTTTGTGACACATCTCTCTCAATACTTTTGTTATAGATTATTCAAATCAACTACAATCTAAAAATTTACAGAATCTTGCCATTTTTTAATATATTTTTGTGCACTGAATTGCCGACTACTGCATTACCAAAAGAGAACACTACAAGATGAAGTTAATTACTATGAGTTATGTATTTTGAATCCATTACCCCATTAATGCCTGACCATAGATCCGCTCGTACGATTTTAACTAAATTTTTAAAAATGTACCTGGTGGCTCGTAGAAGTTGTTTGGAGTGAAAAAAAAAATTTTACCACGTTGCACACCCGGGATAGGACATGGGTATTTAAATACCCAACAGGCTTTAAAGAGATATTTTTTTTTTAATATTTTAAAAATAGTTATCTTAGTAAAGCAAATTGTAAAAGTGTATATCTGTGTAAAAAAGCAAACAATATAACAATAAAAAGTGAAAAATTGGAATATTTGTTATATTCACCCTTATCGTGGTTGGCGTATGTGTTTTACGACTACGACAGTTTCGTACTAGATTAAAGATAAAATGTAACCTGCTTCTTTAATCTAGTACGGAACTGTCATAGGCGTAAAACAAATTATTTATAAAAATGATTCGTCATCAGAAAATCCTTACTACTGCCGAATTGCAAGACATTATTGAAAATTGGTCTGATGCAGAAGAAAATTTTTTTGCGAACAACCAGATACTGATATCAATATAATTCCACCTGATGATATCGATGTCATTAGTGACAATGAGAAATTAAATGAAAATGTGCAATTGTTGCACGACGAACAAAACCTTACTCGCAAAATTGGAATGAGGAAATGCGGTCGAATGAAAGAAATGCATGGAAGCTACATTGTCTTTGTCGCAAATATCAAAGTCCCAAATGTCGCAATTTGATTTCCGAGTAGAGGTATGGGCTTAGGTATGATCGCATTGATCATTTAATCGGAAAATTATCCACTCGTCATCGTTGTCTACATTACAATTGAAAACCGAATATCGAATATGGAAGTGCCAGGTGAATTTACATCCAGCACTACCACAATGGAGCAGGTCCAGATAAATCTAAAGTTTTAAAGGCTAAATAATTTATAATTTTAATTTAATAAATAAAAAAATACAAATTTGCTTTTTATTTACGATAAAATAAATTTTTTTGATATGGAAACATTTGTTATATTTGGAACTCATTAAGGTCTGTTGGGTATTTAAATACCCATTTACATTATACACAGTGTGTGGAGCAAGTGTGTTTACAAACTACTTTTTACTTTTTTACATTATAGATGGGATGTCTAAAGCTATCTAAATCCGAATCTTCTTTTCAATAATTTATTAAATTTTTAAGAATAAAACATTTGATAGACGACTTTTTTCAAAAATATGGTAATCAAAAATAATAGCTGATTTTTTTAGAAAATTTAAATTTTTTAAATAATTTTTATGAATCGTTTTTAGATTTTTGACTTTGTTGACTGTAGTACCGAGTTCCGGGCTATAGATTTTCATTGCAAGATATTTAAGAACATATTGGGTCATAGAATAATGGTTTTAATTTTTTTAAAGCAGCTATGCGATTGGAGTGAATTTGTCATAAATTTCCAATTTACACAAAAAATTGGTCTAATTCGGAAGACTATGGACCGCGCAGTTATCAAAATTTTAAAATTATTTTTCATTTATAGACTTCCCAAAATGTTACCTTTGAAAAAACATTATTTATTTTGTTTTTCTTTTCTGTATAACTAAATATTTTAAAAACTACTTTTTAAAATATTTATAATTTACATTTTGACTCAGTAAAGATTTTCAAATAATTCTTTTTTCCTATTACTAATAGATTTGTTGGTAATTCAAAAATGTATATTTAAGCAAAATGGGGAGATATTTGGATCCACTGTTATGAAAAAAAACTTTCAAACTTTCAACTATAAGAGATAAAATATAGTCCAACCAATGTTTTTTGCAGCTGCCTTCTTGTAGATTCTACTCCTATATAAATATTTCAAATCAGATCGAGAAAAACAAAATTGGCATCATTTTTAATTGTTCATATACCCGAGATAACCCATTTTGGGGACTTGAGTCTCCGCCCTACCTTAGTCTTTAAAGTCCAAATTCAAAACTTAAACTCAGCAATACCTCCGCTATAGCCGTGGAATTTTATTAACTTCGGACTGTTGGTTATTTACAGATTTATTTCCACTTATTTTTTCCCCTACTGCACGGTGGTCAATTCCGGCCAAAAATCCATAACTTCTTTATTTCTTCATAAAATTGTTTGAAATTTTGTATTTGTATTAAGAATAACATAACCAACCGATCGATAAATATTTCGATGTTCAAGTACAGAGTTTGGTCAAAAAAGCATGGACGTTCTAAAAGTATCCAAAAATTGCATGTAAGCGGCTGAAATTTATTCCAAAAATAAAGAATAAAATATGTTATCGAAAAAAATCGGTCATTCAAATTTCGGATTACATATACAGGGTTTGTCCAAATAATCATGCACGTTTTAAAAGAATCGAAAAAATAGGTTATTCATGTAAATGCCTGAAATTTTGTCCGAAAATGAAGAATAGCATAAGTGATTGAAACAAATGGTCGTACAAATTTCGGAATACATATACAGGGTTTGGCCAAACAAACATGGACGTTTTGAAATTGTCGAAAAAGTTAGGTTATTCATGTAAAATTTTAAGTTTGGTGTACATTTAAGAAGAACATACTTGACCCATCGCCAAAAATATTATAAATTGCATATAGGAGTTGGCCAAATAAACATTGACGTTATAAATGTATCGAAAAAAGTATGTAATTTTTGTAAATGGCTTCAATTAGGTTTATAATTAAAAATAATCCATTGAAAATATTCGACAAATCAGTGTGTGGCCAAATCTGCATAGACGTAAATAACTCTCAAACTTACATAATTTTTGAGATTAACCAAAAAAATACAAAAAAAATGTGTAAAATATGTAGACACTGAAATCGTTCTGGTTATTAGAATGGCAGATAAATGCAGCTGAAATTTATAGTACTTACTCTTGATACTTTACAGTATTGGATGTAATTTACACTTAAGCTCTAATAGCCCCATTTAAATTTGTCTGGCCTTTCAAACTTTTTTTTAATTTAGTTTCTATAGATTTTAAACTAGTTCCAAATCAAAAAAATCCTTAATAACTACGTAGAATGGTTAACTGCTAACCGTTTTATAAAAGCATGTGCTAATTTGCAAAAAAAAAACTTTAAAGAAAAAAGCACAGGCTACTTCAATTCAAAAGTAAAAAGATCACATTTTTCTAATATTAAAATGACAAGAAAAAACCTTTGACTTTACAGCTCTATCAATAACCATATTGTTACTTTATTGCCAAAATAATTATGATACTGTATATTCTGAAGTGTTAAGAAAAATTTACCATCAAAATTTTATAAAAATTAAAAAAAACAAAAAAAAAAAACATTTTTGGCCGGAATTTACCACCGTGCACTGTGCTCGGGATGACATTTGTACGGAGGCTAGGTGAAATCATGGGTCGAAAAATTGATGTGGAACAAATTTCATGGGAACATGTTCAAAATTGCGACATATACCTTGATAAACAAATTTACATGGACAGACAGATAGATGGAGACTTTCATGATTTTTAGATCAATTTCATGATTTTTAGATCAATTATGTAGCCAAAACTAAAAATTATATTTTTGGCATATATGGGAGGTAGTCCTTGGTCCGATTTTTTCCAAAAATAAAATTTTTCTTAACTATGGTAATTTATATTGGCATACGAAATTTCAAAGCTCTACGACAACTTCTTCTATTTTTGTCCCATCGCTATATGGGGACAAAGCACTGTGCGACGCCCATTGTTCCTTCTAGATATACAGGAACATACAGTAAAAATTTCAAGTGGGCAGTAACAGAATAACAAATATACCAACATCCATTCATATTTGTATATATATAGATGAACGTTAAGCTGGACCTTATTTTTTTATTTTCGAAGGGCAGTTTTGTGTGATGTTAAGATAAAAAAAAATTGACAAAATTTTGAGCTCGATCGATTAAAAATTGGAAAATCATGAGAACGTTTACAAGAGGAAAAAATGCTATCTTTCATTTCTTGTAAAAATGTTGCGAAAATAAATTATTAAAATTTGAATTTTTTTATGTTGGGACTTGAGCGATTATTCTTTCTTACATGTTTGTTAATTTATGTTAGTGTTCGGTTGTAATATGATATTAATTTGTTTTTTATGTTACGCGCTGAATTACATTTTCTTATAATACATATTAAAATCTTTTTTGCATCTATTAATTTTGTACTTATTTGTAAAGGCTTTTTTAAAAATCCATACAGTTTGCACATATTTAAGAAGTATGCAGAAAAAATCCTATTATCATACTAAATTTGTTTAAGTCTTTCCCATCACTGCGGTCAAAGACTGTCTGTTAAGCTTTCATGTATTTTGATGTGTATGTCCATAACACATGGCATACTCTTTCAAAGTCAGTAACATGCATGTTAGCAAATATAAACATACTACTGTACATACGTACATACATATATATATGTTCATTAGAGTGTCCCTTAGAATTAAATTTTTTGAAATGTTGAAACGGTACCCGCTGAAAACTTTCGCAATGACCTAAAACACAACCAAAAAAAATTTTAGCTTGTTCTAAGAAGGGCAACTCGTGCCGACTTTCGATTTAGTTTTGAGTTGCATTTACATGGGGGAAAATGCATTTTTTTGAGTTTTTTTTTTTAAATTTAGCTATTAAGTAATTACTTTTGCAATTTAATTTAAAAGAATCGAAATGTGTACGTAATTCTCATTCTAATGAGATATAAAAGCCAAAAATTGGTTAATGTTAAAGTTATTAAAAAATCGCCAGGCCATTAACGTGTATCAGGCCTCTAGAACAAGAAATATAGGAACAAAATTAACATATTTTGAGAAATATTAAAACAAAAGTTTAATCTTACTTAAAATATATCCATATTTACTTGTATATGTTTTTATCTTCATAGGATAACAAAAAAAAATTTTTTTTAAAGGTAGTTTCAAAACTCCAATTTAAAAATTTTGTTAAACAAATTTCAGAATTTTTCGATCATCACATGGGAATTTAATGTGAAAAAATTATGTCAATACCTCCTATAGTTTATCCGTACCTGCGATTTGTGTTTTGCGATTTTCGAGAAAAACTATTTTTTTGGCCATATTTTGGCGAATGAGCCGAATTTACATACTGTTATGATTTTTAAATAAACCAATAAAATTCAGAATATTATAGTCCAGGTCAATTTAAATATAGTCAGAAAGTTTTACTAAAATCGGAAAACGTTAACCCTTAAATCGTTTAGGTCAAAGGTCAAATTTTTCAATATTTAGAATTTCTAATGGAAAGATAGCGAATATATTATTATTTTGATGAAGCTTAAGAAAAATATAAAACGAAGTCTAGTATTTACAATAACAGCACAAAATGGAAATTAACCCTTAATAGAACTTGGGGTCCAAATGATCCTAAACTTTCAAAATCATGAAAAACACAGTCATTTTGACTCCAAGTGCTCTTAAGGGTTAATTTCCATTTTTGTACTGTTATTGTAAATACTAGACTTCGTGTTATATTTTTCTTAAGTTTCATCTAAATCGGCCCAAAAATATATAACATTTCGCTATCTTTCCATTAGAAATTCCAAATATTGAAAAATTCAACATTCGACCTTCACGATTTAAAGGTTATTGTTTTCCGATTTTAGGAAAACTTTCAGACTATATTTAAAATTACCTGGACTATAATATTCTGAACAGATTTTACTTAAAATTAATGACACTAAAGAAATTGGGCTCATTCGCCAAAATATGGCCAAAAAATTAATTTATCTCGAAAATCCCAAAATTTATATCGCAGGTACGGAAAAACTATAGGAGGTATTGACATATTTTTTTCACATTTTTATTCCCTGTTATATTCTCAATAAATCCCAATTTGATGATTGAAAAATTCTGAAATTTGTTTAACAAAATTTTTAAAAATATGAAAATGGAGTTTAAAAAATATTTTTTTTTGGTTTTACCTGCGAATAGGTTAACGGTATCTTACGAATACAAAAACTCGCGTATGTTAATTTTGTTCCTACATTTCTTGCTGTAGTGGCCTCATACACATTAATGGCCTGGCGATTTTTTAATAACTTTAACATTTTTTAACCAATTTTTGTGTTTTATATCTTATTAAAACGACAATTGCGTACACATTTCAATTCTTTTAAATTAAATTGCAAAAGTAATTATTTAATGGCAACATTTTTACAAAAACTCTTGTAAATGCACCTCAAAACTAATTTTCAAGTCGGCGCGGGTTTCAATCATGACAGAAAGACAAAATTTCATATTTAACTTTAGTTTTATATATATAAAAAAATTTGGGACAGTCTAATGTATATGTATGTATATTTACAAATATCCAAATAGTATTTTTAGCTTTCGAATTCTACAGTACTACAGATAATACAAACCTGTTTAGAGCAGACCTACCTCCACACATTTGATTTGGTAGGATCTACAACATGTCCACATTTATGTTTCATAGATTTACAGTGAAATTTAATAACAGCAAAAACTACTATATTGATAGAATCGTAGACCCCAAAGTAACAAATAATGCTACCCTACCATAAATATAAAAGCACTTGAGTGTTTAAAAATACATACAAATGTTGAAAACCAAACACCAGCATGCACACACTTTCAATATCGAAATCATACCACTATGGTTTCATGGTTAGAAATATAGAGTGCAACAACGAGCTTGTGGCACATACATATGAACATATACTGTGTGTTAAAAGAGGGAGTGCGACAGAGAAGCTAAAAATTTGTAACTTTTTGCATTAAGTTTCCTGTTGTAACACAAAATTTCCTTTTTATTTTTCAATCATGTCAAATTGTCATATCGCATTTCCACGCTAACAAGGTGTTCAATATGTTGCTTCATGGTTACAGTTGCAGTTCAAAAAGAATATAAAAGAAGACATAAATGTGGCAATTATCAGTAACTTTGTAAATAAGTGTTTGTATGTGTGTGTGTTTTAAACTATGTACATTGAAGTTGTCTTATTGAATGACTATAGTTATAGTTAAGTATAAAAATAGCGCAAAAAAAATCACTTTGATAGTTTAACTGTTTAAAATCGTTATTTTCGAACAATTACAGATAAAATGTAATTGCATTTAATACGGCAAATGGCAATGGTGTGAGTTGAGCGTCAAGTGTATTTAATAGAATTGCTATTATTATACATTTCGTATTATATTTTGTAATAACTTTAGTAAAAAATTTCATATCTGAAATAAATTTCTGCATAAACTGTAGCCCCCATATTTATACAAAAAAAATTAAATTTAAACAATGCAATGTATTAAATCAAAATTTCCATAAAAAATTTGATTTTCAAAGGTTGTTTAAATTAAAAACTTTTTTATGAATACGGCCTTTGGAATCTAATATTGAAATTTATTCCCAAAACTTTTTAATTGGGAGTATGAATTTGTTAATTTTTTTTGGATTTGCCTACATGAAAAAGACACAATAGATTGATATAAAATGGATTCCTAAAACCCATAACAAATTGTGTTTTTCATTGTATCTGAGAAACATAAAAAATAAATTTTTCACAAAGAATATTTCAAATAGTTTCAAACATAGAGAACATAGAACGGAAACTAGAAAAAACTCAAACAAAAAAATTACTTAAAATAATCACACATACGAGTATTTGGTTACTGACAACTGAACAGCAAATATAAATGAAAATTTAAATAATTTTCTACAAGCCTTCTAGATTTTTTTCAAAACTTGATACAATGATATAAGGTAGAATTACTAGTAAATTCGTTCTCAATTATATTTTTCATTAAATTTCAGCAATATATAAAAAAGTAAGAAAGTATGGTCGGTCCAGAACGACCAGATAATACCCTACAATAAGTAAATGAGCAAAAACATTTTTCTTTTAAAATTTCAATAATTTATATTCGTGAGCGATTTTCGGAAGTGGGTCTTATATGAGAGCTATGACCAAATATAGACCGATCACCATGAAATTAGGTCAAGTGATTTATGTTTAATATGAAAGTAATTTAAATTAAATTTTGTGTGTATACCAGCATTTTTCGGAGATTTATGAACGTTAAAGTGATTTTCTGAAGCGGGTCTTATATGGGAGCTATGACTAATTATGTACTGATCATAATACAATTTGGTGACATGAATTCTGTATATACAAAACTTATTTAGAGCAAAACTTGTGTAGATACTAGGGTATTCATTCGACTAATGATCGTTCGATTAATCGAATAATTTCTTACGAATAATTATTCGAACAATTTAAAAAAGGCCATTTTCGAATAACGAAGAATTCGAACAATTTTATGTAGAATAATCGAATAAAACGAATAAATGTTCAAATATATTTAAATTTATTAAATTGCTTAAAATTTTTCATTATTCCAAATTTAAATAAGTAATAATGACACACAAAAATTGTATTATTTCTGAAATTCGACAATAAGCATAGATAAAGGGACTTTCGATCACTGTAGATGACTGTTACGACAGCGCCTTCTATAAATATGTAAATATTACCGAAGAAGTTACAATTCTAAAAACAAATCTTTCAAAATTTTTAACTTAGGACTTGAACCAATGAAAATAAAAGGTATTTAGCTGGCGAAATATTAGAAGAATCGCAATTAATAAGCAAAATATTGACTTAGATAAAAGTGGAGTTGAATGTGTTGGAGAATGTGATTTTGAAACGGTCATCGAAAATGATATTGAGGATGACATTTATAATGATTACATTGAAATAGATGAATTCCATGATCTTAAAATATATGTATATAAGTGATATTATTAACCGCGTACGTAAGTGTTGCAAAATATTTAATAAATCGAATGATAAACACAAATATTGCAAACTTATGTTTTGTTGCAAGAAAAGCATGGAGTTCGTCTTTTACATGATTTTGAACATCGTTGAACATCTTTGTCTAACATGATAATAAACTTTTTGCGTATTTGTAAATGCGTTAATCATGCACTGCCTAGCTTCAAATTAGCCACGTTCACTGACAATGATATCAAACTTTGGACAGATTCCCTTTATTGTGTAATTCCAATTTTTTATTAAGTAAAGATTCAGCAACGTTGATAGAGCTTGATGTATAATACAATTTGTTATAAATAATTTAGAAATAGTGAATAATTACTTCAATAAAGAATTAGTTACTCAATTTAAAACCCGAATTAATGAACGACATAAAAAAGTTCTTAATACGTTTATATTGTATTTGAATTCAGGATCATGTCCAACTAGCTCAAGTTTATTAAAGCATAGCTCCAAAACGGAAACTAAAGGGTTTGCTAGTCAATTGTTTTGTAGATTGTTCGGGAGTTAATCTGATCAGAATATTTCTGATAAAAATTTAATGATGGACTTTGTTTTCGAATGTTTTCAACATTATCAATACTTGAATTGTTAACTTTAACGTTATTTTTTGTTTTTCTTTAACAATAAAATATTAAAAAACCGACATCAAAACTTCATTCTTTACTTTTTTTAAAAAAATAAATTATTCGAATAATTCGATTAATTTTAAACGTATGATCGAATTATTCGAACAAGTTAAAATCTCTTATTCGAATTATTCGTTTTATTCGAACACGAGAAAAAGCGAATAATTCGATTACCCTAGTAGATACTGATATAAATTAAAAATTTATGACCTATAAAATTCAATTTCGGAAGGAAATTTGTATGGGGGCTAGGTGAAATAATGAACCGATTTCAGCAAGTTTCAATAGAATTAGTCCTTGGACCGAAAAGATTATATGTACCAAATTTTATCAAAATATCTTCAAAATTGCTAACTGTACTTTACGCACAAGTTTTATATGGACAGCCAGACGGACGGACGGACATTGTTTAATCGACTCAGAAAGTTCTTGTGAGTCGATGGGTATACTGTAAGGTGGGTGCTAGACTTATATTTTTGGGCGTTACAAACATCTGCACAAATCCAATATACCCATCCCATCGTTGTGGTGTAGGGTAAAATAAAAAGTAACTGTGTTCTTTAATTCTTTTCTTACAACAGGCCAATATTTCTCTACCGGCCGAAGTTCTATACAGTTGGGTAGATTTGCCTGTCGTGGTACCAAATTGACATTATTTTTGGAATACCAGCCTTTTTTCCATAGCATGATGCCAGTGGTTCGGGCCAGAAATATTGAAGGTACTTTTGCTGTTTTAAGAAAGTTTTGTCGTGCCTGATGCCACAAATGATTGGCTTCTTTTGCCATAACAGCAAATGGCTTGTGGAAATTTGTTCGTTCTTGTGTCTGGCATTGTTCTTGAACATTAACTCATCCATCAGTCACATAAAAATCTTGACCTGGAAGTTGTGAAAATTAAGCCACTACATACATAACTATATAAAATGTTACCTCAATTTTTTCGCTCGTTATTTTGCCTCTAAGTTCTTCAACGAATTGCGCTCTTGAACTGTCAGAATTTAATATGACTTCAAACCAGCATTAGCTTTGGCAACCCAGCATTTCGCACAAAATAATCAGAGCGTTTCTGTTAGACCTTTCTTTCTTCATGTTATATGGGTTTCGAAACAGTGCACGGTGGTCAATTCCGGCCAAAAATCCATAAGTTCTTTAATTCTTCATAATAATGTTTGAAATTTGGTATTTATATGAAGAATAACATAGCCAACCGATCGATAAATATTTCGATGTTCAAGTACAGGGTTTGGTCAAAAAAGCATGGACGTTCTAAAAGTATCCAAAAATTGTATGTAAGCGCCTGAAATTTATTCCAAAAGTAAAGAATAAAATATGTGATCGATAAAAAATTGTTTGTCCAAACAATCATGGACGTTTTAAAAGTATCGAAAAAATTAGTTTATTCATGTAAATGCCTGAAATTTAGTCCAAAAATGAAGAATAGCATAAGTGATTGAAAAAAATGGTCATACAAATTTCGGAATACATATACATGGTTTGGCCAAACAAACGTGGACGTTTTGAAATTATCAAAAAAGTTAGGTTATTCATGTAAAATTTGAAATTTGGTGTACATTTAAGAAAAACACACTTGATCCATCGCAAAAAATATTATAATTTGCATATAGGAGTTGGCCAAATAAACATTGACGTTATAAAAGTATCGAAAAAAGTATTTAATTTTTGTAAATGGCTTCAATTAGGTTGATAATTAACAATAAAATAAATGATTCATTGAAAAAATTTCGACATACAAATACAGGATTTGGCCAATTCAGCATAGACGTCAATTGCTCTCAAACTTACATAATTTTTGAAATTGACCAAAAAAATACAAAAAATATGTGTAAAATATGTAGGCACTGAAATCGTTCTGGTTATTAGAATAGCAGATAATTGCAGCTAGAATTTATAGTACTTACTCTTGATACTTTACGGTATTAGATGTAATTTACACTTAACCTCTAGTAGCCCCATTTAATTTGTTCTGGCCTTTCAAACTTTTTTTTAATTTAGTTTCTATAGATTTTAAACTAGTTCCAAATCATTTCACTTTTATATAAAAATAACACGCAAAAATTCCTTAATAACTACGTAGAATAGTTAACTGCTAACTGTTTTATAAAAGCATGTTATAATTTGCAAAAAAAAACTTTAAAGAAAAAAGCACAGGCTACTTCAACTCAAAAGTAAAAAATCACATTTTTCTAATATTAAAATGACAAGAAAAAACCTTTGACTTTACAGCTCTATAAATAACCATATAGTTACTTTATAGCCAAAATAATTATGATACTGTATAATCTGAAGTGTTAAGAAAAATGTACCATCAAAATTTTATAAAAATTAAAAAAACAAAAAAAAAACATTTTTGGCCGGAATTTACCACCAGTGTGAGGATGAACCTTCAGATCTTTTGCTACTTTTTTGGAAGTCCATATTGGATTTCTTTGAAAAGTTTTAATTATTTTTTCAGTATTTACAGAAAATTTCAGCAAACGAGCGCCTTTCGTTTGGACAACTTTATTAAATGCAAAAAATTGCCAAGAATGCTTTGTTCTTATTGATTTTATAACATTTTTTGCTTCTCCTGTAAAAAAATAAAATAAAAATGTAGTTAGTTCCTTTTGCATTTAAGGTGACGATATACTCTTTGGTTCTATATTTCGATATGTTACAAACGGAATGACTAAAACAATATACCCCCTCCCATGTTGTTTGATGGTGGCTATAAAAAGGTTAATAATGCCTTTAAAACTTAAAATTAAAAAATAGTAAATTAGTGGCTCTAACCTGAATGAAACTAAATGTTAGCAAATAGACTACGAAATGTGTTTTAAAGAAATATTTTTTTATCAATTTTGTAACCAAAAACTAAATTTCCTTGAAATTTGCTAATTTCATATTGGTAAAGATACTCTAATTAAAATTAACAATTTCTGTCCTTATTTATCATTTATTAAAATCGAAAAAAAAATTTAACGTTTTCTGAAATTTCGTTTAAAAAATTTTGAAAATTTAATATTTGGGATATGCGTGTAATTTTATGATTTTTATTAAGTTAACGATATCCGAAAATTTGTAAATGGGAAAATGACATTAAATTCTAAACTTCAAATAAAATGTACAACCCCTTAATGTTATCATATTTTGCTATAATTTTCAGAATTTCGTTCTTAGCTGACGAAGAACCGAAAATCTATATAAAAAAAACGTATGAGTTATTTTTAATTATTGAAATATTATCATTAAGTATACCCTACCTTAAGTATACATTTATGTAGATGTTTTCTGAAAATGTTTAGTATTTGGAATTAAAAATAATAATTAAATTGCATCACGTATGAACTAGGGATGCCAAACGGGACTGGGTTTTACAAATCCCGGGATTCTGGATTTTAGAAATGTAAATCCCGGGATTTTTCGGGACCACGGAATTTTTGGGGATCCCTGGATTTTTCGGCATTTCGGGATTTTTCGGGACTTCGGGATCTTAGTTAATCGTCAAAAACATCAAATTCAACAATAAAAACTATTAATTTCATTAATATATTTAAGTAAAAATATAACAAATCAAAAACTAATGCATTAAATTAAAATAAAATGGTCCATGATTTCCCCTAGCTCCAAACAATTGTCCCCCGGAGTACTCTTTGAGCAGTCATAAATATCTTCATTATGCGGCAATCCTTATAAAATTTTTCACAAAATAAGTTGTAAGTACTCTGAAATTATACTGTAGTGTACTGCGGAAAACATGCTACATTTGCCCCTAGTCCCCTTCAGAAAATAACTTGAACATAAATTTCGTAAAAGTGTAAATTGTGCAAAAGCCTATCAATGCAAGGGAGACGTGCTGCTCCCTGATTCAAATGAAAAAATCTGGCTGCGTTTGGATTTGAAGCGAGATTAGTATTATAAATATTCTGAAATTTAGCTTTCCAAGTATTTTGGGTGCTTCAAAAATCTTCCTAAAATATCAAAAATCTCATAATATAATTGAGATTTATATTAATCTTAATAAAATATCGGGATTTCGGGATTGGCATCCCTAGTATGAACATAATAAGAAGACTCATTTAAACGCTTAAGTTTCTCATTTGTGCAAATTTGAGCTACGTTTTATATGAACCCACCTTATAAATTGTTGTGCAATTTTATACACTAAATTTATATTTGATAAAAATAAATTCAACAAAATCTTTAAAAAAAAGTTTTTCAAATTGTATAAATTTAAATTCTAATATTTTTCAAAAAACAATGGTAAACATAGTTTTGAAAATTTAGCTTATCTTCCATCTGTTGGTTAAGTTACACAATTTGCGCATGTATTTTATATTTTGATACATCAAAGGCACAATAAGTGCAAGTTTTCGAGTCTAAATCAGAGTTTTGAAAACGAATTTCCATACAGTTTTTGACCGTTCATTGCGAGAGTGTAAAAATGCACAGATTTAAGCATTTAAATGAGGACCCTTAATTAAACCCTACACCACCATAGTGGGAAGTGTATATTGGGTTAGTGTTGATGTTTGTAACGTCCAAATATATTAGTCTAACATCCTACTTAATTTATACCGAACGGTTCAGAATCTTTCCACTCATACATTTTTTAATCGACTTTCTAAGTCGATTAAACGATGTCCGTCCATCCGTCCGTGGCTGTCCAGGTAAACATTGTGCGCAGTATAGGTATAGGTATAGGCTGCAGTTTTGAAGATATTTCAACAAAATATGATACATAAAATTTTTTAAGCCCAAGGATAAATCGTATTGAAAGTAGCTAAAATCGACCCATTATTTCACCTAGCCCCCACACAAATGTCCTCCCAAAATTGGAATTTATCGGTCATAAATGTTTAATTTCGCTCGAAAATTTTTTTTATATACGGAATTCATGTCACCTAATTTAGTCGGTCCATATTTAGTCATAGCTCCCATATAAGGCCCGCTTTTGAAAATCACTTTAACGTGGAGAAATCTTTTAAAAATATTGATATCCACATAAAATTTAACAGAAATATGTTTCTATAGACATAAATCTCCTAATTTCATGTCGATCAGTCTATAGTTAGTAATTGCGCCCATATAAGGCTCTCTTCTGAAAACCATTCACGAAAATAAATTATGGAAATTTTAAAAGAAAATTTTAAAACATATAAATGTACTTACAAACATATATGTTGAGTAATTTATATTTAATCGGCACAATATATTCATCAAAAATTTGCTTAGACCTGAAATTATTTGCCCCAGTTCACTAGAAAATGTTACAGTATAAAGGCCAAGTTAGCAGAAATATTTAGATTTTTAGAATTCAATTATTTTCCTAAGACTCATTCAGATATCCAACTTGGTTTCAGTAATTTCCAAAAAATAGCATTTAATTTGTATTTTAAGCCAAAAAAGCTCATTGACACGTTAATAAGAAATTGAAATACATGATGTAAATCTAACGTGTAACGATTATTAAACAAGTGCTGCTCAGGCTAAAATTCTATATTCACAGAAAAAAAAAAAAAATATTATAAACTAAAAATCCGAAAAAAACACTTGATGCTAAATATGCACGAAAGAAAATACAAGTTTTGCAATTAAAAATGTAACTAAAATTAAAATATATATTTTTGATGCAGTAAGACGTAAAACAGTTTAGTCTACATGCTATGTATATAGTATTTACATGGAATGATGCTGTTATATTCTTGTTTTTTTGTTAGGAAATTCTTGTAGAAGAAAATAAAAAATGGCATATTGAATGAATGTGTAATGAAATACTTAATTTTCTGAGTATGACTGCATATTCAGAATATGACATACATATTGAAGAAAAGAGCAGAAAACGACAGCTAGAAATTATTTTACATAATCTTAAGTAACAAATGTCTATCCAAGTGAATAATATTTGTTTTGCTCACAGACAGATTAAAATGCACATTACGCGAAGACAGTTAGGCTGTTGAATGTAAAATTGGTAGGCGATCATGTTTGAAGATCTATTTCTTAGTCTAAATAAATTTATATTGAATATCTGTTTAATAGCTTTGTGGAATATAAGGTAGTAATATTTATTTCCTGACCTTAAGCCATGTTTTATGTAGATAAATTAATTTTAACTTAAATTTTTTATCCAATATTTATCTTAACCCTGCTGTTAGGTTTGGACCATTCTGGAAAATTTTATTTTTTTTATTTTTTATTTAAATTTGCAATGGTTTATCGTATCAACTTAAAACGTCAGCTCAGGTATTTTTTTTCTATTTTAATGTTTTGAGTTAGTTTTTAGCTATATAGGATAGAATCGAACAGAAAAAAATTAAAGGTTACAAATCTTAGGTTATGGACCATTTTGGTCCATGCAACATATTTTATTCTTTATATGGGTAAAAGTAAGAAAAAACAATTATGGCTTATTGTTATTTTCGCAGCAAGATGAATAAAGTGTTTTTCGATTCGATTTGCATTCAAATCTATTGCACATAATGCATTTTGCATCATATCAATTGCAAATTCGTCATTTTCTAGTAGCTGAATTGTTTATATCACCTCTTGTAGATGGTACACTATTTGATGACAAAGCTTGGTGTTGAGCCAATAGCTCTGCTGCAAATGGATTTTTAGGTTTGACTGTCCATTTCAACACGTATTCTTCTGGCAGGCACATAGCTAACTGATGTAAAAACTCGGATGTATCATACATATATATTTGAAAAGACAACATTTTACCATATATTTAATTTCCATATAGTACTGTAGTAGCTAATCATTTGATCAGCAGTATCAACGCCTCCAAAGATAGATAAAGGAAACTATTTTTACAGACACGATAAATATTGATAAAAACTGACAAACCCTTAGTAGAGTTATAATAAGAAACGATTGCAGGTATCTTTTTATAATTATTGAAATCGATCAATATAGTACCTCTATTTTTATGGCCGATATACGAAACAAGTGTTGCGATCTCACTGAAAGTAAATGCTGATGTATATAAAGCAACTTTTGTGAACATAAGCAAGTAGTAAGAGCTAGGATAATTTTCAAATGATAACAAGTGCTCCCCGCTTGGATGATGTTGTCCACAGAAGGCAATACAAAATGTAGTGACAGGTTTGAGTTTTGGGACAATTGGGAAAATGCTTATGTCCACAAAAGTTCCTTTATATACATCAGCATTTACTTTCAGTGAAATCGCAACACTTTTTTCATGAATCGATTTCAATAACACTCTGCTACAAAATTACACTTTTTGTCAGAACTTGAAAAGACATTACTTATAAAAATTTATACTTGCAAAAGTTATTAAACTTTTTCGAAAAAATTTCCATAAAATTTATCTTGTAAATTAAAAATTGTACAACAATAAAGGTTCTCATGTAAACGCTTAAAAGCCTCGCAAACTGTGCAATCTGTGAATTTTTACACTCTCGCAAATGAAATGTCAAAAAATGTATGGAAATTCGTTTGCACAACTCCGATAAGTTTGCGCGACAATTTAGACTCGCAAACTTGAATTTATTGTGCATTTGATGAATCAGCTGCTTTTGTTTACTTTTATTTATAAGAAATAAAAATCAAATAAAATATAAAAATTTTGTGCATGTGAAAATTGTGTAACTTTGGAACAGAATGATTGTATTAAATGACATTGTGTATGAAAACATTAACCAATAGCTAGAACATAAACAAAGTCCTCCAAACTATGTATACCACCGTTTGTTCCAAAGATTTAACTTTCATTCAACATTTTAAAATTAAAATTTATACAATTTGAAAAAAAATTATTAAAGCTTTTGTTGAATTTATGTATTTTTATTTGACAAATATAAATTTTCTGTATAAACTTGCACAAAATTGAAAAGGTGGGTTCATGAAACATGTCGCGCAAATTTGCCCATTTGCACAAATGGGAAACTTAAGCGTTTAAATGAGTACCCTTAATGTTTTTTGTATAGTTTTTTGTTTTTTTTTTATTCATATGAGCTGGGGGAGAAAATACTATAAAAGGTGTTAATGAAAAGTGGAATAACTTTTACAATTTTTATCCGATTTGAATAATTAAAACGAGGGTTTGTTAAGAACTAAATTTCCTTAATACATTGGTATAAATTTTTATAAGCTTCCATATCAAAATAATCAATAAAAAGCGACTGAAATCAAAAAAGTTGATAAATTTTGTTTTTCTTTTAGATATTCTTAACAAAAACAATACTTATGACTTACAAATGTATCAAAGAATTCACGTCGTTTTAAAGTGCATTCAGTTTTCGTTCCAACCCCGTTTAAAAATTTAAAGTCGGAGAGAGATTGACTGAGTTACAAATCGATAAGTTGACGAACATCACTGAAAACGGGTTTTTCAGAATAACTTCTGAATTTGAGGGTGTTTCTTAAATTTTTTGTCACAATTTCTAATGTACTCGGCAAGCCCTATAACCCACGCTAGGTCGTTTTCCAAGTTTTGTTCCATCGTAGCACCGTGTAATCATTAAAAATACAATTAAATTTGAAAGCAAATGGAAAGATTCAGAAAATTCCACTTTTCCGGCATATATTGGTAAATTGATAATCGTAATAATTTTATATTGCAGTGGCAAAAACGAAGATTTGCATGGTTTGACTGATGAAAAAAAAAAAAAAGTGTAATTTTCTAAATCTATCCATTTGCTTTCAAAATTAAGTCTACGATATTTATTCGTATTTTTAATGATTTTTTTCACATCGCAAAGCGTGTTGGACCTGGTGGTAATGATGTAATATTTTCTGCTGAAGCTCCAATATGATGTGGTAAATGAATTGCAAACCATTGCATTTAGTTTTTCGAAATGTATAATGCAACTAAACCATAATCTGCCATTTTCTTCATCATTGTTCATTTCACATTCACTTATATGACTTCACACTTTCAATATTTTCATCTTATATGGACGAAATTGAAATATCTGAGTCACTTTCATTTAGAATTTCAGCAATAGCACTGATAATACTTCGTCAAATTTCCATTTTTTGTTTAATTTTTTGTTATCAACATTTATATATCCACATTTATAAATCTTTAAAATGTCTGGTCAAAGAGTTTTATGTAAAATTTCTTATGAAAAATACATAGTGGACCAAAATGGTTTCTTACCTAAGATTCGTAAGTTTTTTTTAACCTAACAGCAGGGTTAAATAAATGTTATTAAAATTTAGTTTGTAGGGTATTTCCAATTCGAAAAATTCTGCTTTTTAAATAATTTTTTTTTTTATCAGTCATGATGTATATTTTTATGCAAGCATATGAGCATGATACGAATACGTATGGTGGAGTATGAACAATTTTAATAGTTACAAGTAATTTAAGTGTTTGTTTTCGCATTCATTGGTTTTTGTTTTACGCAAGGACAAATATAAACATTTACATCCATATGCATGTGAGCAATCTTGCCAAGTTTTAAACATGACTCTTAAAATTATATAGCTTTTAGTTAAGGATTCTGGTTTTAATTCAAAAACAAAATTCTAGTCATTCACACATAAATCACTAAAATATTAAGACAGCACATAAACATTGATTCTTTTAAAAATTTATATTTTTATGTTTTAAGATGTTAAAATGTTGCTGATTTATTGTTGTGAATTTATACTCAATGTTGAAGTACATTTTCATTGCTTTAGTTTGAGAGAAGTTTATCTTATATCCCATAGAGTTTGTCATTTCGTAACCAAACTCTATTTCGATGACAATTTTGATTGCATACCGAGATACGATTGACTAGTAGACAAATATCGTCAGCATAATCGAGATATTCTACAGACCCCATGTTACATATCTTCTCATGTTTATAGTCTGTTTGCTTAGCTACAGACTATAAACTATAAAATTAAAAAGCAGTAGCAGTAGTACAACGTCCTGTCGTACTCCAGTATTTACAGCCAGTTCTTTCTCAGCAGTAAAGTGGCTTTGCTATAAAAGCTTTTGATAAGCTGTATAAGTTTTGAGTGAACACATTTGGATTGCAGTGAGTTCCAGTGCAAGGTACCAACAACTTTTTCAAGATATTGGAAAGTGAGATGGAGATCTTCCCCCAATCAACTGAATGCTCCAAAGTAATTCCAATGATGTTAAAATGATCCACACAAGATTTACCAGTACAGAATACTGCTTGATATCTACGTACAGTTGTTAGAAGTGGATAGCGTTTACCACGTTGATCCTGTTCAGTAGTGTTATACCTCTTCAATACTATCGGACTGTGAGGTTACCTCTTTCGAGAGATTAACAATCACAACTGCTGCAAGACAATCCGGGAAAATTTCACTATCCCAAACATTAGTTATAATCTGCATGAGCAAATGAGCAGTGGTGGTGGGATCAGTTAATAGTAATTTGGGAGATATATTACACCGGGCACCAAAATCGAAAAAAATTTAGAGGCTTTTTAAACCACTACAAAATTTTTGGTTTTCAGTAGTACAAATATGGTCCAAATTTAAAATTTTAAGGATACGTTTTTTTTTTGTAAATTTTTTTAGACGTTTCTCCACATTGTATTTTATAATAACTCAAAAACAGTTAGTCCGATATTATTAAAATAAACTTAGAAAAGTTAACGTTTATATAATCTTTAATCCGTTTATATATTGCGTTTTAATCGGCTTAGTAGTTTCGAAGTTAGAATAACAAATTCAAGCAAAATATATATCTATTACGTAAAAATTGCTAATTTTTGTGTTTTAAAAAACTCATGAAAATCGAATATTGCAGAAATCGTTCAGGTTTATTACTTTATCGTAAACCCACATAGAATAGCAAAAATCGGAGATATCGACCATAATAATCTATTGAACCTTTTCGAATTTATTCACAATTAAGTAAATTCGCTCATTTTCACAAAATTTTACTTTTTTGTATGATATATATATAATTGAGTAGTTAATGTTCTTCTTTCGATTGATTGAATTTTGTATAATTATCCATTCCTTCAAATTTGTTACGATTGGTATTTATTACATTGCATATGGGCACTTCCCCTGAATGGTCTACCAGGATAGAAAAATAAAATGTTGATAATCATCGTGTTTTATTTTTTATAATTATAAAAAACATTCTATGTTTTTATATTAGAATGGTTTCATAGCAAATCTCAGCTGTTTCAATTAAGAAATTTGGGCTGGAAACTGGAAAATTTTATATTTTCTTTTTAAGCTAGTTCTAAAGACATTTTTATATTTAATTATTTTACATGTAAAAAATATATTATGTTTGCACTCTTTCTTCAAAATCACTCTATTACAATCAATTAAGAAGAGAAAAGTGTAAGGAGAACAAAAAAAGTTCGATTAACGGTTAATTTTTACTTTGTTTCCTATCAATGTTTTAATCGTTCGTTCGCGACCGAAAACATCATTTTATTGTAATTGCTTTGCATTAAACGTCAACTGGAGCCAGACAGAACACATTTTAATTAATAAAAAAAAATTCTGGGTTACAATTAAATAAAGTTTTTTTTATTTGCAAAATTTCGTACGTTCGTGACCGTAAGTAAATTTTTTTCATAAAGAATGCATTTATTTTCTTAACACGTATCAAAATGATGCATTCGATCTTCTGTAACTCAGAATAACTTTCTGAATCGATCTGAAATGATGTTCGTCCGTCCGTCTAGCTGGCTGTCCATGTAATCCTTGTGCGCATAGTACAGGTCGCAATTTTGAAGATATTTCGATTAAATTTGGTACATATTATTTTTTCGACCCAGGAACAAAGACTGTCGAAACTGGCTGAAATCGGTCTATTATTTCACATAGCCTCTATAAAAATGTCCGTACGAAATTGAACTTTATCGATCATAAATATTTAATTTATATAGGTATATACACAAATATCGTTCCAAATAAATTTTATATATACCGAATTCATATCACCAAATTTTGTTACGATCGGTCCATAATTAGTCATAGATACCATATAATAGACCCGCTTCCGAAAATCACTTTAACGTACATTAATCGCTTAAAAATGTTGGTATACAAACAAAATTCAACATAGTAAACTTTCATATAGACATAAATTACACGACCTAATTTCATGGTGATCGGTCCATAATTGGTCATTGCTCCCATATAGGGCCCACTACAAAAATTACTCACAAATATAAATTATTGAATTTTTAAAAGAAAAATGTTACTTAGTGTAGGGTATTATATGGTCGGGCTTGACCATACTTTCTTACTTGTTTGTTAAGGAAATTTGAAGATATTTATAAGAAAATGCACGCGAAATCTTACGTGCGCGACTGGTACTTAAGCCAATTAAACAAAAACCAATAGAGATATTTTATTGTGTAAATACAGGATAGAGACCTACATTAGTACACTTTTAAAATAAATTAATGGCTTTTAAATATTCCGTTCCTTTTCGCAGATTTTTTCATTTCACTACTGTAAGCTAAAGTTTACTTCTATTTTGCGTACGTTCGTTACCACATGTTTATAGCTATCATTATGAAAACGTAAAGTCGATGGAATACATCTTTTGTACCAAACATAGAGCTACCAAAATGATATCGAATCGCAAAAAAAAAGTATTTTTGTCTACATTCTTTGGACATCAAAAGCGTACGAACGTACGTTCGTGACCCCAGGAAATGCCCATATTTATATCTGTATTTTGGATATGTGAAATATATGAACAAAACGTACACATTTGTCAAAGGGGGCAAGGTTTGTGAAACTTCTGAGGAGTATATAAAGGATTTTTATATAAGTATTTGATATTGATAAAAACCTTAGGACTTGAAGATTAATATTTTAGTAAAACTAAATAATTCTCTATATTTTTGGAACATTATTAACCTTAAAAACTAAAAAATTATAATATGGTGATTTGATAATGTCCTTAAATTAATGGCGTTAGAATTTTTGACACATTTTATTTTCAAATACCGAAATTCCTAAAACGGGGAAAATGTATTCCAAAAACTGAGTTTTTTTTAGAAAAGTGCCTACTGTGACGTTATTTACCGTATGATTGTAAGTATTTAAGAAACATATGAGGTTATATAAATATGAAGCCTTTTCGTAGATCAGTGCTTTGCCTTTTTAGAATTTTTTACTCAAACCGACATTATTTTTTTTAATTGGTCAAGTCAAGGTTGTGTTCACTTAAGTGAGCCAAACGCCTTTGAATTAAGATATCTTTCCGAATCGTATAAAAATTGTATATAGTCCCAAAGAAAACGTTTGTCTACAAAAGAAAAAATATGTGCGCTTTTTTTGGGAAAAAACCTAAAAAGCCCTTTTTACATGTTTCAACTTTGGATGCGTATAACTTTTTATAGGGATGAGATAACTGCTAGCAAGTTATTTTTATTTTATTTACAATTTTATCGCCAATATAGCTAATATCTAAAAAATAAATTTCGAACCTCCGTAAGACCACGATATATAAAAAGCCACAAAAATATGTAGCAAAATTAAAAGATAAAATTAAATAAAGCTGAATATCTCTTCAACTAACAGAGATAACCTATGCCTTCTCAAAGACTATTTACATATATTTTAAATTTCAGCTTATTGGGATCATAAATGGATTTCTGAAGATTTTTTTTTTTAAATTGAGACCCGAGTTGTCAATTAGAGCTAGGAAGCTGAACAAACGTAAATCAAATCCAAAACACCTCGGCTCCAATTATGTGAAATTTCGTAATAATATCTCTAATAGTTCTCGAGATACCGAATTATTTCCAAAAAAAAACGTTCCTAAACCACTGTGCGTGAGTGTCGTTCAGCTTCCACCGTAAAACATTATTCCCTTCGGGCCAACTATGTGCTGGTCTATTGTTCGAATGTATTAAAGATTTCAGTTTGCGTGTTTAGGAGTTATGTACTGATATCAGTTCTAAATACATTTGAATCAACTCATGATCGATTTTGTCATTTTCGCCATAAACGTTATATAAATTGATAAATATTGATTAGTACTGCCATTTTAAGAATTTTGTAGGGTATAAAACTTGATTTTAGCTTTTTATTAAATTTTGTAAATTAAATTTTGTATGAAAAAATCGATTTTTAGTAGGAAATATGAGTGATCACAGATTTTCATTATTATCGCTCTAAACCCCTTAGTTTATGAATTATAAGCAATTTTAGCTTTGATTAAATTTTGTATGAAAAAATCGATTTTAGTGGCAAATATGGGTGATCACAGACTTTCATTATTATCGCTCTAAACCCTTTAGTTTATGAATTATAAGCAATTTTAGCTTTGATTAAATTTTGTATGAAAAAATCGATTTTAGTGGGAAATATGGGTGATCACAGATTTTCATTGTTATCGTTCTAAACCCCTTAGTTTACGAATTATAAACAATTTTAGCTTTTATTAAATTTTGTATGAAAAAATCGATTTTATTGGGAAATATGGGTGATCACAGATTTTCATTGTTATCGCTCTAAACCATTTAGTTTACGAATTATAAGCAATTTTAACTTTAATTAAATTTCGTATGAAAAAATCGATTTTAGTGGGAAATATGAGTGATCACAGATTTTCATTATTATCGCTCTAAACCCCTTAGTTTACGAATTATAAACAATTTTAGCTTTTATTAAATTTTGTATGAAAAAATCGATTGTAGTGGGAAATATGGGTGATCACAGATTTTCATTATTATCGCTCTAAACCCTTTAGTTTATGAATTATAAGCAATTTTAGCTTTGATTAAATTTTGTATGAAAAATTCGATTTTTAGTGGGAAATATGGGTGATTACAGATTTTCATTATTATCGCTCTAAACCCCTTAGTTTACGAATTATAAACAATTTTAGCTTTTATTAAATTTTGTATGAAAATATCGATTTTAGTGGGAAATATGAGTGATCACAGATTTTCATTATTATCGCTCTACACCCTTTAGTTTATGAATTATAAGCAATTTTAGCCTTGATTAAATTTCGTATGAAATTATCGATTTTAGTGGGAAATATGGGTGATCACAGATTTTCATTGTTATCGCTCTAAACCCTTTAGTTTATGAATTATAAGCAATTTTAACTTTAATTAAATTTTGTATGAAAAAATCGATTTTAGTGGGAAATATGGGTGATCACAGATTTTCATTATTATCGCTCTAAACCCTTTAGTTTATGAATTATAAGCAATTTTAGCTTTGATTAAATTTTGTATGAAAATATCGATTTTAGTGGGAAATATGGGTGATCACAGATTTTCATTGTTATCGCTCTAAACCCTTTAGTTTACGAATTATAATCAATTTTAACTTTAATTAAATTTCGTATGAAAAAATCGATTTTAGTGGGAAATATGGGTGATCACAGATTTTCATTATTATCGCTCTAAACCCTTTAGTTTACGAATTATAAGCAATTTTAGATTTGATTAAATTTTGTATGAAAAAATCAATTTTTAGTGGGAAATATGAGTAATCACAGATTTTCATTATTATCGCTCTAAACCCTTTAGTTTATGAATTATAAGCAATTTTAACTTTAATTAAATTTCGTATGATAATATCGATTTTAGTTGGAAATATGGGTGATCACAGATTTTCATTATTATCGCTCTAAACCCTTTAGTTTACGAATTATAAGCAATTTTAGCTTTGATTAAATTTTGTATGAAAAAATCGATTTTAGTGGGAAATATGGGTGATCACAGATTTTCATTATTATCGCTCTAAACCCCTTTGTTTACGAATTATAAACAATTTTAGCTTTTATTAAATTTTGTATGAAAAAACCGATTTTAGTGGGAAATATGGGTGATCACAGATTTTCATTGTTATCGTTCTAAACCCCTTAGTTTACGAATTATAAACAATTTTAGCTTTTATTAAATTTTGTATGAAAAAATCGATTTTAGTGGGAAATATGGGTGATCACAGATTTTCATTGTTATCGCTCTAAACCCTTTAGTTTACGAATTATAAGCAATTTTAACTTTAATTAAAAATCGAATTTAGTGGGAAATATTGATGATCACAGATTTTCATTATTATAGCTCTAAACCCTTTAGTTTACGAATTATAAGCAATTTTAGCTTTGATTAAATTTTGTATGAAAAAACCAATTTTAGTGGGAAATATGAGTGATCACAGATTTTCATTGTTATCGCTCTAAACCCTTTAGTTTATGAATTATAAGCAATGTTAACTTTAATTAAATTTCTTATGAAAATATCGATTTTAGTGGGAAATATGAGTGATCACAGATTTTCATTATTATCGCTCTAAACCCTTTAGTTTATGAATTATAAGCAGTTTTAACTTTAATTAAATTTTGTATGAAAAAATCGATTTTTAGTGGGAAATATGGGTGATCACAGATTTTCATTGTTATGGCTCTAAACCCTTTAGTTTATGAATTATAAGCAATTTTAACTTTAATTAAATTTCGTATGAAAAAATCGATTTTAGTGGGAAATATGAGTGATCACATTTTTTCATTATTATCGCTCTAAACCCTTTAGTTTATGAATTATAAGCAATTTTAATTTTAATTAAATTTTGTATGAAAAAATCGATTTTAGTGGGAAATATAGGTGATCACAGATTTTCATTGTTATCGCTCTAAACCCTTTAGTTTACGAATTATAAGCAATTTTAGCTTTTATTCAATTTTGTATGAAAAAATCGATTTTTAGTGGGAAATATGAGTGATCACAGATTTTCATTATTATCGCTCTAAACCCTTTAGTTTATGAATTATAAGCAATTTTAACTTTAATTAAATTTTGTATGAAAAAATCGATTTAAGTGGGAAATATAGGTGATCACAGATTTTCATTATTATCGCTCTAAACCCTTTAGTTTACGAATTATAAGCAATTTTAGCTTTCTTTGAATTTTCTATGAAAAAATCGATTTTTAGTGGGAAATAAGAGTGATCACGGATTTTCATTATTATCGCTCTAAACCCTTTAGTTTACGAATTATAAGCAATTTTAGCTTTAATTAAATTTCTTATGAAAATATCGATTTTAGTGGGAAATATGAGTGATCACAGATTTTCATTATTATCGCTCTAAACCCTTTAGTTTATGAATTATAAGCAATTTTAACTTTAATTAAATTTTGTATGAAAAAATCGATTTTTAGTGGGAAATATGGGTGATCACAGATTTTCATTGTTATGGCTCTAAACCCTTTAGTTTATGAATTATAAGCAATTTTAACTTTAATTAAATTTCGTATGAAAATATCGATTTTAGTGGAAAATATGGGTGATCACAGATTTTCATTATTATCGCTCTAAACCCTTTAGTTTACGAATTATAAGCAATTTTAGCTTTCTTTATATTTAGTGGGAAATAAGAGTGATCACTTATTTTCATTATTATCGCTCTAAACCCTTTAGTTTACGAACTATAAGCAATTTTAGCTTTGATTAAATTTTGTGTTTAAATATAAAAATTTAGTGGGAAATATAAAAATCAATATAAAAATCAATATTACACTATACAAATTAAAACTAGAAGTAAATACAACTTTCTTTAAAACATTTTGTAAGGGATCATAAAGCCAACATGAAAAAAAAAATACTCCAGCTGCCAGCCTTAAACACTTACAATACATAATAAATAGTTTAAAGTGTTTTAATAAATTATGCTAAACTCTCTTTGAAAAAGTTAAATAAAAAACTTTTTTTCCAAAAATAATAAAAAGAAATAATTTGAAATCGTTTATGAGCCATCATAACAATTGCAATCCAACAGTGTACAAATGTTTGGTTGTTGTATTTAGTACAATGTTGACAACAGCAACAGCAGCAACAACAATAATACCATTTATAAGTAAATGTCCTTAAGAATACAATTGTTTTGTGTTGTTGTACAGATAAGTAACAAAAATTGTTCTGTGACCGTAAATGTAATCAAATATACAAAGACCAACAGGGAAGGGCGAAATGATGAATATGCATTTAAAAATTTGTATCATTCGATATAAAGGAAGGAACTGGTATTTAAATAAATATAAAATGTGGCCACAAATGGATTAATACGTTTGGAAAACATTGCAATAAGCAATAAGCAAAAGAGTGTGAAAAAATTATCTAAATATAAAATTAATTAATGCCATTACGGCTAATAGTGTCCATGTCCGCGATTAGAGTCAGTAGATTGCGTTGTTCGAAATACATGCCGCATTTTGGGGTAATATCTACCAATAGTGGCGATTAATTAAAAATTTGAAAATTACTTTAAAGAAATAAAATTAGAACGAGAAGAAAATAGGCAAAATAAAATAATCTTTAACAATAAAAACTGCTATCAACCACATTTCAAGCTTTTTTTAGAGCATAATAATTTGTATAGCCACCATCAAAAATGATGATGGTATATTTTGATTTTGATGCCGTTTGTAACACATTAAAATATCTGTAGACCCACATTAGTATATGTAAATTGTTTAACTGTATTATAATATGTCTAACTAACTACTCACATGATTATAGCAATTATATATATGATTGTAGTAACTAAGTATGTGTTTGCGGTAACCATTTTTATTATGTATTATTTTACCCGTATTGTGTTGTTCTCAGATTTGGTTTAGAGTTGTGTAGTTCATGAATCATTTGTATAGTTACAGTGATCATAATATTGTTAAAAACCTTGTAAAAATGTTGAAATGATTATGGTAAACATGTGCAACTACATTTTTTCTCTGGTTGTAGGTCCATTCTTCTGTCTGTCTGTTGAATATAAATAATAGGGGCCAAAATATAGGAGCTAGCTGGCTGAAATTCTCCACAAATACTCCCTATCGATAAGGTTTGTTCCGTATGTGCACTATCGACAATGTCGCTTCATAATTTCGCCTAACCCCCGGAATATTGTTACAGAATTTATAAATATGTTTATTATGCGGCAATTCTGATTAATAGTTTCCCCAAATTAGTTCTAGTACTGTTAAATTATACTGTCAATTACGCGAAAATCGGTCAACATTTGTCTCTAGTCCACATACAAGGTCTCCCTCTGAAAATGACTTGAACATTAATTGTCTTATAATAATTAATATCGTGACGAAATTGGACATTGACTAATTTTATATAATAATATCTAGTAGGATATTCGAATTATTCGATTTTTCTCTTGTTCGAATAAAACGAATAATTCGAATAAGAGATTTTAACTTGTTCGAAAAATTCGATCACACGTTTAAAATTAATCGAATTATTCGAATAATTTAAATTTTTTTTAAAAAGGTAAAGAATGAAGTTTTGAATTTGAAGTTTTGTTAAATAAAAATAAAAAATAACGTTAAAGTTAACAATTCAAGTATTGATAATGTTAAAAAACATTCGAAAACAAAGTCCATCATTAAATTTTCAACAGAAATATTCCGATCAGATTAACTCCCGAACAATCACAAAACAATTGACTAGCAAACCCATTAGTTTCCGTTTTGGAGCTCTCCTGAATTCAAATACAATATAAACGTATTAAGAACTTTTTTATGTCGTCTATAGTAAATTAATTATTCACTATTTGTAAATTATTTATAACAAATTGTATTATACATCAAGCTTTATCGACGTTGTCGAATCTTTGCTTAATAAAGTGGTCTTGGGGAATTACACAATAAAGGGAATCTGTCCAAAGTTTGGTATCATTATCAGTGAACGTGGCTAATTTGAAGTCAGGAAGTGCATGATTGACGCATTTACAAATACGCAAAAAGTTTATTACCATGTTAGACAAAGATGTTCAACGATGGTCAAAATCATGTATAAGACGAACTCCATGCAACAAAACGTTAGTTTGCAATATTTTTGTTTATCATTCGATTTATTAAATATTTTTCAACACTTGCGTATGTTAATAAAATAAAATCACTTATATACATATATTTTAAGATCATGGCCTTTGTCTATTTCAACGTTATCATTATAAATGTCATCGTCAATATCACATTCGACGACCGTTTCAAAATCACATTCAACTCCACATTAATCTAAGTTAATATTTTGATTATTAATTGCTATTCTTCTAATATTTCGCCAGCTGAATAACAAATATTTTATTCCGTACCTTTTATTTTCATTGGTTCAAGTCCTAAGTTAAAAATTTTGAAAGATTTGTTTTTAGAATTGTAAGTTCTTGCAGTAATAATTATATATTTATAGAAGGAGCTATCGGAACAGTGATCGAAAGTCCCTTTGTCTTTAGTTATTTGTCGAATTTCAGAATCAATACAATTTTTGTGAGTCATTATTAATTATTTAAATTTTGAATTATGAAAAATTTTAAGCAATTTAATAAATTTAAATATATATGAACATTTATTCGTTTTATTCGATTATTCTACATAAAATTGTTCGAATTATTCGTTATTCGAAAATGGCCATTTTCTTCGAATAATTATTCGTAAGGAATTATTCGATTAATCGAACGATCATTGGTCGAATGAATACCCTAATATCTAGTTTCTTAGTCAGTCATATGTCGCTATAATTTTGAACACATCTGCATATTAATAATAGTTAGCAACAATTCTTATTCTCTGGCATTGTTGTATGAGTGTTGTATGTAACCTTATCAGTTTGGGTCACGTGATTTTGGTATATTTTGTGGTTTTTTTTACACAAAATAAAAAGAAAACGTTAAGTAAAGTAAAACTTATATTTGACCAGAATTTTGTTATTGTGTCATTGTTCTTCATCTCAAGCTAAGAAAAGCGAGGGATGGAAATAGAACAATATTATAGTATTTCATATATATTATATCCCAGGATAACGAAAAAGTTATTATTTTTATTATTGTTGTTTTGTGTATTCGAGTATTTACGAGTATTTGTACTTTTTTAAGCCAGCACAGAAGACAAGAAAAAAAAGTTTCTTTAACGATTTTTTTTTTTTTTTTTCGTTTTAGGTTATTACGGTTATTTAGTTAAGTTTGAATGGCTGGCAACAAAGTGAAAGAACTACAAAAATTTACATTTAAAATATTTAACTTAAATGATTTTCTACCATTTACAGGAATTTTTCTTGTAAATCAGTTATGGCGATTTTATACACAACATGAAAGTAGGAAAGAAAGAAACATTTTAAATATTTTCAAAAGTTTTATTGTGATAAAAGTTTTTGTTTTTTATGTGTACTTTTGCATAAATAATATACGAAATATTTTCCAACAACTGGCATTAGAACTATTCTATTATAAATTTTAGGAAAATATGTAGGTTTATGGCAATTTTAAAATCAATATTATTGTTAAAATTGTAAGGGGAGAGAAATTAAAGTTGTCTAATAATATTCTTCGGACATCTTAAAGTTTGAATTTGGAGTTCTAGGATTTCAAAAATATATATCCTTTATAGAGCACAACATATTTGTAATAACAAATGTTTTAAAGGGGACATAACTACATAACTTCTTTACTAAGTAAATGAGCAAAAACATTTTTCTTTTAAAATTTCAATAATTTATTTTCGTGAATGATTTTCGGAAGAAGCCCTTATATGGGAGCTATGAGCAATTATGGGTACATCGCCATGAATTTAGATCGTGTGATTTATGTCTATTGGAAGCTATTTCTGTTGAATTTTATGTGTATTCCAACCTTTTTAAGAGATTTTTTCTCGTTAAAGAGATAAAATATAGCTGTATATGTTTACCATAACCATTTTAACATTTCAAAAATGACCTGTACTTTGCGAATAAAGTTTACATGGACACCCAGTCAACTAGACAGTAGGACGGACATAATATAATCGACTCAGATAGTGCTGAGTCAATTGCTATACTCTATGAGCACAATTGCATAATACCGTCCTCACTGTGATGATGTAAATGAAGTATAAATATATTTGCTGGAGAAATACAAACAGATTTCTCAATGTTGCTCACATATATACAGTTTCTTCTTCCTAAATCCGCTGAGAAACTCAAATTCAGTTGAAATACAACTAAGTTACTAGCTTATAAGTCCATAACCTCTACAGACCTGAACATAACCCGATAGAGATAGTAGATTGTTTATGTATTTTTTATATTTTCTCGGGTTTTTATGTTGTTAAATTTGTTATTGGAAGTAATACTTTAGGTTTGAGTGAATTGTTAATTAGGTTCAACATACAAACTTAGAAAATGGCATCTTTAAAAGTTCATTTAATTAATCAATTTAAAAAAATACAAATACTTGCACAGTGGTATAGAAAAGAAGCGGAAAATAAATCTGTAATGGGCCTTTTTTGGATGAACCTGGTCCCCTCGGTATCAAAAACTTTTCTTTTTTTTTTCATCAGAAATATTTCATGTAAAGTTAGCTTTTTAAAATGTATAAATTTGTGATACATCTTCTTAGAAATTTTCTGAGATAACTTGAATAGAAAAAAAGTACTTTTTTCCCAAAAAACTAGCGAAAAATCGAATTTTTTAATTTAAACCTTTGTACCAAGTTATTATTCTCAAGCAATTCTGTTTTTATTTCACAGATTTGTTGTTAGTCTAATAAAGAAAAAATGGTGAATATCGGGACATATTTGGACCCGCTGTTATCAAAAAACTGGAGTAGGGTGGGTAAAAATTTTGAACATTTAATATTCAAATGCTAATATCTCCAAAGGCATAAGAGATAATTGATTGTTTTTTTAGTGCTCGACGAGGATTCTGTATCTATATTTTTGAAATCGGAATACAAATGAAGAAATAGGGTCGTTTTAAAAATTTAACATACCCAAGGTGGACTAATTTGAATACCTATGACCGCGCCTCTGGTGACCCCATGTTTTCCAAGGTCAAAACTTAAACTCGAAAATACTTCCTCTGTTCGCACGTGAAATTTCATTTAAACTGGACTAACCGTTTAGAAGTTACAGATTTGTTTCCCACTTCTTTTTATATACCACTGTGCGTTTTTTTCACCCGTAAGATTTAATGGTTTGATTTTTGTTGCACTCGACAGAACCTACCAGAAAACTAGTATCAATTCCTAGGTATTTTTACTTCCTTCATTAATTTTTTGTATAGCTGTATTAACTATTCTATCCCATTTTCAAAAACAGCAACTATATCTGTAGTTGTTGCTTTCTCGACATGTGTATGTGCATTAGGGTGGCTCCAAACTCAATAGGGAACCTGTGATGGCCGCACGCAACTGATTCGTTTGAAGCGAGAATTTGCCGAAAAATGCCCAGAATATTCGGGTAGACATGAAACCCTAATATTTCATCATGACAATGGTCGGCCACATGTTACACTAACTGTTAAAAAGTATTTAGAATGAAGTGATTAAGAACTTTTGCCTCACCCACTTTATAGACCAGACCGTGCCACATCCGACTACTATTTGTTTCCATCGATGCAGATACGCTTCACTTTGGAACAGAGTATCCGATATTGGCTTGCACCGTTCTTAGCCTCAAAAGAGGAGCAGTTCTTTTATCTCGGAATCCATATGTTGCCAGATAGATGGGAATGAAATCTTTGTTTATTTACCCACTGAAGTAACTATTATATATCAATCGATATGGCTTATAAAATTACGCTTATTTTGAAATCCATATTGTGGTAGGCTTGAACATATAGCTAACGTCAGATCAGGGAGGAACTAGGTTTCGAAATATCAAAATAATATTCAAACTAAATTCAATATTGAAAAACGCTACCAATATTTCATGTTTCCTTTGGGACAAGTATGGAAAATATCATAAAAATCATGAAAATGTCCTTTTAATCCTTTGATTTTGAGACATGATCTCGTGATCTCCTAAAATAAACTAAACTTTCATTTTAGTTGGAAACATCGACACCTGAGTTATCCTCCATATAAACGGCGCCACCCTAAGGTACATATGTACATATAAATATTTTATTTTGATCCAAATTTTTTCTTCCTCACTTCAACTATTTTAAGTGCTAATTATCCATTATACTGACATTACGTTATGCCACAACAGCAACGGCAAATGGCTGCAAAATGTACAATAGTCACCAACAACAAAAAAAAAGCGATATTATAATAAAATCTGAATCAAAAGCCATATTATTAATGATATCGTTATGCAAAACTGATATGAGAAAATACAACAACGATAGCAACAGCAAAAACAACAAGAAGTACAAAAACAATAAAACAACAATAGCACGCTGTAAAATAATATAAGAAAACAGGCATAAACGCACACATAAAATGAAATGGCGCTGATGGTGTTGACAGTCATGATGATGACAAACAGGAGACATTAATTGACAAGAAATGACGCCATGTCGGGAACATTGTCAACATGGAGCAGTTAGTGCGTGTGCCCTTGTATGTTTGTAAACGTCGCTGCATAATAAAATCATTAAATATTACAAATTATCTATTCGATTTATTTTGTTTGGTTTTTTGCGCAATGGTTTTTATTTGTCTTGCACAAGTAATATTTATTTATAGATAAAAACGAAATCATCACTTACAGTGTCTGCAATGTGTGGAAAAGAAAACATAATATTTTAAAACACAGAAGTGTATATAATATGTCTTAATACGAGCTTAAATGAGTATTTGTTTTAATTATTTATTTAAATAAGTTGCATTTTTCCTGCATATTACTCATGGACATTAGAGTGTCCCTTAGAATTAAATTTCTTTGAAATGTTGACACGGTACCAGCTGAAAACTTTCGTAATGACCTAAACTATCACCAAAAAAATGTTTTGCTTGTGGTAAGAAATGCAACCCGTGCCGACTTGCGATTTAGTTTTGAGGTGCATTTACAAGGGAAAAAAATAAAAATTTTTCAGTTTTTTTTAAATTTTTGCCATTAAGTAATTACTTTTGCAATTTAATTTAAAAGTATCGAAATATGTACGTAATTGTCGTTCCAATAAGATATAAAAGCCAACAATTGGTTAAAAAATGTTAAAGTTATTAAAAAATCGCCAGGCCATTAACTTGTCTCAGGCCACTAGAACAAGAAATGTAGGAACAAAATTAACATATTTTTTTTAAAACAAAGTTTATTTTTATTTAAAATATATCCATATTTACATGTATATGAGTTTTTATCTTCATAGGATACAGTTGACCTATTCGCAGGTATAACCAAAAAAAAATATTTTTTTAAAGGCAGTTTCAAAACTCCAATTTCGGTTTTTTAAAAATTTTGTTAAACAAATTTCAGAATTTTTTGATCATCACATGAGGATTTATTTACAACATAATAGGGAATGAAACTGTGAAAAAAGTATGTCAGCACCTCCTATAGTTTTTCCGTACCTGCGATTTAAAAAATAGGCCCAAAAATATATAATAATTCGCTATCTCTCCATGAAAAATTCCAAATATTGAAAAATTTGGCCTTTGACTCTCAATTCCCTACTCCGATTTTAGTAGAACATCCAAACTATATTTAAATTGACCTGATCTATAATATTCTGAATTGGTTTTACTTATAGCTCTGTTCGTACCTCTGATTGGAATGCATTTCATTCATTAACCCCAATAATTCTGGCGACTTCCATTTTATAGAAGTCGACACAGAGAAAAGAAATTCGTTACTACAACCGCATTTGTCACCAATCGAATTTTGTTGGTTGTGAGTACTATTAAGTAATTCGATTGTAATTAGCAACTGATTTGAAGAATATTTCGATGGAAGGAACTTTTATTATCAGTGGAAGCATTTAAAATAGTTTTGTTTGTTTTGCAAATTTAGCTTATAAAAATTAATTAGGTTTATTCATTAATTTTATTCCATATACGTTAAAAATTGAAAAAAAATTTCAAAATTTATTTGAAATTTTATTAGAAGGACTATAACTCCACTTAAATTTAATTTCTGGGATTTGGGATACAAAAAAGTACTAAAACTTGGTTTTCGCTGGAGATATAGATAAATCGATTTTAACCGTTTTTGCCCCCTTCAAATTTTAATTTATAAAAATCCCTTCTTAGTGGAGCTACACATCGGGGGTGTTGCCTACATAGAAAAATCAAATTTTAAAAAGTTCAAAATTGGAAGAAAAAAAAATTGTATTGAAAAACTTGAATATTGGCTTTATGAATGAACCTGATGCTGTGTTTGAAACCTTCTTTACAAAATTGTCTTTCTAATGAAGCTGGTTTGTAGCTCATCGGTTGGATGGTTTTAGAGTCTATAATGGACATATGTAAGTAGAAACATTTTTTGTGTTTTATGGTGAATAGATTTATTTCTAAAATGTAAAAACTAAATAACCAAATAGTAGGTTCCGAACACTTCATTTTATAACTCAGTAAAGCTGCCCACTTGTTAAAGCTGTTCGACTTGTTAATGGGGCTGTGCGCGCACAAAATCACAAGTAATTGAAAATTTTCAATCACAAATCCGGCGAACAAATCATTCCGTGTGTGGCCAGCTTAAGCATTTTTGCTGGCTTTCAATTTGAAAGCCTTCATATCAACTGGATTCAAACCTTTAATTCTCCAGGAAAAAGGAAACATAAATTCAAGCCACATTTTTTAAAGTTTAAAACATGAATGAATTTCATTGTGAAACATTTGTATAATATGTTCCCATCTTAATGGCAACATATGAATTTCGAGCCAAAAGAACAGCTCATCTTTTGAGACCAATATCGAATACTCAGTTTCAAAGTGAAGCGTATCCCATAGACAGAATTCAGCTGTCAATTGCACGCAAACTACAAGTCAATTTGTGAAATTGAAGCTACAGTTTCTGTTCCAATTGGACAATGTGGCATGAACCTGCTCTGTTGAAAACTAGCATACAACTAAATGAAATATTTTTTTACGCTCTTGCGCGGCCCCTGAGGGCTATGAGTTCAAAAATTGAAATGTGAACAAGTTTATTTAAAGAAATACAAGGGCCGAGGATATTCGATTTTTTACATATTTATATAATTTTAAACCAATTTTCAGTAATAAAACATCTAAGCAAGTAAATGTGTAACTATGTTGCTCACTGCTGTAAATGAATTGACAACATTTTCAATGAATGACTGAATGTATATATGTATGTATGTTTGCTGTTTATGACCAAGTGTTTTGCAAATGATTGGAGGGTAATAAAACTATTTATAATTTATCAATAAAAACAATTTATTAAATGAAATATTTTATCATAAACCATGTTTTATATTTCACTTCTCGTCATGGTGGGTCGAATTATTGATTTTGTGTGTGTTTTTCTCTAATTTTTTTACATTTTCTTTTTTGTTTTTGCTGCATTGAAGGACATTTTCATTTTTATTATGATTTTTTTCCTATAATGTTTTACAATTTGTTTAATGGTCGTTTAAGAGTTTAGCAGTGAGTTTCTATTTTTCTCTATTATATCTTTTTTTCAATTCATTTAAAACAAAATATAAAACTTTTTAAATGAGTTTTTATTAAATTTTATGCGGAAAATAAAACTATGCAAAAAAAAGATGCCTTCATTTTATGTGTGCAAGTGAAAAACGAGGCGAAAAAAAAAACTATTAACCCAATAAATTTATTTTAGATTATCGTGGGCTTACAGATAAAAATAACTGAAAAAAGTATACGTAAACTATGATTAAATTGTAGTGAAATTAAATTTAAATGTATTAGTTTGTAGATTAAGTTCATTTTTTTTTAAAACCATTTTATTATTGCACAATACAGTGATTGCGACAAGAAAGTTTATTTTCATGAAATTTAAATTTAAGTTATACTACCATTTACTTAACAAATAAAGAATTTCAAATGAACTCTTGGTAAAAACATATTTATATATCAGGCATTGAAGGATCGCTTAAGTCACAAAATATTTTTCATAATGAATCCCAATCCAAATATAAAACAGTCAGCATCAATCACAATATTAATTAAGAATTATTTTCTTTAATCTTTAAGAAATATGCATTAAACCATTATATAAATGATTGAATGTTTATGTAAGCTTACAGGTTAAAACTGCACTTCTTATTCAAGAATAAATATTTACTTACATATTTGTTTAAACACACTGTACATTTTATAATTGCATTTTTTTTCTGCCACAATCACAAACATGCCTAACTCTCAATATAAAATTTATTTGAAAGCTCTTGTCAATTTATTTCAACTCTTTTTATTTTTTTCATTTTGACTACATTGGTTTTACATAGATTTTACATCAATCAATAGTTATACTCAGCGGGAAGCCATTTTTTATAACGAAAATTAAAATTTTTAATAAAAATTTTATGTCATATTGGGATTAAATACTTTTTTGTTGTTGGTTTTTTTTTCATATAGAATTTGTTATGTTTTAATTATAATAATCTTTTTTTCCCCGAAATTAAATAATTTGTAGAAAAACCTTCACATTTATTTTAAATTTGAAGAATTATTTTAATTTTATTAAAATCACCTGATAGATTTAACCTACATTATAGTGAAGCTTATTGTAAAAATTTTATTGTATTATTAATAGATTTATACAATAGTATGAATACAAAGATAAACAAAATACATGTATATCTATTAGCAAATAATTTATGTGCAATATTTGTTGCACTTAGTAAGTTTTTTTATGAATAAAATCACATAGTTTATAATAAAGTAAATAATACTTTAGAAACTGCGAGGTATTCAGGGACAAACATATGAGGAAAACCAAAAATTTCTGCACGCAGAGAGAAAATTTAGTTCGACATGGTTACGACAACTAGAATATGTTCTTTGTAACAATATATTGTTGTCGTACACATATAATTGTTATTTAAATTTAATTTCAATAATATATTGGTTACTGTAAAAATTTTTATTGTCATCGCAATTATAAGCTCGGCTCTAAGGCATTCGTTCAGTAGTTTTGTTTGTATAATATCTTTAACTTTCCTAAAGCGAATAACAATAAATTTCAAAGAATTTATCAATAGTATTTTAATTGGGAATTTAGTAGGTTAAAACTAAAATTTTAATAATAAGATGATTACTTTGGATATTAAAACTATATTAGATCATAATATGATACTAAAAATTATCATAATATATTTGGACTGCAATCATAAATCCTACAACCAAGTTTTTTCTCTGCGTGTGGAGAATCGTTGAAACTGAAACTATTAGAAAAATACCCAAAAATAGAGAAATTTTAGAAAACATTTATTTGAGTGACATAAACTTTACTACATTGTCTTTAAAAAGAAGAGCGCGAATATCAGTTACTGTTGCTTCCCCAGGTTTTTATACTGGTCTATTTGAAGTGAAATTCCCTGGAACATCTTCATAATTTTTAAATCCAAATAATTTATTTTGTATGGTTGCGAAGGCCTGGCTAGTGCCATGCGACTTACATAGTCATTCGGGGAATATATAGGGGGCTGAAAAACTATTTCCAAAGTTGAATGTACACTATCCACTTCCATCATAGTATGACCTTTTTATAAAATTAATTGTTCAATTTCAAGGCCTGTGGATACAGATATATTTGCTAAGGCGCTGCATAAAACACTGTTTTTATTTTGGTAACTGTAATCATCAGATATGAGTATTACCTTTTTATATTTTAAATAATAACACGGTGCTACGATGAAAAAAAACTTGGAAAACGACCTAGCGTGGGTTATAGGGCTTGCCGAGTACATTAGAAATTGTGTCAAAAAATTTCAGAAACACCTTCAAATTCAGAAGTTATTCTGAAAAAACCGTTTTCAGTGATGTTCGTCAACTTATCGATTTGTAACTTAGTCAGTCTCTGTCCAACTTTAAATTTTTAAACGGGGTTGGAACGAAAACAGAATGCGGTTTAAAATGACGTGCATTCTTTGATACATTTGTAAGTCAAAATTTATCAACTTTTTTGATTTTAGTCGCTTTTCATTTGTTATTTTGATATGGAAGCTTATAAAAATTTATACCAATGTATTTAGCAAATTTAGTTCTTAACAAACCATCGTTTCAAATTATTCAAATCGGATGAAAATTGCAAAAGTTACTCAACTTTTCACTAACACCTTTTTTAGTATTTTCTCCTCTAGCCCATATGAATAAAATAAACAAAAAACTATACAAAAAAAAATTGTTGTACAATTATTAATTTACGAGGTAAATTTTGTGGAACATTTTTGAAAAAGTGTAATAACTTTTGCAAGTATAAACCGATTTTAATAAGTAATGTCTCATGTTTGTCTATCTAAAATTGTCTTTAAAAAACTTTGCAAAGTAAAATAGGTTTTCATAGAAAAAAATTAAAATAACTATTGTTGAATTTGAAAAATTAAGAAAAAAATAAAAAAGAAAGCGAATCTATTTATAAAAACTTACACAATTTCTTGGAAAATAGATTTTATACATACATTTTATTAAAGCTTAATACTTTACCTATCTTTCGTTGTTTAAAATTTTTAAATCGGTCTAAAAATGTGTGAGTTAGAGGTACTAATGTACTACGACCTACCCTAAAACCGTTTTTTCAAAATAACTCAAAATTTAGATTGTGTTTCAATATCTTTGAAAACGGTTTTAGTATGTCCTCACCTAGGCCTACAAACTACATTTGGTGGCTTTTCAAGTTCTGACAAAAAGTATCATTTTGTAGCAGAGTGTAATCTTTTAAAAATTGTATAGTACAACTTATTTGCATGTCACACATACAAAAACACATCTTTGGTATTTTTAACATAGAAAGTAAAGTTGAAACTAAAAGTTTTGGAGATAATAGAACACTTTGCATATCCATCGTTACAACCAGCACTTCTGGGGACATTTTCCTAATTTCTACTTCCTATTCATTAATATGGTTTTCATCATTATCTACAATTGCTTCAAAATCACCAGTTTTTTTGTTTAAAATTTGATAAATTAATATTAAATCTCTTAAGAAAATAATATTGGATCTATAATTACACTCGGAGACTTGCGTTCAATTACTCTTTTTGACGTTAAAATTACCAGTATAAACTAAATGTATTTATAGTGATTAGAAGAAGAAAACCTATATGATTAGAAACACATAGGACTTTTTGTTGAAGAATTTAGTATACGAAAATCACATAGGTGCTTTTTTTAAATCCTGAACCAATTCAGATATCGAAAAATGCTTTTGTGCACATATGTATGACCAGTAAAGGAACAAATTACAACAATAAAAAAATTCGAATAAATTCACTAGTACTAATATTCAAAACAGGGACGATATGTGGGTTCTAAATAATATGAAATATGAATTTAATTTTTTTGAATAATATGAAATATGAATTTAATTTTTCTAGTAAAAATTTAGTTTTTTTTTTTTAGAAAATCATCACAAAAGGCATTTAAGGGTATATGAATACATGATTATATAAAATACATAATTATATGGTGAAAAGATGACACAACCTAACTAATATTATGACAATCATGAAATAATTCTTATGTTTAAAAAAATGTTAGTTATGTGTGTGAAGTTGTTTTTAGACCCCACTGCTCAGGTTTGCTTGTCCTAGGAAGACTTCAGTTGACTGTTTGGAGGTAGTAACTACATTTTATTGATTAAAAATTAACAACTTAGGTACTCTGTATTCGACATATTATGATGGGTTAAATAACTACTTTCTGAAGTACAATACAACAAACACAAGTTTCAAATGTCCCCATCTCTAGATTACTTAGGACCAGTAAAGTAACGACTGTCACTGTCTAGACTTTCTCTTCATTAACAAACAAATTGTTTTATATATTAAGGAGACCAATATTTTCATTACTGTCATCAGTCAAGATACCACTTTAGATCTCATAAATCTCAGACGTACCCGTCATTTCATTATTTGAATTTCATCAGACATTAGGTCTGTTCATTTACTTTCCCAGTAAATACTTGCAACGAGAGAATAAAATCAAAATTAACAAAATTACTCTCTTAAAATCTCAAAAATAGTAAAAAGTAAATGAACGCTTTTCCAGTAACAATTGTTTTATACACACAATTTTCATATTTTATTCCTTTTAAAATGTATAAATACTCACATTTTCTTCAATTTTATTGAAAATTCTTTTTTTTATATTTTTTCATCACAAAAATAAAATTGAATATAAATAAACAATAACACAAAACATATGAAATAGAAGCTGCTAACTATTACGAGTTCAAAATAACGAGAGAGCACTCTCTAAAATTTATACGCTCTTGAATTTTTCTCTACTTGCAAGTTTTTTGAGTTAATGAACGCTATTCCAGTAACAATTGTTACTAACTAGTAACAACTTTTAGTTATTGAACATAGCTATTATAAATAATATTTTCCTAAAGTATCAACCTTATCTGCGATATCCACCTATAATCTCAACATTTCTTAAGTGATGTTGGGTATACGATGTTCACATAGATCGGGGACTTAAGAAAAAAACATAAATAAATCTGTAGCAGAAAAATCCAATTGTAACAAGTAAGAGTGAAGAGTTCCAAATCTTGTGTACCCACCCACAATATCTGACAATAAAATATTTTTCTGTTATATTATAGTTTCAGATTTCTTAGAAAATTTCTATATCTGATTACTTCACAAATATCAAAACAAAATTGACAGCTTCTGCATGGCAATAAAATTTATAATTAAAATAATTTCTATCACAAACAACTATTTATCTCCATCAAATAAAGATTTTAAACTCTAATGAATTTTTATTAGATTTCATAGTATACTTTGAAGATTAAAAACTATTTTAATGACCATCATCATATGGAATTAAATAGGGTGTCCCTGATTTCACGGTAGACGAAATTTTGATAGAAAATATAGTATATTACTAAAGGGAAATTGACTGACCTAAAAAATTTCTTATGCGATTGCAGGAAACATACAAGGCATAAAATAAACAAAATACATGCAATACATTTTCATGAATTTGGTTTTTGACAACAGACATATGTTTATGGTTACCAATTTAGTTTTCATCTGTGATACCGTTGTTGTTAATTATTCTAGTTAAATTTAGTTTGAATAACAATTATTTATTTATTTATTTTTTATTATTTATTAATTTTTTTAATTTCCTCTTCTATTCGTACGAATAACGTGTAATAAATATTTGTCTACTACAATAATTTAATAATATTACCAAGGAATATTTTCAATAATTTGATGGTTAAGAATGAAGAAATATCAAAAATAATACAATATGCTTGTTAATAAATTATAACATTTATATCCCATTTACATTGGGCATTAATCGTAGCAATTCTATTTTCATTTTTTTAAATTGCTTCGAAACCCCATTCTATTAAGTTAACCCTCCGTTACTCGCAACTGATCTGGTTGATACAGGCAAACATTTTTTTATTGTAAATTGTTTTAAGCTATTTTTTGATAAAAATATATTTTCATTCCAATTTTATTTTTATTACTCTTTTAAATACTTTGAATTTAATATTGTTTTTATGTTTCCGAAATAAAAAGTGAAGAGGTTATTTTCAGACGCGCCTTTTATTTATTGATATCAATTTGATACATTGCGACTAGTCTCGATTGAAAATGATTGCGACTAACGAAAATTCAAAGAAAAACATGAAAAATTCCCTACATCACAAGGAATGCAACGTTTGATTCTCTACGCTGCTATCCAAAAAACCAAAAAAGTTGATGCAATTTGTCGCACGAAAAACTGCCAATGTGAATGAGCTGTTTGTCATATGACTTTTGGTTAAACATTTATTAAAATTATACAACAGCTAATTGAATGTTTTTAGAATTTAGATGTCAAAAGGCTCTCAGTTTATGATTACGACGTTTGGCGTACGAAGAATATATGTATATTACCATAAGATTGTCATTACGTTTCTAATTTCCAAATTTTTCATTTGCTATTTTTTGGGTCGTTATAAATAGCGGGGTATATAGAGATATGTCCGTCAGTTTGTTGAAAACCACTTTCCAAAGCTCTCAATAACTTACATGATGTATATATCAATATATCCCCTTTAGGCTAACTAAAGTTGCTATTTAAAATCAACACATAAATGGCTAAAGACAACAACATAAAACTGCGACATTTTAATTTTTTCACCAATTTTTTTTTTTGCCAAGAAGTGTTTTTCTCCAAAATTTGTTTTCCTTTTTAAATTTGTTTAACTAAGGGCGTAAAGACCAATTTTTCCAAAACACGTTCAATAAAAATGTTTAACTTACCCATTTACATCAATTCAAAAAATAAATAAATAAAAAAATCTATAGTTTACTCAAAAATAATTGTCTTCAAATGCATGAATTCTCAAACACAGAAAAAAATTAGGACAAATTAGTTGTCATATTAATTACCATATTCGTCAATACAATTAATTTTTTAAAATGGCACCAACAACCATTTTTGTAAATACAAACAATATTTTTGTTAAATTAATTTGTTAACACCTAACAATTTTTTTTTAACAATGATTTTGTTATATTGAAAAAAAAAATGTTAACCTCCAACCAATTATATTTTAACAATGTGTTCGTCATATTAAATATTTTTTTAATTACAATTTTAATTACACAAGATTTATAATTCTTCTTTTATTAAGAATAATACATACTACAATATATAATAATGACATATTATAGAACACGTGTAAATTACAATCCATTTTGTAGATGTGTATTTCTGCCAAAGATTTGCTTTTAAAATTATATATAAAAGAATAGTCCATTACTTGATACTGCTATATTAGTTCCAATGATATTTCTTCAAAATGTAGTTGCATCTTCTTTTCTAGATCATTTATGTTCTGGGTGTTTGATGATGCTTTGATCAGCAGAATAGATTGAGCAGACCTGTTGACGAACTTTATAGTATAAAATTCGATGTCCATATTTATACTCTGAACGCAATACTAAAATTAGTTATAATACCTTATATGTAGATTTTTTCAATCTGTTAGGAATCCTTTTACAAATTATTTTTTATATTTTCTTTTCACATTAAAATAAATTATAAATATTTTATATTTTTTGACACATATTTTTAATTTTTTCAATACACATTTCAAATGAAATTTCAAAAACATAAAAGTTGAAGAACAACTAAGAAAAATTATCAATATAACAATTTACAAACATGTTAATTAAAAAAATTGTTTGTAATTTCAGTTGATTATCAACAAATTTTATTAATTATTTATTAACATTTGCAATTTTTTTCTGTGAAAGAAGGAACAATATATGAAGCCAATAGGTAGGATTTTTTTTCAGCTTGGACCAGTACTTAGGGGATGACCCCTACTCATGCAATGCATTGTTTTGGAAGTAATAAAATAGGTAATGGGAAAGAGGATAGAGATAGTAGTATTTGTGGACATTTGATTTGAATTTTCCTATACTGAACGTGATAGGAAAGACTTCAGCAGGTAGCTTATTCCACATACGGGGTATACAGCTAAAGAACGAATTTTTCCTGTAATGTGTTGAGCTATCCAGTACCCAGTCGACTACGAATTGAAGAGCCCTTTCGGAAGAACCAGCATTGAGTAAAAAACTACGATGTTCCAGTGAGTCAATAGAGCGGGATACGGTCACCGATAAGCACCTCCGCTCTCTCCTGTACGCGGTCTGGTATATCCAAAATAGACTTCTAAGCACCGGCCCATATATGAGAGTTGTATTCCATTTTGGGTTGGATATAAGAGGTGTAAATAGTAAGGAGATAAGAGAGGGTATTTCCAACACCTTTTTAGTAATTCAAGGCACTTGAATACTTCCTTCGACATGTCGTGACACTTGAAAAATGGGGGTTTTCCTGGGCCAATCGCATTTAATACATATGCCCTAGAACATCACTAAATTCTGATTATTTAATATTTACACCACCCATAAAACCAGATGAAGCAACAAGATAAGTCCCGCGTTTGTGTGTTAACATACAACATTGAATCTAGCGTGCTTTAAAATCGACTCTATTCACACAACACCATTCAGATTAAGAGTAACATTCATATTTTTCCTCATTGCCCCAATCTCTGACAGGATTGGTCTAGAGTTAGAGTTCTAAGAATTACTATCATTTTAATTTCACTTAAGCTAAACATTTATTTTTAAGGAGTTTTTTAAATTTCAACTTTAAACCAACATAACTTTTGGACGAAGTGAGAACAGTATCGGTATATACAACGTTCGTGACTTAAAAATGCGTAATTTTATTAAAATTTTTAGCTTTTAATTTGAAACATTTGTACAATATACATTTATTCAAAGTATTGGCCATTGTTAGCTATAAACTTTTCCCATCTTTTTGGCAACATATGGATTTCGAGCCAAAAGATCTGCTCATCTTTTGAGGCCAAGAACGAATCAAGCCAATTTCGGATACTCTGTTCCAAAGTCAAGAATTTCCCAGAGAGTGCGTTTTGGGCACGTTCTGGACTATAAAGCGGGTGAGGCAAAGCTTCCTGACCACTTCTTTCTAAAAACTTTTAACAGGTATTGCAACATGTGGCCGAGCATAATGATGGAAAATTACGGTTTTATGTCTGGCCGCATATTCTGGTCGCCAATATGTTTCGATTAGGGTTTTTAATTTCCCTTCCTTTTTTGATTCCCGGGAATCAGGATTTTTTTTTCTACATTCCCGGGTACCCGGCTATTCCCAAAATATATAATGATACTGTTAATTAGGAATATTATGGCCGAATTTTATATAAAAACTTAGTGTTATAATTATTAAATATCAGAGCTTCGAATTAATTAATACAATTTGAGCTTAATTCACTAAAATCTGAATCCGTAATTAAAAAATGTCAGCCTTTCATTCCATAAATCCCTTCCTAATATTTAATTTTTTAGATACATTCCAAAGCCTCTGTTTAAACTGAATTAATTTTAAAGTTAATTAATAACAGAATTTATTCAAACTTTGAATGATTAAATTTTTGTTAAATCAAATCATTTAAAAAATTAATTGAAAAAATTGTCTTAAAACTTTTTGTACTAGAATTTAATTGAAGAAAAATTTAATCATTTAATAAATTTTTTAAGCTATTTTGTTATAGATTTGAAGAAATTAGAATGATTCAATAAGAAATAAATTCTATAAATAATGAATTCTCTTTTTAAATTTTCATACGAAAAACCCCAGATAAATAATAACAATAAGCGGTCTATTATTCCCAAGATATAAGCAAAACACTTTTCACTGCTTTTTGTTGAAAAAAACAGAGTTCTAACTTGTTTTCTATGTATTTTCGTCAGTTTTTAATTCCCGGGATTCCCGACTAAAAATCCCGGGAATCGGGTAGTGAAAAATTGGCGAAATTCCCGGGAAATTTGTACCGGGAATTCCTGGGATAAAACCTTTAGTTTCGATCTGTATAGGTTATGTTCCGGTTAGATTATAGCAGCTTATAATAGACAGGGCCCTTTTGCTCCAACCAAATACAGAGAATATTTGGCTTTGGTATCGATTCCGCTGGTTAGCCGGGCTTCACATACGATCTCTTACGCCTTGGGTTATTGCAATGGATCCGTTTTCCATCGCAAGTAATGATTCGGTGCAAAAAAATAGCGTTCAAGCCTCATTTCGGGCAAGTAAAATCGTATCTCGGCTTCAAGTCGTGTGATTCCCAATTTCCCTGCTTTTGGATGAATTCTGTTGATCGCAAACGTTTGGAAATTGCTGCTTGAGTACCTCTCAATACTTTTGCAAGCTCTTGTAGAGTTTGACAACAATCTCCATGGAGTAATGCTTCCAATTCTTGGTTTTAAAACTGGGCGATCTTTGTCTTCCATGTCATCTTTGTCTTCAAATCACCACTTCTAATCCGAACAAACCATATCTCGCATGTTGAAACCGATGAAACTCATTCACCATAAGCTTTGGTGAGCAATCGGTGTGCTTCAGCGGTTTTTTTTTCAAATTGAAGTAGTAAACTTCCCACATATGGCGATTGGTTGGTACAATATTCGACAATTTCGAAGTAAATAAAAACGTGGTTGTTTACACTATAATTTTCAGTAACAAAGTGTGCATAAATTACTCTCAAAATGATATACATACATGTAACCTCAAAAGTGAGTAAACACTAGCGAATTTTTTGATTTTTTTAAGATCATGAAAATCATTATAGTCCGACTTAAATCTTTTTTTTTCACAACCGTATCTATTATTCAACAAAATCTCCAACAAACCGAAACTTTAAAATTTTAATCGATGGACAAATTTTAGGATTTTCATTATCTTAAAAAAATCAAATATTTTTTGGTGTATACTCACTTTTGAGGCTCACTGTATATCTCAGTATGCAAAATGATTCGAAGTTATGTCGAAAATGAATAATTTTTTCGTAAAATTTTATCGATATCGACTTCGATATAATGTCGAGAATGTGCGTGTTTTCCTAAGTAGAGTGCAGAGCGATAAAGAGTCGAAAATTATTTATTATTCTGATTCTAATTTTTATCGATATACTATACCTTTTTCGGTATTAAAAATGTTCTAAATTGATTCGATTTCGATTAAATATATGAACAATTTCGTATACTTTATATATATTCAATACCTTTATTATTGTCCAATAACTCTGCATATATTTCTGATGTTTGTTGATTATGAGATTCGAATTGTCAAAAACAACATCAATAATTGGCTGCGCTTTTCTTTAAAGACGTATTTGATCCATTTTTCGTGTTAAACTATATTTTTATGAATATGTTATTGATAGGATAAGAAATAAAATTTTATTTTCTCACAAATTGACAAAAGAATAATATGTATGTATATGAATTTGTCAATTTGTGCAAAAATAAAATTTGACATTAAAAAAAAACTCGAACATTATTCGCCATTTCTATAAAATATTAAAATACGATATTCTAAAAAATGTAGAATGGATAGAGCATCATAATAAATTCATATTTTCGATTTTAATTCGAAATAAGTTCGATAAAAAGAACTGACTCGAAATGTTGCATACTGGGATGTTATTAAAAAAAACCTCGTTCAAAAGTTACGCCATCTATTGTAAATCCAGCATTTTTAAGTAATACGCCCAATATTTTTTTTATTTTCCTCATATAGGGCAAAAGTAGACAAGTTTTATTGTGTTTTCATCGTTTCCTTTAAAATTGTAAAATCATTAAGATGATATACCCATTTATATGCCCTTTTGCACCTGCATGTTTCATTTGAGAAGAACTATTCTATTAATTAATAAAAAAATATGTTGATTTTTATTAAAATCTCTTCTTGCTTAAATTTTGGGATACCCATTACTTTGGAAAAGGAAACCATTTTTTTTAAGTTTCTGTTATGTGGATTGAAATGAGCATTAAACAAAAGTTTCGTTTTTGTATTTCATTCGACATAATAAACTTAGCAAACCAAACTAACTGTCAACATCACAAACATTTTTGAAAAACAGACGTATGTCTGTATACTGGTATTTAGCTAAGGACTAAGATCAGTCGATTGAATTGTATGAAACAGTTGAGTGAGAGACATGTACTGTAGTTTGCTCTTCACTTAAAAAGTAATAAATTATAGACAAACGTAGCACTTTAATAAATTCCCTAGTTTGACTGATCTCCAACCTTTTTATTCCTGGTCAAAGTATTAGTATAATGTACATTACGTATAAGGATTATGGTACACTGACACATGCATACACCAACACTTATTACGTTTTATGGATTTATGTGTGTGGGATAAATATTGTGTGTGTGTATGTGTGTTTATATTTCAATTTATAGGCTGATGCAAGTGTGAACTGTTTGGCATTTTATAGGCGATAATTTTGAATTGCAGCTGTGTACAAAATGCAATGGCAAATAAAATTTTATTAAGCAATTAATTTTTTGTTTGGGAAACAATTTGTATGCAAAGGCAATATGAAATGCAGAATAGAAAAAAAAAATATTTTTCCCTTTTTGTTTTTCAAATATAATCAAATGCCTGTTTTGTTGGTTGAAAATAAAAAATTAAACACACATATGAACGTAAATACAAATCACGATACCGGATAAGGACATAAAGCTGACGTTGTCGGCAGTGGCGATGATGGTTTCAAATGAATCAGTTGTGATGACCATGGAATGTATAAATGTAGCTGTACGAGGGTTATATGATTAGTGTAAAGACAAAAGGGAAATTAAAACGTTACACTACTAGACAGGCAAAACAGGGGAAAATATATTTATATTTATGGTACTGATGTTTTTAATGTCCAAAAGTATTAGTATAACATAAACCTTAAAGTATGTCTATTTAACGATGTCCATCTGTCTGTCATGTTGACTGGTTGCCCGTGTAAATTTTGTACGCAAAGTACAAGTTGCAATTTTGCAGATATTTACACAAAATTGATTTTAAAATTTACTACATGAGTTTTGTTTGGTCCAAGGACGAAGCCTGGGCCCTACAAAATGGGGGCGAAAAGTAGGGTACCTTCTTTTTTTGTTTCCCATCCGATTTCAAAGATTTTTATATTTTTGGAAAGCTCTTGCCTAGGTCTTGAAAAAACACTTGTGCTATTTATCTCTTATAATTTTCGAGTTATAGGCATTTCAAAATTAAAATTTTGACATACCTTGGTCTGCTTTTTAAAAAATATAGGTCGTACTTTTCGACCGAATTGGCTTTAATTTGTTTTAGTTAGATAACTAAAGTAATAATAATATACAAGAGATTTCAGAGTAATATCGACTATAGATCCAAAAATACACGATTTTCAATTTAAAAATTAAAAAAATAGTAGATTTTTGCAGCTTTTTGGACGAAAAGGTGGCTTAACTCTTTTTTTATTAGAAAAAGGTTTCTTTAAGAACATATAAAAATTGTTGTCCTATTTTTCGAACATGTTGCCCCTACGTCCTTCGGAATTTGACCTATTTTTTATCAACATTTAAAATTTGGGCCACATGTTCTAAAATCCCAAATAGAGTGTCCAAAAAACCGGCAAATTTAAGAAACAGGTTTCCGGTTTAACCGAAAAAGTGTGTTTTTGAAAAAACCGGTTACGATTATTGTCTTTTAAAAAAACCGGTTAAGCGAAATATTGTTAAATGCTACAATTTTCTATAAAATTAATCAATATTTTTAAAATATGTGTCAAAGTTTTTCATAAATATGTTTGAATGAGCTTTAGAAAATATATTTCATTAAAACAGGTTAGCCGTCTTACAAAAACCGGTTTGTCAAAAAACCGAAACCGGTTGAGTTTACAAAGATGAAAAAACCGGTTAACCGGTTTTCGGTTTTGGATACTCTAATCCCAAAGCTGAGTTCAGAAAGCCGGAAGCAGTTTTGGAAATCTTGATGTGTTCCCTATTTATCCCCAAAATATTTTCCCAGCCCCGAAGGAAATGTGGAGCCAATAGCCAAAATTGTAAAAAAATACCATTTTTGGGATTTTTTGCTCCAATTTTTAGGAATTGCGGGACTGCATTTGACCATTCGATAAGTTTTTTTTACATTTTATTATTTAGAATGACAAATGTAAATAATTTTGAAAATTTCACTGAGTTATGTGAACAAAATAAAAATTTGTATTACATATTACATATTAATTGAGTTAAAAAAACTAAAATTTGTATTAATATTTTAATAGGATAGGAACAATTTGATACACATTTATTCCCAACTATTTTTTTTTGGTTTAGATAATTTAATTTTTGGTCTTAAAAAAAATTTCAATATCTCAATTAGATTCAAAAATATGCCACTTTAAAACTACGTCCTTCAAAAATATTGAAGTTTTTCATACTAAAAAATTTGTGTAAATTTTCATAATATTTTATTCAACACAAGTCATTTGTTCTGACTCAGTCACATTAAGAAAATTTATACAAATTTTATAGTAAAAGTGCAATATTTTTGAAGGACGGAGTTTCAAAGTGGCATATTTTTGAATCTAATTGAGATATTACCTTGAAATTTTTTAGATAAGTTAATTTATGGTCTTACAAAAAAAGTTCAAGTCAATATCTCAATTAGATTCAAAACTATGTCACTTTAAAATTAAGTCTATCAAAAATATTCCACTTTTTCATACTAAAAAATTTGTATAAATTTTCATAATATTTTATTCAACACAAGGTTCTGACTCAGTCACATTAAGAAATGTGCATCATCGGCTTCATGTTTCAAAAACATGTCTTGTGTTTTAATATTCTGAAAGCAGCTATGCGATTAGAGAACATTTTAAATTTACATAAAAAAAGGACTACAGTACAAGCTTCGAAGTTATTTTTTAAAATAATATTTCCCAAAATGTTACCTTTCGCAATATATTTTTAAATGAATAATAAACAAAAACGAAAAATGATCAAAAAAAAACCTGTTTGCATTAAGAAATGGTTAGAAAACAAAGGAGAACTAGGACACACTAAACTTCTAAAAGAAGATGGTACATTTTTCTTCTCTGGAACATTCCTGATCTTCCAAAAATGGAGTTTATCGTAAGACCACAACGAAGACTCCAAAACATCATCTGTTCCTGCAGTATTCGAAAAACGTTGATTTTTTTTACCATTCTTGCTCTTGGCCCACCTCTTTCAATTGTTCTACCATTTTATTGTAGCATTGGTTTTTTAATTCATAGGCAAGGCATTGTTTTATAAACTTCGAAAAATTCTCCCCAAAATATTTTTTCTTTGGCATTCATATTTATTTTTTTTTATTTTTTGATGTTTATTTCTTGACGATTTAAATTTTATGATCTAATTTTACAACACACGATTCAATTATACTGGTTCAATCAAAAAAATATCAAACTATTTTTGATAAAGCACCAGCAGCTGGTACAATCACACCACAAGCTCATACACGATCAATCAGCTGGCACAATCACTTGATTGCACAATCATGATGGTGTTATGTATATGCCCTATTTTTTATTGGGAAAAAATATTTTTTTATCAAAATTTCGAAATTTTTGTTTTTTTCATATAAAAAAATGTTAAGCCTTACTTAAAGGTAATAGATTACCTCTTCTCTCTGCACTACAAAAAGCACATACGTGTCAAATGACACAGAATATATAAATTGGAGTCAGCCAAGTGATCGGACATTAGTGACAATTTCTGTCTATAAGGGATATATTGACTACTTGCTCAACTGCTGGGTTATTTATGATTAAATTTTAATGCATACCACCCTCGCATACATGCATTTGTATACTGCGTTATAAACTTTATTTGTATTTTTTATAATTATCGCCCCGCTAAGCTGGTCCAGTGCGTGGGTTGGGTGAATGCGAAGCAATATACATACATAAAGTATATCGAATATTTCCATCATCAACAGCAACAAATAAAATGAAGCAATTTTTTTACGAGCACTCAGCACGGCAATACTTGATGCTCGTAAGCTTTTCATTCAATTATTTTAAACAACAATATAAAAGAGACTATAAAAACAATCGTCCCAACATCCCATCACCACTCGGGCACAACAAATTAAGTCATTGACAATTTTTTTATTTTTGTTTTTGCCTGTTTTATTTTTTTTCTAAATTGGGAATAGAAATGCCCGCTTACATACTTATAACACAGTGCAACAGTGAAAAAAACACACGATCATGACAGTATAGATTCGACTCTACTACCAAAGGGTAGTAAAACCCTATACTCAGTTTGCCCATTTTGGTGACCGATTTTTTTTTATGGGCCCCCAAAGTTTCTGAAAATCAGTGGGGCCTCTAAAAAAGGTGTCATCAGGTTTTGGTTAACAGCTAATTCAGACTTTGTGCTACGGCTTAACTTTATATGGCAATAATATAGCTAAGAGTCCGCCAAATAAATTTTGTTAAAATTTGTTTCCAAAAAATAGCTTTTTCGTGCACTTTTGTTGAAAGAATATAGGAAGACAAATTTTTTTTTTTACTTTTTTTAGAATAACTTCCAGGGACTCCTAATTTTTCAATAACAATATCTCGCAAAGTTGTAGCTACGGTAAATTTGAATAACTCTCGTGAACATATCAATGCAATCCGAACATACCTAGGTATTCTAAATAGCTGTCAAAAATCACTTTGTAGCTTAAAATTTGTAGTTTTTTACTAATTTTTGACTCTAAAACAATAATTTTTTGTTAAAAATGTATGTTCGAGTGTATACTTCTCTATTGTGCTGGAATAACGAAGAATGGGCAAATCATTATCGGTATGATCCGGGCGCATAACTTTATCCAATCTTGATCATGCAAGACCGGCTTGATGCAAGATATGAAAAAACTTTAAAATTTTTGAAAGTGGGCAAGGTTTGTGGAACTTCTGAAGTGTAAATATAAGCTTTTTATATAAGTTTTTGATATCGGTGGAAACCTTATGACTTAAAGATTGACATTTTAGTGAAATGAATAATTTTGTGACGTCATTTACCTTAAAAACTAACTATATTATAAAATGGTGATTTTCCATCAAGAAAAATAAAAACTTTGAATTAATGTAAAATTTGAACAGTTACAGACATAACAATAAAATTTGGAAGTAATATAGACCTAAATATTCGTAAGTCAATGGCATCACTAATGTTGCCATTCTTTGTTTTTAAACACCGAAATTCCTAAAACGGCGAAAATTTGTTCCAAAAACTAAGTTTTTTTTAGAAAATAGCCCACTTTGACGTTATTTACAGCATGATAGTAAAAACGTTCTGTATGTATATAAACAACATATGGGGCTATACAAATGTCATGAGGTTTTGAGGGTCGGTGTTTTGCGTTTTTAGAATTTTTTACTCAAACCTAATTTTTTTTTTTCAAAATTGCCCAAGTTTGGATAGGGCTGGGGGGTATAATGTCCGCTTAAGTTAGTCAAATTTTACCTTATATGTTTTTGCATTAAGTTCTCTTTCCAGATCATAAAAAAATTTATATAGTCCCGAAGAAAATTAGTTTTTTATAAAAGAAAAAATATGGGGACTTTTTTGGGAAAAAACTTAAAAAACACACGCATACAAAGTTGAAATATATAAAAAGATGCTTCAACTTTGGATGCGTGTAACTTTTTATAGGGTAAAAATAATTTTTATCAGATTTGTTTTATTTTCTTTAGCATTTTATCGCAAATATACGTCATATATAAAAAAACAAATTTCGACCTTTCGTAGGCCCATCAAATTTAAAATACGAAAAAAAGATCGGGCAAAATTTAAAAAAATATTAAACCCAAATATCTCTTGAACTAAAAGAGATAACTACAGATAAAATCATATTTTTTGTAGACCTTCTCAAGGTCTATCTATATTTGAAATTGCAGCTCATTCGGATCATAAATGACTTTTTGGCAATTTTTTTATAAATGTGTGACATTGAAGGTCCACCCACTGATCCCCATTCCGAACACCTCAGCCGAGTAAATAATACAGCACAACATAGAAGTGTGGACTTGATAATACTATTTTTACAAAAAAATCTTTGTTTTAGCGTCAAAAAATAGGAAAAACAAAAATTGTTAAGGTACAAAGTGATCTTTATGTGCTATGTAGAGTGACTAGACACATTCAGAATGCATTGATATGTTCACAAGAGTTATTCAAATTTACCGTAGCTACAACTTTGCGAGATATTGTTATTGAAAAATTAGGAGTCCCTGGAAGTTATTCTAAAAAAAGTAAAAAAAAAAATTTTCTTCCTATATTTTTTCAACAAAAGTGCACGAAAAAGCTATTTGTTGGAAACAAATTTTAACAAAATTTATTTGGCGGACTCTTAGCTATATTATTGCCATATAAAGTTAAGCCGTAGCACAAAGTCTGAATTAGCTGTTAACCAAAACCTGATGACACCTTTTTTAGAGGCCCCACTGATTTTCAGAAACTTTGGGGGCCCATAAAAAAAAATCGGTCACCAAAATGGGCAAACTGAGTATAGGGTTGTACTACCCTTTGGTAGTAGAGTCGAACCTATACTGTCATGATCTTGTGTTTTTCCAAAAGTCTCCATTTGTTGCATAGTGTAATGAGAGCATATTGTTAGTGCACAGTAGGGTGGCTCTTAATTTTATCTTTTTAGAGTTTAGATTATTCATAGAAATTAAATTGTTTTTATCCCTTAAGTGTGTGACAGGTTACCCGGGTAACTTTTTAAATTTAATTGCAATTTTCATTGTATTCCTAGGCTCTTGAAACTTTCTGAGAACTCATAACTTTTTGTTATATTAATTTTTGTAATGGACACTTTTGTGTCTTGACTTGCGAGGGTGTGGTAAATAATTTTATATTTTACACCCTTAACTGGGTGACAGGGCACCCGGGTACCACATACAAATTACAATATTGAGTAGTCTTTCTACTTGCTGAATTTACTTGAGTACTGTGTATATAAATGAGAATCCCCATTTATTGAATTTAGCCTAAACTTAAACATTTTTTTTGCATTTCATAATATGGTGAATTTGTACATATTTCGCAATTATATGTAACTTCATAGGTGTATGTTGGTACCCGGGTACTCTGTCACCCTGTTAAAGGTGTTTTTTTTTGTCACACACAAGTAAAATTTCAAAAAAAAAATTGTCTTCGATTTTAATAAACACTAAATCAGGATTAAAAATGAATATATAATATTTGAATTTCATCTATTTCAAAGACATCAAAGTAAGACCTGAACACTAAAATTTTTTTAAAATATAAAATATCTGAAACTTGTTTCGTATTCTACAGTGACTTTAAAAAAAATAATATACCTTTTACCTTTGTCATCCTTAACCCGTATTAACCGGATTTAAAAAATGTTGTTCAAAACAATTTCGAAACGTATAAATTAGTTCATAAATATTGTAAAACTATGTAATTATGACTGAATTAAATTCCAAAACTATACGTATCACAATTTATATCGAGCTTTACAAAAATTTAACCGTTACTGCCCGACAACTTTTAACATGGAGATTTTTTTTTTATTGAAAGGGTTAAATATTGAAAAAATGTATGTAAATGTTGCTAAGACTTGAAAAAAATAGTTTTCACATTTATTTTGGATTTCAGTTTTGTAATTTAACATTATAAATGGCAGAATTAATGTTCGAAATTTCTTTAAAACTGTATAGATATAAAAATATTTCATGGATTTTATATTTTTAATAATTTTTAGTTTAGAAGCTTAATGTCTTGGACAGTTTTGACCCCAGATATAAAAGGGTTAATAATGTGCTAGAAATTTAAAATTACAAAATCGTAAATAAGCAACACAAACAAATAATATGAAATTAAAAATATTAGAAACAAAGCTACGCAATGCTTTTTTAAGGAATAATTTTAACAAATTTGTGACCAAAATCTAAATTTCCTGGTAATCCGTGAAATTGAAACCTGTCCACAATAGCTATAAATATTAAATGTTCGATATTTAAGAAATAATTTTAACAAATTTGTAACCAAAATCTGAATTTTGTTAAAATTCGCCAATTTTATATTAGTCCCCAGGTTAAACAACTGTTTAGATTTGCGTATTTAGGCCCCATTCAGCGTTTATTAAAACCGAAAACAAATTTGATTTTATGATTTTTTTGGTATCAAATTTGGTCAACAAAATTGCGTATTTTATATTTACACATATTTGTATGGGCACTGCTACATGTTCAATATAGATTGTGATATTTGGATCCATATTAATCGTGCGTGTATGCTAAACTTTCAATACTTATAGCGTGATCTACGATCCGTGATCCGAATTTCAAAATATTATTATATTAACTTATTATTATTTAGTAAAATATTTTGCTTTCTTATTTGTTTAAATTTTATTATTTTATTTATTTTTACACATCTTACCAACATTTATATCACGAAGTGTGCTACACGTTCAATATTTATTGGGTGATCCTCGATCTGGATTTCAGTATATTAGACTATTCTGCGATATGGATCGCGATCCATAATTATCTCGATGCTTGATCGCAGCCAATATATATTGAAGGTGTAGCAATGCCCTATGGATAAATTAAATACAAAACCAACTTTTAAATGGAGTTTGTTTTCAAAATATTGCTACTTTGACCCAAAACTCGAAACTTTAAATAAAATGTGTGATTTTGCTTAATTTGTTTATGAAGACGAAAATCTATAGAATTAAAAATAATGGCCGCCCTAGTGCACAGTCATTGAAAGTTAACAAATTTTAAATATCTGTTTAATTAAAAATGTTTGTAAAATTATGATACCAATATCTTGGTAAATTTATCTTTATAGAATTATGACACCAATACGTGTGGGCTGATTTTAACCAAAGAGAGTCTGAATAATAGACATAAGTGACATAATATGGTTTAAATCTATCCACAACTAGAGTCTGAACTAGGGTCCGAATTTAATGCTGAACTAGAATCTGAACTTGAGTCTGATCAAGAGTCAGATCTAGAGTCTAAACTAGAATCTCAACTTGGGTATAAACTTGATATTGAACTAGATGATGAACTAAAGTCTCAACTAGAGACTGTGACTTGAGTCTGATGTAGAGTGTGAATAATAGTCTCAACTTGAGTCTGAACTAGACACTGAATTAGAGTCTTAACTTGAGTTTGTTTGAACTTGCGTCTGAATTAGACCTTAAGCTTTCATCCGGAGGATAGATAGCTCATGAACCCTAAACCCTACTGTGCATGTGTAGCTCTCCAATAAGCGCCCATACTTAACGTCAAACAACGACTAAAAAAAAATCACAACACATTCCCAATTAAAATGCATAAAATACACATTACAACAAACCCCAGTAATATTGAATTTCAAAAGTTACAGGAAAACACACAAACTCGGGAAAAATTGCCATTATTTAAACATTATGTTGTCTAGCTGGGATCATAAAAATAGAAAAAAAAGAAACACTCAAAAACAACAAGCAGGCCAACATACATTTTTGAATTGGATATTCTCACATTAAAAATATAGAAAAAAAAACTGGACAAATTTTATTGGTATCCAATTCATATAATGAAAAGCAAAGTAAAGAAAATTAAATGAAATCAAGTCAAGTACAAAATAATACAAATTTAACTTAAAAAAAAATAAAAACAGCAACGTCAATAACAACAACCACCACACCAGCTCAGCTATGGAAAATTGCTTAATAAAGTATGTGTCCATTGTTGATTTACAATATAATTTAGATACAAATACTTATTTTGTTGTGTTTTTTTTTTGTTATTTGTAGCTTTTATAGCTTTACCGTTAGTTGCATTGTTATTTTATTATATAATCGTGATAAGTACATTCAAAGTCCTGGGTTCTACGCGCATTTATTCCCAGCAGTTAAGCATGTAGTCAATGTATCCCTTAAAGATATTAATTGTTACAAATGTCTTATCACTTGGCTGCCTCCAACTTATATATTTTGGTAATTTGACACGTATGTGCTGTTTGTAGTGCAGAGATAAGACAATTGGTTACTTTATACATCCCAGGTAATCTGGCGTGAAGACAATTGCCTCTATAGTGTATCTAAGTAATCCAGAGTGTAGTCACTTCAAAGTTTTTGTGAGTACAGTGCCCTCGCGATAATATGAACTAATTAAAACCAGTCAAGTTCACTTTTGCAAGATTGTTCATATTTGCGAATGCATCTAATTCCCATATACATCTAGGGAAATCCCCAAATTATTATGCAGTTGAATTAGAATTTAGCCACTACCCTGTAGATTTAGATTTGAACTCTGTGTAGATAGATAAAATACTTTAAAAAACAAAAATAAGCTGTTCATTTTTTAAAGCTTTTGCACAGTTAGTTCATATTTTAGAGTAGCCAATGGGAGTAAAAAGTGTTCATATTTTAGGGTGTTCATATTATCGCGAGTGCACTGTAATTATTATAAACTGGTTTTATAAAAATTGTGTTGATGTAATTCTCATTCAGTTTATTTTTGCTTAAGTATACTGATATCCCATGACATTTATAGTGAAGCTACTTTTTGTACTGCACTTTAGAAAGCAATCAATCGGAGAGTTGTCGGAGAAAGGTTTGTTTACAAGCAATTCTTTATTAGACTGTCTATGATATGTTTTTTAGCTGACTTTTTGAGGTCCATTAGCACCCGTACATATTAAAATAACGTAGCTGATCAAGTAGCCAGTTTGGTAATAACGTAACTGACGCTATGCAACCAGTATGTGAATCCAATGCGTTAATTACTTTGGACCAGCTATTAGACAGTATCATTGTAATCAAAAAGTGTAACTAGTCACATAGCTATTGAAGTAACTAGTTCCCAACCTAAATGAAGGGCATAATAACTAGTTCGGGACTGTCTCCTAGAACTGCTGGTTTATTATATTTCACACACTCACACAGAAATAAACATTCAAACACACACACTCACGTTTACAACAACCACTCTTATTCGCACATTCACTCACGACTGACCTTTGGAAACCTTTTTTGTCAATGTCCGTTGGCAACTCGAAAATGCCATTACGACTCTGCCAAAGTACTTTGTGTGAGTGTTTTAGCGTCTGTTTGTGTGTGTACGTGTAAGTTTATGGGGGTGGTGGTGTTGGTGGTTGTTCACACATACATTTCTATAAATGCAAGTAGCAAATATATGCGTGTTTTAAATTATTGTATTACTGTGTATGACTTTGTCTACATTATCCCATACTTTGGTCTTTGACCAGGTTCTATCACTTTAAATTGAGGTCATTTAAATTTGTCATTTTACTTGAAGTCTTAATAATCTGGACTTTATAGCGAAAGTGTATTAACGACTGTGAGCAGAGTATGTATGTTAAGGTTGTCAGATGGATATTTGTAAACCGGTGAAAAGATAAGCGATTATTAAATGTCACCGAATTTTGTGTGCTGTCTTATTTAAGAATTAATTATATTTGGAGGCAAGGCATCGGATCTTACCCGTTACCAATTTGTTAAAACTTGGTACTCAGGTTCTAAGGACATACACACATTTTAAAATTTAAAATAAATTTACTTTTGTTTGGCTTTTATCGAGTTACAAAAGGATCATTCTCAAAAAATTTATTAATTATCATAATTCTCTGAAATATGTTAATATTCAAATAAAATTCAAGATATATAAGGTATGTATACATACTGATTCATCTGTACTATGATTACTAATTACCATAGATGGGTGTAATGCACTTATTTTGCAGTCTGCACTAATACTTAGTGATAGTGCAAAATTAGTGCAATCACTTTGTTCATATTTAGTGCTGAGTTGAAAATTAGCAGCCTCACTAAACATTAGTGATAGTGAGTTAAAAAATGTTGCACTCAAAATTAAATTAGTTGATTTAAAAAAATGCAATCATCAGTTTATTGCAACTTTTTTTTTGAACTAATTTGAGTGCAACTTCATATTCTGCACTAAATTTTTAAGTTCAAAATGGTTTAAGTTTATTTCTGTGCACTAATCTAATTTTTGCACTAAATCTTCATTTAGTGATAGTGAAAAAATTATCACTATTTTGTTAGTGTTAGTTAAGAAATAAACATTGTTTGCTTGTATTTTTAGTGAGTGATAGTGCAATGCTGATTTCAATCAACATTTAGTGCACTACCCCCAACAATGCTAATTACACAGTGCAACAGTGCAAAAATTTTTAAAATCAGTGGGCCCTCAAAAAAAGTTGTTATCCGTTTTTGGCCAACAGATAATTCAGACTTGGCTAAGAGTCCACTTAATAAATACTGTTTAACCTTCGCTTTCATAGTATCTACAGAGGTAGATATTTGGATATTCAGTTGTTAATAACTTACACAGTTTTTATCAACTTTGAAATTGCTTTCAGCTCAGTTATCAAAATTTAACGAATTTTTAGAAAACAAACAAATAAAAAAAATTAAAGTAAGAATAGAATTTTTCTTATATTTTATATTTTTGTGTATACGGGTTTATGCATATATACCGTGGTAGATACATTCAGATTTATGATAATTTATATTGGTTTTGTTACTTAACTAGCTTTACTTTATACTATAATCAAAAATTATTCAAAAGCTTATCTTAAATACATTCAATTGCTGTCTTGTTAAAAAACACCATCATATTTTCGGCTCAAGATTTATTTGTGCGATGCAAAGATTTGTACCCAAGGAGTTCAAGAGTAATCTACTAGTAATATTTCCGTACTTTGTGTGTTGTTTTTGTCATATACTTTATATACTTTAAGCTGCTAGGGCTGAAGAATCCAATGAATTTTAAAAAAATCGCCACAGGCCAACGTATTGTTGCTCTTTTGGTTGGATATTGAGACTCATGTTTTTCCCGTATCAACGGCTCCTTTAGTTTTATTGTAAAATTGGATGACTTCAGACTTCTGTTTTTTACCCGAAATATACGAATCGCGATGCATAGATGGCTGTAAAATTACTTCTAATAATATGTATTAGATATTTTGATACAAAAAATTAGTATATAAATAAAAATTCTAACACAAATTGAATGTATAAAGTCATTATCTACCCAGGTAGATACCATGAGTTCACGTAAAAAACTGTCTTCATGAAAGCGAAGGTTAAATTTTTTGCCAAAAAATAGCTTTTTCGTACTTTTTTTCAACAAAAATATAGGAAGAAGATTTTTTTTCACTTTTTTTAGAATAACTTACAGGTACTCATAAGTTTTCACTAACAATATTTAGCAAATTCGTTGCTACGGTAAAGAAACTCATGTGAACATAATAATGCATTCTGAACCTTTCTAGGTACTCTAAGTCGCTCACAAAGATCATTTTGTACCTTAACTAATTTCGTTTTTTTTACTATTTTTTGAAGCGAAGTTCAATTTCACATTTCTCTATGTGCTGCAATAGTGAAGAATATGCAAATCATTATCAGTATGATCCGGGCCTATATGGAGCTTCTAAAGAGGAAATATAGGCATTTTTTTATGTATTTGATATTGGAGAAAACCTTAGATTAATATTTTGCAATGAGATAACTTAATATTTTTTTAAGGTAAATAAAAACTAAAACAAAATATAATATGGTGATTTTCCATCAAAAAAAAAAAAATATAAAAGTTTAATTAATGTAAAATTTTAACGGTTAAACATATAAAAGTCTTTAAGTAAATGGCATTACAATTGTTGTTATTCTTTGTTTGCAAATACCGAAATTCCTAAAACGGGAAAAATTTGTTCCAAAAACTGAGTTTTTTTGTAGAAAATTGCCCCCTTTGACATTATTTACAGTGTAATAGAAAAAACGCTTTGTATGCATTTAAACAACATACAAATATGTAGCATTTTCAACGATTAAAAAAAGAGAAGTAACACTCAGGCAATTAATATGCCTATATATAATTGAGTTACTTTCTTTGGAAAGGGGATAGAGAGTAGAAGAAAAGGTGGTGAAAGGAGAAGACAACTCTTGACAACTCTGCAATTGCGCGTTATGTTTGTTATTAGTGCAGGTTGCAGCGCCTGTGGTGGTGAGATGGCGCATAGTCAAGCCAACAACCTTTATTTAATTATTTTACTTCGGTGGAGTTTTAGTGTTATACCACCGAAGGAGGGCGCTGTGATAAATATTAGTTATTAGTAAACTAATAATTATTATAAACTGATGTTGTTGATTGGCAGCGGCTGGGAATCGAACCCAGGCCACAAATACCATATCATGCTTAATGATCAAACGCGCTAACCAATTAAGCCACAGCACCCTCTGCACGCTTTGGATGCGTGTAACTTTTTACAGGGACAAGATAATTTTTATCAAGTTGGTTTCTTTTTCTTTAGAATTTTATTGCAAATATACCCGATACTTACAAAAACTAGTTTTACCATCCGTAGGCCCGTAATTTCAAAAAAAAAACATGCTATTTGCATCATGTAAAGTGCCAAAAAAACACTATTTTTGGCACTTTACATGATGTATGTATTGTGTATAAATTTTGTTTATAGAGCGTATGATAAATATAAACGTGATTTATGGTGTTTTCTTTTCTGCCATTAATGATGCATTTATTCTGCCTTTTACCCTTCTTTGTATTCTTTTCTGAAAAAAATGTAGTTTGGTCGTGTTCTTTTCTAATAATGTTACTCTAAAACCCTGAATATATGCAACATGTTTCACCCTCAATTTTATAAAAGGGTTAGAAATGCACCACTTTTTATGTAAACAAAAAGTATAGTTTTATAATATTTAGAAGCTATATAAATGAAAAGTGCATAAATGGTAATGATTTTTGTTCTATTGTGATCGTTAATAATGTAACACATTATGAGGGTATGGGTAACCTTTAATAAATGGTACAAAATATATAGGCAACATTTTGTGTCAGAAAAGAAAACACCATTAGGTAATAAATAATATTAATCATACGTCTATGAGAATCAGCATAGCTTTATTTTTAAGATTTAGTTTAAATTTTAAACCAATTTTTGCTCGCAATGAGCGAAATGATTAACACGAATAGTTTTAGCGTGCTTAAGTAGCGGAGTATTCAACAAGCATAAAATGGTGTTCGTGTCATAATAAACAAATTTGGAAAAATATGCTGAGTCAAATTGTCAAAATTGTTTGAAATTTAAAATAAGGAACATCAGAATTCATTTTAGAGGTATGGTTCCTTGGGCAAAGTTTCTTATTTTGATCCCTAGAATACGATTTTCCTTGTCACTTGGGCGATTTTTTTTGCGTCCCTAAAAATCGACCCGCTATGAGAACTTGCATTTACTGTAATTGACATTAAACTTCATATATGCAGCGGAAACTTATTTAATGGGGACCTTTAGTAAATATCACTTGCGAAAAATATATTTTCGAAAAATTTACGGCAATTTTTTGTAGTTTTATGATATTCGTAATCTCCCTGATGCCCTGATGTAAACTACATACAAGGACTGTATATCAAGGACTGTCAAAAATTTCATTTGTACGTCATCATAAAACTTTCCGCCAAAAAGTAATACCTCAATTATTCATAGGTTAGAAAAATATTCAATTTATTTTGGAAGCAATCTGAAAGTTAAAAACTGTGAGTAGAGATGTGAAATTAGTTATAAAACTGTTATAAATTTTAATGCATATTTGCAATTTTTGTAACATTTACATAATCATAACATTAATAGATAAAACATCAATAACCTAAAATTTTGTACACCCAACAAATGAAATACAATCCCCCTAAATTAAAAATTTTTGATTTTCCTCATATTTTTAGTAGACGTTTATTTTGAATAAATATTTTTAACAGAGGATTTCATGAAGTATTTTTTTAGGGCAGTAAGATACAATGTCAACAATGAATATGCAAGTATTATGTGTTATTATGGGACATTCAAGCATCTTGATCATAAGTTTAATGGCCCCTATATCAAAAATATACATAGAAATTAGTCTAAGCGTTAGACCAGAAAAACCGGAGACTAAAAGTATTGATAACAGGTTGTTAGGATTATGTTTGTATCGTCCTTACAAAATACCAAAAGTATTTGTTTTCTCTATCAATTTGCTTATGCCCTTTTCAAAAAATGAATGTTAAATTTACAAAAACACATATCAAATGACGGTCTTTTATTTTGATTATTTGTCTTAAATAAAATCATGTTTATTATTTTCTCCTCAACTTTAGTGGACCTTTAAGCTTTAAGAAAAGGTTTATCTAACAAGAACAAAATCTGACCTTAAAATAACCAACAAAAAAAACATAAATGTTGAACTACTCCCATGTCTTCATCTTCAACAAAACACTACAAAATCCACAAGCTTTTAATACTATGTAACACAATGCGGTTTTTGGGCATAGAAAACAATAAAACAACAGGTAATCACTACAAGGCTTAATGTCCTTTTTAAGAATAAAAAGGGGCAACATAAAGAAACATAATGCTTTGGTAAAAAATGATGAAATGATGGAATAAATTTGTAACTCAAGTGCTTACATACACGTTACAGATTTTGCTTTAGTTTAAGTAGAAAGTTGTGGAGTAGAAAAATGCTAAAAACATAAGTAAAATACTCTGTAAAGATTTTACAGGAAGTGGAAACAATGAGATGGAGTAGGATATTATAGTTCAACTAATGTACTTGTACATACTTACATATATAAACCTCATATATGTAAGTATTCAAATATATATTTGTGTGTGAGTGTGTATTTAAGAGTAGTAGATGAATGATGGTTGATGTTTGTAATAATATTTTTTTTGCCCCTGGTTTTATTCTGGACGTTGGCCAAAATGTTAAAAATGTACACGTACGTGGCAAACCACAAAAGTAGTTAAACAAATACAAATAAATTTAAACAAATACACAAACAGTTTAAATATAAACAAAAAACTGTATATTATACATATTATGGTGGCCCAAAACAAAATGTAAAGGATTTTCCTAAATAAAATAGAATTCGATGATATCGTTATTTTTCTCCTGAGTTCAGTAGTTGGTGAGCTGGACAAAAGAATAGAAAGGTTAAAGTTTTGTGAATCATATAAAAGTCCTATGAGAGGCATGAAATCGTAATATTTCATCATGACAACGCTCGGCCACATGTTGCAATACCTGTTAAAAAGTATTTAGAATGAAGTTACTAACCGTGCAGACCGTGTTCCAACCGATTTCTATTTGTTTGGATCGATACTAACAACAGATAGACGAGGAAACAGGTTTCGAAAAGCACAAATAAAATTCGACTAGATGGAATTTTGACAAACGAAAAAACCGTTTCGGTTAATATGGATCGGTTTGATCTGGATTAAATTATTAAAGATCCAGCTCAAGCAACAAGCTAAACTATTATTATAGTTGGAAACCTTATTTTTTCAATATAAACGGAGCCACCCTTATAAATATGTAAATACAGTACATTCAATTGCAAACCAACATATCAAAGCAATATGGTTGCCGACAGCCGAATATACTGACTTAAAAACAATAATGAAAGACATGATATATAAACAATTTCGGGTACAGTGGTGAGTAAATTTTTAAAAGTTTGGCATCGTACATTATTGATTTTCATCGTTCCTTTTACAAAACATCGAAATATTATCGACTGAATGTAAGTCCAGAAAATTCGAAAACTTGCTAATAATGGAATTAATTTCTTTTTTAATTTTACTTATGAGTTTGTATTGGTGATCCAATATTTAATATTTACATCCAATTGAAACTCACAACAAGTAACACTTGTTAATGGAGTTTTGAAACTGTTTTGTTTGAAAAATTATTTTTTTTTGGTCCTACCTGCAAACAGATTATAGGTATAAGACGAATACAAAAACCCATATATGTACAAGTGAATATGGATATGTTTTAAGTAAAAAAAAGCTTTTATTTTAATACTAGATTGTCCTGTCCATGTTAAAAAAGCTAGTGTTCAATTTGTGAATTTGTGAGAAGCGGTTTGAAAAGGGAAAAATAGATAAAAAAACGTATTGTTGAATGATAAATTTTATTCATATAGCACATAGAATAAAATATACATAGAAGCGCTACAAAGAACCTAAGTTTGTTGTCAAAAACCTAAGTCTTGCAACACCAGAATTTTGATGTTTTGAGTTTTTATATAAAAAATTGATTTTTGGTCAGAAATATGAGTGATCACAGATCGAGCTCCTTTTCTTGATTCGACGTTTATTGGCCCAGTTATTAGCGAATTTAGATATTTTGAGTCTTTATATAAAAAATCAATTTTTTTTTTGTCAGAAATATAAGTGATTACAGATCGAGCTCCTTTTCTTGATTAAACGCTTATTGGCCAAGTTATTACCGAATTAAATTATTTTGAGTTTTTATATAAAAAAACGATTTTTTGTCAGAAATATGAGTGACCACAGCTCGAGCTCTTTTTCTTGATTTAACGTTTATTGGCCCAGTTATTAGCGAATTAATATATTTTGAGTTTTTATATAAAAATCGATTTTTGGTCAGAAATATGAGTGATCACGCATCGAATTTAGATATTTTGAGTTTTTATATAAAAAAAATCGATTTTTGTTAAGAAATTTGAGTGATCACGGATCGAGCTCCTTTTCTTGATTCAACGCTTATTGGCCAAGTTATTAGCGAATTTAGATATTTTGAGGTTTTATATAAAAAATCGAATTTTGGTCAGAAATATGAGTGATCACAGATCGAGCTCCTCTTCTTGATTAATCGCTTATTGGCCAAGTTATTAGCGATTTTAGATATTTTGAGTTTTTATATAAAAAAATCGATTTTTGGACAGAAATATGAGTGATTACAGATCGAGCTGCTTTTCTTGATTAAACGCTTATTGGCCAAGTTATTAGCGAATTTAGATATTTTGAGATTTTATATAAAAAATCGATCTTTGGTCAGAAATATGATTGATCACAGATCGAGCTCCTCTTCTTGATTAAACGCTTATTGGTCAAGCTATTAGCGAATTTAGATATTATGAGTTTTAATAAAAAAATCGATTATTGGTCAGAAATATGAGTGATCACAGATCGAGCTCTTTTTCTTGATTAAATAAATGCTTATTGGCCTAGTTATTCTCGATTTATGCTATTTTGAGTTTTTATGTAAGTAATCAAATTTTGGTCTGAAATATGATTGATCCGATGTATTTTGCAGATATACATATTTAATAAGTGGACGTATTAGTGGACGTGGACGGGAACATTAAAAATAATTAGTTAAATCGGTCTAGGCGTCCTGCGATTTTAGATATATCGAACAAAAAAATGGCGTGGTCATTTTTTCTTTCAGTAAAAACTTAAATTGGATGTAGTTGTTTTCCGATTTTAGATAAATCGAAAAAAGTGGGCGTAAAAGTGGGTGTGGTCAATTTTTCATTCCATAAAAACATAAGTTGGGCTATGAACAATATTTTAAAAAAAAATTTGTCTAAATCGGTCTGGCCGTTCTCTACTGTTACCAACGAACGGCATTTGAGTTTTATTTATAAAGATTACCTAAATCTATATTTATATTTATCATTCGCTCTATAAACAAAATTTGTACACAATACATACATCATGTAAAGTGTTAAAAATGGCCCTCCAAAGTTAGTGGGGATCGGTCTTACATTTAGACTCTATTGGGAGACTTTAAATGGGTCAAAGTGGGATTTTTCAAAATTTGGTTTTAATAAGGAACATCAGAATTCATTTAAGAGGTATGGTTCCTTGGGCAAAGTTTCTTATTTTGATCCCTAGAGTACGATTTTTCTTGTCACTTGTGCGATTTTTAAATCGACCCGCCCTATATATATTTTTTAAATTTTGCTACTTTGACTAAAAACTTCAAATAAAATGCGCAAACTTTAAACGTTATCCTATTTTGCAGGAATTTTTAGCGTTTGATTTTTAGATGACGGAGAATTATTTAAAACCAATGGATCATCGAAATCCATAAACTGCTAAATGATTCCCACCCTAATATCACTGACACCTGCATTAAAATATATTTTGCATAAAACCCATACATTTGACGTATTTTTGCGGAAATTATGTTTTCATACTGTCAGTTTATTGTGTGTATGGGTGTTTGTTTTGGCGTTAAGTATGTGTATATTTTTTGGAGTAATTTTGCCTAAATACATACAAACTTATACTCAAATATAGGTATGTATGTTTGTTAGTCAGTGTGTGAGAGTGTAACTGGTAGTTATAAGTATTAAATGTACTCCATGTAAAATGCCATGTTTTTATGCCAAAAAATTTATGTAGAACGACAGCATAAGCGGTTTCAAGTATTGCTCAAGTGTTTTATGTATTAAGTAGTGGTTTTTACTATATACGTGGGTTAATTGATAATTAAATAAAAGATTTTTTGAAAATAATTGTTAAAATTAAGTTTTGTGTTTAAAAATTGAGAAGAACTAGAAAATTATACTTAAATTAAGTCAAGTGTATGTAGTGTTTATTATCCGGTAAACACAAAGCAGTTTTAACTCTTTGCGGTTTAGTGGTCACTTTACTAACCACCTTTTCTATAGTCTTTGAAACATAGTTTATTGGCATCTATTGGCATTTTGCTAAATAACTATATTTTTTGAAGTCATCGTTTATGTTTTTTTTGCAAAACTTTGCCATCAGGTTGCTCTACTTAGATAAGTATATTAATTTGAAAATATTGTAAAAAATTTAATTTTGAAAGGTACATATTTGTCATTTGTCAATGTGGTGATTTTGATATTGAAGAAAAATATCGCCCACGCCAGATAAAAAAGTTCGAAGACCAAGAATTGGAGAATTACTATCCCATAGGAAGACATCAATTTCAAAAGTTGGATTAGTAAAAATAACATATAATATAGCTACATAATGTCCCTTAGAATTAAATTTTGCCTGCTGAAAACTTTCGTAATGACTTAAAATACCACCAAAACAATTTTTAGCTTGTTCTAAGAATGGCAAAATTTACAAGGGAAAAAAATGCATGTTTTTTTAGTTTTTTTTTTGCAATTTAATTTAAAAGAATCGAAATGTGTATGTAATTGTCGTACCAATAAGATATAAAAGACAAAAATTGGTTAAAAAATGTTAAAGTTATTAAAAATCGCCAGGCCATTAACGTATCTCAGGCCACTAGAACAAGAAATGTAGGAACAAAATTAACATATTTTGAGATATAATAAAACAAAAGTCTATTCTTACTTAAAATATATTCATTTTTACTTGTATATGAGTTTTTATCTTTATAGGATACAGTTAACCTATTCGCAGGTATAACCAAAGACTCCAATTTCAAATTTTTAAAAATTTTGTTAAACAAATTTCAGAATTTTTTGATCATCAAATGTGGATTTATTTACAACATAAATGTGAAAAAAAGTATGTCAAGACCTCCTATAGTTTTTCTGTACCTGCGATATAAATTTTGCGATTTTCGAGAAAAACTAATTTTTTTGCCATTTTTTGGCGAATGAGCCCACTGTTATTAATTTTAAGAAAAATCTGTTCAGAATATTATAGTCGAGGTAATTTTAAATATAGTCTGAAAGTTTTCCTAAAATCGGAAAACGTCAACCCTTAAATCGTGAAGGTCAAAGGTCAAATTTTTCAATATTTGGAATTTCTAATGGAATGATAGCGATTTTGATGAAACTTAATGAAATGTGTTTTTTGTGATTTTAAAAGTTCAGGGTCATTTGAACCCCAAGTGCTATTAAGGGTTAATTTCCATTTTTGTACTATTGTTGTAAATACTAGACTTTATTTTATAGTTTTCTTAAGTTTCATCAAAATCGAACCAAAAATAGTTCTCTAAAAGTATACCTTATTATAACCTACACCACCATAGTGGGGAGGGTGTTATGCGTTTGTGCAGATGTTTGTAACGCCCAAAAATATTAGTCTAACACCCACCTTAAAGTATACCGATCGACTTAGAATCACTTTCTGAGTCGATTAAACGATGTCCGTCCGTCCGTCTGGTTGGCTGGCTGTCCATGTAAACCTTGTGCGCAGAGTACAGGTCGTAATTTTGAAGATATTTCGATCAAATTTAGTACGTATTATTTTTTCGGCCCAAGGACCAAGCCTATTGAAACTGGCTGAAATCGGTCCATTATTTCACCTAGCCCCCATACAAATGTCCTTCCGAAATTGGACTTCATCGGTCATAAATGTTTAATTTATAAGTGTATTTCCACAAATTAGGTTCCAAATAAGTTTCATATATACAAAATTCATGTCACCAAATTTTGTTACGATCGGTCCATAATTAGTCATAGCTCCCATATAGACCCGCTTCGGAAAATCACTTTAACGTGCATAAATCGCTTAAAAATGTTGGTATACTCACAAAATTCAACATAGTAAACTTTCATATAGACATAAATCGCGCGACCTAATTTCATGGTGATCGGTCCATAATTGGTCATAGCCCCCATATAAAGCCCACTTCCGAAAATCACTCAAAAATATAAATTATTGAAATTTTAAAAGAAAAATGTTTTTGCTCTTTTACTTAGTGTAGGGCTTGACCGACCATACTTTCTTACTTGTTTTTGACTATGATTACGGACATAAGACTTTGGTTTGTTAAGTGTAGATTTTTAAATTGTAACTCTGATAGAAATCTCATTCTAAAATTAAAATATAAAAAGTTGGTTAAATAAAAGTTTCCATAACATTTCAATAAATTTTCAATTAAACCAATTTATATTTATAAATTCACCAACACTCGAATACATTTTCAATTGTTCACATTTATTTATATTTGTATGTATGAATGATTATTCATAAATAAGCAAAACTATTTATATGTGTGGATGTTTATGAGTGGCTCTTATTTTTGTGGGTATGACTCTGAATAATATACTACCATTCAGTTAAAATAGTTCTTCAAATAAATCTAAAACAAAACTAAAACAAATACAAATAGAAGCAACATCTCGCAAAACTCCTCATGGAGCAAAACCTGTGGTTACTTACGTAGTAGAAAAACAGTTGAGTATTTTTCTTTGGCTCTGCTTGTCTATTTGTTGTGTGCTGCTGTTGTTGTTCTTAGAAATTTTCTGGCTAACACCCACAAGTTTTTTTGCCTTGTTTTTTAGGTCTTTGTTATATCAGTGTCTAGTGTTCGTCTTTTTGTTTTTTTTTAAACATTTCTGCCTGATTATATTTTCACTTGTCTAAGGTATAGAGTAGAACATTCAACAGGCTCATTGTGAAGTCATCATATTGTATTCTATCACTACTGCTGCCTGCCATCATCAAAGGTCGGCTTTGCTTCAATTTTCATTCTTTATTTTTCATTTTATTTTATTTTATTATTTTCACTTTTGGCCAAAAAATGAAAACTAAAAACCGACTCTGATGATGATGTTTTTTGTTACCGGAAATATACCGTTTGCTTGTTTTCCGTTTAGTTTAACTTGTGTATGCTTCAGTTCAAAAAAATATCTCCACACATACCATAATACACAGTTATGCATACATATGTATGTTTATGTAAGTGGAAGTGTATTCTCATACATACTCACTTGTATAAATATTAATTTTGGTTATTTTTCAAACAATTACTCTAAAAATTTCCTGTAAGTACTTTCAACCATGTTTAGAGATGGATTATTTTTTGAAAATTTATTAAATGATGGGATCACTTGTGTAATGCAGAACGTGAGTTGTTTGTCAAATTTATTATTTTAAAATATATTTTTAAGCTTTTACTTTTGTTGTTGTGTAGGTAATTTGTCGTTAAATAGGTGATAAAAATCAATGTGAAATTTTGAAATTTGTGTTTGCCATGCTTATTTATGTTTGTAGTACAGGAAGGTTTACTATACTGTTAAGTAAATTGTTTAGAATTGTTGACACTCTTGGATTGAAAAACCGCATATGCGAAAACGAAATGCGAAGCAATTCCAAATTTGTGAAATGAAACTTAAATAAAAATTTTTCTTAATTTTTTAAAATGTTTCAGAACATTTCGTTTGTAATAAAAAGAATAACGTTATCTATAACAGGACGCTACAACACAAAACAAGTAACAAAATATTGTCGGTCAAGCCCGAGTATATAATACCCTACACTAAGTAATTGAGCAAAAACATTTTTATTTTAAAATATCAATAATTTATATTCATGAGTGATTTTTGGAAGTGGGCCTTATTTGGTAGCTATTACCAATTATGGAACCATCGCCATGAAAATAGGTCATGTGACTTATATCTATATGAATATGAAGTTATTTGTGTTGAATTTTATTCGTATACCAGCATTTTTAGGAGATTAATGCAGTTTTCATTAGAAAAAAAATAAGTTAGCTCGATCTACCTCCGTGTTAGTACTACTACTAAATGAAAGTTTGGAATATTTTCTTTCATTTTATGTAAAAAAATTCTGCGACTTTTTGCGATCGCTGAACAAACTTATAAATTTTGTGATAAAACTCATGTATTTTTTTATGAATATTTACAATAAATTGCAATGCATATTTACTTTTAGGCTTTTACTTTTTATATGGGGGATAGGAGCAATTATGCTCCTATCCTTATGAAACTTAACAGATAGATTTGGGTTAATATAAATATTGTTTATGTCGAATTTCATTACGATACTATTATTTTTATCTGAGCTTTGAACGATAAAACTATTTTCAGAAAGGGACCTATATGTGGACTAGGTTCAAATATGAACAGATTTTCTTTATACTTTGTAGTATGATACCTGGGCACTTGGAACTGATATATGCAAAATTTAAATAAGATCGATGCATTATTTAAGAATTTATGACTAATACAACGTTATTTTGGAAGGACCCTTGTATGGATGGTACCCCTAGGGACTATCCGATATGAACCATTTTTAATATTTAGCTTTTCTATATGAAACTAGCCAATTTTTATTATCATAGGAGCACTCCTTCTACTTTTTGCAAAAAATTGTATGAACCCATACCACTGTGCGACGCAGAAAGTGATACTGAGGTATACACACATCAACACAAATGCATAATACCATCCTCCTTATGGTTGTGTAGGTTATGAAAATAGTACATGTCCATTTAAGATATTTTCAATATACTCCCAAAATTTGAAGTGTCAAAAATAGTTGTTCTTTTTACAATAAACGAATCCTAATGCTAGGTACTTAAGTCCAATGGATATGACAAATATCAAATTTGTTTTGTGCCAGTTAATTCTTTTGAAAACCATATTATCTATATACATTTCGAGCCCTTAGCGCCAAATTATCGTAAGCGACATTTTCTAAATTTTTTTTATTGCAAAAATTAAAAGTTTATGGACCAACTAATGTTTTAGCGTTCTCAGAATCTCAAAATTGTTAATAACTTCAAAATTATAGGGGGTAAGATTTTATCGTAAGTCAACGTTTACATTATACAGTAAACGAATTTTATCGTAAGCAACACACAGTGGTATAGAAAAAAAGAGGGAAATAAATCTGTAACTTCTAAATGGTTATATTGGTTGGAATGACATTTCACATACGCAAAGAAGAAGGGTTGTCGAGTTTAAGTTTTGAACGTGGACTTCATGGGCCCGCCAAGGGCGCGACCAAGGTTCCTCAAAGTAGGACACCTCTGGTATATTACATTTTTAAAACGATTCTATTTCTTCGTTTGTGTTCCGATTTCAAAAAATTACACAAATATAATCTTTTTATCGAGAACTACACCTTGTCGACAGCTACGACAAGGTTTTTTGTAGTTCTATCTCTTATAGCTTAGGAGATATTCGAATTTGAAAATAAAATTTTCAATATTTTTACCCATCCTACTCCAGTTTTTTGATAACAGTGTATCCAAATATTTCCCAAATATTTCTCCAGTTTTTCTTTATTGGACTAACAACACACGTATGTGTCAAATAGAAAAAGAATTTTTTAAAAATAATGAAGTCCAAAGTTATATGCATTTGAATTTAAAAAAAATTAAAAAAGGTGATTTTTCGCTAATTTGGGAAAAAAGAACTTTTTTTCATTTTAAGTTGTCGCAAAAAATTTCTAGGAGGATGTATAAGGAATTTATACTTTCTGAAAACAAAGTTTTCATAAAATATTTTAAATGAAAATAATTTAAAAATTGTTGTTACCGAGGGGACCAGGTCCATTCAAAAAACACATATTTTTTATGTAAAATTAAACTTTAGGGCAAAAATTATGAAATCGCATATTCGATATAAAAATATAGTAACCGATTTTGGGTGGCCCAATATGTTTCTAATTATTTTGTAAAGGGTTCCGATAACCCCGATTCTGGTATGGATATTATGGCCAAAAAACTAAAAATTCTCATTTTTGGAATTTTTCAACACTTTTTTGGGATAATACATTTCAAAATTCCTTTCTATTTTTCCATTTTCAATAGAAAAATCTACATAACTGTGGAATTTCGTTAAAAACTATTCATAAATAAAAATTTAATGTCAATTCGAAAAATTAGTATCTATGCAAAAATTCAATAAAAAAAATTTTTTTGTCGTATTTTTCAATAAAGTATTCCATGAATTTTTAATTGTCAAAAGTTATAAATATTTTTGAAAAATAGACAAATAGCTTGAATGAAATTATATTATATCGCATCATAACATTTTTAATTCTATGTATAAATTTCAAAATAATCAAAAAAACCTTCTCCTGTAAAATTTGTGATTTGTCGCTTACGATAATTTGGCTCTAAGGGCTCGATATGTACATCGCGATATCGATATACATATTGTTACGAAATTGTACTTGAATTCAAATATAACGATTTTAACGGCTGATTTATAGTATAATAGCAAACTGTAACATATCTGTGGGCATTATTAACATTGAATAAAAGCTTTCAGTTGACCATTGATCGTAAGTTGGCAACGCTGTTTGCTGCGACCGTATATTCGAATTCGAATATTCAGTTAAAGAATATTGTAGAAAGTACACCACAGATGGCGTATGTATTAGAAACCTCTAGACAGTTAAAGAGAAATCTAGAGTTCAGATGGCAGTGTTATAAATAGTGGCAGAGGTTGCAGTTGTTAGTGAGTTTATCAGAGACGCTATTCGAATAAACATCAACTGAGTGCCTTAAGGTGTGCTGTATTTTTCAAGTGAATTCGTGTATGTCTATATCTGAGAATTTATAAACGTGTATAAAAAACATTGAGTGAGTATTTAATTCTGTGGTTGTTGTACATTTTAAATAAATAAAGAGTTGTTACAATTTTTAAACTACTAAACGGCTTTTATTTGCAATCAAAAGTATCCGGTTTATTTAAAGGAAATAAACCAACGTTTTGAAAAGGTTAAAACGTAACAATATAATATAACACTTTTACTTGTTTACTTATTGTTAAAATAATATAAAACTTTGAAAGAAATCGGTCACAAATGAAATTTTCAAATACTTATAACTCGCTAACTATAAGAAATTAATTTGAAATTAGACAAAATGCTAACAAATTGAGGTACCCTACTTGGTTGCTTCTAATGGTTCAAGAAATCGGTTTGTTTTACCGAATTGACAGTTTATATCAAGTTAGTATCAATACAATTTTGATACCCTTCAACTTCGTGAGAAGGGTATATATAAGTTTGTCATTCCGTTTGTAATTTCTACATTTATCATTTCCGACCCTATAAAGTATATACATTCTGGATCCTTATAGATAGCAGAGTCGATTAAGCCATATCCGTCTGTCTGTCTGTTGAAATCAATTTTCTGAAGACCCCAGATATCTTCTGGATCCAAATCTCCAATAATTCTGTCAGACATGCTTTCGAGAATTTTGCTATTTAAAATCAGCAAAATCGGTCCACAAATGGCTGAGATATGCGGAAAATACCAAGACAACCTCGATTTTTGACCTATTTTTTACCTATATCTGGATTACTAAGACATTAATATAGACAATATGGATATCTAATGATAGATATTTCAAAGACATTTGCAACGACGTATATAACGACCATAGTAAGTTGGACCTACAATGGGTCAAAATCGGAAAAAAAATTTTAACCCGAATTTTTTTTTTCCCAAAAAAAAATTTAAAAAACAAAAATAAATTTTTTAAAATTTCAAATTTAAAAAAAAAATTTTTAATTTAAAAAAATTTAAAATAAAAATCGAAAAAAAATTTTTTCCAAAAAATTAAAAAAACAACTGGAAAAAAAATTAAATTTTGTGTACCTTAAAATATTTAAAATTTTGAAGTATAATTTGGTGAAGTGTATATAAGATTCGGCACAGCCGAATATAGCACTCTTACTTGTTTTCCGTAAAATGGTTGCTATGGTGTTTTGATTTCCAATAAATATATTATAAGCCTAATTTAGACTACTTACTAAATAAAATAACAATAAATTGTCTATAATTGTTCTCTTTTGTCTCTATTTACAGAACAGTTTCATATTTTTGTGGGTGATTTAAGTGCAGAAATTGAAACCCAGCAATTAAAAGATGCCTTTGCACCCTTTGGAGAAATATCGTAAGTACTTAGTAAATACCAAAAGTAACACAAATATAAATAACATAAAATAAAATAAACAAATTGTGTGTTGGAGTGTAGACAATAATGTTTATTTAATTTGATTAATACTTTTAACTGTTAGTTCAACAGCGACGACAACAGCAATAATTCGAAACCATTAATCAAAAAAAGTAAAAAAAAATAAATGTCAACAAGATAAAAAAAATTAATCAATAGACCTTTTATTTTCTATTTGTATAAATAGAAATCAAACAATGACCTATAATCGCCATTCACCCATCCAGTAACTCCCACACCATTTCGACGACAACTAATTTGATTTGTAAATAAATTTCATAATTTAATTATACTGGGAGAGCTTTAACGTGATATTGTTAGGGTATGTATGTTTACAAAAATTGTTTGGAGAGTGTATGCAAGCAAAAGTAGAAAATTAAATCAGAAAATGTTTAATTGAATAAATTATTGATAACAATTTGCTATAAATAAACGCGTTTAATGAATGCATAGGTACATAAAAATAAGACCTATTTGAAAGCCATGTAGAAATGGTTTAAAGCTGAGGCTGATGAATTGTTAAATTTGTGTACATCCTCTAGAAATATTTTAAAAACATCCACATTTATAGGATAATTTTAGTTCGCATCCTAATCTTTTATGGATAACCAAATATCACAAAGACTACAAGCAAAGCATGTAGTATGTTGGCAATACAAACAAGCCAAAATGCAAACAAATTTCGGTAAAATGAAATCCATCAAAGTCACACACTCAGACACACAAAGTGAAATCATCAACCTAAAAGACGCAGCTTGTCGTCAGTCCATCCATCCGTCCGTCCGTCAGCCAGTCAACAAGATGGGAAATTAAATAGTACAAATATGTTTGTGGTTTGTAGGAAAGTCGTTAGTTGTAAGCTTAAGGCTAACAACAACCCTATCATTCAGTAGATATTCATTTGAGTAAGTAGCAGAGTACATTTGAAATGCTATCTTTTGTATAAGCATGACCGTAAGCAAATAACAAACGTTCTCTTTTTCGCTGTTAATTAATGGGCCTCAATCATTTTGATGCTTTAAGAAGATTTTCAAAATATTATTTAGATGTTCTTGTTGATTTGACTTTTTGGTTACATTATCATTTATTACAAAAAGGAAACGAATTAAAACAATATTCTAAGCGATGTCAAAAACTTAAATTGGCTGAAACATATACAAAATTATTTTAAATCATTTATTCTCGTAATAATAAAGGGAATCTTTTTAAGCCCGATAGAACTTGAAATTGTAAATAAAACTAAAAAATAGAAAAATTTTAATAAAAAATGTTTTAGTCGAAAGATTACCGCGGCAGTTCTTGACGAAGCGTATTCTGGACGTTCAGTTTTGGGTCTTATGTCACGAATAACACGAACGATGTTGTCCTCCATGGTATCAATTGTTGCTGGTTTATCAGCATAAACTAGTTACTTCACGTGGCCAAACAGGCAGTAATCAGGAATAATCAAAAATAAATTCTTACTTGACCAGGTCTATGAAAGTATTAAGATATATATTTGATTTTAGGCTTTTTTAAAAGAAAAATTTCAAAAAAGTGTTTATTTAAAATATCCTTTGTAACTAATAATTTTCTGGGAATTAACCATTAATTTTGTCATCAACTACAGACAGCCATGTCCTCTTATTTACATCATAATCTTGAATATTTCTTTGTAAAGAATAATAAAAAATCACATTTGCCATTTTAAACCACAATCCGTTTTGTAATAAACATTAATTTTAAATAAATTCTACTAACATATTTAAGTTTAATGATCCTTTCCATTAAAACTGACCCCACGTAAGTTGAAAATTTCATTATAATGTCATTTTAATGCACAAATTAAACCACTGGAGACCAGGTGTTTTGTCAGTTATGAAATAAACAGTTCAACTTTGTACTTAAGTTTATTTTGCATAAATTTACACTAAATATACTTATAAATATTAAACAGCAACATACTCTGTTTCACTTTTAGGGAAGACTTTACAGTAAAGGAAACTCAACTCATGAACAACTTAAGCTAATTTAAGTTGTTTGTTTATTTAGGTATTTGTAGCATAAAAATACACAATCAAATTGTGATGACAGTTTTTTCTTATAAGAGAACGTAGTAGGGGTAATTAAAACTTTTACTCCGAATACTCTCACATTTGCCTCTATTGGAATAATATTAGGATTTTTATGTTAATCTATCTTCGCTTGTAAAAGGTAATTCATTTAGAGGTTTTTTAGTTGCCATCAACTACGCTTTTGGTAGTCCATCCGGATGTTCCAATTTTCGATAATGTTTTCCAGCATTACGCCAGTAATGTTGTCTATCAAGTCTTGAATAGTAGCTGGCTTGTCGACGAAGACTTTTGACTACACACAACCCCAAAGAAAAAAAGTCCGGAGCGCGAAATTAGCTGCTCACTAAAATTATCTATGGTGCAAACCATATGTTGAATGAAGTGCATGAAAATAAATTTTTCACATAACAATTTAAAGACGTTGTTCAGGTACATCATTTTCAAATGATGCTGAACCTTAAGGGTTAATTTACTAGACTATGTGTTATATTTTTCTTAAGTTTCATAAAAATCGGCCCAACAATATATAACATTTTGCTATCTTTCCATGAGAAATTCCAAATATTGAAAAGTTTTACCTTTGACCTTCACGATTTAAGGGTTAACGTTTTCCGATTTTAGTAAAACTTTCAGACTATATTTTAAATTACCTGGACTATATTATCCTGAATAGCTTTTACTTAAAAATCATAACAGTAAGGAAATTCGGCTCATTCGCCAAAATATGGCCAAAATATTAGTTTTTCTCGAAAATCTCAAAATTTAAATCGCAGGTACGGAAAAACTATAGGAGGTATTTTCATACTTTTTTCATATTTTTATTACCTATTATGTTCTCAATAAATCCCAATGTGATGATCAAAAAATTTTGAAATTTGTTAAACAAAATTTTACAAAATTTGAAATTGGAGTTTTGAAACTGCCTTTAAAAAAATTAATTTTTTTTGGTCATACCAGCGAATAGGTTAACGGTATCCTACGAAGACAAAAACTGATACACAAGTAAATATGGATATATTTTAAGTAAAAATGTACTTTTGTTTTAATATTTCTCAAAATATGTTAATTTAGTTTCTACATTTCTTGTTCTAGTGGCCTGAGACACGTTAATGGCCTGGCGATTTTTTAATAACTTTAACATTTATCAACCAATTTTTGTCTTTTATATCGCATTAAAACGACAATTACGTGTACATTTCGATTCTTTTAAATTCAATTGCAAAAGTAATTATTTAATGCCAAAATTTTTACAAAAACTGAAAAAATTTAATTTTTTCCCCTTGTGAATGTACCACAAAACTTCTGCTTCGTTGCGGCACCAGTTAGCGTTACCATATCATCCTAATATTTTACACACCGTGTTTCTACAATACATAGAACCATTTTTTTGGATCACTCTAATGTACATTGAAGTTGTCTAACAGTTGTAGCATTCCTAAGGCGCATATGATGAAGAATTTAACAGCCCTTTAGTTGGTTTTCTTTTTAAAAGGGATACTCTTTTATTTAGATTTGAATGAAATTGTGAAAATTCTTGTAAAAATAATCATGTGGAACATTCAAATGTATTTCCATTGAATCCATGGAATCTTCATGAATTAATCTCAAGCGTGATATTGTAGTCAGTTCCAGAGAAAGCTGCATTTAGAATCTAGCGAAATAATACCGACTCATATATTGTTTCGCTAGATTTTTCCAATACCTAGTGCAGCGCGAAAATGCTATACGTACACGCAGAGAAACAATATAGTTGGGCATGGTTACTGTAACCATTTCTATATTGTTAAAAATGTATATAGTCACAGTAACTACTTACATGATTGTGGTAACCATAATATGGTTAATTTACGATTCAGATAATTCTATCAACCATATATATGGTTACAGTAAACAAGTATGTATATGTTTGTGACAACCATTCATATGATGAAGGACTTATCATATTTTGTTGCTCTCTCTCGGCTTAAGGCTTATCATAATCTGAGAACAACATGTTATGATAAAATTATTCATCATAAATATTGTTGCCACAAACATATATTTGTTTACTGTAACCATATATATGGTTGATACAATCATGTGAATCATAAATTAACCACATTATGGTTACTGCAATCATGTCAATAGTTACTGTGACTATAATATTGTTAAAAATCTTGTAACACTATTTAAATGGTTACAGTAATTATGCCCAATTATATTTTTTTCTCTGTGTGTATTCATTATAAATTTGTAACTGTACCTCGCGGCAATAACACCTTCTATCATTCAATAAAAGATTAAAGAAAAGTTATCTTCTTCATTACCGGGAATTTTAAACGATGACCAAATATTCAGTAACTCAATTATCATGATAAAACAAACCTCTTGAGATTTTTAATGAATAGCACTGCATAAATTATCATTGCTCTAATGACTCTGGCGTATAGATCAGACATAATTTCAGCTATAGTACTCTCAAGAGTCAAATCGTACGATCTCGTTGCTCAGTTTACGTCGCATGACAAATAGGCCATCTAGTTTGATAATAAAGTGTTATCATTTATACATTCACACAATATTTTTATTTTGCTGCAATTGGGCAGTTGACTTTTGCAGGCCTAAAAAGAAAACAGTTAGACAGTTTGTAGAGCATTAACTGAAAGAACATAGCTGAGGCACAATTTGAGAGCACAGACGCTCTAGGGGTCATTTGCATTTGGCAGAAGTTCGGCGGGAACGAAATCTGATTTGTCGACGTTGTTTACTATATTAGTTGTACTTTCGGAAATTTTGTTTATCATCGGTTGATAATATAAAAGCACTTTTATATTACAATGTTAACAGCGGCCTACTTGTTTTATCGAACGATATGAAAATTTGGTATGTACCGGACATGTTACACCAAATCATTCGCTTCAGAGTACACCACTGTGAATTAAAACGAAATTAAAATTAGTATTATTTGATCTTTGGGAATGAAAAAAAGCATTTATTTCTCCAATGAAAAAATAAAAATAATTTTTTGACAATTTTTTTTTTTGGATTTTTTTAAAATTTTTTTTTTATTTGCAAAAGTTTGGCCACAATTACTGGCCGACCCGTTTTCGCAGTTAGTGGTGACATCAAAATGTACACTTCTTTTTATATATTGAAGATTATGGAAGATTATGTGTTGTGCGCAAAGCAATGGGAGGTCTGAATTTTTCCGCATTCACTTTTATATTCCAATTTGTTAGCCAATTGCTTGTTACATTAAGCTGTGTTTACACTATATCTGCTGCTAAAGCGGTGGATTTGCTGGTAGCTAATATTGCAGTGTCATAAGCATACGTAGCAATTAAAACGTTTTCTTTTGTTGCCATATCAGCTGTAAATACAGTATTGGGCCTAATACGCTTCCCTGAGGCACACCTGCTTTTATTTTGCCGATTTCTGAGTTTTCCCCATTGTTACTGACAAAAAAGCTGCGTTCATGTAGGTAAGATTTGAGCAAAAGGTAATATGGAGCTCGGAAAAATTGTTTAACTTAAATAGGAGGCCATTGTGCCATACTCTATCAAAGGCTTGTTTGACGTCAAGAAAAACTGAAGAACAGTATCCCTTGTTTTCAAGAGAATCTCTAATTTTTTTTTAACTATTCTATGGCACTGCTCGGAAGTTCCATGTTTGTGTCAGAACCCAAATTGATGATCAGGTATGATTTAAAGAGACTCTAGAACCGGTAGTAGTCTTTTTTGAAAAAGTTTTTCAAATAATTTGGATAAAGTAGGTAGCAAACTGATAGGCCGTTATGATTCAATACAATGTTCTGGCTTATGAGGTTATAGCGTTGAACAAAACCGTTAGAAAAATTAAAGATTTTTTCGGCAGATTTTTTTAAAACTTTTGCATCAATATTATCATATCCTGCTGATTTCTTTGGATTAAGCCTTTTTATTGCAGCTATAATTTTAGTAACCCTAAAAAGTTTAATGGGTAGACTAATTTGGCATGGAATATCTAAAAATGAGTTTATTGTTGAATCTTATTCTTGTGTACAAAACGAAAAAGGAGTAAATATGTCTTCAAGGTAGCTTTTAAAGGCAGCAGATTTATTCCTATCAGATCGACACCAATCACCATTTATGTCCTTTATTGGAACATTGCGCTTTGGAGCATGTTTTAGATATTTAGTTGCTTTCCAGAGATTGTAGTAATAATAACTAGCTGGACTTAGCTTGGATATATAACTATTGATTGAAGCATTTTTTAATTCTCTTAGCCTTTTCTTTAAGATTTGACAAACGACAACATTTTTAGGACAAAGAATGGCAGATTTTCTACTGTAGAAAAATTCAATATTTCACTAAAAATGCTCTTTACAATAGAGTCTTGTACCATCATTTCATTAGGAATTTCAATAATATCTTCTCCAAACAGCGATGCTCAGTTTTAAAAGTAAATCTCTGTATGACATGTCCACTGCTCGGATCTTGGTTTTTAGTGGTAAAACTTTAAAACTTTGACCAGAGACCTGAGTACTTCAATGAAGTTTGTACAATAGCAGCCCTGTGAGAATGTGGCATCACAGACAAACATTGTCGAAAATCACCTCCACGCGGAAAGATCTTGCCTCCAAAGGGATTTTGATTTTGATTTTTCAGTATTCAGCTATTCCTATCGATGCTACAGGCAATACTACGATACCCTTTCCCCTGATCACTCTTAGGAAAGTTGTATATAGGTAGGTCTTTGCATCCATTACTTTTTGAAATACTCTTGTCTGTTCAATATTCAAAGACGATTAAAGCTTACACCCCTCTGCTTTCTCTTGTGTTATATTAAAAACATCTTGTATATCTATATGACATAAAATGTGGCTCCGTTATGACTATTGACTTCATCGGTAAATTCCCTTCAAAAAATAAATAATTATGTAGAGAGGTTTATGGCCAAAATCAATAGCCCCGGATGCCACCCTTATACAAATCTGGCTTCGTTACGATCTTCCACAGAGAAAGAACTTTAAGTATGCAAAATTTCAGCTTTCTCTATCATCATATAGCTTCAGAAAGTTTTGAAAAATTTAAATTCCCTAACAAAAAATAGTGAGTTATATGGAGAAATATAAAAAACGGTAAGTGCCATACAGCTCAACTCACAGAGCGAAATTCAAAAATCAGGCTCCGTTACGATCTTCCGCAGAGAAAGTTCTTCCAGTGCACTATGGTTTCAAATCCAGTTTGTATGGCATAAATTAAAATAATCATGTTAGAGCTTTTAATTTCAGCACATTTAATGTCCATGGCATATAAATAAATTTAAACAAAAAATAGTCTATTGGACCACGCCCATACTCTACGCCCACTAAATGGGAAGGTATCCAAACTGAACTCTTTTTTTAAAGAACCCACTCTATTAGTACATCATATTTGCGCCCGTTAGTTGTCCAATCCGAAAGCATTACGGTACGGGTAATCAAAAATTGTGCTAAAATAAAATGACAATTGTGGGTGTTTGCTGAAAAATGCTGGCGAGATATGAATATACACTCAAAATACACACTTTGGCGAACACTTCTACATTTAAACTGCCATGCAAGTTCGAGCCCAAACACAACTTTTGGTCCACGGAACTTATAGGTTATGGCGAGACTATAAAACTACACAATCACAATATCAAGAATTACGACAAGGACTCAACAAAAATAAAATTCAAAAATATGCCATAAAACTACTTAACTTGGGCTACATTTGCCATTTTTGAAATACTTTATAACTTTATTTTTTAAGGTTTGCTCGTTATGCAATTGTAATACTGTTTTAACACTTATTTAAGTATACGTGTTTAAAGTTTCAACTTTGAAAGCCTAGCAGACCAGCAGTGTTGTCAACTGTTTTTTTTAATATATTTTCTTGATTGCTTGGATTATTGTCTTATAGGAAAATAAATTAATTTTTAACAATTTAAAAAAAAAAATTTTTGAATTTTTGCCAAAAAAAATCGATTTGGGACCATAGTGCAGTGTGCCAAATTTCAGCTTCCTATGTCATCCGATTGCTTCAGAAAGTTGAGGAAAGAGAATACGACAAACATCCGGACATAATATATATAGATACCTCTATTTACTACCTAATTCAAGCGATTTAATTAAATCTGGCATTAGTTAATATACATTTTAAAATAGCTCGTAAATCAAATGTGTTTAATTTTCATGTCATGTTATCCTTAGCTAATATCCCTCATAAAAAAGGACACAATAAACTAAATTGGACACTTTCTTGTTTAATACCTTATTTATGTGTTTTTTATATGTACTTAGCAAAGGAAAGCACAAAATAAAAACTGATATTCAAACAAAAAAATTATGAACCCAATAAGCATTCCAGCTGGAATTCAAAATGAAAAAAAGTGTAATTCAAGCCTTGAGTCCAGTGTCAAGCAATCGAATTCCAATAAAACGGAAACATAAATTCAAACCACATGTTGTTAGAAAAATATTTAATTTTTCAATTTTAAAAACTAACTATATTTGGATTCCAGTTAAATTCCAATATTTAGTGCTTATTGGGAAAGATGAAAAAACCAAACATAAAATTTATGATAAAATGTTGTAAAAATAGACACCAAATAAATTTGTCTGAACGATTTACTTTAGCGGATTATACTTGATTAGATTTTTCTTTTTGTTATTATTCCTTTTTCCCCCCAATACAGTTTGGTAAATATTTAAGGATTGTTAGGAAAAAGTTGTTTCAAAACATTCAGCTTAATCTTTTTCAACTTTTTTGGCATAAAGGAAAAACATAATGGATTTTTAAGTAACTGCCTTAAAGGTGGTTGACTGGTGGGCAGACAGTTAAAGTTTTCTTTAAAAGTGAATCTTTTGTTTGTTTAAATGAAAGAATTTGACTTCTTTCTTAAATGTTATTAAAAACCGCAAAATGACAATAAACATTTTTTGGAAGAGAAATTTAGTTCATGGTATTTATACATAATTTAACAATTGAAACAGCTGGGAAAAATGTTCACAAAATTACCAACTCTTGGAGTTAACGCCATTTAACCTAGAAAGAAATTGTTGGTTATGACTTATTAAGCGATATTTAATGTGTATGAATTGCTTTGTGGAAACGACTAATTAGTGTATGAAATAAATACAAAATTATGTTTATTAAATAGTTAAAAGATTTACCCTCATCTAACCTTTGTATTGGAAATCACACAAAATTAATATTTTTTTTTTAAATTTTTAAATAAATTAGATTTAATTGATATGATCTGATTTAGAATAAACAATTCAGAAGTATTTTTGATGTCGAGATATTTGAAAAGGCACGTTGATTATCCTCTTGTGTAGTTTTCCACACATATGTAAAAGCTATGTATTTTGCATTGGAATATTTCTTTGGACTGGACTATGGACACACTGTTTTTTCCATCACTAAAATTTAACTTAATTTCAAATCATAACATAATTTGGTTATTAATGTTATTTTTCCAAAATATTTCTTTATTTTTTTCCACATTTAACCTCCTTAATGTTTTATTAAATCATGCTGAATACCCAACATTTATTGACATTCATAATGCATGATTTTATTTTGAAACACACACCTGTGGCCTCAATTGATTTCAATGCATTGTCAGAATTTTATATTTTTAAAATCTCATTTAACAGTAAAACGATATATAATAATATCAATTCTTGGAATTTTGTAAAAGCCCACTTAAATTAGTTTTCTGTTTATATATGAGTTTCTGTGAATTAAATTAAATTTAATCATCAAAATATGCAATACATTTAAGTATTGTTTACGTTATAAATAATATAATTTATGATAATGTTACTAACGTAAAGAGTGACTCAGAAAAAACTTATACACAATATTCCAGCAAAAACTTATTCTTGGTACAACAAATTATTATTTTTTTTAATCATGTTTGCTTCTAAAAATATGTTCTAAATCATTAATTCTCAACTCATATTTCGGTGGATAGCGAAAAAAGTTATGTGAAAAAAATATTAAAACTTTTCCAAAAAAATCTGAATGTGGTCATTCAAAAAAAAATAGCGAAATATTTGAAAGCCATTAAATAGTATAAAGCTATGTTTAGACGGTTGTCAGATCTTACTGGCAATGACAAATTGCTAGCAAAAGTTAAATTGTCAGTTCAGACGATTGTAAGAAAATCTTACAATTTCATTGCCAGACATTTGTCAGACAATAAATTTATCTGAAACAAAATATGTCAGATCACACAGTTGTCAAATTGTTGTATGGCAAAAATTCGCAGATTCGTTGTTAGACTTTGCAAGAACTGTCAAATCATTTAAAACAAACAATTGCAACTTGTTCATCAGTGCATTGGCTGACTTTTTATTTAAATTTTTCCAAATTCCAATTAAAATATTGTTGCATGACAAAAATTGCCAGATTCGTTGTTAGACATTTCCAGAACTATCAAATCACTTAAAATAAACAATTCTAAATTGTTCATTAGTGCCTTGGGCTAACTTTTCTTCTGAATTTTTCCAAATTGGAATTAAAAGAAATGGGGAGATTTGCCAATTTTCATTTTCAATCATTCAAACTTTCCTGCATGGCAAGTGTGATTTCTAGTCATAATATATCTTTGAGAACTTTACACTCGTGTGACCACGAAAATATAAACTTCGCACATCTGACAATAAAAAGTGTCTGATAATTATGTTACAATAAACTGACAATGGTAACGTAATGTGTTAAAATGATTGTCAGATGTCTGACAATATTATTGTCTTAAAATATACTGACAACGTTGCAACACAAATATGGCTGTTAGACATTTTATGAAAATTTGTGTGACAATTTTGTTAGATCTGACCACAGTCTATACATAGCTTAAGGAAGACATGAGCGTTGAAATAAAACCTGGATCAGGAAGAAAAAAGGTCTAACAGTTTTTTTTTCATCTTTCACCAGCACTCAGGGGATGACCTCTACTCATGCAAAGCATTGTGTTGGAACTCGGAAAACAGGTTATGGGAGGGAGAAAAGAGGGAGTAGTGTTTGTAGACATTCGACTTGAACTATCCTACATTGAAAATTACACTTCAGTGGGAAGTTTGTTCCACATACGTACACCACCCATAAATACAGATGTAGCGTATGGTCTGTCGTTCGTTTTTGTGTCAACATGCAACACTGAGTCTTGTGAATGTTGAAAGCGAACTTATTCGTACGACCCCATTCAGAGATTTTCAGAAGGACCCGATTAAGGGAATCATTCATGGTTTGCCTTATTGGCCCAACAGGCTTGGTCTGTAACTGAATGAATGTGAATGGAAAATTATGCTGTCATCTGAAAAAGAATAGATGGCGTTGTTTGACGTAGATGACCATTTAAAAAAATAAGAAATAGAGTAGTAGAAAGAACGGAGACTCTGAATTTATCATGAACTCGTTTGATGAGATCTCATCTATAGCAGCTCGTATAGTGCGATCTCTGAGGAAGCTTGATATACTACATAAATTGAGATAAGTTAATACCGACACCAAAAGCAATAAGTTTTGATAAAAGTGCACCGTGCCACGCCTTGAAAATATCTAGAGCCTCCACTTTACTTTCGCCAAAACGGTGAATGGAACGACACCATTTTTCCGATAGGAAGGCTAGCAAGTCTCCCATAGAGCATTAAGTAAATTGTAGGACTCCAAATATATAACCAGATGGTAGTTTACCATACTTTCCATAACTATGGAAACTACAGAACAAATTGCTATTGGGCTATTAGCCTCTCCAATTTTAGGAATTTGTGTGACCTTCCAACATACAGGAAATACGCCGCCACGGTATGAACTGCTGAATGGACGAGCTAACGTCGAAGAGAACTCAATGCTTAAACTTATTTGCTGGCAGATTTCTCACAACTTCCGGGTAAAGATTTTTATTTGGCTGATGGACAAGATAATGTTCAAGAACAATACCGAACAAAAAAACAAACAAAATTCCCCATGAAGTTTCTTGTGTGGCAAGCCATTTGCAGCTGTGCCAAAAGATGCCAATCATTTGGGACAACAGGCAAAATAAGCTCAAAAATATATATTACGGAGCACAGAATGCCTTCATATTTCTGGCCCCACTATGGAAAACAGGCCCTTGAGTGGTATTCAAACAATAATGTAAATTTTGTACAACGGAAGACAAATCCACCCAACATTCTTGTAAAAAATAAAAATTAAAGAACAAAGAAAAGGTATCGCAGGACATGTCCGATTTTAAAAATAAATGAACTACCTTGTCCAAAAAGGTAACGGAAGCAACTATAAAATCTTAAATGGGAGGATTTCTGGAAAAAGTGAATAAATTTATAAATACCGAGTAATAAGTTTTATTTAACTTAAAGCAATTATAAGTTTTTTCTGACTCACTCTTTACTAGGAAAATATTAATACTTAAATTGTTTTGTGTTTAAATTTAAACACCAAAATAGAAAGTCTAATTGTATATTTTTAAACTTTTATGTATTTAAAGATTTATGTATTTATTTTTAAAGCACATTAATAGCAAACGTAACACAATGTATTTGGTCGGATTTCAATAAAGCTACGTTTTCGAGTTTAAGATTTTAATTTGGACCTAGAATAACGGGGAATGTCGCACAGTGGGGGATTTAAAAAAAAGTGGAAATAAATCTGTAACTTCTAAACGAATAGCCCGATTTTAATAAAGGAGGTGTTGATAAGTTTTAGTTTTGAATTTGGGCTTATATCACCAAGGGAGGGCCGAGCCACAATACCCCAAAGTGAAGCAATATCTTTTTTACTTTTGGATTTGGATCGAAAGTTTCTATATAAGTGTAAGATTTCATTAAAAACGATTTATAAACAAAACTTTTATTGAATTTTAAAAATTTTAATTTTCCAAAAAAATCAGCTATAATTTTGTATTCCTATATTTTTGAAAAAAGTCTTTTATAATTTTTTTAATTCTTAAAAATTTTGTACATTTTTGAAAAAGGAACATAATTTCCTACACGTTGATATATAATTTGTATATCTTATCTTTTCTCAAATTTGGCATCATTTTTAATTTTTGATATATCCGAGGTACCTCACTTTGGGGCAATGTGGCTAAGAGTTATATGTAGTGTTTATAAAAAACCGACTTTTTAAAAAACCGGTTTGTCGGTTAACCGAAAAATGGCCTTTTTTAGAAAACCGGTTTTTCGGTTAACCGACATCGAAAAAACCGGTTAAACCGGTTAACCGTCATATATGTGTCGAAAACATAAAATGTCCAATAAAGTACATACTGCTTTAAATTTTGTAATTTTTAGTAGTCAGAAATCGTTAATATTATTAAATAACTATAAATATACAAAGGTGCTAAGTCCATTTTATATTGTAAAAATTTCAAAATATTATCTGAGTCAAATGGAATTCAGTATAAATATGTTACTAAATATATAATACTTGTTTTAATTATTGGTTTATTCATTACTTTTCAATCAAAAAATGTAAATCAATTTGTTATTTAAATATTTGATAATTTTAAAATTTATTATCACCTCGACTTTCTGATATGAAACAGAAAATGTACAAGTCCCAAAAAGGACCTATATAGGATGTAAACGCACTTCCTCTTAGCTGTGATTTTTTGTCATTATAAAAAAACTCCATTATCAGATTTCATAAATATTTCAAATAATGGATTTTAGAATGTTTTTTATCTCTTCTGAAATGCTAACAAAATGATTTATAAATTAAAATTTTAAGAACAAAGCACACTAATGAAGTCAAATTTATTGAAAGAAGGTATGCACATCAAATTCAATTTAACGTTTGGTAAGATCATCACTAAGTTTTTAATAAATCATTAATAAGATTTAGCCTAAACTTATAGAATTATGCGGAATTTAATTTTTAATACTTTCATTATGTGCAATTTATTCTGAAAAAGTTTTTAAGTAATTTCATCATTCTCTGCTATTTAGAATCATTGTAATTCTTAAAAATATTAATCTAAAGAGGTTTGTATTGTAAATCAGCAGTTTAGGTTTCAAATCAGACCAATAATGTGTATTCAATGAATACTAAAAATGCACAAAAACGTGAGATTTATTAATTTTAGTCCCAAATTTTAAAAACCGGTTAACCGAGTGATAAAAACCGGATAAACAGGTTAACCGAAAATCAGCATTTTAAATTAACCGGTTCGCAAAAAACCGAAATTTCGGAGAAAAACCGGTTTTTCGGTTAACCGGTTATCCGGTTTATAAACACTAGTTATATGTATGTATGTATAAGTGGATGATAAATTATGAATACCCCTAATATATAAAAGTGTTCTCTAGCAACAACATGATCAAACTCACCCAATAATGTTTCTTACTTACATACGCATAATGTGTATGTACAATAAGAAACAATTATTCTATTATTGTTTTATTATTGTTGCTAAGTCAAAGCAGAAATCATGATGCGACATGCCCAATCGTGTCTTCTTACTTATTTACACACAATGTGTACATAAGACAAGTGGATCACGATTGAACATGTCTTGTTGTTGTTGTTTACGCATTTTATATCTCTGCTTGTAAATCTAACTAGTTACCAAGCGTAATTAGTTTCTGAACTCCCAATTTTGTTAATAAGTAAATAACATACCACTGTTTGTAAGATCGTACATACATTAGTATGTACGATTGTAATAAATAATTTCAGTTTACGCATCTAATTAGTTGCCAAGCGTAATATATTTCTGAACTTCCAGTTTTGTAAATAAGTAAATAATATACATAGTTATGTATATTATTTTGCTTTGAGTTCTTTAATACCATGTCAAATATTATCAAGAAGTTCAATTCATTCTTAAGTGTTGAAGTGTTCGCAACATAATTAATAAATATATAAAAAGGATCCTGTAAGGACCTTAAAATAAAAACATAAAATTGTAAAGGATATTAAAAATAAAATTAAATAAGAATTTTATTAATAAAATTAAATTAAAAGGATATTTTCTTGTTTCATTTAAAATTAAAACATAATTGCTAAGCCCAAATGCAAAACTTTAATATATCAAGACCTCCTCTATAGGCGTGGGAAATCGGGCTATTGATTTTAATAAAATTTCCGTCTTGAAGTTACAGATTTATTTCCACTTTTTTTCAGATCCCCCACTGTACGTCGTCATATTGACGACGTACAGTGGGACGATCCCAATTTTCGGTTTTTAATCAGATTTGAAGGATTGTACTAAATATGTAGAATAGTTATGCCTACAAAAAACCAAGTTACACTTAAGATTACTCTGTGCGACAGAAAAACATACTAGGAAGGCGATAATATTTTTCTGGTAGGTGTTGTCAAGTATAATTAGAATCTATTTTTGAAATTAGCCAAAAACCTCCAGTAGGAAGAAGAAACCTTAAGAAATCTGTATGTATTTTTTCAGCAAACATATTTCTTTTTTAATTCCTGGATACAAAACTTGGATACTACAACTTGCTTTTCGGCCGTTTTATCCCCTTAAAAGTACAAAAAATAGTGGGAAAACGGTAAACGTGTTCACTTGAGGTTTTGATTCATACATACCCTAAAAACCACATTGATGACTGCTATATTTGTTGTTAAATTACATGGTACGAATAAAAGGAAAATGACATATACTGACTTACCGTCTGCTATAAGGCTTCTACTGTACTTAAACGATGTCCCATCTCATATGAATCAACATCTATCAGATTTGTGGGACTACGAGATGATAAAAGTTTCTTCGGATTAAAATGACAGCGATTTTGATCAGCTAGCATCTAGACTCAAATCTTTTAACATAATATGCGAAAATCTCATATTATCGCGGTAGCGAACAAGAAATTCCAATTTCTAGCTCAGAAAATGATGTAGTCTTTGTGCAATTTTTGGCCTTTTAACGAAAATGGGACTTTCAAGTATTTATAGACAGTTCAAAGTGAAGTTTAAAATGTGATAGAGAGCTGTGCCTATTGATGATGCTGTGAAATTCATGGAGGAGTATTAAAATGTAGATCCTGTTTTAAAAAAAAACTCAAGATCGCAGATCACCAATGGATGATGTGCGTCGATTTAAAAATGATTAATCTCTAGTTAGATCAACTAAATTTCCATTTACATGTTAATAATTTGCCTTTCTTTTAACTCTTTCAGCCACGCTTTTTTGTGTATAAGTTTAAAATCAAAACATTTTTGGTTAGTTTATTATAAAAAGTAAGAAAAAATTAATCAAAACATGAAAAAACCACCCCATTCCAAGGTTTTTTGTGGAGTGATGTAGTTAGTTTACTAACCACCGTGGCGGTTGGCATTCAAAATAATTATGATCGATATTTCTGTTTCGTATAATTTTTTTTTTGAAATCGAATATTTTTGACTAAATTTTCTGACCAAATGCGTGAAAGTCTCTTAAAAAAAATGATTTTTACAATATTTTCAAATTAATATATTTATCTAACCAGAGCACCCAGACGGTAAAGTTTTGCAAAAAATCATAAACGATGACTTCAAAAAATATAATTGTTCAGCAAAATGGCACTAGATGCCAATAAACAATGTTTTAAAGAAAATGTGGTTAGTAAACTAACCACCAAACCGCAAAGAGTTAAGAAACTTTTTAGGTTTGAGTACAGAGAATCTAAAACCTATTATTTATGATGGCCCACAAATAAGACTTAATGCAAGACAAAAATTTCATATATTCAATTGTAAAAATTGTCTTAGAAAATCTGTAAATTTCGAGGAATAGATATCAAAAAAATAATTTTCGAGGCGCCCAAATTTAAACTTTTGCAATTTTTCTCAACTTTTATATTTAATTCTCGGATGTTTAGGGATTTTTTGGTGCTAAACGAGCACGATAGTCTACTTGAAGAGCATACGGCATGGGTTGGTATCGACATCTACTCCGAATAACGCCATTGATTGTTTGTCGTGTTTCATGCTTCGTACAATTGGACTCCTTTCCCTTTATTCCAAGTACAACTACAACTTGTCGTGAATGACAATCCAATATTTTAAATGGCTTGTGAGCTGGTTTCGGTGAGTCCATGGCTACATTATTGTTGTGGTAACCAAATAAAGTGCTCAATATCTCATGAGCATGTGCCAAACATCGTCGATGGCGGCCGATTTATCAATTCGAGTGTACTTGAGAATCTGTTTATATCGGATAGCAGCCAACTGGTCTGCTATCTGAGAATCTGTTTCAATTATTGCCCTACAACTCAGGACCAGGCTGATTGTTTGACCCAAATATGCCGGCAAACAAAGTAAAGCAAATGTGAAAGCATATATTTCGTGTTCCGTCACAGGTTTAACATACAAATTATTCATAGGTCTGCACATTTGAAAATCTCGATTAAGCCGAACCCGGAACCACAATCGGTTTGATTTTTGCTCATTGTGTCCGGAGAATAATGCTCCAGGAAGTCATGAAAGCATTTGTCTCTAACACGAAATAAAGTTCTACACACTTTTATATGCAGAAGCTCTGTACAGACTTGTTAACCTTTATGTCATACATAGATACATACCTATGTATGTCTTGCATTTTTAAAATGCTGTAGCTCTCAATTGGATAATCGGATCGACTTGAATTGGTATCCTAGCCAAAACTGTTTTCTGCAATTTACAAAGTTGCTCTCTTACGTCAACAGCATACATACCTGGGTATCCATAGGAAAAAGGCATGCACATATAATGATAAAATTGCAAAGTATAAAATTGTTTAACTTTTTTACCCACCCTACTCCACATTTTTGATAACAGCGGGTCCAAATATATCCCGATTTTCTCCATTTTTCAAAGGAGTTATTTAAAAATCGTGACGGACTTCAAAGTTATATGTATTAGAATTTAAAAAAAAAATTAAAAAAGCAATTTTTCTCTAATTTTTGGGAAAAAAGTACTTTTTTATTTTTAAGTTATCTAAAAAATGTCAAAGATTATGTATTAGGAATTTATACTTTTTGAAAAGCTAACTTTACACTAAATATTTTAAATGAAAAAAAATTTAAAAATTCTTGATACGGAGGGGACCAGGTCCATTCAAATAACGCCTATTTTTTCTGTAAAATTCAACTTTAGATGACCAAATATGTTCTTAATTATTTTGTAAAGGGTTCCGATAACCCCGCTCCTGGTGTGGATATATTATAGCAAAAAAACTAAAAAATCTCATTTTTGGGATTTTTAAAACTTTTCTGGGAATTACGGGATTCCTGATTATAAATTTAAAAATTTGTTTCTATTTTTCTATATCTAATAGAAAAGTCTATATAACTATAAAATTTCTTTAAAAACTTTTAATAAATAAAAAAATTATTTTAATTTGAAGAATTTGTAATTTTGCAAAAACTCAATAAAAATCAGTTTTTGTCATACCTACACAACCACTTTTTCAAAAAAAAAAATGACTGAATGTAAGGGTAAAACTGGTTATCATAAAATTTTTGGACGTTTTGTCTATTTCTAAGAAAATAAAAAAAACTAATACAGAAATTCCAACAAACGAGTTACTTAGATATTAGCATTTTTATGCTCACGGCAGCCATTCACCATACAAAACGTATGAACATACCCAGGTATATTGCTGTTGATGTGCGTAAAGCAGTTCTGCTGTTAACATAAATGTTAAGGTAATAAAAAAAATCGGCGGATTTTTTGGCGATAGCAGTTTTTCAAAAAAAAAAAAAAAAATCTGGAGGATTTGGACGAGTTCTTTCGAAAAATCGATTTTTTACGCATTAATTTTTAAGGGTTTTTTTTTAGTAAAATCACTGATTTCAATTTAGAAAAACCTTAAAAATTAACGCGTAAAAAAGATAGATTTTTCGACAAATTTTTGTCTTTACGAAACGGCCAGCCCTAGTATACATATTGAAATGGTTATAACTTCTACAACTAAATTTTTTAAACTGATGGCGTAGGCAGCCAGTGCTATTAATTTTAATATATTAATCTTGCATTTATATAATTTTAATAACCTGTAGATAAATAAATAAATTTTTTATCTGCGTGTATATAAAATTTCTCAAATCCATCATTTTGTTTATTAGTTTTACCACCAATATTACGAGTACATTAATATAATAAAGACAACAATTTAAAAAAGCTAACCAATTAGTTTTAGGAAAAATTATAAATTTTGACGTCTGCCTAAATGTGTAAATAATTCAATTTAAATTTAGTTAAATTTTAATTAGCCCAAAGTCAAAAGTTTAAAAATTTATCAATACTTATAATGTTAGTAAGTAAATGCAACTACTCAAACACAATAACGTAACCTCACCAGTCATATAAATAAACATTTTGACAGCTTTTCGCTTCAATATAAAATATAGAGACATACACTCGTATATAGGTACATATGAATGTGTATATAGGTTATTAGTCAACAGTAATTTAAGCCATAATGACTCCGTGGAGCATATTTAAAATACACTTTAATTCAATTTTAAATGCAAAGCAAAATTGGAATATCAAACGTTTTTTTCTTTACCACCACAATTTTATTCTTTTAATTTCCAACAAATTTCCTCCTGCAGAGCAGCGAAAAAACATTAACAACAAAAAATGTCCTTATTTTTTTTTTTCTTTTTGGTACAACCAAAGTACCAATTTAGTTTAAATTGTCTACAAATGCTTAAGCCTGTTGGGCTGGACAACTGCCTTTATGCCAGCCTTTATATATTTAGCCTGCAGTCAAACACTTAACTTTGAAATGGGGAAAAAAAAGAAAATAAAAATACGAATTCAAAACGCCACAGACGTAGATTTCATGCGTTCTGTTTGACGGTAACGCCAACAGCAGAAACTAAAAAATAAAAAAAGAACTGAAAACGATAAAAAAATCGTTTTCCTACTTTTTATGTTTCTACTTTTTTTGAAGTCCTTTATAGGAAAATTCTGTCGCTGAAAATGTCCTTTATTTTTGTTGATTTAATTTTTAAAGGCGGTAATTCCTCTACAAACGACCCTCATTCGGTTTTTTTTTTCTTTTTTTTTATATTTTTCTATAATGTCAGTTGCTTTTTACAGTTTTGTTAAAATGTATACGATTTTTTCTTGACTGTTCTTTATAGTTTTTTTTATTTTGTAAAATCGAAATAATTTTAGCTTAAATAAGGTATTTGAAATCAGATTCAAAGCTTCAAAGTAAAACAAGTAAGAAAGTATGGTCGGTCAAGCTAAGTTAAAGAGCAAAAACATTTTTCTTTTAAAATTTCAATAATTTATATTTTTGAGTGAATTTTGGAAGTGGGCCTTATATGGGGGCTATGACCAATTATGGACCGATCACCATGAAATTAGATCGTGTGATTTATGTCTATATTAAAGTTAACTATGTTGAGTTTTGTGTGTATACCAACATTTTTAAGCGATTTATGCACGTTAAAGTGATTTTCGGAAACGCGTCTATATGGGAGCTATGACTAATTATGGACCGATCGTAACAAAATTTGGTGATATGAATTTTGTATCGGTCATAAATGTTTAATTTATATATGTATCTCCACAAATTCCGCTCCAAATAAGTTTTATATACACAAAATTCATGTTACATATAGACGCGTTTCCGAAAATCACTTTAACGTGCATAAATCGCTTAAAAATGATGGTATACACACAAAACTCAACATAGTTAACTTTAATATAGACATAAATCACACGATCTAATTTCATGGTGATCGGTCCATAATTGGTCATAGCCCCCATATAAGGCCCACTTCCAAAATTCACTCAAAAATATAAATTATTGAAATTTTAAAAGAAAAATGTTTTTGCTCTTTTACTTAGTGTAGGGTATTATATGGTCGGGCTTGACCATACTTCATTACTTGTTTTCTTTGCAAATTTTTTTTAAAGAAAAATCACACATTACTTATTAAAATCGGTTTATAATTGCAAAAGTTCCACAAAATTTACCTCTTAAATTAAAAATTGTATAAAAACTTTTTTTTATATAGTTTTTTGTTTATTCATATTTGCTGGGAGAAAAAATACTAAAAAAAATTTTAATGAAAAGATTAATAACTTTTATAATTTTCATCCGATTTGAATAACTAAAACGAACTAAATTTCCTGAATACTTTGGTATACATTTTTATAAGCTTCCATATCAAAATAAGCAATGAAATGTTTTTTTCAGAATAACTTCTGAATTTGAGGGTATTTCTGAAGTTTTTTGACACAATTTCTAATGTACTCGACTCTATAACCCACGCTAGGTCGTTTTGCAAGTTTTTTTCCATCATAGCACCGTGTAATTATAATAAATTGCTAAAAACTATAATACTGTTACAATACAGTAATTTACTGTTAATACTAATAAAATCAAGGATACGAAATCTACAAATGATAACAGAATTAAAGAGTGATGTATTTTCCGTTCAATATGGTGAATTTTACGAAAACCAAGAAAATTTTAAGAATTTTTATTTATTTCTTTACCAATTTAAAGTCTTGCGGATATTTACTATGAAAAGGAAATCAAATAATTGTGGTCGTGTGCCTAAAACTGAGTGCTTAAGAGCTCAAGATCTAATGTATATGATTAGTTAATATTAGAAGAGTGCTGAAATTTAATGCTAAAATAATATTTTCACAATCATATGACATCAAAAGGTCTTTAGAAATTACAATTAATGAAATCATATTCAAATATCCAACAGCGGTTTCTATTTCATAGAATCCTAGATTTAGCTTACGTGATTACTAGGCTATTGCAATTTTTTACTATTTTAACTTAATATTTAAGGTAATATCTGTGACCAGACGGCCTGAGTAACAGATCTAAACTATCAGCCTCGAATAAATTAAAATTACGTTAATTGACCTTCCATATCACACGACTGCACCATTTTAAGCATAAAGGACCTGCTTCCAAAAGCATAGGCGCTTAATTTATTTTTGTAAATAACATATGGTTTATTGGATTGGTTTCTTTTTATTATATTTGCATCATTAAATTATGTTTTGGAGGTTGCAATAGTCATAAATGTCCACATGAGTTCGTATGGGTAGCATCAAATATATGATGTCATATTCAATGGACCAGGTAACATAGCCTTGATTACTTCAATGTCTAACCTTTTAGTTTTATTTCAATAAAATCCATTTCAAAACTAGCCATCAAAATTATTTCGGCACTCTAATCATAACACAATTCTTAATTATATCTAAATTTTTATAACGGAATAGAAGCATGGCGTTTTTTTGATAAAATGTTTATCGTTTTGAATATTAATGTCCTTAAATTTGTTTGTCTTAATAGTAAATGATGGTAATGCAATATTGTTATAGTTTTTTAGCAATTTTTTTTAATTATTATTTTAAAAATTTTAAAAATTAAGTAAATCTCCGTAGAGTTGCATTTTTTTTTTTGCTCGCACAATTTTACCACTGTTTTTATTGGACAAAATGTCATACAATAATTGTCTATGACCACAAAGAATATAAAAACAGCAGATGTGGACAATTGGATACCTTTCTGAGCAAAATCAGTTGAAAATCACATAAAAAAATGCAACGCAACTGTATTTGTGTCTTGCCCAACAATAAACCAGCATATAAAATTTTCTTCTCCTTAACTCGACATTACCTTTTTATTGACATCTTTTATTTAGTTCACAAAACATTTCTTTCAGTGGAGCTCTTTTTCTCTCATGGGGCATCTCTGATGTAAATCAATATATTTTGTTTTTGTGTCAGCCATAAAAAGTTGGGAGAATGTAAGTATCTTTACTCTCAGTTGCGCCTCTAGTTCTACTTGGTGAAGGGTATAATAAATATTTTGTGTTTTGAATTTTTAAAAACAAGGTAATTTGCGCCTTAAGGCATGTAAAGTTTTTGTAGCAGAAAGATTTTACGAAAGCTGAAAAAGCTAAAACAAAACGTTACGAATTGGAATATATGATTATTTTCACTGTCGTAAAATTTCTGTGACAGACCTCAATGATTTTTAAATTCGATATCAACAATCCTCATAGCTCCAATATAAGAACCACTTCAGAAAAACAAATTAACCTAAATAAAAAGCTTATAAATTTCAATATAGTAACAGAATATATATGCAAAACTAACCAAATTGAGTGAACTATACAATTGTACAGTTTTGTCTCTTAACAAAAAATATTTAGGTCAGAGTTTGCAATTCTAACCTATTCGCACATACATACAAAACGTATTTCCTAGAAAATCTTCTTTAAAATACTTTCCACGATACTAGCACACTTTGCAAACTAACTGCTATTGATATTTGTTTTTAACTTTTAGCAGACGGCCGCCTTTCAATTGTCTTCATGTTGAAACATATTAAACGTAAACATCCATGTAAACATTTTGCAAAACAAAAATAAACCGAGTAAAAAAATAATAATACCGTGTATTACTATAAGCTTTACCAAAATTCAAAATGCCAAACTTCTCAACAAAATGCTGCAATTGAACGAATGAATGAACGAGTGACTGAATGGACGACAAACGAAAGGATACAAGTTGCTAAGTGATGAGTTTAGTTTTTGTCAAGAACGTAAACTCTTTAATGCAGATAAATATGTATGTCCATTAGATCTGCCCTTGAAACATTAGATTTGAATGGGTCTTATTTTGTTCTTTAGTATCCAAACTGATGCCTGAAGTTAATTGAAATTTTTTTTAAATACATTAAAATCACAGCCAAATTAATACCTTATATTTTTCCACGCCACATATTCACAAAAATCTAATTTATTACATTGTTTACATATTGTTTGTCTACAGAGAAATGCGGGTAAAATATGTGTAAACTACGTTAGTTATATTTGAATTTCCATTCGGCATTCATGTTTATAACTTTTGGAAAAAAAATTTTGTATAGAAGATAAGATTTATTGCAAACTTTAAAAATGTGCGAATATTATTTAAAAACCAAAATTTTTCAAAGTCAAAATAAGTACCATTGTTTACCCGATTTCACAACATTCAATACATTTTCGGTACGGGTATTCGTTATATAATTGAACTCAAATTTTACATTAGTTAGTCTTAGCTACTAGAGAACAAAATAGGACCCATCCAAAGCAAATATATTTTTAAGGGCAGGTTTAATTTACATGCATATTGCCTTATACATGAAAACATGTATATTATGGTGGGCTCAACTGCATGCTTTATAATATTTAGTTTTTCCTGATAGTCTGTAGCAAGGAATTCCTTCGGCAGTGCCTGTCAGAATATTTGCACACATGAGGTTTTTCGAAAGTTTGGTCACCTGCAATCTTATGCCATTGCAGAGTCCTCTCCTCGTATCTAAATTCCGCAGAAGCATTGCAATAGCAGCGACCTTGAGGTATAATTTATAAGGCGGCATACCAGATAGTGAATGGCTGTTCAAAAACTCGACCGGATAGTTTCCTCCATGCTATCAAATTCTACTGTGTCAATACTCAAGTATGTGCAATGCTGATTTGACAAACGTTATAATGTATATGGGAAAGAATGGCAGATTTTGAATAATTATCTACTGTAGAAGAATTAAATTTTTTCACCAAAAATGCTTATTACAATTGTGTCTTGAACCATCATTTCATTTGGAATTTCAATAATATCTTCTCCAAATTCCGATACCCTTCATCGGGAAATCTAGAAAATATAAAAATTCCCTACAAAAAATATGTAATTACTAGCTTGACCCGGTGCGCTTCGCTACACCTGTAAAATAAAAAAATAAAAAGTAAAATAAAAAAATGTGAAAAGATTTTATAAGCAAATAAATTAATATAATTAATACCGGAATTTCTTGATTGTGATTAATTGCATACTATGCCGTTAAAGGTATTAAAAATATCCTGTGATTTTAAAAAATCTTGAAGCTTTTTTTAAGACATTCGCCTATTTTTAGTCAGACTCCTTATAATGATATGAAAGCTATTTATTATAATAGTTAAATTAATGCTTCAAATGAGTTATTTTGATACGATTGTAGATAAAATATATAAAAATGCGAATATCAAATGAATCTAATTGTAAGAGTCTTTAAACTTTATGTAAATTAAGTTGATGCCAGTGTCCTGTTATGCCAGAAATTAAGAAGGGGTGCCACACCCCTTGTTCCCATCCGTCCCAATTTTGGATAAACTTCATGTACTGAAGGCTGTAGCAATAATAGTTCCGCAGATATTTGAAAATACTATATACTACTACATGGGAAGTTACACGCCCACTTATCCACTCCAGCCCATTTTCAGCTATTCTATGTAAAATGATAAGAGAACTATTCGGACAAAGTTGGAAGAATCTAGTAATTTTAGATCTCAAAATATTTAGAAATAACTAATTACTTTGTATGGGAGGTGACTCACCCCGAGTTCCGATCCTTCCCGTTTTTTTATAAACTTCTTGCACTGATAAGAAATTAACTCATATGAAGTTTAAAGCCTTTCACATTTACAGTTCTCCAGATATTCGAAAATAACTATTTACTTTGTATGGTAGGTGCCACGCCCACTAATTTAATACCGCCCATTTTCATCCAAACCATGTAAAATGATAAGGGACTAAATTTCAAGACTTCCACAATTATAGTTCACCATATATTTGAAAATAACTATTTACTTTGTATGGGAGGTGTCACACCCCCTGTTCCGATCCGTCCCATTTTCAGTTAAACTTCAAACAGTGATACGAAATTTATTCGTGTAAAATGTGAAGACAGTCTCAATTTTAGTTCTGCAGATATTCGAAAATAACTATTTACTTTGTATGGGTGGTACAAATTTTGCCCTCTTTGTGGTCCAAGCTGAGAAAAACTATATAGTCTATTATTGCTTCCAAGTAATGGAATATCTATGTTCCAAATATCAATCAAATCGGTGCAGCCGTTTACTCTTGATTGTTTAAGAACTAAAGGTACCAATTTTACCGGTTTTCCCCCTTTAAATTTCTTTTTGGTCCAAGTATTAAAAAAAGATATAGCCTATTGACGCTTCCAAGTAAGGATCTATCTATGTTCAAAATTTAAATAAAATCGGTTTAGCTGTTTAGGCGTGATGCTCAAACAAACCAACAAACAAACAAACTTACAAAGACATTTATATAGATATAGATATATGGAGGTTTAAGGCCATAGACCACGAATTGCCATTTCATAGCACAATTGTGCAGACGAACAACACACATATTCTTATTCTCTTTAAAAGAGTTGGAATGCTGTGTAATTTTTTTCAGAAATTCATTAAGCATTGTTGTTGGTTGTTTTTTGGACGAAGCATAGCAAACACACGCAATTACAATTGAACACAAAACAACAACGTCAGAAATAAATAAAAAAAATTGAGAGAATTTCGGCCGAATAATGTATATTTTTTATTTCCTTAAAATTTAAATTACATTCATTTACAACATAAATTGGTTATAGCTTGCAAAAAATTCTAAATCTAAACATTCTTTATTGTTCTTATTTTAAGTGTTTGATATTATGTTTGCTGGGTAGCTCTCTCACCAAATACAAAGACAGTTTTAGTTTTGGCAATCCCTGCCATAGACCAAAATCAAAAATCTGGCTTCGTTACGATCTTCCGCAGAGAAAGTACTTCAAGTAGGCCAAATTAGCTTTCTACGTCATCATATGGCTTCGAAAAGTCGCGGAAAGAGAATAAGACATACATACAAATATCCGGACATACTAAGAAATTATATATGTATATGAATTAGGTATATGACTTAAAAATGCGGTATTTTTTAAATTTTTAGCTTTTATTTTGAAACATTTGTTCACTATAAATTTATACAAAGTATTGCCCATTATTAGCTATGACCTTTTCCTATCTTTCTGGCAACATATGGATTCCGAGCCATAAGAACTGCTTCCTCATATTTTAAGGCCAAGAAGGAATCAAGGCAATAACGGATACTCTGTTCCAAAGTGAGAGCATTCTGCATCGGTGGAAACAAATAGTAGTTGGCCGGGGCATTGTCTGGACTTTAAAGCGGGTGAGCCAACATTATCCAACCTCGCTTCAAATGAATCAGTTGAGTCCGGTACAGGTCCGGCCAGATTTCAGCAGCTCATAATATTCTCTGTATTTGGAAATACCCTTTTCACTGTGGTTCCAAATCAAAATCTAGGTTTTGACAAAATTATAAAAATCGGTATCTTAAGAATTTGGAAAACCGAAGTTTTTTCGGAAGCTGACAATCTGCTCTCCTCCAATACAAATGGGTTTCTCAATTGGACATTTCGTTTTCTCGATAGAAGTGCCAGAATTTCAAAAAATTTTGAATTATATTTTCGTTAATTTTTTTTTAATAGTTTATTGCTTTACTAAATTACATATATCTCAATTGTTTTACCATATAGAAATTCATACTTCAAAACAGAGATAAAAATTGATATAGGCTTTTATTTAGTGTATATGTTATATTTATGGGCCTCTCCATTTTTCTGTTATAGTCCTTTAAACTTGGGTCTCAAATATACTGATATCTTTTTATTCTAAGAATATTAAATAGCTTGCCAAAAAAAAAAGACCGTCGAAGCCCGTCCAATGACTATTTACATCATTTAGAGAAACTTCTGGGGAATGTTTTTGTATAATAATTGTAGCCGCCAGCACCAGCCGAAATACTTTTTTTTTAATTTTTACGGAATGGAATATTTAGAGATATTTTTTTTTTATTATTGATTTTTATATATCTAGACCCTACTGTAACTTGAAATATAGCAAATTCAGATATTTTTAAAAATTTAGTTTCAGAAACACATGTTATTTGGCTTGGTATCGATTCAACTGTTTGGCCGGGCTTAACATACGCTTCGGGTTATCGTAATGGAATCGCTTTTCATTGCAATTAATGATTCGGTGCAAAAATATTTTCTTTTAAAGCGCTCAAGCATAATTTTGGACAGGTAAAATCGTCTTTCAAGGCTTCAATTCGTATGGAGCCCAATTTCCCTGCTTTTGTATGTATTCTGTTGCTCACAAACATTTTGACATTGCTGCTTCAGTAGCTCCCAATGATATTGTTAGCACTTGTTGAGTTTTACAACAATCTTCATGGAGTTATGCCTTTAATTCTTGGTCTTCAAACTTTATGGCAGGCCTGGGCGATCTTTGTCTTCCGTGTCATAATCTCCACTTCTGAAAATTTACCCAAAAAGTTCTTGGTATGGCAAGAAATATGCACTTGCTGCAAAAGAAGCTAAACATTTGTTACAAAGGCCTCTATAAATACCTAATTTTACATCAAGGTATGTTTACAAAAAACGATACTTCCATTCATCTTATCGTGTATCCACTTATTTTTGGCCTAATTTGGCATCCTGTCACTACAAGGACAATAAAAACTATAAAAACCTTAATGGATGGGGTTCCGGAAAGGGTTAAATCTAATAAAAAAAACCAAAACAGTAAATTTGTTATGTCTCCGTAGAAATTGAGCAATTCTACTGTACATCAAAGTCAAGTCAAACATAAGAAAATCCTTTTGCTTGCCCTAAGCCCCGTCTATAAAAGCATGTTAATATGAGGCTACACATATAAAAAATTCGTCTCACATGCATAAGAAAATGAACGTTCCACAAGAGCTTTAAAAGGGATCAGACAATTTAACTGCAAAGTAAAAGGAAATGAAGAAACGTATCCACACACAAGTCCAGTTTTTGAAAAAGGATAAAACTGTCATTTTTAAAATGCAAGAACATTGAACAAACAAACAAAATAATAAAGTAAATATTGTCCAAACAAAATGCGAAAAAGAAAAGAAAAACGAAAACCAAGACTCCAAGAAAAATCCCTTTGTACTGACATTGTTTGTAAGTGTGTGTATATAGTAAAAGTTCCCCTAAGCTTTTGGTAATTAAAAAACATTTTTTTTTTTGGTTTTATTTATTTTTAAAACTTTGACATCATTTTGGAGATGGAGAAAGTTTAGCATTGTGATTAAGCCAAATGAAAGTTACAAGCAAATATATGTTTTGGAAGTTACTGGGATTTTTAAGGTACAGGATGGCCATTTGGTAGAAGTATGAAATGCTTCATTAAAGTCAATCTTAAGAAGATTAAATCTGACAAAAAAATTAAATTTTTTTTAGAGTACAATATTTTGCAAATTTTTATATATTTTATTGGAAATATATTTAAATTACTTTAAGAAATATTACCAGAAATATGTGTCTAACGAAAGTTTACAAAACTCTTTAAACATTTAACAATTTTCCTATTTCAACAAAAACTCTCCTTATATAAAATTCATGTCACATCATGATATTTGAAACGTGAAGAGTTTATTTGCTGAATTTAAATCTGGTTACCCTATTGGGCCGCAATCAAATGAATCAAAATTTCATATTTTTATGCAAAAGAAGAAAAAAACACCTTTTCATTATTATTAACTCATGTACCTTTGTACAAATAATAATGTAAAAATGAACAATACACACCAACAAACTCACACACACTTAGTTATAAAGAGAAAGTTTGAAAATATACTTGCTTTATGCTCGACTACACTTTTAAAAACTTTTTTTTACGTTTTTCTTTTTGTCCGGAGATCTTAACAAAGGAAAAAACTGAGAATAAGAAAAACCCACAAAAAATCTGCGAGTTCATGTTTTGATAAAGAATCTACATTTATCCATTATAATGGTATAAACAGCAGCAACAACATCAACCAAAAAAGTGAAAAATAAAAAAAATGAACAGCAACAAGAAGGATAATGATGCCACTGATACGGAGGAGTAAACAACAGTAAAACGACCTCTATAATACCGTGTCAATGTACGAAAGTATCTTGTATCTACATAACTAACTAAGCGTATATCAGTGGAAGTAGTAGCAGTGGTTGTTGTTGTTGTTCTTTATATGTTTGTGTTTGTGTGTACCTGTGTATGTTCGTGATGGTACTTAATACTCACAACTTATTATGTCCACACTTTTTTTTTCTTTTAATATTTTGTGTAAAAGAAAAGCAGAACTGTAGGAACACAATTTTTGGTTGTACGTTTTTGGTTTTCTTTATGCTCGACAAAAAGTTTTTAGACATCATTTTTATATCAGTTTACCACACTATATCTCAACATATATTTACAGATTTATGTAGCTAACCGGAAGGGATGAGAATTGAATATTGCAAATTGTACCAATATAATACAGAAATTGTACTTGTTGACCTGGTTAAAAGGTTATTTCCTTACTTATTATACCTGCGGTAAAACTCATAAAATCTGATGTCAATAGCTCGCTATGAAACATCTGAATTGTAAATCTATCAAGAAGACGACAATCGTACGTCCTTAAATTGAAACATTTTTTTTCATTTATTTTTAAAATTTTTTTTTTTTTTTATTTTAAAATTTTTTTAAGATTTATTTGTGAAAAAAAAATTTTTTTCCTCAAAAAAATTCGCTGTAAAAAATATTTTTCCCGATTTTGACCAGTTGTAGGTAGGACTTACTTTGGCCTTATATACGTCATTGCAAATGTCTTTGAAATATCTATTATTGGATATCCATATTGTCTATATTAATGACTTAGTAATCCAGATATAGATAAAAAATAGTTAAAAGTCGAGGTTGTCCTGGTTTTTTCCTTATAGCTCATCCATTTGTGGGCCGATTGTCACAAAAGTTGGTAGAAAGATTTAGGTTTATACAGTGGTGGCCAGGTATTTAAGACAACATTTTTTTTGCTAAATTCCATGTGATTCTCAATTATTTTTTCAAATATTTCCACAAATATGTATGCATGAGGACTGTTTTAACACACAAGTGTGTTTTATTCAACTGTGTCAATCACCAAGAACACATACGATTTTTCTACAACTTGACCAAACATTTTTTTTAAATAAACATATTTTCAAAAATTTATAACATTATATTTTTATTATTATAAATTATTCGGACCAAATTTCGTATTTATTGTGCCATTAGTTTCGGCCATATCATGTTATTAACAGTAGATATTCGTTGAGGTGGGTCAAAGTATTTCCACATATCTTTGTCCATATATGTTGTACCAATTTTTCCAAACATTTTTGAGAAACTAGAAATACTAATAATAAATTTCATACCCTTAGTTCCTTTTGTTTTGGCTCTATCGCACTTAAAATTCAGTTGATGAAAAAAATTCAAGTATTTGTCTTAAATAGCTGGCCACCATTGTATACAAACTGTGTCCAATTTTATCACGATATTTGTTATTATAAGCAAATTTTTAATGTTTCCCCATACAATGGGCAAAAGTTTCACGATTTTTTTTCTATACTTTACAGTATAAACCGGCATAATAAAAATATTTATGACTGCTCGAACAGTATTGCGGGGCGAAATTTGTATGGGGCTAGGTAAAATCATGCAGTGGGTATAACTAGATCCTTTCGTTAGGACTCTATCGTGTTTTCATCAGACAGACGGGCATAGATAGATCGTCTTAGAATCTTATGAGGACCCAGAATATATATGTGTACTTTGTTATTCAATGACCAATATTTCGTTATGTTACAAACGGAGTGACAAAATCAATACACCCCCACATTTTTTGATGGAGGATATAAGAATAAGAAATCTTAACAGTTTTTTTGAAGAATGTAGTTTTTCTGTATTAGGACTAAAAAAGGTGCGATGGTTTTGCATTTTGTGAAAGTGACTCTAAGTCGATCGGTATACTTTAAGGTGGGTGTTAGACTAATATTTTTGGACGTTACAAACATCTGCACAAACGCATAATACCCTCCCCACTATGGTGGTGTAGGGTACAAATATGCTTTTTTTTCATAATATAAATTTAATCTATCACGGTGATTTTTTTACAGATACTTTAAGATGTTCTCATACAATGACTTTTATAATTATACCCTACACCACCATAGATGGGAGGTTATTATGCGTTTGTGCAGATGTTTGTAACGCCCAAAAATATTAGTCTAACTATACCGATCGACTTAGAATCCCTTTCTGAGTCGATTAAACGATGTCCGTCCGTCTGGTTGGCTGGCTGTCTGTCCATGTAAACCTTGTGCGCAGAGTACAGGTCGCAATTTTGAAGATATTTCGATCAAATTTGGTACATATTATTTTTTTGGCCCAAGGACGAAGCCTATTGAAACTGGCTGAAATCGGTCCATTATTTTACCTAGCCCCCATACAAATGCCCTTCCGAAATTGAACTTTATAGGTCATAAATGTTTAATTTATAAATGTATCTCCACAAATTCCGCTCCAAATAAGTTTTATATATACAAAATTCATGTCACCAAATTTTGTTACGAGCGGTCCATAATTAGTCATAGCTCCCATATAGAGCCGCTTCCGAAAATCACTTTAACGTGCATAAATCGCAAAAATGTTGGTATACACACAAAATTCAACATAGTTAACTTTAATATAGACATAAATCACACGACCTAATTTCATGGTGATCGGTCCATAATTGGTCATAGCCCCCATATAAGGCCCACTTCCGAAAATCACTCAAAAATATAAATTATTGAAATTTTAAAAGAAAAATGTTTCTGCTTTTTTACTTAGTGTAGGGTATTATATGGTCGGGCTTGTTTATTATACTTTTAAAGTATTTACAAAGTACACAAAACTTTTACATTTTGATACTTTCGACCCATTCGATTCGTGGAAGTTATTTATTTACAACGAAATTGTAGTTAGGCATTATAACATTCGAAAATATCTGTGAATATCACCTGAAAAAAATACATTTTCCAATAAAGAAATCTCTGTGAAACAAATTGATCAAAATTACTCGCTTTTGACACATTTGTGTGGCACAATAACAAAATACATGGCAATGCAGTCTAATGAAGTGGGGTCTATCTACTTGTCATCTATAATATTCGTATTCTTTTCCTGGTGACCTAATTTCAACGAGTTGACAACATCTTTGAAATGCTATTGTCAATAATAATTATTATTTGACTTATGCGCTATTTGGTGTATGACTTAAAAATTCGGGATTTTTTAAAATTTTTAGCTTTGAGCTTTAGGTTTAAATGTTGTACAATATAAATTTATTGAAAGTATTGGCCATTGTAAGCTATGACCTTTTCCCATCTTTAAAAAAGTTATCTTTTGAGACCAAGAACGAATCAAACCAATATCGGATGTTTTGTTCCAAAGTGAAGCGTATCCCAGATATATCGTTCTACATCGAAAATATCAGTCCGACGGGGCAAGGTTTTGACTATAAAGTGGGTGGGGCAAAACTTCCCAACCACTCCATTCTTAATACTTTTTAACAGCGTTATCATGATGGAATATTACGGTTTCATGTCTGGCCGCATATTCTATTTCAGTTTCGTTCGGTATAGGTTCCCTGTGATAGTCTGGTCAGATTTCAGCAGCTCATAATAGATAGGACAATTTTGGTCACACCAAATACAAATATTTGGCCTTGATGTCGTTTCGGCTGGTTGGTCGGGCTCCACATATGATCTTGTACGCTTGTCGGTTATCGTAATCATTGCAAGTATTGATTCGATGCAAAAATTATATTCTTTTATAACGTTTAAGCACCATTTCAGACATACAAATTCGTCTCTCAGCTTCAATTAGTATGGTACCCAATTTCACAGAGTTTGGATGTTTTAAAATATCTGCTTGAGTTCCCAATAGTTTTACAAGCTCTTGTTCAGTTCTACAGCAATCTTGACGGAGTAATGCCTTTAATTCTTGGTCTTCAAATTATAATTATGAACCGATCGCCATGAAATTATTTTGCATAATTACAAAAAAGCTTTGAATTTATTATTTATTGATTTGATATACTTTTTATATGCCACCAATGTTTACTTGTAGTAATGAGGATCACTCTTTATCTTAAGAATAAACTTTCTTTCTAATATTCAACATTTCCTGACATACATATATGACATTTTTCCTTTCATCAGCTTTCTATTTTCTATCAGCTTTATCCCAATATTTTTCATGTTTCCCTTCTCTTTTCGGCTGTCATTTTAATCATCTAAATATGCATGCGATTATAATAAAAACGTTTGTTTCTGAATAAAGTTACACTTACAATAGCGAACGCGACACATTTTCTGATTTAAAATAATAAGTTTAGTGTTATACCGAGCCCTTAGCGCCAAATTATCGTAAGCGACATTTTCTAAATTTTTTTTATTTCAGAAATTAAAATTTTATGGACCGACTGATGTTTTAGCGTTCTCAGAATATCAAAATTGTTAATAACTTCAAAAATATTGGGGTAAGATTTTATCGTAAGTTAATGTTTACATTTTACAGTAAACGAATTTTATCGTAAGCGACACACAGTGGTACAGAAAAAAAAGGGGAAATAAATCTGTAACCTCATGGACCCACCAGGGACACGACGTTACACAAACGATCATATTTCTTCGTTTGAGTTCCGATTTCAAAAAAAATCATATATAGAATCTTCTCATCGAGCCCACACCGTAGTTGTCAATTACCTCTTATAGCTTAGGAGATATTAGTATTTAAAAATTAAATTTTCAAAATTTTTACCCAACCTACTCCAGTTTTTTGATAACAGCGTATCCAAATATTTCCCGACTTTCTTCAGTTTTCCTTTATTGGACTAACAATACGTATATGTCAAAGAAGAAATAGAATTATTTAAAAATAATGGCTAAGTCCAAAGTTATATGCATTTGAATTTCTAAGAATTTCGCAAAAAATTTCTAAGAAGATGTATAAGGAATTTATACTTTCTGAAAGCTAAGTTTTCATAAAATATTTTAAATGAAAAAAAAATTAAAATTGTTGTTACCAATCCATTCAAAAACACCTATTTTTTATGTATGGTATGAATATTATATCCAAAAAACTAAAAATTCCCATTTTTGGAATTTTTCAACACTTTTTTAGGAATTGCGGGATTGTTGATAATAAATTTCAAAATTTGTTTTTATTTTTTAATTTTAAATAGAAAAGTCTACATAACTGTGAAATTTCATTAAATACTATTTATAAATAAAAATTTAATTTTAATTCGAAAAATTTGTATCTATGCAAAAATTCAATAAAAAATATTTTTTGTCATATTTTTCAATAAAGTATTCCATGAATTTTTAATTGTCAAAAGTTATAAATATTTTTGAAAAATAGACAAATAGCTTGAACGAAATTATATTATATCGCATCATAGCATTTTTAATTTTATGTATAAATTTCAAAATAATCAAAAAAATCTTCTGTAAAAATTGTGTTTTGTCGCTTACGATAATTTGGCGCTAAGGGCTCGATATGGAGAGTAAAATTTTTTAAGTTGAAGCCACTAGATTTTAATTTGAACTAACATATTCAGCCATTTGATTATAACGATCGCAGAGTACAAACGATGTTTTAGGTGCAAGAACGTGACATTAGAAAATGAAAAACAAACCAAATTAAACATTCACATCAATAGAGCTTTGTTTGTTTTCTTCTAATTGCTATTTATAATTAATATCACTAAAGTTGGAAAATTCTCGAGATGTTCCACTTTAGAGGGCTATTGGCTACATTTTATTTTATTTTTGGGTATTGTACATTTTAGGCTTAAATTGTACCAACAAAAAGTAAAGCAAAGTGCCAACTCTTACACTCTTTCCTCCCTAACCCTATTTTTTGGTTGGTTTAGTTCTTAGTTCGGTGTGCATTACACTATTCGGTACTACAGATTTTGCTTGATTATATGCTCTTTTATGCCTTTTTATTTTGCTCGGCTACGTTTGTGTGCCGTAGTAAGTGTAAGTGTGTCTATTTGTTTTCATAAATAGTTGGTAGTGAAATAAACTTTGGTGAAAAGTTTGTTTATTACAACATTTTGAAGAAGAACTAAAACCAACATAATTTTCCTGCACGAGTTTTCTTTAAATTTTTCACAAAGGTTGTGTTTTTTTTTCACTCTTAATAATTTTCAATTTGAAAATGGGGAAACAATTTCAAGTTGTTTAGGTGGATTATTTGTTGCCGTACATTAGTAGAAGTGTGACAAATATGCACGAGTAATAGATAAAAGAAACAGTGTTTATGCAACAGAGTAAACATTGTTCAAGTATAATCGATACATTTGTAAGCACAAGCTCAATTTAAACTTCATGAGTTATTTTTTATCAGGATCCCCCCTTTATTAATTTTAATTGTACATTTTTTTTTTTTTTTCTTAAGAGCAAATTTTAATATTTTTGGTATGAAAAGGGTGCGATTTTATGTATAAATTATAAAAATTAATCAGAACTATGTAGATATTTTTATTATTTCAGTCTCCACTGAAGGAATACCTTCATTTAAATGTACTTTTGCATAGGCTTTATGAAACATTTTGTACAAAAATATTTCTAAATTTAATTTAGAAAAAATAAGAATTTACGATATTTCATAAAATGTTTAGGAATGAGAGTTATGACACATACCATCGATTTTCTTATGAAATATGTAAAAGTATTGCAATTCCTCAATATTTGTTACCAGTGGCTGTAATATTACGAATGTGTCACGCTAAATAGAGGTAAATCTATAACCTTTAAATTTTTTTCAGTTTTATCTTCTCTCTTCGCTGTTATTTCGAGAGATTACCTTTAAAGGGGTCATAAAATAGTATTCCAAATCATTCGTATTATTCTGTACCAGCACCGGACCAAATGTGGTCTTCATGGGAACAATTCTTATCTGAAAAAGTGTCACTGCGATATTGCTAGGTCTTCACTTTGTAGGCCTTCTAAAAGACCTATTTACACACTTTATTAAATTTGATAACACCGAGGAAGAAAATTAACATTTTGGTTTGGTGCCGCGGAAAATATTTGTGATAAAACATGTATGGGACATTTCATAGTCAAAACAATCTTTAGTTTTTTTTTGATGAGCTCTTGTTTTTAAGATATCGCGGTTTAATTCTTATGGTTATTCTGTATTTTTTTTTCTCTTTTTGTTTGATTATTTCATAAATGGAGACTAAAATTAAAAACGCATTTTTGTATTGGTATTCTACACAAAATTATCTTTTCTTTGACATCAATTTTTTTTATCTAAGTTGGAAGATATCGCAAGGATGTTGAAATTTTTAACTATCCATATACATAAATATATAAATGTCTTTGTAAGTTTGTTTGTTGGTTTGTTTGAGCATCACGCCTAAACGGCTGAACCGATTTTATTGAAATTTGGAACATACACGCAGAGAAAAAACATGGTTGTGGTAACCATAAACTAAGAGCATCATATTATGATCAGATTTATGCTTGTATTCCAAAACATATTAAGATCATTATTGGTATCATGAAATATAATAATATGTTCTGAAACAATCATATTATGATACAAATCAATCATAACATGTTCTGAAATAATCATATTATGATTTAAATCAATTATAATATGACCCAATTTAATCATATTTATGACTCAATTAAATCATATTATGATCCAAAGTAATCATATTATTATTAAAATTTATTTTTATAAATACAAAATTTTATTTTAATAGGTTTTAATTTTGAGGTACTAAATTCCCAATTAAAATATTATTGAAATTTATTGTTATTCGCTCTAGGAAAGTTAAAGATAATATACAAATAAAATTAAAGAGCGAATGGGAATCACAGACACTCAAAATTTACTTGTAAAATTAACACAGCTTAGACAAACACCAGCACTCACAAATGGTGGGAAAAAAGACTATTAAAAGTAAACATATTTTGTTTGCATCTTAAACATATTATGACTACGTAATATAATATGTTTACCTATTTATCATTATTTAGTTGTTGTAAATATTTTATGTTTACATCTTAAACATATTATGACTATGCGTATAGAAACTTAACATTTAATGGTTGTACATAACATAATATGTTTACCTATTTATCATTATTTAGTTGTCCGAACCATTCGGTGAACCATATTCATATTTATAACATTTAATGGTTACATTAACTAAAATATTGTTTAAATTAAATTAAAACAACAATTATATGTTTACAACAACAATATATTGTTACAACGAACATAGTATAGTTGTCGTAACCATGTCGAACCATGTTTTTTCTCTGCGTGTAGATAGATCCTTACTTGGAAGCGTCAATAGGCTATATATTTTTTTAATATTCGGACCAGAAAAAGATTTAAAGGGGGAAAATTTGTACCTTTAGTTCTTAAACAATCAAGAGTAAACGGCTGATTTGGTTGAAATTTGTAACATAGATATTCTTTAACTTGGATCACAAAGGGACAAAAGAGGGCAAAATTTGTATAACCCATACAAAGTAAATAGTTATTTTCGAATATCTGCAGAACTAAAATTGTGACTATCTTCAAACTTTATACGAATCAATTTCGTATCACTGTTTGAAGTTTAACTAAAAATGGGACGTATCGGAACAGGTGGTGTGACACCTCCAATACAAAGTGGATAGTTATTTTCAAATATATGGTGAACTATAATTGTGGAAGTCTGGAAATTTTGTCCGAATAGCCCCCTTATCATTTTACATGGTTTGGCTGAAAATGGGCGGTATTAAGTAAGTGGGCGTGGCACCTACCATACAAAGTAAATAGTTATTTTCGAATATCTGGAGATCTGTAAATGTGAAAGGCTTCAAACTTCATATGAGTTAATTTCTTATCAGTGCCAGAACTTAATAAAAAAATGGGAAGGATCGAAACTCGGGGTGAGTATCCTCCCATACAAAGTAATTAGATATTTCTAAATTTCTTGAGATCTATAATTACTAGATTCTTCCAACTTTGTCCAAATAGCTCTCTTATTATTTTACATAGAATAGCTGAAAATGGGCGGGAGTGGATAAGTGGGCGTGGAACTACCTATGCAAAGTATATAGTATTTTCGAATAAATTCAGAACTATTATTGCGACAGCTTTCAAACTTTATACGAATCAATTTGTTATTAGTACATGAAGTTTATCCAACAAGGGGTGTGGCACCCCTTCTTAATTTCTGGCATAACAGGACACTGGCATCAACGTAATTTACACAAAGTTTAAAGACTCTTACAATTAGATTCACTTGATATTCGAACAATGGTAAAAAAATAACACATTTGAAGCATTACTTTAACTATTATAATAAATAGCTTTCATATCATTATAAGGAGTCTGACTAAAATTAGGCGAAAGTCTTAAAAAAAGCTTCAAGATTTTTTAAAATCACAGAATATTTTTATACCTTCAACGGCATAGTATGCAATTAATCACAAACAAGAAATTCCGGTATTAATTATATTCATTTATTTGCTTATAAAATCGTTTCACATTTTTTTATATTTTACTTCGAGCGCACCGGCTCAAGCTAGTATACAATAAAAACATATCAATAAACTAATTAATATAAAAATATTGAAAATTCGCTGAAAATATACTAAACTATTTGGCAAATAACTCAAAGTTTTACAATATTTTTCATAAGTATTTCGTATTAAATTATACAAATGTTCGTAACTTGAATGTTTTATACCTGTTTTTTTTTTTTGTTAAATATAATTTATCTTGTTATATTATTTCATTATGACTAATAAGATGAGATGCTGTGTTAAAGATCCTAATATGTTTTGTTACATTTGTGGCGAATTTATGTTAAAAGATCAGCCAAAATCAATTATCTCCAATTGTATTTTGCTTACTTTGGTATTCAAATTCGCAACTTAGACAATTCCAGGATATATAATATAGAAATAAATCTATATGTTTGTAAAAATTTATTATTTTTTTCTATAAAATACTAGAGTTTTTAATAAAAATGTTAAGAAATTTTCACCAAAAACGCTGTAAATCACTTAAATGCAAAATTCGTAATTTTAAAAACGTCAAATGAATTATTTATATAGCTGTAGTTAGATTTAAATGTGTATTAAGAAATAAGACTAATGACTACCTAAAAATTTATTTATAAAAAAATTGTTTTTAGAATGTAAAATTTCGGGATATTATCTTAATATTGCATTAAGTGTTTAACAAATTTTTCATTTTAATTAAAAACTAAGTTCGCCATAATGCCTTGAATGTGCAGTGCTATACTCAAAGAAGACCAGTCTCATGTTAAAAAAAATTTCACATTCTTAGCTGCATTACCCAAAATGTTTAAGAAAAACACACAAAAATATGGTATTCAATGAAAATATAAAAACCGAGATATTTCGAAAACACGAGCTGACTGGAAAAAAACAAGTATAACATACTAATGAGGGTTCATCAACATGTACAAAACACAGTTTAAATCTCGGGCACCAAAACCTCTGTTCCGCAGTGTAATCATTCCACTCTGCCTTCTCTCAGAAGACGTTTTAGAAGGGCTTTGCTTCTCTCTGCCTCATTTCCCCAATCTCCTTGGGGAAATGAGGCTTGGCCTTTCAAAATTAATGGGAAATTTTCTTCAATATTATATATCTTAGTAGAAAAAAGAAAATCCTAACAAAATTTAAAATTTCATTCTAAATCTACCAACTAAATAACTTCTTAAAAATTTATATTATTATAGGGTACAAATAAAGTAAAAGTATAATAAAGAAATTTGAAAAGATGTATGAGTATATTGTTTTTATAGACACTTTATTTGTGTTTTTCTTTTCAAATTCATCATCCTTTTCGCAGCTTATGTGAAGATGGAAGTTTTTACTAGTTTTTTTTTCAGGGATATTATAAATTTGTTTATATGTTGTTCTAGTTCTTGCATTACCATAGACTTCACTGGCAGATAAAGTAGCTGGCCAAGCAACCTCAAGCAATTTCTATAAACTGGCAGTTAGTCAAAAGTTAGCACAAGTTAGTTTTTTCTTCTTCTCATATTTTATACTACTCTATACTCTGGTCTTTCTTAGTCATGCTGCTTGAAGTTTTTGTGTTTTTTCTTACAAAATTATTTTCTATTTTGTATTTGTCGGCTAGCTGCTGTTTTTAATATTCTTATGGTCTATTAAAAAGTTGTAAACTGCCTAAGTTTATATATTTTTTTTTCGAATCATCTCTCCTGATACTTTTTGCTGAAATGTATGTTAGTGTTTGTATAATGGATGTTGGACTATTACTTATATTATTTTTGGGACTCGTTTGTTTAGCAACAAAAAGGCCAAAATTTAATTTGCACAATAAGTGATGAAAAATGAAAAGCAACAAAAGAAAATACTAACAAAAAAAAATAAAAGAAGTTAGTAAACGAGTTCGTCAGAGGCCAAATTTTTACTTTCGTCAACAATTTATTTAACATTTTTCTGTATTTTCTTTGTCTTTACGGAAAAAGCTAGTGGCAGGGAAAAGCAAAAAAAAAATTGAGAAAACGTGCTATGCTGTTATATTGATTAAAATTTAAATATTTGATTGAAATATAATTGATGTCTTTATTTTTGAGGGTAATAAATTGGAAATATGAAAAAGATTTTTACATAAATTGTTTAATAGGCTTAAAATTTATATAGATGTCAACGTTTTATTAAAGCTGTGGCAAAATTAAAAAAGATGTTAAACAAATATATTTTTTATTTTTTTTTTAAATTAAGCAGTGATGTAGAGAAAATAATATTTTATGTGTATCTTAAAACAAACCATCTATGTTGCGTTTTGTTTATTTTAGATTTTTATATCAAATATTTAGACTATATTTTAGCCAATAACTCCATAATTGATTAGAGTGGTTTCAAATATAACGATTTTAACGACTGGTTTATGGTGCATAATGCCTCTCAAACAGCAGTGCTTCTCAAACTTTAACATATCTGTGGGTATTATTAACATAGCTGTGGAACATACAACATTGAATAAAAGCTTTGTTTGTAAGTATGGCTACACTGATTGATTAATGATATACATCGAAAGCTCTAGAAATCGAATATTCTAGTTTAAATATCATTGTGGAAATAGGGCTTTCTAGATGGTAATGCAATAAATTGGCCGTGAAAATACCAAACGAGTCAGTCTATTTTCGTCTAACTGCCTTTAAGTGTGCTGTATATTATTGTACATTAAAAATTTGGGCGCCTCGAAAATGATTTTTTTGATATGTCGCACAGAGGGATTTTGGTGTCAAAAAGTCAATTTTTCAAACACTAAATTTTAAAAATCAAATGATGCAGTTTTGTTGAGAAATGTTTAAAGATGAAATGTACACTTATTGTTTTAAGAAAAATTTAATTTTATTTTTAAAAAATTGAAGGAAAGTACATGCAAGGGTGTTTACTTATATTTTCACGCAATTAAGTGGTTTATATATGTATAATTTCTCTAATGATACCACTTACCTTTAAAATATTTGAAAAATATAAAATTTCTCCATAAATAAAAAACAAAATTATGGGGATATCATAAACCGTTAAGAAGATATGCCCAAATGTATAAGTCTCTAAAATTTATTTTATTTTTGATTTTCCATGGAGAAAAAAAATATATTCAGTGTTAATTTATTTTTTTAGTGAAGCGTCTTTAAAGAAAGTTCTTAACTACCTATATTTGTTATAACCATAGTATTAAATGGTGTTAGTAATCAAAGTTTGAAATAAAATCTAAAGTTGTAAATTGTATAGTTTTATAAAGACTTTTCAAAATTCAATACGTCGAATTGACTTCCAATCTACAGTTTGCATACATATTGGCTGTGGTAAATTGAATTAAATCTGTGAAAGAAAATTCAATTTTATAAATATCCGGAATATTTATATTTTAAACTAGTTGTGGCATTTACTAATGTTAGTTCTTCAAGTTTCTCCAACCGACATACACCTGCCTGTTCTTATTTATTTGCAAATAAAATATCTAAATTTGTACTGCATACTTTAGGGAGATTTTTTATTACAGTTGACTGGACTCAAAAAATCGCTCCAGCCGTTCTCACGTGATGCTTACATACATGGAACATTTCATTATTATATATATATTTAGAAGATCTTTTTATATATGGTTGGTATGAAAAAATATACTACGTTGTGCGTATGATTAATATTGAATTACTCCGCATTGCAAATACGACCTGTTGTTTTCAAAATTTACAAGTATGGATAAGTTGATGGCAAAGGGTACAGCTACAAAGTGGATTGTTCAGTCGTAACAATTGTAACAATCGTAACACTGTAACAATTTCGTAAATATGCATCTAATAATATAGTGCTTAGTGTTTTGTAAACATGTAAGTTTCAAAGTTTTTGTATAAATTTCTATTTGAAAAACACTTGACTTGTGCAATTGATTTGTACACATACACAAATCCTAAATATTATCAAAAAGAATTTCATACATTTTAAATACTTTGTTTAGCTATCACATACAATCTTAATGTTACTTTAAGATTTTGAAATATATATTTGCACTTATACATATATGTAAATATACTTGCAGATAATTTAAAAATCAATTTAAAACATGCAATACAATTCATCTTAGCAATTCCCTACAAATGCTATCTGACTTCAATTTATTTTAATGCAGTTAAATACATATTTCATATTACTTTTGTTTAAATATTTTCATTTATAAATTTTTAAGACTTTTTTTTACAAAATTTTACTTTTATTGTTTAAAAAAAGTCGGAAAAAAAGAAAACAAAATACTAAATACACATCAAAAATTTTAAAGCTTATTTACATTAAAATATAAAAAATAAATAAATATTTTATTACATTTTTCTAGGAGCATACTGTTTCCATTTGATTGTGCGTATTTCATATTTTACATGGAAATGAAATATTATTGAAAAATAAACAATGTACGGTGTTGATGTGTATATGTGTTTACTTATATACAATAATATATCTGTAACATCTATGCCAAAGGCGCTATGTGTAGATTTTTATGAAAATTCAGTATCTTATTCCAAACTTTGGTATAAGTTCTTTTGTTTTTATTCTTGTTATGCTGTGGCTTGCAAAAGTCTTTTGTTAGTATTTTTTCAACACTTCATTTATTTATGTCTTTTCAATAAACTGATAACCCGAAAAACATAATTAGATTTGCTCAATAGACTTTGAATCGAATATTTTAACCTTCAAACCACAATATAAGTATTAGTTACTATCAAAGATTGAAAACGTTTTTGTCTTTCTTGTAAAATGAGATTTAGAACATTTACAGTCTAAGCTAACTAAATAATATGATAAACGGTAAATACATTTTATTAAATAAAATTATATATTTATGTATATAAGAGTGGGAAAATGTCTGTAAGGATACTACTCAAATTATACATATTGATGTGCTGAACAAGGAACAAAGCAGAAAAATTCATAAAATTTCGGTATTTAAAGTAAAGCCGATGCAAATTTTCCTGTTCTATTTTTTAAATATAAATCCTAAATGAAGAATTTTTGAAATTTGGAAGATTAACAATGAAAATATCCAAAACACTCTAGAGTTTGTATTACTTAAACGTCAAAATCGAAAGACCTTAGGTTAAAAACATTTGTTTTTCTGTGTTATTTGGTTGAATTAATGATATGTAACACTTCTAGTTTCTCTAAAAAGGGAGAAAGATCTATACTACATTTATTTTATGAGGAGAAAATTAATAAAAAGCTAAAACGTAGCATAGATGATTTATTACATTTAAACCTGCCATGACTTGACTAATAGCCGTATTAGAATACGGCTATTAGTGACGCCTATTATGATTGAAACTATCGAAATATAGCTATTTTTATACCCACTACCAAAAAGATGGGCGCTATACTGAGTTATATTTTATACCGATATGAATGTTTATATGCGTATATATGGAAGATATAACCTATTATGGGCCGATCGTCATTAAATATCACTGTATGTAATTTTTTGAGTTTTGGATATATAACCATATACGGACATCATATACTCAGGTTCATATCGGAATTTTGATTTGCTCTCTGAGGCAAAGTTGTAGCCCATGTCATAGAGAACAAAAATTGTGAACATAAAAAATCAAAAAAACTTCATCTTCAAAATCAAAATCGCAAAAAACTTTAAAAAATTCGAAATAAATTTTGTTAAAACTGCCTCAAAGTATGCTTTAGTTTATAATAATTTAATAGTTTATGGCCAAAAAAAAAACAACTCCTTTAGTTTTTATAACCTACACCACCATCGCACATAGGTCTGGCGACCCACTTTTTTTGGCCAAAACTAAAATATTCACTTATATACATAAATTCATACAAATGATACAATTAGTAACAAAAAACATACATTTTATTAAGTTTTTAATAATTTAACTTTTTTCTATTTTTTTCACTTCCACTCTGCCAAACTCTGAGTAAATCACAATTCTTGAAGTAAAAGTATCCTGAAACAAAAATTGATTTCTTAAAAATAAGCAAAAACTAGCAGAAAGTTATGGATGATTCCTAAGCACAAAATATCACTGTAATTTTGTGCGTTTTTGGTTGGTTGAAATCGGTTGAAATTATATAAGTTATATACTATTTTTTTTTTATAAAAAGTTAAAATCACTGATTTTTAGATTATGAAAGTTTTTTATGTAATTTCTTATTACCATAATTTTTATTGAATATTTCACTATTAAAAATTTAACTAATTTCCATCGTCATTAATATCCATAACTAACTGACTTAAGAAGTTTATTTATTTTCGTGTAATATGTGACTCAAAGAAAACAAAAAATTACACCACGTGTTTCAGTTTACCACTGCACTTAAAACATTGAACTTTCTCCCTTCATAGAGTAACGGTTAATTGAAGTTTGTAAAAACAAAATATTTTTTTTGTTTATTTGAAGTATTTGCTACTACATCCTAACAACAAATATAGGAGTTTTGGCCAAAAAATGTGGTTCGCCAGACCTATGTGCATCGTGGGGAGATGTTTGTAACGCCCAAAAGTATTAGTCTAACACCCACCTTAAAGTATAGCGATCGACTTAGAATAACTTTCTGAGTCGAATAAACGATGTCCGTCCGTCCGTTTGGCTGGCTGTCCATGTAAACCATAGAATAATCGCATAGAACGGAAGGAGAGAGTAAAATATTGCTCTCTTTTCACACATACGGGTGATACAAAAACAAAATACATACAATACATTTTCATGAATTAGGTTTCTGAAAACAGACTTAGGTTTTTGGCTCTCAGTTACCTATTTAGTTGTTGTCTATGATGTAAACCTTGTGCGCAGAGTAAAGGTCACAATTTTGAAGATATTTCCATCCAATTTGGTATCGGTCCATTATTTCACCTAGCCCCCATACAAATGTCCTTCCGAAATTGTTTAAATCATAAATGTTTAATTTATATATATATCACCACAAATACCACTCCAAATAAGTCTTATATATACAAAATTCATGTCACCAAATTTTGTTACGATCGGTCCATAATTAGCTCCCATATAGACCAGGTTCCGAAAATCACTTTAACGTGCATAAATCGCTTGAATATAGTCGTAGATCACACGACCTAACTTCATGGTGATTTTGAAGAGTTTTTTGGATTTTATATGTTCACAATTTTTTATTTATGGCAAGGGCTACAACATTGGCTCAGAGAGTAAATAAAATTTCCAAACTGTTTGGAAGATGTGATCTTGAGAAAATTATCACTTTTTGCAAAAATGACACCAAGGCCGAAATCTTTGGGGGCCCATAAAAAAAAATACATGACTTTGGGCAAAACAAACAATGTGTTATTTGTAGAGGTTAATGTGTTTTTCGGAAGTGGTCCTTATATGGGAGCTATGACCAATTATCGGACGATCTTCATAAAACACATAGATTTTTTTATATATGGGAAATATTTGTTTAAAATTTTAACCTGATAGACTCTTTAATAAGAGATTTATGAGTATTTAAGTGATTTTCGAAAATGAACTTTATATGGGAGTCATGGTCAAATATGGACCGATATTCACACAATCTAGTAGTATCATTTGTGAATAAATACTACCGATCTCTGTAAAATTTTAATTCGATAACGATATATTTCATATATTTATGAAAATTAATGTGTTTTTGGAAGTGGTCCTTACATGGGAGCTGTAAACAATTTAAAGTCGATCTTCATAAAATTATCTGCAGATATTTTTATGTGCATGGGGATTACAACATAATTTTTCCCTTTATCGTATACATAATGAATGAAATATTTCATGGTATTCTCTGCAATGAATTTATCCAAAGTCACGAAAAACATGTAAAAATTATCAACATCTTTGGAGGTTGTCTTATATTTTGATCCATACCGCTGGTTCTACCAGCTCGATTTTGTTGATTTTCAATACCAAATTGTTTAGGAAAATTATAAACATTTCGTAGATTTAGCTTATATATTTTGGACGTGAGAGTGTTTTTTATAGACAGACGGACAGATAGACGGACATAGCTCAATCGTCTTAGAATTTCATAAGGATCAATAAAATATATATTGTTATGTTCTAACCTTTTCAAAACGTTTGGTTTATTTCCTTTAAATAAACCCGATACTTTGATTGCAAATAAAAGCCGTTTAGTAGTTTAAAAATTGTAACAACTCTTTATTTATTCAAAATATACAACAACCACAGAATTAAATAGCCACTAAATGTTTTTTATACACGTTTATAAATTCTCAGAAATACAGACACAATTTATAATGTACACGAATTTACTTGAAAAACACAACACACTTTAAGGCACTTAGTTGAAGTTTATTCGAAAAGCGTCTCTGATAAACTCACTAACGACTGCAACCTCTGCCACTACTTATAACACTGCCATCTGCACTTTAGATTGCTCTTTAACTGTCAAAGTTCGAATATTCTAGATCATACGCCATCTGTGGTGTACTTTCTACAATGTTCTTTAACTGAATATTCGAATTCAAACAGCGTTGCCAACTTACGATCAATGGTCAACTGAAAGCTTTTATTTAATAATGCCCACAGATATGTTACAGTTTGCTATTACAGCAATGTTATTTAAAAAATCGTTATATTTGAATTCAAGAACAATTTCGTAACAATATCTTGTTGGGTCTCAGATGAATATTTCTCAATATTATATGCGGAATGACAAACTTATATATACCCTCATTCACCACTTGTTGTGGTGGAGGGTATAAAAAGAAATTAAAATTTCAATCCCAGTACACAATCAAATTAATGCAAGAAACTATTTTAAGTTTCAAAGTATAATTCAAGGTGTATCAGGTTAGAGCGACTCGCAACAAATACAACTAAAATAATTGGGGGATTCAAACGGTCTGCTATTAGGTCATATTGCCATAATGTTCTAATATAATATGATAGTTTAAACAATTTTTTGTTGTGTATCAACAAAACATGAAAAATATAATTTATTCGATTTATTGTCTCTTTTTGTGTGAATATTTGTGTGTTACAAATCAAAAGACAGGCCAAAATACCAAAAATATTTAAGGAATTTTTTTTGTCTAAAATGTTAAAATTATTTGTTAAATAATAAATATATAAATGTAGAACATACAATACAAATAATAATATCAATTTAATAGAAATTACAATTTCTAAAATGCAAACCAAAATATTTTTTACCAATCTACTCTTTTTTTTTTGCTAATAATACTAAAACACTAAGATAATAATAAATAAAAAAAATAATAAAAATTGCCAAACAAATCTTTACTACAACACAGAAGTAGTTATTCATCTATTGACAAATAGAGAAAAAACAAGAAAATTCAGTTATTTCAATTTCGTGTACAAATAAAATATTTGTTTTAGAGAAAAGAATAATAAAACTATGTATTGTAAAATAACAAAATTTATGCAACCACCTTAGAAATGGTATATTTTTCTTTGGAAAAGATACTCCTAGAAGCACTGCCACTCATACCACTTCATGAGCAATCATTTACCCCAGATTCTTTCTTGACAAAACAAATAATAAGAAACCCAAATGATAACAACAACAGTGTTATGGATAAAGTTATGAAGTATGTAAGGATATAAATACAGTGTTGGAGAAATTTTTGCACAATTTGTCAATATATTCTTGAATTTGTTTACTTTAAATAAAATAATTTAAGTATTGAAAATTACAAAATTCATTAGGGTCGAGAACATTTAGTAACGACAACTTAGATTCTACAAACATCAGCAGGGATAAACACAACAGTGTTGTTGATATTATTATCAACTGAAACATTTAATTTAAGCAGTTGCTTCCCCATATTTGTTCTCAATACTGTACATACTAGGGTATTCAAATTATTCGAATAAAACGAATAATTCGAATAAGATATTTTTTGGAATAACTTGTTCGAATAATTCGATCACACGTTTAAAATTAATCGAATTATTCGAATAATTTAAATTTTTTTTAAAAAAGTAAAGATGTAAGTTTTTTAATATTTTATTGTTAAAGAAAAACAAAAAATAACGTTACAGTTAACAATTCAAGTATTGATTATGTTAAAAAAAATTCGTAAACAATGTCCGTCACTAAAATTTCATCTGTAATATTTTGATCAGATTCCCTCCCGAACAATCTACCAAACAATTGACTAGCAAACTATTTAGTTTCCATTTTGATGCTATGCTTTAAAAAATTTGAGCTAGTTGAGCATGATCCTGAATTCAAATACAATAAGTATAAGCGTAGTATGAATTTTTTTATGTCGTTCGTTAATTCGGGATTTAAAATGAGTAACTAATTCTTTAGTAAATTTATTTATTTATTTATTTAGATATTTATTATAATTAAAATTACAATAAATCTTATAACTAAAAGCACTAGCAACTTAGGCTATCGGCTTCTTTAGTAAATGAATTATTCACTTTTTCTAAATTTTTTATAACAAATCTTTGCTTTGCTGTCAAAATTTTGATAACATTGTCAGTAAACGTGGCTAATTTGAAACCAGACAGTGTATGATTGACGCATTTATAAATACGCAAAAAGTTTATTAAGATGTTAGACAAAGTTGTATCATCATATTTATTAAATATTTTGCTACACATACGTACGCGGTTAATAACATCACTTATACGAATATATACATCACGTTCAACACCACTTTATTAATATTAAAATTTTTTTTTTTTTTTTATAATATATTTTTCGAAAGATTGAAGAAATAGCTATGTAAACTATTTGGGACACATTTTGTTAATAAGTTAAGTTACATGGATGAGTAAAATCACATGTTTGGCCAAAATGAAAAATTTTTACCCCCTCTAACTCCGAGAGTTCTTGACCCATCCTGTTGAAAAATTGTGTCTGAATTACTATCCAATAGTTTAAACCTTGGTGCAAATTTTATCCCGATCAAAGGACATCGATTTTAAAAGTTGGTCCACTTGACGTGAAATCCCCCATATATATATTTTAATATCATGGCCTTCGTCTATTTCAACGTAGTCATTATAAATGTCATCCTCAATATCACTTTCGACATCACTTTCAACATCACTTGAATCTAAGCTAATATTTCGCCAGCATATGTTCATGTTTAGACGCCAAAATTTCTGCTTCAAAATCAATTCTTAATTAATTCAACCTTTTTTTACTAAATAAATAATATTTTATTCCACACCTTTTATTTTCATTGGAGCAATTCCTAAATTAAACATTTAGAAAGTTTTTTTTTTAGAATTGTAACTTTTTGCAGTAATATTTATATATTTATAGAAGAACCTATAGAACCACTCATCCACAGTGATCGAAAGACTCCATTTATCTTTAGCATATGTGGGGGTAGTGCACTAAATGTTGATTTAAATCAGCATTGCACTATCACTCAATAAAATTTCAAAACAATTAGTTTGCACTATTTTTTATCAGCTTTAGAGATAATGCTTATTTGTTAACTAGCACTAAAAAAAAATAATGGTAATTTTTTCACTATCACTAGACGAAGATTTAGTGCAAAAATCTTAATTTTAACCTGCAATCAAAAAAAGCTGCATTAAACATACTATCACTAAATTTTTATTTATTATTATCTTAATGAGTGGTCATGAAATTGTTGAATCCAATTTCGAAAAATAAAAATTTTAAATATATTTTGTTATTTTTAATGAAGTATTAGTCTTAAGTTTTAAATTAGTGCACAGAAATAAACTTAAACCATTTTGAACTAAAAAATTTATTACACAATTTGAAGTTGCACTCAAATTAGTGCAGGTAAAAAAGTTGCAATAAACTGATGATTGCATTTTTTTAAATCAACTAATTTAATTTTGAGTGCAAAATTTTTTAACTCACTATCACTAATGTTTAGTGAGACTGCTAATTTTCAACTCAGCACTAAATATGAACAAAATGATTGCACTAATTTTGCACTATCACTAAGAATTAGTGCAAACTGCAAAATTAGTGCACTACCCCCATTTATGATCTTTAGTTATATGTCGAATTTCAGAAACAATACAATTTTTGTAAGTCATAATTACTTATTTAAATTTGGAATTATGCAAAATTTTAAGCAATTTAATTAATTTAAATATATTATTCGTTTTTATTCGATTATTCTACATAAAATTGTTCGAATTATTCGTTATTCGAATATGGTAATTTTTAAATTGTTTGAATAATTATTCGTAAGAAATTATTCGATTAATCGAATGATCGAATGAATACCCTAGTATATTCTCACACATCCCAGCAGCTTAAGAAGTAGTCAATGGATCCCTTATAAACGTAATTATTCCCTACGCCACCATGGCACTGTGGTTCCAAATCATCTTTAGAATTTGGAAAACCGAATATTTTTCGGAAGCTGACAATCTGCTCTACTCCAATACAAATGGGTTTTCCAATTGGACATTTCGTTTTCTCGACAGAAGCGCCAGAAGTTCAACAAATTTTGAATCATATTTTCGTTAATTTTTATTAATATTTTACTGCTTTGCTAAATTAGATATATATCAATTGTTTTACCATATAGAAATTCATACTTCAAAACATAGATAAACATTGATATAGGATTTTATTAAGTGTATATCTTATATTTATGGGCCTCTCCATTTTCCTGTTATAGTCCTTTCAACTTGGAACTCAAATATACTGATATTTTTTTATTCTAAGAATATTATATAGCTTGCCAAAAAAAAAGACCATCGAAGCCCGTCCAATGACTATATACATCATTTAAAGAAACTTCTGGGAAAATTGTAGCCGCCAGCATCCGCCGAAATACTTTTTTTTTAATTTTTACGGAATGGAATTTTTAGAAATATTTCTTTATTTATTATTGATTTTTATATATCTAGACCCTACTGTAACTTGAAATATAATAAATAAATATCTTTTTAAAAATCTAGTTTCAGAAACACATGAAAACGTATTTTTTAAATTTTTTATTAATGATTTTTATATGTATATCTAGATCCTACTGTAACTTGAAAAAAAGTTTATATTGATCTTTTAAACATCTTTTTTGGAATCGGTGATACCAATTCTATATAAAAAGAGCGCCAAATAATTTTGTCCACCTAGATTTTGATTTGGAACCACAGTGCATGGTTTGTAACGCCCAAAAATATTAGTCTTTCTCACTTTCTGTGTCGATTTAACGATGTCCGTCCATCTGGCTGTTCATGTAAACTTGTGCGTAAAGTACAGGTCTAAATTTTTAAAAAATTTAGATCAAATTTGGCACATGTACCTCCATATTCATAAGCAATTTTTAAATTTAAACAACATTTTTTTTTAAACTTTAAATGATTATGGGTTGTATTGTTTTCGGCCCAAACATGAAGCCTACTGAAAACTGGTTAAAATCTGTTCACTGCCGAAAGTGACTTTAACGAATATAAAACTGTTAAAAATGTTGGTATGTAAATAAAATTCAACAGAAATAAGATTCACATGTTAAAATAACAAGTCACGCAGCTATGTTTGTAACTAGTAAATATGAAAGATGCCGTGATTTTTGAAGAAGTTTGTCTATGTGAAGCATAATAACAATAATGTTAATTAGAATATATTATGTATTATTTTCATTTTTCATCTATAGTAAATAGTGGTGTTAACCAAAAACTAATATTTACAGTTTTAAATCAGGTTGTCAATAAAAACATAGGAAAATAACTGAATTAAGAAAACAAAAACAAAATTATAAGAGAACTGAGATGTTACTAGGTTTTTAATTTCCCGACTTTTTTTAATTCCCGGGAATCGGAAATTTTTTTTCTACATTCCCGGGTATCCGGCTATTCCCGAAATATATAATGATACTGTAAATTAGGAATATTATAGCCAAATTTCATATAAAAACTTAGTGTTATAATTATTAAATATCAGAGCTTCGAATTAATTAATAAAATTTGAGCTTAATTCACTAAAATAAATAAACTTTTCACCGTTTTTTGGTGAAAAAAAAAACAGAGTTCTAACTTGTTTTCTATGTATTTTCGTCAGGTTTTAATTCCCGGGATTCCCGACTAAAAATCCCGGGAATCGGGTAGTGAAAAATTTGCAAAATTCCCGGGAAATTTGTACCGGGAATTCCCGAGATAAAAACTCTAGATGTTACTTAACATTTCATTTTGTACAATGTGTGGCAGAAACACTATATATTAACAGTATGTTAAAAAATATGAAAGAACGACATACAAAATATCTGTTACTTGCTATACATATTCAGTAACAGTTGCTACCAGTGAATGCTGAAAAATGTAAATGAACGACATTTTACAGTTTGTTGAAATATTACTTACTACTAATGCTGTTTCAGTGATTTTTCAAAAACGTTGCTATTGAATATTGAAAAATATAAAAGAAAGACTTAAATGTTTCTGTCACTTGCTATATTCAGTAGCAGTTGTTATCAGTGATTTTGCAATCAGGGTGATTAAATCACAGGTATGGAAATATAGCTCATCTATAGTAAATAGTGGTGATTCTAAATTAAAATCACTAATTCGGTACAGTCACTCAGAACAGCTGGGATATATCAAGCTTATATATGTATGTAGTTGTTGCACAAGTATCTTGGTCGTATATATTATGTCTGTATATTGGAAAAATATTTATATTTTAAGATATCTTATGGCAAACAGCTGGTAAATATTTTACAATAATAACTACAAAATATTATACACACATGGAAAAGAAAATACATAAACAACAACAGCAGCAAAAAAAAACAACAAAAAAACAAAAATTGAAAATCTTATGTTTAACGCTGCTTTGCCATTCATGTCTGTATTTATGTTTGGAAATTTTGAATTCCTTTTCATTGTATACGATACACAGCATCATACACAGCTCTTACCAAGTACAGACAAACGACTACAATAATTTACCTTAAAGGCTTTTTGCCATTCTTACCCCAAGTCTAATAAAAATACAAGGAAATATATGAGAAGCATGTGTGCTGGTTTTATGAGTTAAAGTATGTTGCAAATATAAAATCAAACAAGTAAGAAACCAGCACATATATCTATCTTCCTTTCCTGAATGATATCAGTCATCATCAGTAGAGAACAGTATCATCATCGTTTTTGCCACCATCAAACTCATAAAACTATATATGAACACACATACACTATTATACATATGTACGTGTATATGTTATTTCCCAACAGTTCTTGGTGACTGTCCAGAACTAGTGATTCATTATATCACTTAGGCTGACAACTAGTTAAGTAGTTACGTGACCAGTTATTTTAACACTTGCATATTATAAGCAGGGGGTCAATTGATACTTCTTTATTAAAAACCTTTCTCCGACAACTCTTCAATATATTAATTCTGGTGGTTAAAATAACTACTTTCTAAAGTACAGTACAAAATTTCATTTAAACTGACTACACTCTATGTTACTTAAAAACACTAAAGTGCCAATTGAATCCACGCTAGGCTAGGGAGGTATAAAAAGGAAATAAATTCTATGAGAATTATTATTTGTACGAATCACTCACAAAATAAACGTTTAAATTGACTACACTCTGGATTACTTAGAGACACTTAAGTGACAATTGACTTCACGCTTGATTACATGGGATTTATAAAGTAACCACATGACTTCTCTCTGTACTACAGAGAACACATATGGGCAATTCCATATCATCGTACGTGACATTTGTACGCCTACAAATTGAAATAGATTTTGCAAAAATAAGAGTATCTGAAAAATAATTTGGTCTTTATGTTCCATTCAGAGGGTACTATATGTTAAAATAATAAAAAGTTCTTTCAAAACATTGTTATCCAAAATATCGAAATAAGGGTATATCGTACGTGACATAAAACGGAAGTCATTTTGAGGTACATGTAGAAATAAGCGAAAATATTCGAATCGTGAGAGGCGTTATGTTTTCTAAACGAAATATTTGTCCTTTACAATCCGTCATAATTAAATAAAAACAATCTTTGGATGATTTTATAATAAATAAAATTAAATATCGTACGTGACATACCGTACGCGACAGATTTTTCTCTTATAATAAAACAATATATATTCTGTAAATATATGTATACAAAAACTAAAAAAGTGAATAGAAAATATACATTCGGTTTCAATAAACAATTTGACAATAGCAAAAAAACAATCACAGTCAAATTCTTTTCATACTAATTGGGAGCCTAGTTTTCGCCGCAATTTTAGCATAAACCATACCTAAAATATTAATAAATTAAATATAATCAGTTTAAACTATTATTTTTATCTTTAAAATGTTGTAATATTTCACATAGTAACATTTTATTATTTTCTTCTATTCAAATCATCTTGAAAAAAAGTTACAAGGGTTTTTGTTTTTTCAGTCGTGGTAGCGATTCTCGTGGAATTGCCCATATGTATCAAATGACCCAAAATATATAAATTGAGTCAGTCATGTGGTTAGATATTAGTGACAGTTACTGTCTATAAAGGATACATTGACTACTTGCTTAACTGCAGGGACCTTAGTTGTTAATATGTGTATGTTTGTATAATAAGAAACATAAAATGATGTTGTTTTTAAATAATAAACAATTCTAAATACTTATATGAGGAAAATCAAAGATTTTGGAGAATTGGAATTGGAGATTTTATATTTTCCAAAATTTTATTTTTATTACATAATCGCCATTTTGTAGTTGTATATAGTTGCAAAAGGTATGGTCTTTTAAAGTTGAAGCTTTTAAAAAATATCTTAAAAATAATGCTCCGAATTGAATTGAATTCTCTCAGAACTAAGTATCAGCAACCCGCCAGACGTTGTCCTGTCCATGCTAAAAAAATGCTTGTGTCCGATTTGTGAATTTGTGAGAAGCGGTTTGAAAAGGGTAAAAATAATTAAAAAGAAAAAAAAAATATTATTGAATGATATAGGCCATAGAATAAAATATACATAGAAGCGCTACATAAGTCTTGCAAGAACAGAATACATGTAAATCAATGTACATATTTTGAGTTTTTATATAAGTAATCGAATATTGGTCTGAAAAATTGTTGATATTTTGAGTTTTTATATAAAAAATCGATTTTTGGTCAGAAATATGAGTGATCACAGATCGTGCTCCTTTTCTTGATTATACGCTTATTGGCCAAGTTATTAGCGAATTTAGGTATTTTGAGTTTTTATATAAAAAATCGATTTTTGGTCAGAAATATGAGTGATCACAGATCGAGCTGCTTTTCTTGATTAAAGGCTTATTGGCCAAGTTATTAGCGAATTTAGATATTTTGAGTTTTTATATAAAAAATCGATTTTTTGTCAGAAATATGAGTGATCACAGATCGAGCTGCTTTTCTTGATTAAACGCTTATTGGCTAAGTTATTAGCGAATTTAGATATTTTGAGTTTTTATATAAAAAATCGATTTTTGGTCAGACATATGAGTGATCACAGATCGAGCTTCTTTTCTTGATTAAACGCTTATTGGCCAAGTAATTAGCGAATTTAAAAGACCGAGTTTTGGTCAGAAATATGAGTGATCACAGATCGAGCTCCTTTTCTTGATTAAACGCTTATTGGCCAAGTTATTAGCAAATTTAGATATTTTGAGTTTTTATATAAGAAATCGATTTTTGGTCAGAATTATTAGTGATCACAGATCGAGCTCCTTTGCTTGATTAAACGCTTATTGGCCAGGTTATTAGCGAATTTAGATATTTTGAGTTTTTATATAAAAAATCGAATTTTTGTCAGAATTATGAGTGATCACAGATCCAGCTTTTTTTCTTGATTACTAGCGAGTTTAGAATGTAGACAACACTGAAATGCATACTTTTAATTAGATTTTTAAAGTTTTAGGAATCCTCTTATATAAAAAATGTGTTTGCATCCTCTAAATTAATTTAAATAAAAATAGCCAAATAGGTCCAGGCATTCTGCGATTTTAGATACATTGAAAAAAGTGGGCGTGGTAAATTTTTCTTACGAATTTCACTACGAACATTTAAAAACAGATTAGCAAAATAGGTGCAGCCTATTATAGAAAAATTTATAAAAGTGGGCGTAAAATTGGGCGTGGTAAATATTTCATTCCGTAAAAGCCTAAGGTGGACTATGACCAACATTTAAAAAAAAAATTGTCTGAATCGGTCCGGCCGTTCTCAACTGATGCTATTACCAACGAACGACATTTGATTTTTATTTATATAGATAAATAGATTAAATACATATTCGCAAAAAACCGAGATTTTGAAGAAAACCCGGGTTTTCTGTTAACCGGTTTATAAACACTAACAGGGAAGCCGATTTTATAAAAACTTTTAAAATTTCAGTACCATTTTATGTAATTGCATACAACTGAGAATTTTTTAAAGTAATATATTTATCTTATGACATCCTTAGAATCTATTTATCTTATGACATCCTTAGAATCTCATTTCCGAAAATATAGTACAAAAACTAAGGGCACGAATTTCGATATATACATTTTCCAAGAACTTAATCAGACTAATTATCCATTTTCTTATAAAAATGTTTTTTTTTAATTAATCTATTAGATATTATAATGTGATATTTGGATCGCGATCCATTTTAATTGATTGATGGATCGTGCGCTTATGCTACATGCTCAATATTTATCGTGTCAGTATTTACATTATTTTGAAGCTGTGCGGTTCGGTCGTTAATTAAAAGACCAACGGATCGGTAGTTGATATCACGAAGTATGCTAAACGTTCAATATTTATTGTGTGATCTGCGTTCCACGAATTGGATTTCAAAATATTAGGGTATTCTGCGATGAATCAATATTGCATGCTACACGTTCAATAAATATCTGATACTGTATCGGGATCAATATATGTGACCCGGCCTATGAAAATGTGGCTTATGACTAAAAATAAATTTTTCCACTTTTTTTGGTTTCGATAGTTTTTGAGACGCTCTTTCACGTGGTGGAAACTAGAAAGTCCTAACATGCTTAGAAGTGTACTAAAAATGTAGAGAAAGAAGAGCACAAATGAAAGAAAAACTGAATTTTATTGTAAATCCAGAATCAAGATAATAAATGAAATTGAAAAATTTAAAAACAGGATTGAACGCTGCAAAAACGATTTTACCAAAAAAAATCATGACTGTTCATAATGCAAAAGAAAAACTACTAAGAAACTAAAGAAATACATTGTATATCTTTAACAGCTGTTTTTCGCAATTTAATTTTTTAGTCATAAGCCAACTTTTCATAGGCACAAAAACGTAAATAATGTTGTTCAAATATATAGATTATATATTCTGAGTCCTTTAGAAATTCTACGACGATCTGGCTATGTCCATCTGTCTGTCGAAAATACGATAGGGATCAAAGGTTTGTTTGGTTTCATAAATGGTCATCTAGCCGAAATGTTTTAGCTGTTATAAATATGTTGAACACACACCCAGATAACATTTTGCTAACTACTTTGAAATTATTGCGAAAATCGTACTCATACAATAAAGCGTAAAATATTGTATGTGAAGCCCGGCCAACCAGCCGAATCGACACCAAACCCTAAAAACCATGGTGCTAGTGTAATTCTCTGTATAGAAAAAGGGTCCTATCAGCTGATTCGTTTGAACCGAGCATTGGCCGAATAATTCCCAAAATATGTGGCCAGACATGAAATAGTAATATTCCATCATCAGCCACATGTTGCAATAACTGTTTAAAACTATTTGAAAAGAAGTGTTTGGGAAGTTTGCCTCACCCGTTTTATAGTCAAGACCTTGCACCATCCGACTATTACTTGTTTCGATTGATGCAAAACGCTCTCCTGGGATGGCCACTACTTTGAATAAATTTATATATGTATATGTAAGTAAAAGTTAAAAGTTTAAAAAATCCAGCACTTTTAAATCATACACCCAATAAAAAAACAAGAAATTTCCTTACACTTTGTATAAATTATGTCGTATGTGGTGCATCCTGTGTCTTCCTTCAAAACCTATCGAAGAGATTTCATATTAAGTATACAAACCTGAAAAAAACATTTTTTTATATTTTCTCCATAAACAATTTAAAAGTATAATGAAAATTGACAAACCAAATGTATAATGAATATTGACAAATTATACTCAAGTCTCTTATGTTGAGAATATCCAAGTTATATCTTATTTGATCTATAGTATATATAACAATATTTTACCTAAATTTCAGCTTCCAATTTTGGCAAATTCTGAACCGAATTTATCGGTAAATTTTTGCTATTTAACGTATATTAGAAAAAAGTTTGTAAAATACATAATTTTAAAGTTTTATGATATTCTATCGTCTGCTGTAAAATTACACACATATTTTTTACGTCTTTATACGCCCCCATGCTTTATATAATGAAAGTTCTATGTTGGTAAAGTGCAAAAAAAAAAATACAATATTAACCCCATAACATATTATGTAGAGGCAATCAGTCTCATGTAAATACTCACATTATAAATTTATTAAAAAACAAAGTAGGAATCATAAAAAATGTATAATACCGGAAGTGTGTTCAAGAATTAATATAATTTAAAATAAGATGTAACCATCTTATTTAAAGTTGAGAAAATGCTACCTTTACGTTTCATTCTATAAGAACACACACAAACGTCAGCCTTAATATAAACTTAATACATCTGCACACATACAATCTAAGGTAATAATAAAAAAGTGTTTCAACACAAAAAATTTCATTCTTTATTTAACTAATATTTCAATATGTCATAATAAGAATATAAGAAAAACTTAATATTTCCTTATCAACTCAAAAGTGGGGTTAGATACAAAAAAAAAAAACAAATCCTGGTTATATTGACAATATGCTGGAGTGTGAGAGTAAACACACTTACATATGTATGTATATATGGGTAGGGATGAGTGTATGTGTGTGTTACATTGAAAAATTGCAAAAATTCATTCCTTCATTTGTTTTTTCTGTGAGTTGTAAATATGGCTGTAAGACACAAAACGAAACTTTTAACAGATGTTCCTTCAATGTTTCAATGTATTGCAGTATGTACACTTGCGGACATATAATTAAGTTAGTTATCTGTCTATAATAGGTATAATGCTGATATTTGTAACGCTCCAAAATAGTAGTCTGACACCCATCTTAAAGTTTACAAATCGACTCACTTTCACTTGCTCTTTTTCCTAAATTTCAACAAATTATTTTCGTCCTTATATGGAAGCTATGACTAATATGGAAGCTATAACTAATTATGGACTGATCAGCATAAAACCAGGTGACATGACTTCCGTATATGGACAATTATATTTCATCGTACGTGACATTTGTTCGCCTATAGAGAGGAATAGATTTTGTAAATATAAGATTATCTGAAAAATAGTTTGGTCTTTATGTTCCATTCAGAGGGTACTATATTTTAAAAACATAATAAGTTCTTTCGAAATATTTTTTTCCAAAATGTCGAGCTACATAAGGGTATATTGTACATGACATTTTGAGGTACATGTAGAAATATACAAAAATTTGCGAATCGTGAGAGGCGTTATGTTTTCTTTTAATTTCTTACACCAAACCAAATATTTTTCCTTTACAATCCGTCATATTTAAATAAAAACAATCTTTGGGTGATTTTATAATAAATAAAATTTAATATCGCACGTGACAGATTTGTTTCTTACAGTAAAACAATATATATTCTGTAAATATATCGCTCATTTGCTGCAACAACGTCATAATTAAAAAAAAACGTTTCGAGCAAAACGGCATTGAATGTTTTATGCATTTTACTATTTCTTAAATAAATTTTCAACAGGTCATGCGATTTCAGAAATAAGACCGGATTTAAATAGTAGATGTTAATATCTTTCTAATCTGTATATAATCCAGATTTTTACTTGTAAAATATACGAGAAAACATGAATTTTAATTTTGACGTTCTCATACAAAAAATAATTCATTTTTTTGAAAACTGATTAGTGTTTATAAAACGGTTAACCGAAAAACCGGTTTTTCTTCGAAATCTCGGTTTTTTGCAAACCGGTTAATTTAAAATGTTGATTTTCGGTTAACCGGTTTATCCGGTTTTTATCACTCGGTTAACCGGTTTTTAAAATTTAGGTTTAAAACTAAGAAATCTCATGGTTTTGTGCATTTTTTATATTTATTGTACAAACATTATTGGTCTGATTTGAAATCTAAACTGCTGATTTACAATATAAACCTATTTAGATTGATATTTTTAAGAATTACAATGATTCTAAATTAAAAACTTAAAAACTTTTTCAGAATAAATTGCACATAATGAAACTATTGAATGAAATTAAATTCCGCAGAATTCTAGAAGTTAAGCAAAATCTTAATAATGATTCATTATAAACTTAGTGATGATTTTACCAAACGTCAAGTTGAATTTGATGTGCATACCTTCTTTCAATCAATTTGACTTCATTAGTGTGTTTTGTTCTTAAAATTTTATTTTATTATTAATTTCGTTAGCTTAGTATACAAAGTCCTTTTCAGAAATAACAACGTTCCAAAATCCATAATTTGAAATATTTTTGAAATCTGATAATGAGCTTTATTAATTATTTGGTGTGATTTATAATGACAAATAATCACAGCTAAGAAGAAATGCGTTTACATCTTATAGGTCCTTTTTTGGGACTTGCTACATTTTCTGTTCCATTTTTGGTAATTATTCGAACTTTTTTTTTTATATATATAATTTGAAAGTAAATTTTTAATTAGGCTTAAGTTCATTTTTATTATAATTTATTTGTAATAATTCAAAGAATATCACTGAATACTAAAATTTTATTAACATATTTATACTCAATTCCATTTGACTGAGATAATAATTGTGAAATTTTTACAAAATAAAATGGACTTAGCACCTTTGTATATTTATAGTTATTTAATATTAACCATTCCTGACTAATAAAAACTAAAAATTTTAAAGCTGTATACACTTTATTGGACATTTTATGTTTTCTACATATATATGACGGTCAACCGGTTTAACCGGTTTTTTCGATGTCGGTTAACCGAAAAACCGGTTTTCTAAAAAAGCCCAATTTTCGGTTAACCGACAAACCGGTTTTTTATAAACACTAAAACTGATAAAACTATATGAAATACTAAATAACGACGCATATTTTGTATTACTCAGTTCAAAACACCCGGATTTTGAGTTATGACGTTGTTGCAGCAAATGAGCGATATGTATTCAAAAACTAAAAAATAAATAGCAAAATATATGTATATTCAGTTTCAACAAACAAGGTTATAATAGCAAACAAACAATCAGAGTCAAATTCATTTCATAATGCATGCTAATTGGGACCTTAGTTTTCGCCGCAATCTTAGCCTAAAACATTCAAATTAAATTAAAAAATTAAATATAGTTTAAACCAAGGCGTATTAACAAGGTGAGTGCATAAAATCAGCTGATTCTAAATTCGCCGTAATTTAATGTAGACTATATGTCAAACTTTGTTTATGTTTACATTTTTTATTTTAAAAAAAGCAAGCGAGTATTGTAATTTAAAAAATAAACAAATATTTTCTGATATTTAACATTTAAAAAATTGCTGTGAAAATTAAAAATAAAAAAATAATTTGTGAAATTTTGTGAAAATAAATAAATTTAATATTTAAAAGTGCAATTTAACAATTTAAATAAAAAATGCGCAGCTGCTGGCTATGTAAAAAAAAGTGGAACGGGGAAATGGGACATTTTTTAATGTTCCCAAGGATGAGAAGAGGCGGTCAAAATGGGGTGAAATTTGTAAAATGCAATTCACACCAAATGCACGGATTTGCATTGACCATTTTTCATCCAAGCAAATTATAACGTCGGGCCGCAATCGTTATCTTCTGCCCAATGCAGAACCAATTGTACCGAATCAAAACAAACGACTTCAAACTAAAATTTTAATTCGCTTTTATTTTGTTTATATTTTAATTCGCCTTGATTTTGACATATTGTCTACATTTGAACAAAAACAAAATGCCTGTTGTTTTTGCCTTGTTGTATTTGTTGCCGGGACGCACTCACCTTGTTAATTCGCCTTGGTTTAAACTATTTTTTTTTCCCTTGAAACATAGTTTTCATATTGAAAAAAAGTATCAAGGGTTTTTGATTTTTCAGTCGTAGTTGTCATTCTCGTGACATTTCCCATATATAAAATTTATTTGGAGTGCAATTTGTATAGATACCTATAAAAATTAAACATTTATAACCAATAAAGGACCCATTTCAACCAGTTTGAATAGGCTTCATCCTTGGCCGAAAAAATCGAATGTATTCATTTTGATTGAAATCTCTTCAAAATTCTGACCTGTAGTTTGCGCACAAGGTCCGATTCACATCGGACATAGTTGGGGTTTTTCTACTGCGTCCGTGATGGGTTTAACAAAGAATGTTGGCGTGAAATGAATAAGGACATCCTGAAGAATTATACTGATTAAAAATATTTCGACTAATTATCTGTATCTTCGATATTTCAGTAGTAAAATCAATCAATGTAAAATTTTTATAAAATATTGTTTTTTTTTTGTTTCCAGCAGTTGTATAACTTAATTATATGACCACAATTGTATGTGCGTGTGTCTATATGTGTGTAGTGAATTTTTACATACCGTCGTGTTTGAAAATTTGTATGTAAAATGAGTTGATTTACATAAAACAATTGCTGTTATGACATTGTAGTACAATGGTTAAATTGTACAGCTAAATCCCGGTATACAGAACGATATATTGTCAGGTCCATTCGTTAAATTGAAGACTTTATTATAGCTAGATTTATTTTCTAACACACTAATGCCGAATGGGCAGAAAAGTACCCAAAAATGGAGCTGTGTTAGAAAAAAATTCAATATAAATTTATTCAAAGTATTGGCCATTGTTAGCTATGACCTTTTCTCATCTTTCTGGCAACATATGGATTCTGCGTAAAAACAACTGCTCATCTATTGAGGCCAAGAGCAAATGAAGCTAATTTCGGAAACTGTGTTCTGAAGTGAAGCGTATACCAGAGAGAGCGTTCTGCATCGATAGAAACAAATATTAGTTGGACCGGGCAAGGTCTAGACTATAAGACGAGTGAGGCAAAACTTACAACATGTGGCCGAGCCCACAGTGGGGGAACTGAAAAAAAGTGGAAATAAATCTGTAACTTCTAAACGAATAGCCCAATTTTAATAAAATATCTCATGAATTGTTTTACCTACCTTGGTCTGCTTTTCTGCTAATAACAAATCCAATTCTTTCCCGATTTTCTTGAAATTGTTTTTTGAATTAAAAACTGAGTCAAAAGTTATATGCATTTTTTTTTTTAAATTATACAGAAAATAAGAAAAAGATAAATATTGTATTTATATTTTTCTGAAAGATAATATCTCAGAAAATATTATAAAAGTAAAATAATATTAAAACTGGTATTATTGCGTGGTCCAGAGCCTTTCGAAATAGACCTATTTTTTATGTAAATTTAAATTTTCGGAGTTTTGAAAAGTTTTTTAGGAATTGTGGAATTGTCGTTAATAATTTACAAATATCTTTCTTACTTTTGGATTCGTATCGAAAGTTTCTATATACGTAAATGTAAAATTTTATTAAAAACGATCCATAAACAAAACATTTATTGCATTTTAAAAATTAATATTTTACATAAAAATCAGCTACCATTTTTTATTCCCATATTTTTGAAAAAACTATTCTATAATTTTTTAATTTTTAAAAATATTGTACATTTTTTAAAAGGGGATATATTTTCCTATACGTTGATATATAATATTTATGTATATCTTTTCTTTTTCGCTAATTATGATAATTATGAGCTGAACAAGATTTTGTAAACCAGAGGTTGTCGAACTGCAAGAAGTCAGCATTCTGATAATATGGAAATACAATAGAGACATTTTGTTCATCTAAAATTGGAGAACAGTTTAATCGCTCCTTAAAAAATAACTCTGATTAATATGATTTGTTAATGTATTTTTTGTTTGTTCCCCTTTAAATGGTTTTTACTTGTTAAAATATAACGCGAACGCATAAGCATTATTTGCAATCTTAAATCCACTTCTTTTATTTAAGATATTTTAAATTATTAAATATCTATAAACTGAAACATATAGTATTTCCCTTCATTTTCCCAGGAAGTAAATGTCAAAAACAACTTCAGAGTGAATTGTAAATAACAAAAACGCAACAGCAATAACCTGTTGACCAATCAAAAAATAAAAAACTCTAACCTCTTTGGTGTGTGAATAAATTAAAGTTGCAAAATTACCTTCATGAATATTGTAAATGTTTAACAAATGCACAAACAAAAAAGGCAAATAATAATAAAAAGCGAATAAGGAAAAAAAGAATAGTAATCGTGTAATGGAATTTCTCTGTAATTGTTTAGGGAAAAACAATAGAACTTAATACCGCACAAATTGCTCTTGAATAAATTTTAAAGTAATAGAAAACAACAATAACAACAAAGTTACAAAATAAATACACAACCTAAATGCAATTTGAAAATACACACACTCGTTGCTTCAATCGCGTGCCAATGCAATCTAACAATTGTAGTAATTTTTTCTTATTTTTTTTCTTTTTTGTTGGTTAACAACACAACAAATACAATTCTAACGAGAATTTTTAAATAATCACCCACACAGACGGAAAATGAACATACAATATTTCTGTGTGGTGAGTTCTGTAGCACAAATGAAATTTAATACAATATTTAAAAAATGAAAATAAAATGCAGTTGTCTAAGTTTGTTTATCTAATTTGTAAGGACAATATTTGAAAAAAACTGTATTTCTTTCTATTACTTTTTCGAAAAATCTACTTTTTAAGACATAAGCAATTTCAAAATCTCGATTTTTGCATAATATCTAAGGTTAAACTTGACCAATCACATTTATTTTTGAAGACATAAATAGAGAAATTCACCGTTTTAAAAAAAAATAATTAGCTATAAAATAAATGTCGATAAAATATGTAATTTTCAAGTTTATCGCCCTCTGTAGTATAACCCAAACGATTTGTACGCCCCTATAAGCTTCCATGCTTCCATTGCGAAACATGTCGGAAGTTTGGCCGACTTTTGTACACATTAACCTCTTCGTTGTTACACATTGAGCTTGATATTCTGAATCTTGTATACCCACCATCAACATCAGGGATGTCCAAAGCTAAAACTGTATTTGTGTTAGTGACCGAAAGAGTCACTGAATGAAAAGTTTAGTAAACTGAAAAAAATTTGTCATCAGGCTTTATTTGTTGACAATAATGAAGTCATCGATCTTAATCAAATTGTCTGCGACATATTATCATAGCTCATTAATTGAGAGATCAATATTAATATATTTTTGGCAAATTCTTATTAATAGAATTTTTTTTTGCTTATTTTATAACGTTGTTATGATTTAATTAATTTGAAAAAAAATTTCGCAGAAGTAAATTGAGGGAAAAAACCAAGCATTACCTCAATGATTTTTTAAAGTACGAAATATGTTAAAAAATGTTAATATCTCTTTCAGTATCATAAAAAATTAGGAATTCACCCGCTTAGCATGTGCATTCGTCGCTGTGTCAGTGCCGACTAAACAAAAGAGAATAAGAATATGTCTGTTGTTATTCAGCGCGAAAGCACTATGACATGGGCACCATTGGTATACATACACATTTTTCTGATATAAGGCGGCAGGGTCAATTATGGACCGATCCTCAAAAAAGTTGGCAGAAAGATTAAGGTTCATATAAAACATGTTTATTTCCAATTTCATCAGTATAGTAATTATGATTGTTCAATTAATTTTCCTTTTGTTGCCCAATTTTCGCTGTACTTTACAATATTGCTTCAGATTACTTAGAACTAATTTGTGCAAGTTTAATGAGGATTGCCACATAATCAACATATTTATGACTGCTCTAATAGTATTCCGGGGAGACATTTGTATGGTTGCTAGGTTAAATCATAGACCGATATTGCCCATTATCAATACCAAACAATCCTTATCAACAGAGAGTATTTGTGGAAAAATTTCCAAAAGCTCCTTTCGTTTGGTCCAAATCATGTTTTCAACAGACCGACGGACGGACATAGCTAGATCGTCTTAGGATCTTACAAGAACCCTGAATATTTTGATGTGTTATTGTGTTTAATGGTGGGTATAAAAATAGAAATGTTTGAACATTTTTCAACAAAGAAAAGTTTTCGACGAATTTTTAATAGAACTGTTATACACTATTTTTTTTGGAAAAATGTTTGACTATAAAACTTTGTGTCAATAAGTAGTTGGCCAGATCAATGATGTTTCCCGAATGTTATCAATAAACTTGAAATTAGTACAAGAACATATTATACACACTTTATAATGAACATTGTCGTCTTCACTGTCAAGAACGTGATATTCGTTCGTATTTCTTTGAAGTGAGAAAGCCTATCAATTTTTGTTACCATTTTTCGATGGGATTTTAGTAGCACTATCCTTAGTCGTTTAGCTTTTTCCTAAATATTAGCAATATACCAGCATTCAAAAACGTTTTCAGCTGCATTTAGAAAATTCTAACATTTTTTTTTTACTAAAATAAAAAAATTAGTCCTTCTGTTGATAATTGTTAAATATTTGCTTAAGCATTTGCTTTCATTGTTCGCACTTCATCTCATTATTCTTTATAGTATAGTGAATTTATTTATATTTTTTCCAAATATCTCATCGTTCCTTTCATTATTTTTTCGATTTACCTTCTAACCATCTAAATATGCATGTTAACATAAATAAAAAGCTTTGTTTTTGAAAAAAGATATATACAGCGAATGCGAATGAATAGAATGATCACGAAGTATTAATAACGAACAATAATTTAAGTACAAGAACGCGACTTTGGAACATATACAAAATCAAAATAAAAATTTTTCGTTATTTTTCATTACACCAAGTAAATGAGTAAAAATATTTTTCTTTTAAAATATCAATAATTTATATTCGTGAGTGATTTTCGGAAGTGGGCCTTATATGAACTATGACCAATTATGGACCGATCACCATAAAATTAGGTCGTGTGATTTATGTCGAATTTTGTGTATATACCAAAATTTTTAAGTGATTTAAGCACGTTAAAGTGCCAAATTTTATCGAAATATCTTCAAAATTGCGACCTGTACTCTGCGCACAAGGTTTACATGGACAGCCAGCCAGCCAGCGTTACACATATCTGCACAAACGCATAATACCTTCCCCACTATGGTGGTGTTGGGTATAATTAAAAGTAGCTAAGAGCAGCAAAATTAATACCTTCAGTTTTCATGTAAATTTTCCCATTATAACAAATAATGTTAACTGAAAATATATTACACACTGATACAAGAGTCAACAAAAACAAATAAGAAAGTATGGTCGGTCAAGCCCGACCATATAATACCCTACACTAAGTAAAAGAGAAAAAAAATGTTTCTTTTAAAATTTCAATAATTTATATTTTTGAGTGACTTTCGGAAGTGGGCCTTATATGGGGGCTATGACCAATTATGGACCGATCACAATGAAATTAGGTCGTGTGATTTATGTCTATATTAAAGTTAACTGTGTTGAATTTTGTGGGTTTACCGACATTTTTAAGCGATTTATGCACGTTAAAGTGATTTTCGGAAGCGGGTATATATGAGAGCTATGACTAATTATGGACCGATTGTAACAAAATTTGGTGACATGAATTTTGTGTATATAAAAATTATTTGGAGCGGAATTTGTGGAGATACATGTATAAATTAAACATTTATGACCGATAAAGTCCAATTTCGGGAGGACATTTGTATGGGGGCTAGGTGAAATAATGCACCGATTTCAGCCAGTTTCAATAGGCTAGGTCCTTGAGCCGAAAAAATAATATATATTAAATTCCATCGAAATATCTTCAAAATTGCGACCTGTACTCTGCGCACAAGGTTTACATGGACAGCCAGCCGACCAGACGGACGGACGGACATCCCTTAATCGACTCAGAAAGTGATTCTAAGTCGATCGGTATACTTTAAGGTGGGTGTTATAAACATCTGCACAAACGCATAATTCCCTCCCCACTATGGTGGTGTAGGGTATAACAAGAAAGAGTGTTATATAGGGGTTATATGGGGGATAGGGTCAATTATGGAACGATCATCACAAAAGTTGGTAGAAACATTTAGGGTCATGTGAACCTTGGTTATGTTCACTTTTATCACAATATTAATTATTATAAGACAATTGTGAATCTTCTATTCATTTTCTGACTAGGACTAGGGAATACTTAGAAATAATTTGTGCAAAATTTTATCAGGATTGCGGTATAATCAAAATATTTTTTACTGCTCAAACAGTATTCCGGGGGTACATTTGTATGGATGCTAGGTGATGCAGTTTTTTTTATTATATCTCGGCAATAATAGACCGGTTATTATTATTATTTATTTGGGGTTTTTCGTATGAAAATTTAAAAAGTAAAGCCATTATTTATAGAATTTATTTCTTATTGAATCATTCTAATTTCTTTAAATTTCTACTTCAAATCCATAACAAAATAGCTTCATAAATTTATTAAATTTTTCTTCAGTTCAAATCTAATATAAAAAGGCAGAAGACAATTTTTTCAATTAATTTTGTAAATGATTTGATTTAACAAAAATTTAATCATTCAAAGTTAATTAACTTTAAAATTAATTCAGTTTAAACAAAAACTTTGGAATGAATGTAAAAAATTAAATATTAGGAATGGATTTATGGAATAAAAGGCTGACATTCTTTAATTACAGATTACAGTAAGTTTTTATATGATAACACTAAGTTTTTATACGAAATTTGCCTATAATATTCCTAATTTACAGTATCATTATATATTTCGGGAATAGCCGTGTACCCGGGAATGTAGAAAAAAATTTCCCGATTCCCTGGAATCAAAAAAGGTCGGGAAATTAAAAACCCTAGTTAGAGTGCATAGAGTACGAAATTACTTATAGATTTTCTCGATCATTTCGTTTTGATGGAACAATGGCATTTCTACATGATAACACATGGATATTTTTGCTTTAGCTTAGTGTTATTATACAAATTTTTTAGCACAATGTTCAAAATTTTTTTTTTTATTATTCATAAAAAAATATTCAAACTCCTATAAAACTCTCCCTTCCTAAAACTGAAACACAACTGCATAAACAGAATGCAAATGAAAAAAAAAAGAAAACAATATTTTTGTTACGAAAACTTCAAATTAGAATGAATTGTCAAGTTGCTTTTGTTGAGAAATGCACAACACATGCATTTGAGTAACAAAAATAAAAATAAAACAATAAAAAATACAGGGAAAAACAAAATTGGTAGAAAATTTGTGTGGCATTATAAAAGCAACAAGGTGGCCACATTATGTGGTAAATAGTGTTTATTGGCTCAAATGGTTGCAACTAGTTAACATGTGAAATGCTATGGCAAATTGTAAAGAAAGGATTCGACTTTCTATAAAAATACATGAAAATGATTTTTGTTTCATTTTTTTCTTGCTTCTCCTTCTATTCACTCTTCTTTTTTGAGGTAAAATAAATACAAGCTACTTAGGTATTTCCGTTAGGAGAAACTAACTTGCAACTGCAATTCACAAAAACACACAATCATACCTACATACAAATGTACAGTGTCGATCAAAACACATTGGACAAATATTACTTCTTTACAAAGCCGATGGATGATCCACGAGACTATCACAGGGAACCTGTGCTGAATGCAACTGATTAGTTTGAAGCATAAACACGCCCAAAATTTGCCATAATATTCCATCATGACAAAGCTCGGCCATATATTGCAATACCTGTTAAAATATATTTAGAATACCACAGTCTGATCACTTCATTTGTATAGACAAATTACTTGGCGGCTCAACATTACAAGTGTCTAATTTTCACTGCCTAATCCCCCATCAATCGAAATTTAGTATTAACTGCAAAGTCAATCCGTATAAGACAGTGCTATAACCAAACAGAAAGTCAAAAATAAGACATAACAAAAGAGAGCCTAGGGTTAATTTCGCATTTATTAAGAATTTTATTTTAAAGTACCCCAAAAATTTAACATGAAATAAAAATAGTTCCAATTTAACTAAAAATCACTAATATCTCTATTATTTTACATTCAATAGCAAATTTGGATAGGAAGTATTCATTAATTACATTTTTTTAGCTCTAGACAATTCCACTTCATTATCATACAATGTCCAGCATATTTCAGGGATAAGCGAATTAATGCTTTTGAATTTATAGCGTTCTTCAATCGGTGCGTACGTCTGATGAAATTTTTGACCAAATTTCAACAAAAATTTATTTTTTAAATTCCCATGTGGATTACTTTGAGAACTAGTTGTCTACAGAATCTGATGAGCACGTTGAACAATTTCAGCAGACACGCGCACCCATTGAAGAACGATTATAGCTGAAATATGCTGGACATTGCACGATGGGGCCAATGACAGGTTTTTGAGGCAAAAAGTCCTTTTTCCAAGTCAAACATTTAAAAAAAATTATAACGGAATTTTTTATTTAACACTTTGAAACACTCAAATATTAAAAAATTAAAGTCAGTTGACAACTCATGACGACATGCCGAGCTGCCAAAGTTTCAAGGGATTGAAAATGTCAAAAAATATATAAAAACATACAATTAAAAAATAAATAAATTATAAGTTTTTATATGACAAATATTAAAAACAAACAAAGTTTGCTCTAACAATGTTTTTTTCTTAAAGATTTAATATTAAAAACGGCGAGCGGGGATAGAAAGCTAAATGATTCCAGAGGAACTATCAAACTATCCATTTATGTATGTTCGTCTGTCTGTTTTAAATACAAAAAAAACGTCCAAAATACACAGCCAAATTCTTCTAAGGAGTATTGAAATTCAGCAAAAGCTATAAATTGATGCATTTTCACCAAACAATTTCTAATACTGCTTATTTTGGTTTTGCAAATATTTTTGTTTTTGTTTGAACAAATTTATTTAAACAATTTTCAGTTTTTTATTATTTTCATTTTAAATATTTCGAATTTAAATATTTCGAATGAATAAACAAACAAAAATCAGCTGTGCTCGTAACTTCACCTTATTGAATACAACTTGCTTTTAAGATTATAAATAATTTATAAAATGAAAAACACTTGTAAATGTATGTAAATTAAAAAGTTATTAAAAATTTCAACATGCGTCAACATGCGTTGTCTTTTTTGTGAAGTTTTTGTTGTCGTCCATATATTCTTTGAAATAGAACTTTGTTTATCCGAGCATATCCGTGAAACAATTTGTATGTGGGGAAAGGTAATAATGTGTACTATAATTTTTTTGAAAAACGATCTACCGCTGTTTAAAATATTTATTTCCAGATAGCGTATAACGTAAACATTTGGATATTTATAACCTACACCTCCATAGTGGGGAGGGTATATTGGGTTAGTGCTGATTTTTATAACGTGCAAAAATATTGTGCCAACACCCACTTGCTCAGTATCACTTTTTGAGTCTATCCGTCCTTCTGTCCGTGCATCTGTCCGTCCGTCTGTCCTTCTGTCAATGTAAGCCTTGTAATCAAACTACAGGTTGCAATTTTAAAGATAATTAGACAAAATTTGGTACAAGCTCTTCCCTTGTCCCAGGGAATTTGGTTAGAATCGATCCATTATTTCTCCTAGTCCCCATTCGATTGCCATATCTAAAAATAGTTAAGCTCTCATAAAAATCTTAGTTATATATATATCCATACAAAATTCAGCACAAATATGTTTTATATAAGCCGAAATCGCACCATTAAATTTTGTGACGATCGATCCTTAATTACACATAGCTCCCATATAAGGCCGACTTCCGAAAATCACTTTAACCAGCATATATCTCTTAATAATGTGGGTATTCCATTCAAGACATTGCACCTAATTTTTGGGCGATAACTAGTGATAGATCCCATATACATTTTAAAATAAAATTGTTTATATTCATCTTCTCAATTATCACTTAATTTCAAGATCAGCCAATTGCCATGCATATATTTACTGTCACTAGAAGTGGGTGTGGCAGTAGGCGCATTGACTTGAAATGATTACTTAAGTCTTTGGTGAGTATTTAAGTGACCTAATTGAAATTCAGATACTTATTATTTTCCAGAGATCTTCAACCACCTTTGCACTTTAATTCACCTACTGAAAATGGGCGTGGCACTGCCTTAACTTAAATTTTTTACCGAAGACTTAGAAACTCATTATTATCATATTGTTACGAAATTGTACTTGAATTCAAATATAACGATTTTAAGGGCTGATTGAAAAGTAGCATAATGCTTTCAAATAACAGTGCTGTAATAGCAAACTGTAACATATTTGTGGGCATTATTAAATAAAAGCTTTCAGTTGACCATTGATCGTAAGTTGCCAACGCTGTTTGCTGCGACCATATATTCGAATTCGAATATTCAGTTAAAGAACATTGTAGAAATAGAGCTTTCTAGATGGTAATGCAGTGTTATAAATAGTGGCAGAGGTTGCAGTCGTGAGTCAGTTTTATCAGAGACGCTATTCAAATAAACATCAACTGAGTGCCTTAAAGTGTGCTGTATTTTTCAAGTGAATTTGTGTACATTATAAAGTGTCTGTATTTCTGAGAATTTATAAATGTGTATAAAAAAAATTGAGTAACTATTTAATTCTGTGGTTGTTGTACATTTTAAATAAATAAAGAGTTGTTACAATTTTTAAACTACTAAACGGCTTTTATTTGCAATCAAAAGTATCCGGTTTATTTAAAAGAAATAAACCAAACGTTTTGAAAAGGTTAAAACGTAACAATATGTACGAAATTTTAAAGGCCTAGCTGTTTCCTGTGATTTATTGCCTCAAAAACTGGTCATTGGCCCCATCGTGCATTGCAGAGTGGGTCTGAATCGAAATTTTTTGGAAATAAATCTGGCATTTCTAAAAGGCTGCAAATAATACGAAATTAACCGTCAGCTCTCTTTTGTTGTGTCTTATTTCAGACTTTCTGGTTGAATTTTCCGTTTTGGTGTATTTAATGACTTATAGTAAAATTTCACGGATAATATTTTTGCGGAACATTTTAACCCCTTAAATCCCTGTTGTAATGGTTTTTTTTGCTCATTTTTAAAAGAAGGACAAAAAAGACCCATGAATAGAGGATTTAGAGGGTTAACATATTCTACAAAAATATTCTACGTAACATTTTACATAAATTTGCTGAATGCATTTTATACCTAAAATGTTCTTTAAAATAAAATTCTTAATAAATCCGAAATTAACCCTATGCTTTCTTTTGTTTTGTCTTTTTTTTGACTTTCTGGTTGAATTTTCCGTTTTGATGTATTCAGGGACTTATAGTAAAATTTCACGTATAATTTTTTTGCAGAACAGTTTAACCCCTTAAATCCCTGTTTTAATGGTGCTTTTTGTTCTTTCTTAAAAGAAGGACAAAAACGACCCATGCCTTGAGGATTTAGAGGGTGAATATATTCTATAAAAATGTTCTCCGTAACATTTTACATAAATTTTCTGAACACCGATTTTTCTTATGCCGATTAACAATAAGAATGTGCCAGAGTTGGGAAACTTTAACCCCCCCTCAAATGAAATTTAGACGTAAACTTTAAAAACGCCGATACACGTGTCTTATTTTTTTTGGTCTTCTCTATTAAAATTTATTGGTCGGACCTTGTGATTTTATTTTTGTGTTGTACATTGTAATAAAGTATTTTTATTTTAGAGTGTAAATGATGATAAAATGTTATAACTCGATTTTTGTCCAGTATGTTTTGACTGATACTGCAAAAATGCATGTGTGTAGTTTAGATCTAACAATCACACAAACATAACAAATGCCAAAATTACACAAGAACATGAAAAAGAAATTTGCTCAAAAGTATCAAAAAACAAAAAAAAAAATACTAGAAATGAAAATGAACATAAGAAATGACAACATTTTCCTGTAAATTTTATGATAGTCTAATTTTAAGTTTCTAGTGGAAAAAACACACACAAATACATACTTGAGTACATGAGTAGTTAAAGTCCTTTTTTTGCAGATAACTTTACTATTTGTTAACATTTCTTCCTGTTTTTGCTTTATATAAGTTTTTTTTTTAAATTTGTTTGTGTTGTAGCCTTTTGTTATATGGACAAAAATTTTGAAATTTGTGCAACAAATAGTTGTCCCAAAAGGTCTACACTTGAAATACGTAGAAACGAGTTCAGACAGTACAAAAGGTTTCATCAGATTGTCCAAAAACGTACCAATAATGTAGGAGTATGTGTGTGTGTGTTTGTAATAATAAATAGTTTCTGAGGTTCAGAGAGACTAACGAAAAGGACATACACTTTAAACTTTTACCGGATATCCGCAGTGACACTTGGAGTGCAGCCTCTCTTCCTGTTCAGTATTTTTTGTTTGTTTCCAAACTTTTTTGCTCTCTTTTTTGCCCAACATACAATGTATTTTTGGTATTTTTATTCTTTCTTATTCATTTTATTTGCACTCAAGTTTGTTAAGAAAAGAAATTGCAGAGACAATTGTTTGGTTTTGGAATGTATATGTCCATCTACAATGCCAAACACCAATGACCACTGAGCACGTTCGCAATATTGGCCTTTCGAAATGAAACAAGTACAACAAAAACAAACACACAAAGTTTAGTTTACATATATTTTTTTTTTTGGCCCTACAATACTGGATTTTGTAGCTTTACTGCCCAACAACTATGACAACAAGAACAATAAAAAAGGTAAAATGTAGCAGACATTAGTTGACAAGAGATAAATTTTAGATGAAAGAACGATTGCAAGACCATACAATGATTTGTCATAGTTACATTTTGTATGCTTTTAGGGGATTTCCGTTTCCGATAAATCATTGTACGTTAAGATTGCAACTCGTTTTTAAAGATTTTCTATTCATCACTTTACATAACATGTGAAACAATTGGTATTTGTATTTACTAACTGATAAGGTACAAAACTGAAATAGAAATTTGTTTATCGATTAAATTTTTTCAAAAACCAAGTAAATGATATAAATTATTTTGAATAATTAGAAAACTAAATCTTCCACGTACACAATTTTCAAATTATACATATTTTTTATGAAAAATGGAGGCTGTAACCTCTCTAGCTTTCGATTGGTATGCAATAAAATGTTTCTATTTGAACATTTTTTTTCATTTTTCATTGATTTTTTTTAGAATTTAAATTTAAATAAAACAAAGTGTGTGTAAGATATTACTAAAATTTTTTATTCGCTTGAAAAACCTATCGATTTCATTATCTATGGAATATAACATCGTACAAATGTTCTCCACGGCTTCACTGGGTGGCGCGCATTCGAAATGTATAATATTTCATGTTCGCTTTAAGGCTTATTCCCATAGACATGCGACTTAAGAAAACCCTACAAAAAAAAGTCCAATTGTGTCATAACGCACTTTTCGATGGACGGATCACATTAACTCAATGTGAGATGACCATGTGTTTACATCGCTTGTGCAGAATGTCCTGTGCAACAAGTTGCATCCTGTCATGTGAAATTCCGCCAAAATAAGCAGGTTATCTTCGACCTATGGTGATGACCTGCTCAACTTCGTTCTTAAAGAAATATGGACCGATGCCCGACCATATAATACCCTACACTAAGTAAATGAGCAAAAAAAATTAAAATATCAATAATTTATATTCGTGAGTGATTTTCGGAAGTGGGCCTTATATGGGAGCTATGATCAATTATGGACCGATCACCATGAAATTAGGTCGTGTGATTTATGTCTATATGAAAGTTATTTATGTTGAATTTAGTATGTATACCAACATTTTTAAGAGATTTATGCACGTTAAAGTGATTTTAGGAAGCGGGCTTTATATGGGAGCTATGACTAATTATGGACCGATCATAACAAAATTTGGTGACCTGAATTTGGTATATATAAGACTTATTTGAAGTGAAATTTGTGTAGATACCTATATAAGTTAAATATTTATGACCGATGAAGTCCAATTTCGGGAGGACATTTGTATGGGGGCTAGGTGATATAATAGACCGATTTCAGTCAGTTTTAACACGCTTGGTCCTTGGACCGAAAAAACTATATGCACCAAATTTTATCGAAATATCTTCAAAATTGCGACCTGTACTTTGCGCACAAAGTTTGCATGGACAGACAACCAGCCAGCCAGACGGAAGGACGGACATCGTTTAATCGACTCAGAAAGTGATTATAAGTCGATCGTTATACTTTAAGGTGGGTATTAGACTAATATATTTGAGCGTTACAAACATCTGCACAAACGCATTATACCCTGCCCACTATGGTGGTGTATGTTATAAATATAGGTGTGCAAGTTTAATGTAACCATTTCCACATTTTTACAAGTTTTTTATCAATATTATAGTCACAGTAACTATTTATCTGATTTCTGTAACTACAATATGGTTAATTTACGAATCACATGATTGTATCAACCATATATATGGTTACAGTAAGCAAGTTTGTTTCAACGATTGTATCAGAGACTTCAAGTCTCTAATATTTTCGGCCTTGGATCACTCCCAAATTCCTCCTAAACCTAAAATGTGTATTTCTAATGCAGACATTAATAGACTCCTCCTGGAAAAGAGGACACGTAGAAGATATTGGCAACTCAACAGATCCTCTGTAGCTAAGCAGAGGCTGTCCATTGCAAGTAGGAAACTAAAAACTGCCCTTTAGTCTGAAGAGGATCGCAGAAATCGAAACTATGTTGAAAGTTTAACCAGTACTAAGCACACAAACTTCTCTCTTTGGAAGGAGGCTAAGAACATTAAGCAACATTTAAGTAATGTGCTCCAACCAAACCCTCCAACAAATAATTTTGTTGGAGAGTTCGAACTAATCAATGTTAGTATAGAAGATGTTCAGAAGATCATAAAGGACAATCTGAAACTAAAAAATGTCCATGTTATGATTTAATTACACCTTTCATGATTGGAAACCTACCAGATGTGGCAATTATTGTGCTGTCAATTCGGATTCCGTAAGCACGTAAACACGGAACAATTGAGCAAGTTAACCGGCTAACTGGAGAGATACGAAAATCTTTCGAACTAAAAAAGTACTGTTCGGCAATATTTATAGATGTTGCCCAATTTAATTACTTATAGTAAAGCTTAGACATTAAAGGCACGAATAATATTATTATAATAAACGTTTAAAATAAATTAACCACACAATGGCTTATAATTGAGGAAAATCTTTAAAAAAATGGAAGAATGCTTTCAATATCCCATGTTCCAAAGAAAATTATTTTTAAGAATATGCATTGAAACTAGTGTACATAAGTATTACTATGAAACCAATACAATACACCACTCTTATATACAATTTGAACTTTGTATCTCGATAAAAGACAAACCAAAGCTAATTCAAAATTGTTGAGCAACTTTAAATGTTGTGTGACCATTAAGGTGGACCTTATTTTTTTATTTTCGATTTTCCAAAAACGAAGGGCAATTTTGTATGAGGTTAGGATAAAAAAATACGAAAAAAATTTGAGCTCGATCGGTTAAAAATTGTCGTGCCGCACGAAGGCTAAAGTTCTTGAGATCATTTACAAGGGGAAAAAATGATATTATTTCAGTTTTTGTAAAAATGTTGGCATTAAATAATTACTTTTGCAATCTAATATAAAAGAATCGAAATGTGTACTTAATTGTCGTTGTAATGAGATATAAAAGACAAAAATTGGTTAAAAAATTTTAAAGTTATTAAATATTCCCCAGGCCATTAACGTGTCTCAGATCACTGGAACAAGAAACGTATGAACAAAATTAACACATTTTGAGAAATATTAAAATAAAAGCACAATTTTACTTAAAATATATCCGTATTTATTTCTATATGAGTTTTATGCTTTGTAGGATACCGCGAACCTATTCGCAGGTATGACCAAACAAATTTAATTTATTTAACTGCAGTTTCAAAACTCCATTTTCAAATTTTTAAAAATTTTATTAAACAAATTTCAGAATTTTTTGATAGTCACACAGGGATTTATTAAGAATATAATAGGGAATAAAAATATTCAAAAACAAGTAAGAAAGTATGGTCGGTCAAGCCCGACCATATAATACCCTACACCAAGTAAATGAGTAAAAATATTTTTCTTTTAAAATATCAATAATTTATATTCGTGAGTGATTTTCGGAAGTGGGCCTTATATGGGAGCTATGACCAATTATGGACCGATCACCATAAAATTAGGTCGTGTGATTTATGTCTATATGAAAGTTATTTATGTTGAATTTTGTGTATATACCAACATTTTAAAGTGATTTAAGCACGTTAAAGTGATTTTCGGAAGCGGGTCTATATGGGAGCTATGACTAATTATGGAGCGATCGTAACAAAATTTAGTGACATGAATTCTGTATATATGAAACTTATTTGGAGCGGAATTTGTGGAGATATATATATAAATTGAACATTTATGACCAATAAAGTCCAATTTCGGGAGGACATTTGTATGGGGGCTAGGTGAAATAATGTACCGATTTCAGCTAGTTTCAACAGGCTTGGTCCTTGGGCCGAAAAAATAATATGTACCAAATTTGATCGAAATATCTTCAAAATTGCGACCTGTACTCTGCGCACATGGACAGCCAGCCAGCCAGACGGACGGACGGACATCGTTTAATCGACTCAGAAAGTGATTCTAAGTCGATCGGTATACTTTAAGGTGGGTGTTAGACCAATATTTTTGGGCGTTACACACATCTGCACAAACGCAATATACCCTCCCCACTATGGTGGTGTAGGGTATAAATATGTCCATACCTCCTACAGTTGTTCCGTACCTGCGACTTAAGTTTGCGATTTTCAGGAAAAACTAATTTGTTGGCCATATTTTGGCGAATGATACCAAATCCCTTACTGCTATGAATTTTAAGTAAATCCTATACAGAATATTATAGGCCATATAATTCTAAATATACTCCGAAAGTTTTACTAAAACCGGACTACGTTAATCCTTAAATCGCGAAGGTCAAAGGTAAAATTTTGCAATATTTGCAACTTTTAAAATCACGAAAAACACAGTCAAAATGTACAAAATGTACCCAGTACTCTTAAGGGATAATTACCATTTTTCACTGTTATTGTATATCTGACCTCTTAAGGTATATTTTTAGCAAATGGTCATTGACCATCGAGAAATTATCTGAGGTCCGATTACTTGTCGGAAATATTTGCGGCCTCCCATATATGTATATTTTTAATAGTTACAAAGTTTCCCAGTCGAACATGCTCTTCTCTTTTTTCTTCAAATTGCCTTTAGGTAGTTTTTATGTAATAGAAACAGTAACAACAATAAACTTGGCTATTTCATGAATTCGTGCCCATACAAATGTGTGAAAATTACGTTTACAGCAGCAGCCATTTTTGCCGTGAAATAACAAAGAAATAAGTTTAGTCCTTTTACAAGTTCTCCTATACTATACAATAGAGATAAGGACTTTTGCTTCCAGTCATAGAGCAAGTGACATACGAAAAAAAATATTTATTCATTCATTGTTGTGTCGGCCTTTGTTCAATAAAATGTTTGCTGCTTTATTCTTTATGTTTCTTTCGGCGAATGTTTATTTTTTTCTTAAATTTCTTGTAAATTTTTTTTGTTATTCTGTTGACATGTCGACTATTGACATCTATCCAGTTTTTATTTAAGATTTACTGCAGCCTTATACTTGGTGCAAAAAATAAAAATTGGAAAGTGCATACACAAGTAGTGCTGCTTTGTAGCAGAAATTTTTACATAAATCTTTAACTATTTTTTTATGTTTTTTTTATTTTATTTGGCCATATGTTTGTTATATTTTATTTCGTTTCAATTTCTTTTAAATTTTCTAGGAATGGTGCTCTGTAGAAATATACATATAATTTTTTTGTTCGCTTTTGTAAAATAGTCCCAAGTTTTATTTATTGTTTGAACTTCAATGAAAGTGCCCAAATAAATTTTATTCCTATAAAAAAAAGTATAACAAAACAAACATACAAAAGTTGCCAAAGCGAACGAAAAGTTTGCTGCACACACAAGAATTATTACAAAAAAAAAATCAAAAACATTTATAACAACGCGAGTGCGGAAGAGGAAATGAAGAAAACGTAAGTTTTTTAACGTTTTTAAAGGTGCTAAATGGCATCATTAAACTCGCAACCCGTTTTCTTTATGATTTTAGAAACCCAAAATGCCAAAACTTTATATTGAATTGTTTAACACGAGACTTTGGGGTGGGGGGAAATGTTTCTTGTTTCTCCTTTTGCATTCAACTTCCATAACAAAAACAACAACTACAATAACATCAAGAAGTAAAATAATAACAAAAGTAGGTACTTTTAAAAGCAAACATTAAGCTAGAAAAAAAAATAAAACTTTCTTCGTTTTTTGTTGTTGTTTTCTGTTGTTGTTTTCTTTTACAACTTAAAACTAACAATTCATGTTTTCGGCAAGTTTATCGTACTTTTATGTGTTTGGTCGTTAAAAGAAAACTGAAGGAACAGAATTAAAGTGTATTCTAAATTTGGTCAAAACGAATGCTTAAGATTTGAAATTCTTTTTCCTGAGGAGATCTTTGATTTGATGACAGTTGGTTTCAGTAGAGGATCTAGGTTTTGTTTTGTGAAAATTAATTTTTAAATCAAGTTTGTCATGCTAATTAACTACAAAAAATCATCCCTCAACGCTTTAAATACTTATATACTCTAAACAATTTTGAAGTTTTAAGAGCAAATATTAGTATGTAATTTATATGCAAATTTATGTTTTTTTTCGAACGTCCCAATATTATTAAGACTAATTACACTCTGCTACACTTTTTGTCAGAACTTGAAAAGCCACCTAATGGAGGTTGTAGGCCTAGGTGAGAATATACTAAAACCGTTCTCAAAGATTTTGAAACACCCTCAAAATTTTGAGTTATTTTGAAAAAACTGTTTTAGGGTAGGTCGTAGTACTTTAGTAAATCTAACTCGACCAATTTCAAAATTTTTTATTTTTTTTTCCTAATACTTCAAATTCAACAATAGTTATTTTAATTTTTGTCTATGAAACCCTATTTATTTTTTGCACAGTATTTTATAGATAATTTTATGTAGACAAAAAACTTTTTAACTTTTTCGAAAAAAGTTGCACAAAATTTACCTTGTAAATTAAAAATTGTAGAACAGATTTTTTTTGTATAGTTTTTTGTTTTTTTTTATTTATATGTGCAGGGGGAGAAAATACTAAAAAAATTTGTTAATGAAAAGTTCAATTAATTTTACAATTTTCATTCGATTTGAATAATTAAAACGAGGGTTTGTTAAGAACTAAATTTCCTTAATACATTGATATAAATTTTTATAAGCTTCCATATCAAAATAAGCACAGAAAAGCGATTAAAATCAAAAAAGTTGATAAATTTAGTTTTTCTTTTAGATATTCGTAAAAAAAACAACCATTTTAAAGCGTGATCAGTTTTCTTTTTAACCCCGTTTAAAAATTTAAAGTCGGACAGAGACTGACTGAGTTACAGATTGATAAGTTCACCGACATAACTGAAAATGTTTTTTTCAGAATAACTTCTGAAATTGAGAGTGTTTTTGAAATTTTGTGACACAATTTCTAATGTACTCCTAAAACTTACGCTAGGTCGTTTTGCAAGTTTTTTTCTATCGTAGCATACAAATCATATATTTTGCTGTAAAATGGCATCAATTTGTTAAATAACATTAAAAAACATCTATTACTGAGCAACAATTATTCTTTAAAAAATCAGTGTACACAAATACAATGTCCTACAGGTGCTACGAAAAGAAGCTTAACTAATGGGTGTATAAATTAAAAAAGCGGGATTAACAATAGATGGCGTATCTTTTGAACGTTAACACAACAAGAGCTTGCAAAAGCATTGGGGGCTACTCAAGCAGCAACTTGAAAACAACAAGCTCGAAAAATTGGATAACATACGAATTGAAGCCGAGAGACTTTGAAAGACAATTTTTCATGTCCGAAATGCTGCTTGAACGCACAATGGTTTAGAAACCTTTTTTTGGAAATAATTCGGTATCTCGAGAACTATTAGAGATATTGTATTTCACATGGTTTGAGCTGAGGTGTTTTTGAGTTGATCTACGTTTGTTCAGCTTCCTAGCACTAATGGGGGCCAGTGCATAGCCCCTAAAATTTGGTCATCTCGGGCCTAAAATTGAGCTGAAATATAAATAGTCATTGAGAAGTTCTACAAAAAATACGCTTACAAGTGTAGGTTATCTCTATTAGTTGAAGAGATTTTTTTTTTCTTCCATTACCCCTCTTTGGAGCATTTGGCTTCCACAAAGCATCTCCATCTTATACGATTTGTTTTGCAGTTGTTTTTCGCATATTTCCCTTGTAAGATTGCACTCCTTGTTATTGGAGTATCGTGCGTCTTCATGTACGATGTTGCCATTAGAACCAGACTGTTGTTATTTTTGTATCAGTTTCGTTAAACGGTTGTTGTTGCTGCTAAGTAGGTGATTCGTCTGCTGTAGCGGGTCCAAGGATACATGTAGGATGTTGCCATATAATCCAGCCTATTGTTATTTTTGCCCTGTGTCAGTTTCGTTAATCGGTTGTTGTTCCAACTGATTGGTCTGCTGTAGCTGGTCTAGGATAATGGTGCTGCCATCTGTCGTTGCCCATTTTAGGAATTACGGTATTTGAAAATATAAAAATTAAAAAATTCTAATGCCATTGATTTAAGGACATTTGAGTTAATATTGCTTCCTAATTTTGTTATGATATCTTTAACTGTTAAAATTTTACATTAATTCATTTTTAGTTTAAGGTAAATGACGTCCCAAAATTTTATAAAATTATTTAATTTTACTAGAATATCAATCCTCATGTTATAGTGTTTTCAACATTATCAAATACTTATATAAAAAGCCTTTATTTACTCCTCAGAAGTTCCACAAACCTTGCCCCCTTTGACAAATTTGTACGTTTTTTCATATAATATGTGCAAAATCTGTTACACCAAAATTTCTGTTAAGTCAGTATGTGTTGGAATTAGAGATTGGGGTCCGGGAATTCGAGTAAAATTATTGTCGGGAATTCCCGGGAAATTAAAATTTTTTTCCCGGAAAAAACGGGAAATTTAAAATTAATTAAAAATAATTTAATATATTTAAATATGATATCTCTGCTTAATGAATGGCTTGTCCAAATATTAGTGGAGGTTTTAAACACCGTTAAGGATACAGTAGAAGCATTAAGCCGAAATGAAACCATTTTTCTGATAGGTGATGCTATAATAAACACACTTTATGAACAGCAGTTATCTAAAAATTCTACGATTTCTCAAAAAACGGTTCATTCAATTAAATTAAAAATAAAAACTTCAACATTGTAAGATAAATTATAATATAAAAACACAATGTTTAAAATTTATGGACAGCAAATGTATGAACGTCTATTTGACCACAATGTTCCCTCATCTGTTCAAAGCGTTGATGATGAGGTTTCCAAAATACAAATGGAGCAAAATTTTAAAAACCAATTAGAATATTCAATCAATACTGAAAAGGAAAGCCCTAAACATTTAAAATCAAATGCTGAAAGTTTTAAGCGGGAATTAGATTTATTTGAAGCAAGTAGCAATTGGAGAATACATTTTGATTGTCTTTAAATGCTTTAATAACGATAAAGCCAACACATGTTTAAAGCGAAAGAATGCATTAGTAATTTTAACAAATCAATTTTTTAAAAAATATAGTTCTATGACGGACATATAACATTATTTTTATGATATAATAGCGGTATTCACAATGTAGAGTACTTTCTATAGCAAAGTAGCAAAAGAGCAGTTTAGCAGATAACAAAATACATTAGAACTACTTTTTTACTCTTTTTAAACTATATGAGGTAATTTTGAATTTCATATTTTTGTTTTGAAATGAATTTAATTTTATTTTAAAATATGTATATTAGAGTGACAATCAGTTGTATGGAAAAAAATTTTTGTGAAAATTTTGAAGAGTGCCGGGTGGAATATTGTGACACTAGGCCTAAATGTTAAGTGCTGAAAATTTGAGCCAAATCGGGCAACGATTTCTGGACGCGCATCGAGGTCAAAGTTCAGATATATGCAAAATTTTACTCTTAATATGGAATAAATAGGTGAAACTCGTTAACTTTCTGCATTGTTTTCTAGAAATATGTAGATTTATTTATAGTAATGAATATTACATTAAAAAAAAAGTTTTGGAAATTAACCCTGTATCTCCTTTGGTTCAAAATGACCCAATACTGTATTATCGCCAAAATTAGAGAAAAATGCAAATTTTTCAGTTTTTGGAAAAATGTTGCTACTAAATAAATACTTTTGCAATTGAATGCAAAAGAATCGAAATATGTACGTAATTATCGTTGTAATGAAATATAAATGACAAAATTTGATTAAAAAATGTTAAAGTTATTACAAATTCGCCAGACCATTACCGTGTTTCAGGCCAATTGAACAAAAAATTTAGAAAAAAAATTTAGATATTTCGAGAAAAATTAAAATAAAAGCTCATTTTTACTTAAAATATGTCCATATTTACTTGTATATAAGTTTTTGTCTTCGTAGGATACCGTTAACCTATTCGCAGGTATTTCCAAAAAAAATTATTTTTTTTTAACGGCTGTTTCAAAACTCCATTTTCAAATTTTTAAAAATTTTGTTAAACAAATTTCAGATTTTTTCGATCATCACATTGGGGTTTATTGAGATCAAAATAGGGAATAAAAATATGAAAAAATTATGTCAATACCTCTTACAGTTTTTCCGTACCTGCGATTGAAATTTTGCGTTTTTCAAGAAAAACTAATTTTTTGTCCATATTTAGGCGAATGAGTCCAATTTCCTTACTGTTATAAATTTTAAGTAAAACCTATTCATAATATTATAGTCGTTGTAATTTTAAATATGTTCTGAAAGTTTTACTGAAATCGGAAAACGATAACCTTTGAATCGTGAAGGTCAAAGGTCAAATTTTTCAATATTTGGAATTTCTAATGAAAAGATAGCGAAATGTTACATATTTTTGGGCCGATTTTCATGAAACTTGAGGAAAATATATATTGGGAACTAGCATTTACAACAACAGTGCAAAAATGAATTTTAACCTTTAAGAGGACTTGGGGTCAAAATGGTTGTGTTTTTCTTGATTTTAAAAGTTGAGAATAATTTGGACCCCAAGTGCTGCTAAGGGTTAATTTCCATTTTTGTGCTGTTATTTTAAATTCTGGACTTTATGTTATATTTTCCTCAAGTTTCATGAAAATCGGCCCAAAAATATGTAACATTTCGCTATCTTTTCATTAGAAATTCCAAATATTGAAAAATTTGACCTTTGACCTTCACGATTCAAAGGTAATCGTTTTCCGATTTTAGTAAAACTTTCAGAACATATTTAAAATTACAAGGACTATAATATTATGAATAGGTTTTACTTAAAATTTATAACAGTAAGGAAATTGGACTCATTCGCCTAAATATGGACAAAAAATTAGTTTTTCTTGAAAAACGCAAAATTTCAATCGCAGGTACGGAAAAACTGTAAGAGGTATTGACATAATTTTTTCATATTTTTATTCCCCATTTTGATCTCAATAAACCCCAATGTGATGATCGAAAAAGTCTGAAATTTGTTTAACAAAATTTTTAAAAATTTGAAAATGGAGTTTTGAAACAGCTGTTAAAAAAAAATATTTTTTTTGGCCATACCTGCGAATAGGTTAACGGTATCCTACGAAGACAAAAACTTATATACAAGTAAATATGGGCATATTTTAAGTAAAAATGAGCTTTTATTTTAATTTTTCTCGAAATATATTAATTTTTTTTCCTAAATTTTTTGTTCAAGTGGCCTGAAACACGTTAATGGTCTGGCGAATTTGTAATAACTTTAACATTTTTTAACCAAATTTTGTCACTTATATCTCATTACAACGATAATTACGTACATATTTCGATTCTTTTGCATTCAATTGCAAAAGTATTTATTTAGTAGCAAAATTTTTAAAATATCTGAAAAATTTGCATTTTTTCCGAATTTTGGCGATAATACAGTTTTTGGGTCATTTTGACACAAAGGAGATGCAGGGTTAACTTCCAAAAAAAAATTTTTAATGTAATATTCATTAATATAAATAAATCTATACATTTCTAGAAAACAATGCAGAAATTTAACGAGTTTCACCTATTTATCCCATATAAATAGTATAATTTTGCATATATCTGAACTTTGACCTCGATGCGCGTCCAGAAATCGTTGCCCGATTTGGCTCAAATTTTCAGCACTTAACATTTAGGCATAGTGTCATAATATTCCACCCGGCACTCTTTCAAATCTAAAAAAAAAAAATCGGCTGTCACTCTAATGTATATATTATATAAAAAAAAATATAACAGAAAAATCAAAAGAATGTAAAAAGTGCATTAAAAATCCCATTAACATATTAATCGACATCGAATTATAAAGATACGTTCACAATTTATAAAATTTTGTGACACTTAATTGCTCTTTTACTCTAATATTTCATGAATACCGCGATTATTTAATTTTATAGTAACAAGTGATCTCCTAATATTTTAACAAACTTTTTTTGGTTTTATGTGGGTACAATTGAATTGTAATGTATTGTTTTTCTTTTCTTTTTAATAAAATGACACAATTTTATAAAATAATTTTCTTTTTTACTTATTTTTCTAGTTAAAAAAATATTCCTGGGATTCCCGGGAATCCCGTTTCTTGGGAAATAAAATTATCCCGGAAACCCCAAACCCTAGTTGGTATTCAAAATTTACATTTAATATGTCAGTAACATTTTGCATGAAGTATATGAAAAATAGTAAAAATTTTTCAAAGGGGTCAAGGTTTGTGGATAACTTTTTAGCTTAAGGACAATATCTTTGCCTTTAAAGTGGAATCAAAATTCATGGTGGACTCAAAGTGATTTCAATATTATTGGCAATTATGTGTATTATACACTGTATATAATTTTAGACAATCTTAACAAATTTTTCAATTTTCAAGTCGCGATATTTTTACATCGGAATGAGTTTTCATTGAAAAAGTCACTGATATGAGAAACATATTGGATATATTATGTAAGTGGTAAATTTCATTAAAATCGGAGATGGTAAATCCGACTGCTGTCCGTTTTCACATGTATCTTCCCAAGTACTAACTTCAAAAATTACATACTTTGTGATTTTTTTTACCAAATATCATCTATATATATAAAAGAGTAACGTTACTGACTGACTGACTGACTGACTGAATGACTGACTGATTCATCATCGCACAGCCCAAACGGATGAAGCTATAATCATGAAATTTTAACTGTGGGTTCCTCCCTCCCCAAAACGATCCGATAAGAAGGGATTTTTGGAAATTCGAATGTTTAGGGGGTAAAAAAGGGTAAAAACGGGTAAATTCGGTAACCTTATATCTTAAAAACTAATAAAGATACAAAAAAACTTAAAATTGCATGATACTCCATTCAAAAAATAAGCTGACAGGTGTTTCGTACTTTTTCGAAATTCGAAACTTTTAGGGGAGAAAACGGGTAAAAACTGTATTTTGGTACTTTTTGACACCCTATGTATCTTTTAAACCAATAAACATAGAATCAAATTTTAAATCGTATTCTTTACTTATCAAAAAATAAAAAATATAAGTTTGGTACTTTTTGGAAATTCGAACCCTTAAGGGATAAAAATTGTGTTTATTTTTGGTACTTTTTCATAAAATATGTTTTTCTATAATTTGACATAGACATACGAATATTTTATTATGAGCTCCCACCACGTTACAGAAATTTATTTGAATAAAATTTTACCACCTCAATGGGGATAAAAAAGGTACCAAAAAGGGGATAAAATCGGGAAAATACATTATATTTGAAATTATTAAGCCAATTTTGGTTCCTGGATTCATACAAAAATTAACTAACAGGGTGTTATTTGGAACTCGAGTACCAAGGTGTATATTGGGCCAAATCCGGGTAAACAGTTTGGTACTTTTTTAAAACATATTTATTCTTGGGCACATTAACACAGATTTTAATATTTTGAGACATGTCTGTAGCATAAACAATTTTGGCAAAATGGAATATTTTTAAATTTCAAACTTGAGGGGTGTTCAAGGAAGATAAGGGAAATTGGTACTTTTCACCTAATGGTACTTTTTTAACATTTTAAATTATTTCAGTTATCGGCTTTTAAAGTTAGCTGATATGTATCTGAGTGATGTTAGTGTTAGGAATAGGGGATAATATTTAGGTACCAAAATGTGTGAACTGAACTATAGGTACTTTTTTTGTTCTTCTAATGGTACTTTTTTTAAATTTGTATAACAATGGACTTAGAAACATAAAATTAAACATATATGGCACTAAGTGAGTGAGAATTCTAGGGGGAGACTGTTTGGTACTTTTTCTTTATTGGAATGGTACTTTTTGTAATTTCTTCGCCAATGAACCTAGAAACATGGTACTTTTTTGAATTTTCTATAACTATGGACTTAGAAACATGAAATTAAGCATATATGTTCCTAAGTGAGTGAGAATTCTAGGGGGAGACTTTTTGGTACTTTTTCTTTATTCGATTGGTACTTTTTGTAATTTCTTCACCAATGAACCTAGAAACATGAAATAAAGCTTATATGGAACCGAGTGAGTGGGAAACCACAAGTGTGGGTTTTTTGGTACTTTTTCTATATTCTAATGGTACTTTTTTTTAATTTTCTATAACTATGGACTTAGAAACATGAAATTAAGCATATATGGTCCTAGGTGAGTGAGAATTCTAGGGGAGACTTTTTGGAACTTTTTCTTTATTCTAATGGTACTTTTTTGAATTTTCTATAACAATGAACTTAGAAACATGAAATTAAGCACATATGGTCCTAAGTGAGTGAGAATTCTAGGGGGAGACTTTTTGGTACTTTTTGTTTATTCTAATGGTACTTTTTTGAATTTTCTATAACAATGAACTTAAAAACATGAAATTAAGCTTACAAGGTCATAAGTCAGTGAGAATTCTAGGGGGAGACTTTTTGGTACTTTTTCTTTATTCTAATGGTACTTTTTGTACCATTAAAATAAAAAGTACCATTTTTGGTACTTTTTGTATATCCTAATGGTACTTTTTGAATTTTCTGTAATAATGGACATAAAAATATGAAATTAGGCGTATATGGTCCCAAGTGAGTGAAAATTCAAGGGCATACTTCGTGGTACCTTTTCTTTATTCTCATGGGTACTTTTTTGAATTTCCTATAATAATGGACCTAGAGTTTCCAAAAAATCGAAGAATTTCAAAACCGCGGTTTCGGTTTTAAAAAATTAAAAACCGATCGGTTTCGGTTTTGTGATAATTTATTTAATATTAAGTATTATAGAAACAAAATTAGTTGATAATATAGGAAATGATATACAAATCTAAAATTCAAACTATGGTTTAGTGAATGCGAATTTAAAAGTGATAATCAATGGTACTATTTCCTTATTGCAATGGTACTTTTTGAATATTTTATAATAATAACAAACCTAAAAATTTAAATTTAGGAACACATTTTGCATTTTCTATAATAATGGACCCAGAAATATGAAATTAGATTCACAAAGTGAGACTTGATAGTACTATTTCTTTCTTCTAATTGGGGTGGCGAAGCGCACCGGGTCAGCTAGTTAAATATAAAACAAGTAAGAAAGTATGATCATTCAAGCCCGACCATATAATACCCTACACTAAGTAAAAGAGCAAAAACATTTTTCTTTTAAAATTTCAATAATTTACATTTTTGAGTGATTTTCGGAAGTGGGCTTATATGGGAGCTATGACCAATTATGGACCGATCACCATGAAATTAGGTCGTGTGATTTATATCTACATTAAAGTTAACTACGTTGAATTTTGTGTGTATACCAACATTTTTAAGCGATTTATGCACGTTAAAGTGATTTTCGGAAGCGGGTCTATATGGGAGCTATGACTAATTATAGACCGATCGATTTGGTGACATGAATTTTATATATATAAAACTTATTTGGATCGGAATATATGGAGATACATATATAAATTAAACATTTATGACCGATGAAGTCCAATTTCGGAAGGACATTTGTATGGGGGATAGGTAAAATAATGGACCGATTTCAGCCAGATTGGTTCTTGGGCCGAAAAAATAATATGTACCAAATTTGATCGAAATATTTTCAAAATGGCGACCTGTACTCTGCGCACAAGGTTTACATGGACAGCCAAAATTGATTCTAAGTCGATCGGTATACTTTAAGGTGGGTGTTAAACTAATATTTTTGGACGTTACAAACATCTGCACAAACGCATTATAGCCTCCCCACTATGGTGGTGTAGGGTATAAAAAGGTTACATCAGATTATTAAAATCTTGTTAAAAATTATCACTAACATATTTATTGAAATTGATCTGCCATTTAATTATAAACCGTCCGTCAGAGGAGCAGATTTTTTAAAAATGGTGAAATTTTCAGTAGTTTTTTCAATATAACCAGGAAAATAAATTATTGTACATGTTGACCATAACCATTTCAACCATTTAAATTTTTCATACAATATTCTGATCACTGTAATTATGTATATGAATCATGTAACCATAATATGTTTAAGTTACCATTTACATGAATAGAGCAATCATATATATGATTGTAGTAAGTAAATCTGTGGGCTTTTGACAAAAAAAAAACTTAAATGTAATTTTACAATCTTTCAGGAGTGCGTAAAAACTGTTGAATTTATCGATAATTATTATTTGTCATTGATGAATTGTCTCAAAGAGTTATACAAAGTTCTCAAAATTCTTTAAGGTCAATCAATTTTTGCGCACTCTTGAAAATTTTTAAATTGCACTTAAATTGTTTTGTCAAAAGTCCACAGAAATATGTATATGTTTATGGAAATTATGTTTAAAATGATTCATTATATCATAATATGTTGTTCTCATAATCCCAGAACAACGCAATATGGTGAAGTAGTACATCATAAAAATGGTTGCCACAAACCTATACTTAATTACTACAATCATATATATGATTGCCACAATCATGCGAATGGTATTGAATCTCGACTTATATTGCAAGATATGGCAACATTTATTTTGGAATCTTCCCAGCATCAGTAAGTAAGTTAAGTTGGTTTTTTATGGATACATCATCCAAGCCGTTTAGTACATTTTCCTCAAGTCAAATTAATCAATTTAAAATAAATGTCACACAGTAAATTGTACAAATAAAATAAAAGTTTGGTTTGCATTAACAATTTATTCAAAACCTTAATTTTTATTGCTTTTTAAATATCAATGTTTACTATCGTATATATACTTACATATATATATATATGTAAGTATATATACGATAGTATATATATATATATGTATGTAATCATGTATTTCTGTGCTAGGTATTTAAATAGTGGCCACTTTATTAGAGAGTAAATTAAAATCATCACTTTGACTACAACATTTTTACGCGCAAATAGCCTTAACTTTTATTCATTTAAACTTTTTTATTTATTTTCAGTTAAAATGTGTCTATTAAAAATAAAGTCGTACAAATAATTTTAATAACAATTAAACTTTATATATTTTTTTATGTAGATTTGTGAAAACTTTTAATAAACATTTCCTCTCAGCTTATTGTATGCTTTGTATTTAATTTTGTTTTTATTTTTATACCCACCATTAAAAACGATGAAGTGCATACTCATTTTGTCATTCCGTCTGTAACATACTGAAATATAGGTCTTAGAACCGAAAAGTATATATGTATATCCTGGGCCTTGATAAAAAATCTAAGATTTAGATGTCCGTCTGTTAAAACACGATATGGCCCAAAGGAAAGGAGCTAGCTGATATACTGAGCATTAATAAATATGTCGGATAAATAATTTTAAAATTTTGAAAAATATAGTTCTAAGTACTCGAAAATCGCTCAACATTTATCCCTATAAACCTTAATCTTTCTACCAACTCAGTCCATAATTGACCCTACCTCTATATAACCCCTATATCAGAAAAACATTTTAGTGTCAATAAATTTCGACATATGTAAATCGATGTATGTAAGTCATTCGTTTTAAGAAATTAATTAACTACTCCAATAAATTCTGTACATTTCGGACCATAACTGATTCGAGAATGCCAAATCTATATATTGATGGTAGGTATACAAGATTCGGCACAGCCGATTATAACTAGTTTGCTATCATTTTATTTAAATTTTTATTTTTATACCGCATTTAATTAACTTTTCTGTTGAATACATCATTAAAAAGTTAGTAGAAAATAAAATTAAAAAATTTTTAATTATAGCAATTGAATAACGCGGTTATTTACAACAATTTTATTAAATTAAAATAATAATAAAAATACAATACAATACAAACATCAATGACAATATATAGACACATTATTGGCGAAAGTTAAATTAAACCTTTTTATATACCTATGGATATATTTTAAATATTTAGAAGCTTCTTGAGGCAAGGCATGGATGCCTTGCAATAACGATTTTAATTTAACGGTATGTAATGGCTGCTTGCAACATTCTGCATGTTTATAAACATTTCAAGTGATAGAAACTTCTACTTATCAACTATGTTGACAACACGTCATTACTAACATTAATTGTAAGTATGACAACATTAACTGTTAAAGCTGTTAACATTAACATTGCTGCTAAAAGCTCTAGAAATAGAACATTCTAGTTTTGTCTGTTAGATAGATAATTCATGAAATTGCTAGAAGAAGACACTGTGTGGAAAATGCACTGACAGACAAATTGCATTGTAGGTGCTGTTAGACTTAACATCAACTGTGTTACCAGTGTGTAATATAAGTAGTGTCTTGAAAGAGAGGAACTATTGAAATTGTTGTCCAAATTTAAATAAGTAATAAGTTGTTACAATTTTAAACTATAAAGCTGCTATTTTCAAACAAAAGAATACGGTTTATTTATAGGAAATAAAAATCGTAACATTATTTTTTAATCTTTATTTAATGTAGTTCTTGTAGAACCCAATTTTAAGCTATGTTTATAATGAGTCAGTTTTAATAGCATTTTCAAAGACAATTTCATAAAGATTTTTTACCACATATCACCTGTCGTTCTCACAATTCTAGACTGTTAAACATGTATTTCAAGAATATTTTAACATAAATATAAAGATGCTGTTAATACTCGTGCTCACTGAGCACTTGTTTTAATGGAAATATAGAAAAATAATCAAATGGCATATTTTTCAAAGATACAAAGCAAAGACCAAAAGTATAAGAAGACGCAACACGAACATCAAACAGAAGTACATACAAATGATAAGCATTTTCATTAGGATGGCGCACAGTGGTTTAGAAACTTTTTTTTTGGAAATAATTCGGTATCTCGGGAACTATTGGAGATTTTATTACAAAATTTCACATGGTTAGAGCTGAGGTGTTTTTGAGTTGAATTACAAAATTGGGAACTAATTTAGATCCAAATGTCCTTAAATTAATGACATTATAATTTTTGACATTTTTTATTTTCAAATACCGAAATTCCTAAAACGGGGAAAATGTGTTCCAAAAACTGAGTTTTTTTAGAAAAGTGCCTACTGTGACGCTATTTAACGTGTGATAGTAAAACAACTTTCTAAGTATTTAAACAACATATAGGGTTATACAAATACGGAACTTTTTCGAGGAACGGTGCTTTGCCTTTTTAGAATTTTTTACTGAAACCTAAATATTTTTTTAAAATTGTCCAAGTTTGGATAGGTCTGGGGGATACTGTGTCCGCTTAAGTGAGCCCAATTTTACTTTACGTGCTTTTGCATTAAGTTTTCTTTCCGGAACATTTAAAAATTGTATATAGTCCCAAAGAAAATTTGTTTCTACAAAAGAAAAAATATAGGGACTTTTTTAGGAAAAATCGTAAAAAATTAGGCCCATTTTACATGTTCCAACTTTGGATGCGTTTAACTTTTTACACGGACGAGATAACTGTTTGCAAGTTTTTTTTATTTTATTTAGAATTTTATTGCCAATATAGCTGATATTTTGAAAAAAAAATTCGACCCTCCTTAGGGCCGCCATATCTAATAAACAAAAAAAAAATCGAGCAAAATTAAAAAAAAAAAAATAAATAAACCTAAATATCTCTTCAACTGAAGGAGATAACCTACACATGTAAGCGTATTTTTTGTAGATCTTCTCAAGGACTATTTATATTTTAAATTTCAGCTCATTCGGATCATAAATGAATTTTTGGGGATTTTTAAAAATTTTGAGACCCGAGGTGACCAACTTTGAGGGGGCACAAACTGGCCCGTATTACCCCTAGGAAGCTGAACAAATGTAATTCAACTCAAAAACACCTCAGCTCTAACCATGTGAAATTTTGTAATAATATCTCCAATAGTTCCCGAGATACCGAATTATTTCCAAAAAAAAAGTTTCTAAACCACTGTGTGGCGTCCAATAAATTTTAGATAATTCCAACTTTAAGCTTGTCATATTCCGCCCAATAAACTTATCATAATTTCTAATTAAGACACTGGAAATAAAAAAGCTAAAACAACGCCCGCAAAGAGGCACGCTTGGAGTTTTGCCGATCTGACATGCCATGGAATAATGAGTTGCACCACCTCATTTTCTCAGATGATACAAATCTAATTTAGATGAACCATATGGACTCAATTTCTACTTTCACTATCTTCGCTAAGAGGAGCATCATTTGACGTCATCATTTATTTAAAGTATAAATTAATGAAGGGTAAATAAGATCCGGCACAGTCGAATAAATTGATAAATTGTAAACGCCACGTCAAATAATCTGCTAACTAAAATTATTATTATCTCAAAATTATTGTTCTAGAACCGGGTAGAAAAGTTTATACTTACAGTTTTTCGATTATATTATTCATATTTGTTTAACCTTCATAGGGTCTTCAGGTCAAATTTGATCCATTTTGAAATTAAAATTGAATTTTTTCTAAAATTGAGTGGTTGATCTTTTGTTAACTTTATTTAATTTCAAATATTAACAACTACTTTATGCAACACATTACTTTTAGCAACACATTTATTACGCTTTTTATCACCATACAAACAGAGGCCACCCTAATGAACACACTTTTCTATTCAAATTCAAAATGTTTTAAAATATGAGTTTAAAATGAACGGAAACCATTGGAAACATCTGCTACATTTTGTGTGTAAAATACACATAATACTCACATGAAGGAAAACAAAATGTGAAATACTACTATAAAAGTATTAAAAAAATCAGCAAATAAACAAGATAGAAAACAATTTATGTATAAATAAAATGTTTGAAAATAAACACAATCAATTTTGTTTCAAATCGAATCACAAAACATTTTCACACTCTCTCGCACTTTAAAATGGAATCACAAGTAGTCGCCGTTTTCTTACTCTTATTCACAGCTATAGAAACAAACTCTAGAAGATGTTATTGACGCCATAGATTTTGAAAGCAAATAAATAATGGCATTAGAATGAATGGTTTCATATTATTAATATAGTCTACAAAAATGTTCATATAAAATAGGAGAACAAAAAAAAAACATAAATTTATTTAAATATCCAATGACATACTTGCAAGCAGAAACACACTTAGGAGAAGAATACATATAATATTTTGTATTGGGTTCATAAATCTGTAGACAAAATCTATAATCTCTTGTTGTATTTTGTATACACCCTTTTATTTATATTTAGTTAAAAATTTATTATGTGTTGCAAGTGATACTTCTACAGATAATATGTCCTTTGAGGAGGGAGTATATTGATTATTTTTCTAATATACTATATGTATGTAAGTATATTGAAATAATTATTTATAATAGACAAGGTAAAACTAAACTGATACTCTTGAAATGTCATTATTAAAGCGCTTGTTTAATTATTTTCTCAACTATGCTGGTCAAATTGTCTTAGAAGTTCATAAAATTTAAACTTAATACTAAGAATCAATGTCAACTGTTCCCAATGATAAGCATAAAATATTTTCTCAAGAATGATGCCAAATTTTAATTTAGTAGCTTTTGATTTTTGGTTCACAATATTATATGTTGCTCAAAAATTTTAAATACGTTTCGGCTTGTGTTTTATTGAGGTTCAAAGTCCAAGTCATAGGGTACAACTAGAGGCGCAACGGAGAGTAATAATATTTTGTATTTGAGCAATAATTATTCTGTTCACACGTATTTGTGATATGTGAATTCAACATACTTGTGAGAGAATTAAACACATCAGAATACTTGAAATTTTAACTTTGATTTTCCGACTAAATACAGACCGAACCACTTTATTACACTTCTACACAATATTTGGCAATTTTGTTGAATACATTGCAGGACACTTTTATTTCCAAAACATATTAATTTTGCTCAAATGAAAAAAAATATTTTTTATTAATTTTTGACACTTAATTTTATTGTGGTAGAATTTAATTTATAGAACAGAGTTTCAATTTTTGGTATTGAAAATATAACAAAATTTAAATAAATTAAAATTTATACATTTTTATAGAACTCTGTGTTCCTGGTGAAAATTGAAAAGGCACCAATACAACCTCAAAACTATGTACTAATACATTCTCACGACTTAGGTTTTTGACAACAGACTTAGGTTTTTTCCCTCTCAGTAACGCTTCTATGGATATATTATTCTATGGTCCAAGTTTTATATAAGACTGCTGTAAAATTTATCAAGATATCTTTTAACTTGGTTTTGTCGTCGTCTGAGGCAGTCCAGTCGAGTCCATCTATCTTTCTTTCTTTCTTTCTTTCTTTCTTTCTTTCTTTCTTTCTTTCTTTCTTTCTTTCTTTCTTTCTTTCTTTCTTTCTTTCTTTCTTTCTTTCTTTCTTTCTTTCTTTCTTTCTTTCTTTCTTTCTTTCTTCCTTTCTTTCTTTCTTTCTTTCTTTCTTTCTTTCTTTCCTTCTTTCTTTCTTTCTTTCTTTCTTTCTTTCTGGTGTTTATAATATTTTTCTTTATTGATGTATGACCCTTAGTCATAATCAAATTTATTAGTTTATTAAATATCTATAAAACAAACTTTGTATTTAGGACATGCATATCTTGAATTCTTCAGTAATCGTCGCACAGTGGGGGATCTGAAAAAAAGTGGAAGTAAATCTGTCTAAACGAATAGCCCGATTTTAATAAAATTTGGGCTTATAACACCAAGGATGGGCCGAGCCGCAATGCCCCAAAGAGGGGCACCTCGAGTATATCAAAAATTAAAACCATCTACTGAGTCAAAAAAATATCGTTTTTTCGCCATTTTTTTTTTGAAAATAGTTAAAAACAAAATAATATCAAAATTCGTATTATTGCGTGGTCCAGAGCCTTCCGAAGTAGACCTATTTTTTATATAAATTCCAACATAAGACAACATTTTCTCAAATCGCATAGCTGCTTTCAAAAAATTAAGACCTGTTTTGTGTGTCCCAATATGTTCTTCAATATTATGCAAAGGGATTTCATAGCCCCGTGCTTGGTGCCTTCAATAAATCAAAAAATCTAAAAATTTTTGGAAAGTTTTTTGGGAATTGTTGGATTGTCATTAACAATTCACAAATACACCTCCTCTATGGGAAATTTTATTAAAGTCGCGCTATTCGTTTAGAAATTATAGATTAATTCGGCGGTACGATGCACAGAGGGATTTTGGTGTCAAAAAACCCTATTTCTCGACCACTAAATTTCAAAAATCAAATGACGCAGTATTGTAGAGAAATGTTTAAAGGTGAAATGCGCACTTATAGTTTTAAGAAAAATTTTATTTTATTTTTAAAAAAATTTAAGTAAAGTCCATGCATGGTATTAAGATAAAATTTACATGGCATGTCACAGTGTCCATTGACATAATGTCCATGGACATTATGACACCCCATAAAGTGACATAATGTCCATGGACATTATGTCATTTCGGTAGTGTCATAATGTCCATGGACACTATGTCATTTTGCTTATGGATATTATGACACTTTTGAAAGTGTCATAATGTCCATATTTTGTTCAGAAAAACTAATTTTTATAAAATTTTTGATCCTAGTAACAGTTTATATTTTAATATATTAGAAAACTTCATGTAGGGAAGCCGCCTGCCGCGTTCCATGGAGGAGAAAGCCCTTAAAAGCGGCCACAGGCCGCCAATAAGAAATACCTTTTTCTGCGATACCGAATAGTTGCTCATCATGCTACTGAGTGCAAAAAACTTGTCTTTGTAAATAAAGTTTTTCTGCGTGGCGGCCTACGGCCGCTCTTAGGGACTTTCTTCTCCAAAGAACGCGGCAGGCGGCTTCGCTAAATAAAGCCTTTCTTGTAAATAAATTATTAAAAAGTATTTTTTTGAAGTGAAAGTTCTTAAATTTTTTATTGAGCTCTCTTGTTATTCCTAAATTCATATTTATATTTTACATTACCTATTTTAACACTTTAACACTTTTACTTTTTTAAACTTTAAATTTGTGACGTCTGATCTCCACAAAATTCAGATAACAGATAACTAAAAATCGCAACTATCGTCTTATTACTACTTTAAATTTACAACGGTAAATTCGATAGAAGTTAAATTAAAACATAAATACTTAAATTATTTTTTAAATATCATGGACATTATGCCACTCCAAAAGTGTCATTATGTCCATGGACTTTACGACACTTTACACATGGACATTATGATACTACCAAAATGACATAATGTCCATGGACATAATGTCATCTTTTGGAGTGACATAATGTCCATGGACATTATGTCAATAGACACTGTGACATGCCACCTATTTTGACGCCATTCAGTGGTTCGTATATGTATAATTTCCTGATAATACCATTTAACATAGTTTCAAAATATAGCATTTCTGCGTAAATAAAATTAAAAAAAAAATGGAGATATCATAAACCGTTAGAAGAAATGCCCAAATATAAAAGCCTCTAAAAAATATTTTATTTTTGATGAAAGGTGGACGAAATGAAAGGTGGATGAGCCTTCTTTCGATTAAAAACAAAACTAGTTCTCGGAACTTTTCGGAACAGGATAAAAACTTAAAATATTTTGTCGAATGATAAGCGAAATATAAAAAAGTAGGCGGTGTCCGTGACCGATTTTATTGAAACTCGACATGCGTTCTTCTTTTCAGCAAATATATGTGTCAAATTTCTAGACTTTTGCTTGGATAGGAACAATTTTATGCGAAAAAATCGATTTGGATTGTATGGGCGGTATGCGGTGGGCGTGGCCGATTTTAATAAAACTTATTATGCATGCTTTTATTGTTTCTAAAAATGTATGTGCCAAATTTCTAGACTTCTGTTTGGATAGAACAAGTTTTATGCGAAAAAATCGATTTAGATTGTATGGGCAGTGGGTGTGGACGATTTTGATAAAATTTCATGTATTTTTTAACTTAGTCCATATAATTCTCGGTGCCTAATTTCAATGCTCTGCGACAACTCCTTATATTATTTGCGAAGCCCCTGTACTAAACAGACGACCGAAGACTCTATATTGAAGAGTTGGCCGAAGTCTCTGTATTGAACAGTTGGGCGAAGCTTCTGCTTTGAACAGTTGGCCGAAGCACCTGTACGAGTTGACCGATTTGTATCAGTCGTCTTTGATAAATTAATATCAATGGAGTTGGCAATTTCTGTCTGGTATGAACGCCATTGTACTAAACAAAATGAGAATTACTATGTGGTAATTTAGTCATTAAGATTTCAATTTATTATTTTATATTATGTACAGGAAAGTCGATACTATTTTATGACTCTAGAGCTCATGCAGAATGTGCATGGACCAAGTGTTTTAACCTGAATTTAAAATTACCTGAAAAACTGTTATCGATTTTCCTTTAAAAGGAACTCTTTTTAAGCGTATGCGCTAAATCCATCTTCAAAGCAATGAATATACATACCGACACATGTACATCACAGTCATAAAAAATATAATATATATGTATAAGTATAATAGGATGGCCCTTATATTAAACTTTCTCGATTTTCAATGCTAGCAAGGTCTACAACTGTTCTTCGTCATTTAAAAAAGGTCCATTATTATTTTACAAAACAATTTAAAATACAAAAGTTGAAAATGAGAACCTACTTTATTAATCACTTAAGTCAGAGGCGTTATGTAAATAACTTCAAACACCGTTACCGCTAAGCTACAGTTACAGAAATAATCCTAATTAGCGTTACCGTTACCTTTTAATCGTTTCGAATCTTTATCCAACCTTGCTATTTTCTAATATTTAATTTCTTGGTAGCATCGACAAACGACAAAAACCAAAATACGGGCAACCCTATTATACATGCACATTATTAGTCTCGCAAACATCAAATACGAATAATCTTCAAATAACCTTTGGAATTCAGAACACATGGCAATGCCTTTTTACGTATCCATCTGCATTAAGTTGTGTGTATGTATGACTGTGTGCATGTGAAGTAATAAAAAAGTATTGCATCAGACAAAGGAATACGAGTGGAAATCAACAACATTCACATCAGCAAAAACTTCATTCGCATCAACATTTGTAGTGGTGCATGATGAATTGTTGATTTATATTCAGCATCTACAGACAATATTGCAGCAATATACAATACAAAAAGAGTAATACAGAGAACAAAAAAATAAATATCAATTTCATATATATACGCGTTTAAGGATAAAAATAAAATACTGCTTACAATCACTAACTAACTAAATTCACTGAAGATAATGGTGAAATATGTATGTGCACAAAATACCAATGTTTAACATGAATGCATACAAAGGCAGGCTAAAAAGTCTTTTGACGATGGATAACAAATATAATAAAAAAACAAGTAAGAAAGTATGGTCGGTCAAGCCCGACCATATAATACCCTACACTAAGTGAAAGAGCAAAAAAAAATTTTCTTTTAAAATTTCAATAATTTATATTTTTGAGTGATTTTCGGAAGTGGGGTTATATGGAGGCTATGACCAATTATGGACCGATCACCATGAAATTAGGTCGTGTAATTTGTGTCTATATTAAAGTTAACTATGTTGAATTTTGTGTGTTTACCAACATTTTTAAGCGATTTATGCACGTTAAAGTGATTTTCGGAAGCGGGTCTATATGGGAGCTATGACTAATTATTATCTAAGTCGATCGGTATACTTTAAGGTGGGTGTTAGACTAATATTTTTGGGCGTTACAAACATCTGCACAAACGCATAATACCCTCCCCACTATGGTGGTGTAGGGTATAAATAGGTAACTGGCAGGTTTTCACATGACCACTTGAATAAGAAATGCAAGAACTAATTGTTATATTTTTTTGTAAAATTTTCCAATCTTAGTGGGAAATCGACTGCCAATTGGTAAATACCACCAAATAGTATGACATGTTACAGTATGTATTTAAAAGTCCAATTTAAAATTTCTTAAAATTTTGTTAAACAAACGTTAAACATGTATGAATTCCACATTGATAATTCGGTGAACTGACTCACTGACAAGCACATTACCAGTCATTACGATGATTTTGAGAAAAACACAATTTTGAGAATAATTTAGTACCATAACCGTTGTTTAATTGGACAAAAACTGTTGTCTCAGATTAGAGCAAAGGTTTGAAAGAATAAATTCTTAATTAAATCATGTTAGATATTGTTAGGAAATTACATTATCAATTACTTGCAACATTCCTCATGTTTATTAACATTTCCATCAGTAAACACTAGTTGTTGACAAGTAGCAACAATTAACATTATCTATAAGTATGACAACATTAACTGTTGAAGGTGCTAACATTAACATTAACATTACAGCTGCTAAAAGCTCTAGGTGATCATTGTGGAAATAGAACATTCTAGTATTGTCCGTTAGATAATTCATGAAACTACTAGTAGATGTATGTATATAAATAGTAACAGCGAGTTGTAGAGCATAGAGTATATCGTAGGCGCTGTTAGAGTTAACATCAACCGTACTACCATTGTGTTTTTTAAAGTGTATAATATAAGTGCTCTTGTAAATTAAAAAGAGAGAGTCATTTAAATAATTGTACAATTTTAGTAAATAGTTGTTAAAATTTTTAAACTTCTGCTGCAGTTTATTTGAACTTAAAAAAATATGTTTAATTTAAAGGAAATAAATCAGCCTTTCTGTAAGCTAAAAACATAACAAAAATAATTTGATTAAATATTTCAGTGTGAATTGATGATAAACTTATAAAATGCATCATAGCTTTGAGAATTATTTCTTTAAATAATTAATTTCTTATTGAATTATTAAATGTTTGTTTATTTTAAATCCATTACAAAATAGATTAATGTTTAATTCAAATCTATTACAAAATAGCTTTAATTTATTCATTCAATTGTTAAATAAATAAAAAGTCAAAAAAAGAATTTCAAACTAATGAAATTAAAAATATTATGATTTAAAGTTATACAAATTTAAACATTCAAAGGTTGAATGAATCTCTAAAGAATTAATTACAATGTGAATTAATTCAATAATGAATACATTGTATTCTAGTAAAAGACTTTGCATGAAGCTAACGAATTATATGTTTTGCAATGTTTTTATAATAGCTATGTTCAATAACTAAAAGTTGTTACCAGTTAGTAACAATTGTTACTGGAAAAGCGTTCATTAACTCAAAAACTTGCAAGTAGAGAAAAAATTAAGAGCGTATAAATTTTAGAGAGTGTTTTCTCGTTGCAAACTATTACAAGTTCTATTTTGAACTCGTAATAGTTAGCAGCTTATATTTTATATGTTTTGTGTTATTGTTTATTTATTTAAAATTTTATTTTTGTGGTGAAAAAATGTCAAAACAAAAGAATTTTCAATAAAATTGAAGATAATGTGAGTATTTATACATTTTTAAAGGAATAAAATAAGAAAATTGTGTGTATAAAACAATTGTTACTGGAAAAGCGTTTATTTACTTTTTACTATTTTTGAGAATTTAAGAGAGTAATTTTGTAAATTTTGATTTTATTCTCTCGTTGCAAGTATTTACTGGGAAAGTAAATGAACAGACCTAATATGAATTGCTGAAATTTCATTTCATTTCATCGCAAGAATTTTATTTGAAATTAATAATAAATTCAAACTGAAAAAATCCTTTTATTACTTCGTTTCAAATGCAATTTTTTCTAAAAAACTAATTTTTGCAACTGTATGAATTGAACATGTAAATTTAATTTTTGTTTTGTTGTTGATTTTTTGTTTTAAATTTTCCTACATGGAAATACAATAATAGATGTTTTAACTAACATGTTTCTTTAGAGGTCATACTAGTTTACATTAATTTTATCCAAAAAAAACACAAAAAAGACAAAACTTAAAAGAAAATTTAAATTATTTTATTCAGTCTAGATTTGTCTAACAGTTTTTATTCTTATTATAAATTGAAATCAATAAAAGGAAATTGATATCATTTATGCATGACATTTTCCCCGTAAATAAGCAAAACAATAACGAAAATCCAAATTGTCTGTAAATTTTAAAATTTTTGCCGATAATTTATACCGCATCTTATATACCCACCATCAATATAATACCGTCACCCATTGTTGTGCATCTATATAAATAAAAATCAAATGTCGTTCGTTGATAATTGCACAAGTAGAGAACGGCCGGACCGATTTTGACAAATTTTTTTTATTAAAATGTTGGCCATAGTTCAATTTAGGTTTTTACGGAATGAAAAATTTACCACGCCCACTTTTTTCGATTTATCTAAAATCGGAAAACGGCTACATCGATTTGGCTAATTTTTTTTTAAATGATCTTTATCCAATTTAAGTTTTTACCAGGTCGCAGGACGTCTGGACCGATTTAACTATTTTTTTTTAATGTTCGCAATACATAGGCCGCAAAAGTTTTTACATAAATAAGAATTGTCCACGTCCACTAATACGCCCACTTATTAAATACATCTGCAAAATACATCGGTCTGTGATCAATCATATTTCAGACCAAAATTCGATTACTTATATAAAAACTCACAATAGCTAAAATCGATAATAACTTGGCCAATAAGTGTTTAATCAAAAAAAAAAAATCTGTGATCACTCATATTTTTGAGCAAAATTCGATTTTTTTATACAAAAACTCAAAATATCTAAATTTTCTATATAAAAACTCAAAATATCTAACATCGCTAATAACTTGGCCAATAAAAACTCAAAATATCTAAATTCGCTAATAACTTGGCCAATAAAAACTCAAAATATCTAAATTCGCTAATAACTTCGCCAATACGCGTTGAATCAAGAAAAGGAGCTCGATCTGTGATCACTCATATTTCTTTACAAAAATCTATTTTTTTATATAAAAACTCAAAATATCTAAATTCGGTAATAACTTGGCCAATAAGCGTGACCAAATCGGACCAAATTTAGATTACTAATATAAAAACTCAAAGTATGTACATTAATTGACATGTATTCTGTTGTTGCAAGACTTAGGTTTTTGACAACAAACTTAGGTTCTTTGTCTCTCAGTAGCGCTTCTATGTATATTTTATTCTATGTCCTATATGAATAAAAGTTAGCATTCAACAATACGTTTTTTTTTTTAACTATTATTCCCTTTTCAAACCCCTTCTCACAAATTCACAAATTGAACACAAGCTTTTTTTAACTTGGACAGGATAACGTCTGTCGGGTCAGCTAGTTTTGTATAAAATTGGCTATAACCAATTATGGACTGATCGTCACAAAATCGTCACAATAACACTGATCAGAAATATCTATATTTGTAATATATTTTTATCAATATCAAAATTTATGAGTGTTAATATCATTTGAAGAGTTTTATTTTTTCCGTCATAAAATAATAGTTATTTGAGGAGTTTTATTTTTCCCGTCAAAAAATAAAACTCTTTTCTTTTTTTCAGTATCTTTCTTGATTGAGTCTATATGATATAATGTGTGTAGTAATTTATTTGTTTAAGAAAAAAAAATTACATCAATTTAATAATAGGAATAAAACAAGAATAAATTAAAATACCTCTTGTTTTTATTTTAATGACAATTTATTTAATTGCAATACAAGATGCTTTACAAATTGCACTGATATGACCAGCGGCATGCTTTAGGTGTCAATTTACATAAAATAAGTTTTATTTTCTGACAGAAAAATAAAACTCCTCAAACTATTAAAACTCTTTCTTTAACAGATTCTTGAGAACTTTTATTTTTACGTTGATTTACGGTCCCTGGAAATTTATTGTTATTCGCTTTAGGAAAGCTAAATTTAAAAGTTTGTTTTTCATTTCAAAATTTTTATTTTTTTTTGCTGAAAATGTTGAGGAAGAAAAAAAACCGAAAACCGAAGATTAATTACCGGTTTTTGGTTTTAGATCTTAAAAAACTTATGTTTTGGTTAAAACCGAACACGAAAACTCTATTAAGTATTACCTATATCGATATATGAATTTATACATATGTATGTGCATATTTATTATTCACATACAAATGTATTTTCTCAGCTCCAGCACTACCAGACGAAGGTCGAATGCTTAGATTTATATTTGACTTACGGAGTAAAATGAAAGAAAACGTGGGTGTTTTTGTAAATAGGAATTATATTTGCTTGTAATAAATCTACTTACTATAGTAATTGAAAAAAAAAATAAATAAAAACACAGTTCATTGGCATCAATTTATGTGTGGGTAAATATTAAATACAAGTGATTTAAAAATAGCATTAAGTAGTTAATGGGTTTCAATGAGATATTTGTGAACAAATTGAATTTACATGGCTTTTAAGTATGTACATATTTTCAAGAGGTGGATTTTTCAAGGTTAATTTTTTTTTGTATACCCTTAACCATGAGTGGCAAGGGTATATATAAGTTTGTCATTCCGTTTGTAATTTCCACATTTTTCATTTGCGACCCCATAAAGTATATATATTCTGGATCGTTATAGATAGCGGAATCGATATAGCCCCCAAATAACTTACATACACGATTCATACATCAATATCTCCGAAATTCTTCCGGCTCGGTCGCTATTTAAAATCGAGAAAATCGGTCCACAAATGGCTGAGATATAAGGAAAAAACTAGAACAACCTCGATTTTTGCCCTATTTTTGACCTATATCTGGATTACTAAGTCATTAATATAGACAATATGGATATCTAATTAGAGATATTTCAAAGACCTTTGCAACGACGTATATAAGACCATAGTAAGTTGGACCTACAATGGGTCAAAATCAGAAAAAAATATTTTTTAACCCGAATTTTTGTTTTCATCAAAATTTTTTTTTTGTCATAAATTCTTTTTCCATAAAAATTAATTAAAGAAATTTAAAAAAAAAAATTAAAAACAATTTGGAAAAAAAAATTTTTTAAAAAAATTTTAAACATTAAAAAAAAAATATATTTTTAAGTATAATTTGGTGAAGGGTATATAAGATTCGGCACAGCCGAATATAGCTCTCTTACTTGTTTTTAATGACAACATTTTACTGAATATTTGGTATATTGAATGGTATAGATATAAGATATTACAAAATTTATTCACATACTTCAAAAGCTTATATTGATACCATGTATTAGTAATTTAAAAAACAGCATCATTTAATATTATTACCTAATTAACCCTCATCTCACCCTTGTTATGGAAAACCACGCAAAATTAATTTTATACATTTAAAAAAAACTTGTTATTTGATGTTTATGAAATTACTGCAGCAATTAAGCAGAGAAGAGACATTAATTGAAATTTAAAAAGACGTTGTTTACCCTGATGTGTGGTTTTCTACACATATGTAAGTTATATGTTGTTTGCACCAGGAACACATTTATATTCTGTAAATAGTACCAAATGTTATGTAAAAATAAAATTTTATTAAAAAAATAAAAAAAAACTCGTGATAAAAAATGTTCTTCACGATTACTATGGCGTTATATACGCCGTTGGAAAGGTCGTTGAAATAAGTATCATTATATATCAATATATTCAATATGAATGACTTAGTAATCTAGATATACATATATCAAATTGGTAGTCGTTGTTTATATTATAGCTCAGTCCGAACAGAGACTATAGCGGATAAAGTGATGTGGGAGTCGTGTGTATGTAATTTGTTCTAAGCTTTATAGATATATATCTACCAAGTTAGTAAGCAATAATTTCTTCGGAAATCCTCACTACAAAAATTGGAGCGTAGACCGCCCATTTTTAATCAAAACGAATACTTCGACAGTAGAAGACTACATACCAAATTTGGCCGCAACTTTGTTATGGCTTACCTGAGTTTATTTGAGGATAGTTTATAAGTTGGAAGTCTGGAGCTTGCAAATTTGATTTCTGCCACTATTCTACACTTCCCTAGGAAAATAATGTCATCTATATTTAACCATGACGCACACAAATTATTTCCAAACTTCTATGTATTTTTTTTTTAATTTTTTATACATATATTTCAACAGTTAGATTGAAAAATTGTTATTGTTTTTAAAATGTTTTCAAAAATTTTACAACCATATCAAAGGAATAATAAAAACAATCAAACATTTTTATTAATTTTAGTTTCAAATTAAATAACATTTTTGTTGAAATTAAATGGTAATACACTTTTCTGTGTAAAAAAAAATTTTAAACAAAATGTTCGTCCGACATTTGTAACTATTCAAACATGAGGTGGCCTAGAAATCCGAAATTTTGCGGTAATAGTTATTGTTAATATTTAAATTGTGTATCCAAAAATAGGTTGAATCGGTAAAAAGTTGTGGATCAAAATATATGAAAAACTTTGTTCAAACTTTCTACTAGTTGGCGAATTCTCAAAGTGATATCTACCACGAATATTTTTTATCAATATAAAATATAAACCTAAGCAAATCGGGATAACCGATTATGTTATACAGTGGTTGACAAAACAATGGAAACTTTTCCAAATATTTCATTAGTGGCCTAAAATCTGAAATAATTTTTTAAAAAATTTTAACATTTTTGTAGTATGTATTTTATTTGTATACTTTTATTAACTTAATTTAACAAAATACAAAGGACATAATTAATAAAATTCTAAAAATGAGAAAACAAAATTAAAAGATTTCTTTATTACGGCATTGACAAAACAATGGAAAATTAGGTATTATTTTAAAAAAATATGGTCTAAACTTTGCAATAACTCAATATTTTGTTGGGTATCCCTTATTTTTTATAACTGCTACACATCGACGATGCATTGAACCAATTAAAGAGTCAATGGTATCCTTTGAAATATTTTGCCATTCCCTTATAACCGCCTCTGAAAAATCTTGCTTGCTGGTGTAATTTTTGGTCCTTATTTTACGATGTACAATTTCCCATAGATTTTCTATGGGATTGAGATCTGGCGATTGAGCAGGCCACTTCAAAACACGTACCTCGTTGGATTATAACCACTCGATCACAACCCTAGAGGTGTGTTTCGGGTCGTGTTAGAATATCTCCAAACTAGGGGCATATTTTCCTCAGCGTATGAATACATAACATCTAATCTTTTCCCTTTGGTCGTCTTACAAATGTTCTCCCATCACTGCCTCTTAAATTGTATATGGATTCGTCAGAAGAGAGGACACTATTCCATTTCTTTTCAGAAATGAGTGGTTTTTTCACAGGACGATAGCAACCAAGACCAGCCTCATTTGCCCTGCGACTAACTGTTGGAGTACTTATTTCTAATTTTAGGCTATTAACAACCTCTCGAGGAGTTATTTTTGGGAAATTCTTGAACTCTCTCGCTATTAAATTATCTTGTCTAGGAGTAGTCTTACGAGGTCTTCCACCTAAATGTTGAGTTTTTACAGAACCGGTCTCACGAAATTTCTTTATAATTTTTTAAACTGCTGGTTTATTTATTGAATATTTGTCACAGATACTTTTTTGTTTTAAACCAGCTTTAAAATCGTTAATTATTTTATTTTTTAAGTCTTCACAAATCTCCACTTTAGCCGTTTTCGTTAACTTTGAAAAAAAGCAATTATGCTAAAAACTTATGGCGTTTTCTTTTCTGACACAAAATGTTGCCAACATATTTTGTACCATTTATTAAAGATTACCCATACCCTCATAATGTTTTACATTTTTAACGATCACAATAGTATAAAAACAATTACCAGTTTTGCAAATTTTCTTTTATTAACCTCCAAAATGTTGCAAAACTATACAAAACCCTTTGAAAAATTTAGGGTGAAACGTGTAGCATATCTTCGCGGTTTTAGGGCAACATTATTTGAAAAGAACACGTTATACCTTTACCAAACTACATTTTTTTAGAAAAGAACACAGAAAAGGGTAAAAGGCAGAATAAAGCATCATTTATGCCAGAAAAGAAAACGCCAATAGAAAAAGAAATTGTGAAAAATTATCAGAATTTAAATAAAAATAGCTGTAAACAGGATGCTTTTTATATCGTTCTTTTAAATATTATTTTCGTTTTATACTTCTCTCTTGCAGAAGTTTAAAAGTTTCCATTGTTTTGTCAGTAGCGAAATAGTGAATATTTTTAATTTTGTTCCTTTTTTCCAGAATATAATTAATTATGTTGTTTGTTTTTCAGTTAATTTATATAAATAAAACTATACAAGTAAAATACTAAAAAAAAAATTTTTATTTTAAAAAAATATTTTAAATTTTGGGCTACATATGGAATATTTGGAAAAGTTTCCATTGTTTTGTCAACCACTGTATATAAGACTTGGGACATAGCCGAATATAACACTTTTACTTGTTTAATTTAAAGTATTTTGATTATTACTGAAAAATCAACTTAATTGATGCTCTCTCTTATTTCACATATACCAACAATAATATTTCTTTCAATGGTTTAAGTGAGTAATAACCTTGATTTTTTTTAAAGTAGATGTACATTTGTAAATGTCAAGTGTGTGTTGGCATTTTTTTTTTTTATTGAAAACTGAAAACTATATAAAGTTCGTTTACTTTTAATGACTCTTGAAAAGTTAAATTTATGGCATTTGTACTCTACACCAATAATGCATATATATGACTATAATGACTTGATATATGCAAATATTTTTTAGCAATCGAAGGCAACTTTTCTTTAAATACATTGGAATTTTTATAAACGAGTATGTTGTTATAAAAAAAACGGAATTGATAAAAATTTTAATTTTCATTTAGCACAACAAAATGTAGGAGACTATAACTTGGGTCCTCCCACATATATTTAGTATATCTACTCAAAGTACTTTAACTTGTTTTTTTCTTTATTTATATTTAACGCAATAAAATCCATATACCGCATTGATTGTCGTGGCTTAACTTTGCCTTTTGGCTGATTTTGATGGTGATGGTTACTACAATCGCTGTAGTGGCACCATCATCGACTTGCAATAAAAGAAAAACTCAAACAATAAAAAAAATATGGAGAGAGACAGAGAGAGGGAAAAAAACTTTGCACTTAATCTATTCAAAAGTTTGCTTGTTTCACAAACTTCAATTCAGTAGTTGTGCACGTAACTTTAACTTTGAACAAAAGCATGAACAAAAAAATGCATATAAATTGGCAAAAAAGAAATGAACAGAAATACCCAATGATTATCATCATCATTTCCAGAGAGAGAAGAAGAAAAAAAACTTCGAAAAAAACCAAATAAAACAAGTAAGAGAGCTATATTCGGCTGTGCCGAATCTTAAATACCCTTCACCAAATTATACTTTAAAATAAAAATTTTAAATATTTTCAGATAAACACAAATACAATTTTATTTTTCCAATTTTTTGGAATTTTTTTTTCGAAATTGTTTTTTAATTTTTTTTTTAAATTTAGTGAAAAAAAAATTTGGGTTAAAAAATATTTTTTCGATTTTTGACCCATTGTAGGTCCTATGGTCTTATATACGTCGTTGCAAAGGTCTTTGAAATATCTATCATTAGATATCCATAATACAGATAAAGGTCAAAATCTTGTGTAGAACAACATTTTCTGTAGAAAATCTTGTCTATAACAATATTTTCTGTAGAAAATCTTGTCTATAACAATATTTTCTGTATAAAATCTTGTCTATAACAATATTTTCTATAGAAAATCTTGTCTATAACAATATTTTCTGTATAAAATCTTGTGTAGAACAATATTTTCTATAGAAAATCTTGTGTAGAACAATATTTTCTATAGAAAATCTTGTGTAGAGCAACATTTTCTGTAGAAAATCTTGTGTAGAACAACATTTTCTGTAGAAAATCTTGTGTAGAACAACATTTTCTGTAGAAAATCTTGTGTAGAACAACATTTTCTGTAGAAAATCTTGTGTAGAACAACATTTTCTGTAGAAAATCTTGTGTAGAACAACATTTTCTGTAGAAAATCTTGTGTAGAACAACATTTTCTGTAGAAAATCTTGTGTAGAACAACATTTTCTATAGAAAATCTTGTGTAGAACAACATTTTCTGTAGAAAATCTTGTGTAGAACAACATTTTCTGTAGAAAATCTTGTGTAGAACAACATTTTCTGTAGAAAATCTTGTGTAGAACAACATTTTCTGTAGAAAATCTTGTGTAGAACAACATTTTCTGTAGAAAATCTTGTGTAGAACAACATTTTCTGTAGAAAATCTTGAGTATAACAATATTTTCTATAGAAAATCTTGTGTAGAACAATATTTTCTATAGAAAATCTTGTGTAGAACAACATTTTCTGTAGAAAATCTTGTGTAGAACAATATTTTCTGTAGAAAATCTTGTGTAGAAAAATATTTTCTATAGAAAATATTTTCTGTAGAAAATCTTGAGTATAACAATATTTTCTATAGAAAATCTTGTGTAGAACAATATTTTCTATAGAAAATCTTGTGTAGAACAATATTTTCTATAGAAAATCTTGTGTAGAACAATATTTTCTATAGAAAATCTTGTGTAGAACAATATTTTCTATAGAAAATCTTGTGTAGAACAATATTTTCTATAAAAAATCTTGTGTAGAACAATATTTTCTATAGAAAATCTTGTGTAGAACAATATTTTCTATAGAAAATCTTGTGTAGAACAATATTTTCTATAGAAAATCTTGTGTAGAACAATATTTTCTATAGAAAATCTTGTGTAGAACAATATTTTCTATAGAAAATCTTGTGTAGAACAATATTTTCTATAGAAAATCTTGTGTAGAACAATATTTTCTATAGAAAATCTTGTGTAGAACAATATTTTCTATAGAAAATCTTGTGTAGAACAATATTTTCTATAGAAAATCTTGTGTAGAACAATATTTTGTATAGAAAATCTTGTGTAGAACAATATTTTGTATAGAAATGCTTGTGTAGAAAAATATTTTCTATAGAAAATATTTTCTGTAGAAAATCTTGAGTATAACAATATTTTCTATAGAAAATCTTGTGTATGACGATATTTTCTATAGAAAATCTTGTGTATGACGATATTTTCTATAGAAAATCTTGTATAGAACAATATTTTCTATAGAAAATCTTGTATAGAACAATATTTTCTATAGAAAATCTTGTGTAGAACAATATTTTCTATAGAAAATCTTGTGTAGAACAATATTTTCTATAGAAAATCTTGCGTAGAACAATATTTTCTATAGAAAATCTTGCGTAGAACAATATTTTCTATAAACAATCTTGTGTATAACAATATTTGCTGTAGAAAATCTTAAGTATAACTATATTTTCTGTTGAAAATCTTGAGTGTAACATTTTTCTATAGAAAATAAAATAATTTTCTATAGAAAATCTTGTCTATAACTATATTTTTTGGACATGTTGTGTATAACAGTATTTTCTATAGAAAATCGTATGAAAAACAGCATTTTGTTTAAAAATCTTGTCTATTATAATAGAAAATAGAAAATCTCGTATTCAGCAGCACTTTCTATAGACAATTTTGTGATAACAGACGACTGTTTACAACATAAAGCTACAGTTATATTAAAATTTTAAGTACTCTGGTGATGAAGAATGTAATTTTTTAATACTATTTTAATACGGAACAAAAATATAATTTTCCATCCCTGTATATAAGATTAAAAGTATATCTTAAAATAGGAGAACACATATGGAACCGTAACAGCAAATCCAATATAGAATCGTTTACATAATCTGTTGAAATTTCATAAAATTTTATAGAAATTGCAAACGGAATGACAAACTTACATATGGGGGATTTCATGTCAAGTGAACCAACTTTTGAAATCGATGTCTTCCGATCGGGATGAAATTTGCACCAAGGTTAGCTCTATTGGATAGTAACTCAGACACAATTTTTCAACAACATCGGTCGAGAACTCTCTGAGTTATAGGGGGTAAAATTTTGACAATTTGGTCAAACAGGGGTTTTTTCTTATCCATGTAACTTATTACCTATTGTTCTTAGCAAAATGTGTTCCAAATAGTATAGATAGCTATTTCTTCGATCTTTCGAAAAAAAATATTTAAAAAAAAAAATAAAAAATTTTTAATATTTTTTTTCCGAAATCAAAAACTTTTTTGACTTTTTTTTAAAATACGCTATTTTTTTTTTTTTTTTTTTTTTTTTCTTAAAATAAAGTTTAGATATTTTCCTTGAACACCTACTTGGTCGCTTAGTGGGATGCGAGTGGGATATCTATCAAAATAAATATTTTGTAACTCAAAACATAAAATTTTTGACTTTTTTTGCAAAATCAAAAACTTTGTTGACTTTTTTTTTTCAAAATGGACCCTTTTTTAATATTTTTTTTTAGGTCAAACAAAAGCTTAGATATTATCCTTGAAGACCCTTGTGGTCGCTTAGTGGGATGCGAGTGGGATATCTATCAAAATAAATATTTTTTAACTCAAGACTTACAATTTTTGACTTTTTTTTTGCAAATACGATTTTTTTTCCAAATGGGCCCTTTTTTAAAATTTTTGTAGTCAAAAGAAAGCTTAGGTCCATTCCTTTAAGATATTTTTAGTCCCTTAGTGGGATGCGAGTAGGATATCTATCAAAATAAATATTTTGTAACGCAAGACATACAATTTTTTAATTTTTTTTTGCAAAATCAAAATTTTTTTCCAATATGGGCCCTTTTTTAATTTTTTTTTTTGCTCAAAAGAAAGCCTAGGTCCATTCCTTTAAGATATTTTTAGTCCCTTAGTGGGATGCGAGTGGGATATCTATCAAAATAAATGTTTTAACACAAAAATTGTATGTCTTGAGTTACAAAACATTTATTTTGATATATATCCCACTCGCATCCCACTAAGCGATCAAAACCATCTTAAAGGAATAGGCCTAAGCTTTCTTTATAGCAAAAAAAAAAAATTACAAAAAGGGCCCATTTTAAAAAAAAGTCAAAAAAGTTTTTGATTTTGCCAAAAAATCAAAAATTGTATATCTTGAGTTACAAAATATTTATTTTGATAGATATCCCACTCGTATCCCACTAAGGGACCTAAAATATCTTAAAGGAATGGACCTAAGCTTTCTTTTGACTAAAAAAAAATTTTTAAAAAAGGGCCCATTTTGAAAAAAAATTCGAATTTGCAAAAAAAAAGTCAATAATTGAATGTCTTGAGTTACAACATTTTTATTTTAATAGATATCCTACTCACATCTTCCTAAGTGACAAAATAGGTCTTAAAGGAAAAGACCTAAGCTTTCTTTGAGGAAAAAAATTTCGATTTTGCAAAAAAAAATTAAAAAATTGTATGTCTTGCGTTACAAAATATTTATTTTGATAGATATCCCACTCGCATCCCACTAAGGGACTAAAAATATCTTAAAGGAATGGACCTAGGCTTTCTTTTGAGCAAAAAAAAAAATTAAAAAAGGGCCCATATTGGAAAAAAATTTTGATTTTGCAAAAAAAAATTAAAAAATTGTATGTCTTGCGTTACAAAATATTTATTTTGATAGATATCCCACTCGCATCCCACTAAGGGACTAAAAATATCTTAAAGGAATGGACCTAAGCTTTCTTTTGACTACAAAAAAAATTTAAAAAAGGGCCCATTTGGAAAAAAAATCGTATTTGCAAAAAAAAAAGTCAAAAATTGTAAGTCTTGAGTTAAAAAATATTTATTTTGATAGATATCCCACTCGCATCCCACTAAGCGACCAAAAGGGTCTTCAAGGATAATATCTAAGCTTTTGTTTGACCTAAAAAAAAAGATTAAAAAAGGGTCCATTTTGAAAAAAAAAAGTCAACAAAGTTTTTGATTTTGCAAAAAAAGTCAAAAATTTTATGTTTTGAGTTACAAAATATTTATTTTGATAGATATCCCACTCGCATCCCACTAAGCGACCAAGTAGGTGTTCAAGGAAAATATCTAAACTTTATTTTAAGAAAAAAAAAAAAAAAAATAGCGTATTTTAAAAAAAAGTCAAAAAAGTTTTTGATTTCGGAAAAAAAATATTAAAAATTTTTTATTTTTTTTTTTAAATATTTTTTTTCGAAAGATCGAAGAAATAGCTATCTATACTATTTGGAACACATTTTGCTAAGAACAATAGGTAATAAGTTACATGGATAAGAAAAAACCCCTGTTTGACCAAATTGTCAAAATTTTACCCCCTATAACTCAGAGAGTTCTCGACCGATGTTGTTGAAAAATTGTGTCTGAGTTACTATCCAATAGAGCTAACCTTGGTGCAAATTTCATCCCGATCGGAAGACATCGATTTCAAAAGTTGGTTCACTTGACATGAAATCCCCCATATACATATGTATATAGCCTTACCACTTATGATGAAGGGTATTAAAAGAATTAAACACAACAATCGAACAAAAAGCTTTTTCAGAAATGTTTGTTATTTACCAAGGTATATTAATTATAAGGTAGTGTTATCAGACCAGCTGATCGTTTTTTGCTACTATGTTCATTTTTCGCCGTAATGCATAATAATATAATAATTAATATACCAAGGTGCATTTAAATACGCCTTGTAATATACCTTGCCTTGGTTATTTACTTTCATGTTTAAAAACGGCTAAAAAATAGAATAACAATATGGGAGTCAAGGCGAATTGTTTAGACAAGTGAACTGTCAATTCACTTGTAATTGTTGTGGCGAAAAATACAACAAACCGAAAAGCAAAAACAACAACAGGCAACTTTGACAGTTCGACTATCTTTTAACAAAAACAAAGTATCTGTTGTTTTTGTACATTTGGTTGCGTTGCTCAATAGCAACATACAACAACAAAAATGAAATAAGCGCAAAAGCAACGTGCTCAAACAACGTGGTTGTTGTTTTTGTACAATATGTGTTCTGTGCAGTGTTACCAAATATCAAGTTTTCCCTTTTTAGCAAGGTTTTTGAGACGCAAAAAGTTTTATTTTTAAAAAAAAGTTTTTTTTGGAAAATTGATATCAATAAGTTGAACCGATGATTTCAAAATGATAGTCCCCAAATTCATCCACTAAATGGGGAGATTGATTTGAATATATTGAAAGTGTCTCCAGCACTAAATTCACATAAATTATCTCAGTTTGATTACATATATGTACGAATTGGGTTTTGTAATTTTAGTATGTACTTAGAAATAAAATGTTTTCTTCAAAAAATATATAGCAACACTGGTTCTGTGTACGCGTGAGAGAGTTGCTCTTTTGAGAACACATTATAAAAAGCTCTCTCTCAAGGCGAATTTATATACCAGGTGGTGTTGATAATGTTGTTTTGATGTTTGAGCTGTCAATTATCCTATGATTGTTGCGGCGAATGCTACAACAAATGTAAAAGTAACAAAAACAACAGGTAAACTTTGACAGCTTAAACCACATACACAAAAACAAATTGCAAGTGGTTTTTGTAAATGTTGTACTTATTGTAGAATCGACACCACCTGGTATATAAATTCGCATTGCTGAAGATTGACAAAAAAACACATACATATATACATACAAATAAAGATTTGTTTGTTATTATACATATATTTGCATGACATCATTGAAAACAATAACAAATTACATTGTGTTTTGGTTTTATGGTTATATCTCAGCCCAGGTCCAACTTACTATGGTCTTATATACGTCGATGCAAAGGTCTTTGAAATATCTATCATTAGATATCCATATTGTCTATATCAATGACTTAGTAATCCAGATATAGGTCAAAAATAGGTAAAAAGTCGAGGTTGTCCTGGTTTTTTCCTTATATCTCAGCCATTTGTGGACCGATTTTCTCGATTTTAAATAGCAACCGAGCCGGAAGAATTCCGGAGATATTGATATATGAATCATGTATGTATGTTATTTGGGGGCTTCGGAAAGTTGATTTCAACACACAGACGGACAGACGGACAGACGGACAGACGGACAGACGGACATGGCTATATCGATTCCGCTATCTATAACGATCCAGAATATATATACTTTATGGGGTCGCAAATGAAAAATGTGGAAATTACAAACGGAATGACAAACTTATATATACCCTTGCCACTCATGGTGAAGGGTATAAAAACCAACGAATAAAAGATGACAGCCATTCTCATAAACTTTAAACATTTGGTTTCTGGGATTTGTTCTACTTGTGTGCGTGCATGTGTACATGTTGAACACTTCCGCCAAATCCACACAAACAAAGACACACACGTACATACATACTTTTAGCCGCGACTAACAACAAATCAAAAACACATTCAAATGCAATGTACCACCGTGCTTCATTTTGACTACGGTTACCATGACTGGTGACATCAGTGGCATTAAATAACATAATATTGAGAGGACAAAAAAAAATAGCAAGAAAACTTTAGCATCTTTTGTGTTTTTTACTTTAAGTATTGAAAATCACGTAAAAGTTTTCCTTAATAGTTTTGAATTCGTTGTCAAGTTGTTGCCGTTGTGTATCTATGTATGTAAGTATGTCTGCAAAGTGCTGCACTAAATAATCTATAATGATTTTTGATGAGCTGCAATTATTGTTTTTATATTTTGTGAGTTATGATTAAGTATTTTTACATTGAAAAACTATGGTTGTAATAAACTTTTAAAGATACACAATTATGCAATAGTTGTTGGTTTGTGGGTGATGAGTATGAATACGCCTTTAAAATGTTGTATATGAGGAAAATCAAATATTCTAGAATTCATATACCAGGTCTTTAATTTGTGGTTTGAAGTCAACAAAAATCAGTGACACATAAAGATAGACTATACAAAAAACAAAAAAAAAAAACTAAGAGTATGATATTTTACCTTTTATAACTTTAAGGTCATTTAAAAGTTAAAGAGTTACAAAAAAGCTTTGAAACTTAGTAGATCATCAATATATTAATATACAAGTAAATTTGTTTGTATCGCCTTTAACGCTCACAATATACATTCAATACCATTTAAAAGGTATTTATTTACAGATGTGCACAATACATATTTTATTCGAATCGGTTCAGTTTTTTGGGAGTTACCCTGCCAAAAATAATTATCCAAAAAGAGTTCCAAAAGTATCATCTTGAAGTTGAAACTCATATGATGTCGATTTCTTATCGCTATAGTGTCACCGTGCGGGAAAAAACGTTCCACGCTTATGATACACACAAGTTTATACTATTTGGTGTATTATTACTAGGGGGCGGATTTATATGCAAATGCATGTTTTTTCTTGAACGTCCAAATACAATGTAGACTAATTTTCTATCCGAATCGCACATTTTGCTGTAAAATGGCATCGATTTGTTAGAGCATATTTTTGCATATTTTATTGATAATGCATATCTTGTTATATTTAACTTCAAAATGCATATTTATATGCATATTATGCAAGTTTTTAATATTTTTTGTCTTTAATGGGCAAGATATTGTCTGTACAAAATGAATTTGTTGTAGAAATAGCATTAAATGCTATCGACTAACTTGATTCGACTTTGAGAAACTGGAATTAAGTTTTCTTCATATCTTTATTAGCAATTGAAAATTATAATTTCAAAACATTCTTCTTCAAAAAAGTTTAGAACTATTTTTATGTATCAAAAAATCGGCTGACTTCATAAACGCATTTTGCAAAGCAACACTGCAATGCTTAGTGTTTATAAACGCAATAGATTTTGTTTTGGCAATGTCGCAAGTTCATTATTGTATGGCGATGCTTGTCCATGCGCAGCATCTGTCAAATTTGTGAACCGTTTTTATTTATGATTCTTTACAAAACATTTATGCGTTCATGAATGTCACAAAGTATTGCTTTGCTTTGTAATTGCTTTGCATTACTGCGGTTATGAAGTCGGCCATCATTTCAATTTCGATTTATAAGAGATTTCGTTATAGTAAGATTTTGTAACTTCACATACACAGTTACAGCTACTGACAGTTATTTCCCAGCAGTTGTAGCTGACTACGTGACTAGTTATTTTAACACGTGCATGTCCTAAGCAGAGGGTCAATTGACACTTATGGATTTCTTAGAGGCAAATACACTACACAATTACCGTTTAAACTGACTAAACTATCGATTACTTACTACCCATGGCATTACGCTGGATTACATGGGAAGTATAAAGTATCCAATTGACTTCTCTATGCATTACAAATAGCAGATACGTATCAAATGGAGTTAGCCAACTGATCAGACATTAGTGACATTTACTGTCTCTAAGCGATACATTTACTACTTGATTAACTGTTGGGTTATTAGGAGATGAAAATTAAGGTTGGATTTTACTTTACAGCACAACCAAAATACATATTAACGATTTTAAAAGTCAAGTCTCAAGATAGATGCTCTAAAGATTATTACCATCGGTTTCTCAGAAGAACAATTATAAATTTAAAGCATTAACTATGTAATTCCTGGTTTAATTTAAAAATTCCTAACAGCTGGGAATACTTTTGTGTATTTTTTGATCATTACGCGATCCAACAAAAAATAATTAACTATTATTAATTATTTTTTGTTTCTGAACGAAAATATATTGAAGCATATTTTCCAATAATAAATGCATGAAAATCCGCCTTCTAATTATTACTACATCTGAATTTATATATAACAAGTATCCAGAGAGATTCTGGATACTTGTTTTAAATTCTTTTCTGCTTCTTGCAATAAAATGGAAATATTTTATTACAATCCAGTAATGCAAAAACTAAAACTTATTTACATTAAATATAAATAAAATAATGATATAACTAAACTTAATATGACTTTAATTAAAACGAGATTATAAAAAATACTATAAAATAGGTTTCACTACTTAATTGAAAAAAAAAAACATTCAATAGTTATTGCAAAAAATTGAAATTAATTATTAAAACATTATAAATTATATTTGGTTAAACACACACATTTTTTATGTAAGACAACCCAAACTTTTCATTTGCTAAATAACATTTTAGCGACACGAAGTATACATATCGAAAATATAACTTCCATTTTAGCGGGCGATTAGAGTGTAATATGTTAGAATATTATAAATTTTTAAAGCACATTTGAGAAATATTAATAACAATTAAGCTCTATTTTCGTTACATTTTATCCATTTTTCTAAATTAGTTAAAATTTTTGATTTTGAGTTAAGTTAAGAAATTGTCCAGAAAAAACTTTCTACTTGTTATTTTGAAATTTACTTGTTATGGACAAATATTAATATTTGCGAAAAACAAAATAAAGTCATGATAAAAAACGGAAATGTCAAAACATAAACATAAATATCTTGTAAAGAAATAACTTAGTAATGTGAGCTGAAATTTATTTACCTTTCCACATGCTTTAATATTTATAGGGTCTTCGGGTCTAAACTTGACCCATTTTGAAATGAAGATATAATTTTTTTTAAAAGTGAGTGGTTGATATTTTATGAATTTTATTTAATTTCAAACGTCAAAAACTACGTTAGGTTTTTAGAAAAAAAAATTTGCAAAAAAAGGCCTATACAGTTTTTTGTAATTAAGGTCTTTGGGTCATATTTGATCCGGATCTAAATCCTTGAAGGCTTAATTTCCATTTTTGTGCAGTTATTACACCGTACGACACTCAATATTAGACACGAACTGGATGATATACGTCTGAAACAATAAATTAAATGGGGAAAAACTGCGTTTTCAGTTTTTCATTTCGTGATCCTGTTTCCTTTTAAAAGGAGTATACTAATAAATTTTTTTTTTTATATTTTAATTTAATCTTTATATATATAAAGGATGAAATTTTGACATTTAGTATAGAATATTTAAGTCTTTAACGCACTATTTTTTTTAAAAGGAATTTATTGGCAATCTTAAAGGATGTTAAAGGATAAACATTTTAAAGTACATTTTTGACATCTTTTTATACTTACAGGATAAAATAAAAATAATACGAAATATTTTACAACTCTTCTTGTTCTTTTGACATACAATCTGTCATTGTTGGAATATCAGGAGTATTTTTAAATAATTTTTGAATAATGTACTTCTTTGAAACTTTGAAGTCCTTAAAAGAGGACACAGGATCACGAAATGAAAAACTGAAAACACAGTTTTTCTCCATTAAAAATTATAGTTTCAGACGTATATCATCCGGTTCTTGTCTAACGAATTTTTTCTCTATTTGTCGGACGGTGTTATAAATACTAGACTTCATGTTATATTCATCTTAAGTTCCATCAAAATCGGCCCAAAAATATATAACATTTAGCTATCTTTCCATTAGAATTCCAAATATTGAAAAATTTTACCTTCACGATTTAAGGTAAGATCTAGTGGCCTGAGACTCGTTAATTGCCTGAGAAATTTTTAATAACTTTAATATTTTTTAACTAATTTCGGTTTTTATGTCTCATTAGAACGACAATTACGTACACATTTCTATTCTTTTAAATTAAATTGCATAAGTAATTTTTTAATGGCAAAATTTTTACAACAACTGAAAAAAATTAAATTTTTTTCCCTTGTAAATGCATCTCAAAACTTCAGTGGGCTTGCGGCACGTGTTTTTTTCAGGATTATTTTTTACCAATGTTCACCAAACTCGGGGGTGAGACTGGCCAAAATCCAACTTTTGTTTTTTAAGGGCCACACTAGTGTACATATACTAAAGATTATACATTTAGTTAAAAAACAAAACTAACTACTTTAAAATCGATAACACATATTCATTTTAAAATTGGTGTGATTTAGTTTTGCTTTCTAAAAATAAATTAAACTTGAAACATTTTCTATACATGCAGACCATCTTCCATAACAAACGATGTGTTAAAACCACAATTGGCTTAAATTCTTTTTTTACAGTATTACTTTATTCGCTTTTTTTGCAAAATTTTTTTTCCTGCTTTCATTTCCTTAATTTTTATTGCAGTCAAATTCTAAATTAAAAATAAAGCGAAAAAAGAATAATTTTTTAACACATCTCAAGAGTTTTGGGTTGCGGTGTAACAAAAAAAAAAATAGGGAAAATGAAAGAAATTGGATAAAAAAAAAGAGAATAAAACAGTAACATGGCTCACCATGTTGTGTTCACCAGGCACCACTTCCGTTGTTACACTGGAGTGGCCAATAATTGGCGTTTGTACTACCGCTATTGCTTTACAAATACATACAGACATGCATATGTGTAGATTGCCTTCACTTACATGTTAGTGGTTCTATCGTTTTACAATGCACAGTGTTTCAAACGAATTCATTAATGGTGTGAATATGAAAAAATAAAAAAAGCTAATTGGAAATTTTTTCCATATAATATGTTTGAAATTGATATTAAAAATATTTTAAAACCCACTTTAAGTTTATATAAGAATTCATTGGAATATTAGTTTTATATAACTTACACCATAATAGTGAGGAGGGTGTTATGTTATACGTCTGTGCTGATGTTTGTAACGCCCAAAAATATTAGAATAAAGTATAACTTAAAGTTTTACAATCGACTCGGAATCACTTTATGAATAGACTTGCCTTTCGAAACTGGTTGTAATAAAAAAGCCTGAAAGAAAATTTACTCAAATTTTAATAAAATTGTGTTTTTCCCATTTACATTAGAAGTATTTCACCTAATTTTATGAAAATCAATCAATCTTTATAATTTTCATATGCACATAAACTATGTTACTAAATTTTATGACGATCGGTCCATAATGGGTCATAGTTCCCATACAGTGCCCACTACTGAAACAATTTAAAGTTTATAAATCTCATAAAATGTGTAGTAATGATGCACAATTTGCCGATGAGTTTTATGTCATATTTAATAAAACTAGCAAGTTTTGAGAAAACTGCTCCATATATGTACATAAATTCTGATCATAATTGGCGTTAGCTGCCTGATTACTGTGGGAGGAAACAAAATTTGTCGTACCTTAGTACTTCTAAATTTATTGAAAATTTAAAATTTGATTTATTAAAATTCGGTATTCTACAATATTTTTTTAAAGCAACTACTGAATCTCACATATAATTGGTTTTTAATGTTTTGCATTATTGGGGACTTTATGATAGATAGAGGGGGTTTCTTCTCAAAATAATCAATGTGTATGTATGAAAACTATAAAATAGAGGATTTTGAATTTTAATAAAATTATATTATTTTGATTTCATTTATGACATCTGTCAGTTTTTAACGTGATTTATTTAAGATAACGGCTAATAATAAGATAAAAAAATTAACAATAAACAATATTAAGCCATTTCGCTCCGAGATAAAATTTGTATTTATTTTTTTTTTTTAAAAAAAATAACTTTTTTAGGATAATTATGACCCCCTGATTGCAAATATCTGGTCAAAAAAATCAGATTTTTCGTTTTCCCAGAAAAACCAGTTCAAAATTTCGAACAGTTAAGTTTTTATGTTTTATGAAAAAGTTACATATCGATGGCTTAATATAAAAAAGGCGTAACTCGATTTTTTGTTACTTTACAGAAGAAGGAAAAAACTTAATAAAATCCATAAAATTTTAGACACAATTTTTAATAAGAAGAGACATCTATTTTATTCCTCATTTAAAATTTATTTTTTATTTTAATGAAGTTATTTAATATAACCCTTTTTTCATTGATATTTTTGAAAAAAAAAATTAGTTACGCCTTTTTTATATTAAGCCATCAATATGTTGGCAATAATTCCTCATGTTTATTATTTTAATTTAATTTTTTTTTTACTAATTTAAAAAATTTCTATTTTTAGACACTTTTTTTAATTTAATGTAATTGTAGAAATTTGCCCCTAGCAACGACGGGGAGGGGCATGGTCACGACGGGATGTAGTTTTTTATTAGCTAAAAGATGATACTTTACATTCATACCAAAATTTTTCAGAAATACGACCTTTTTCACATATAAACATTTTTTGGAAAAATTTTATTTTTACTGTTCGAAAAATCGAACGGCGGAGCAAAATGGGTTAAAAAAAGTTATGGAAAATTTTTTTTTTTTTTTTGCTGTTTTAAGTTTTTTTTTGAGTCTGATTGGTGTAGCTTATCTTAAAATAATAAATGACACATTAAAAGCAGACACTTTTTTAAGCAAACTCCAACTTTAACCATTTATTTTTTTTAGGTAAAATATTTTCATGGTAATTCAACACCGAATCGACATTCGCTATTTTGATAAGCATGTAAAAATTAATAAGAAAACATTAATTGCGAGAAGAAATTAATCCAAACAAATATTTGAAATGATATAGGGTTTCAAAATTGCGACCTGTACTTTGCGCACAAGGTTTATATGGCCAGCCAGACGATCGGATGGACGGACATCGTTTAATCGATTCAGAAATTCTGAGTTTCAATCGGCTCAGTAGTTTCGGAGTTATAATAACAAATTAAAGCAAAAAATATCTGCCTAACTTTGAAAGCCTTATGGTGTTTTCTTTTCTGACACAAAATGTTGCCTATGTATTGTGTACCATTTATTAAGTGTTACCCATACCCTCATAATGTGTTGCATTTTTAACGATCACAATAGAACAAAATCATTACCATTTATGCAATTTTCTTTTATGTAGCTACTAAATATTAAAAAACTATACTTACAAAAAAAGTGGTGCATTTCTAACCCTTTGATAAAATTGAGGGTGAAACATGTAGCATATCTTCAGGGTTTTAGGGTAACATTATTAGAAAAGAACACGACCAAACTACATTTTTTTCAGAAAAGAACACAAAGAAAGGTAAAAGGCAGAATAAATGCAGCATTTATGCCAGAAAAGAAAACACCATTAAAGTCGATTTAAACCTAAGTCGTGAGAATGTATTAGTACATAGTTTTGGTATTGTATTGGTGCCTTTTTAATCTTCACCAGACACACAGAGTTGTATAAAAATGTTTAAATTTTAATTTATTTAAATTTTCTTCTATTTTCAATGCCAAAAAATTAAACTCTGTTCTATAAATTAAATTACATCACAAATAAAATTAAGTGTCAAAAATTAATAAAAAATATTTTTTTCATTTGGGCAAAATTAATGTGTTTCGTGTCCTGAAAAGTATTCAAAAAAAATGCCAAATATTGTGTAGAAGTGTAATAAAGTGGTTCGGTCTCTATTTAATCGGAATTTCTAAGTTAAAATTTCAAGTATTTTCATGTGTTTAATTCTCTCACATGTATGTTGAATTCACATATCACAAGTACGTGTGAAGAGAGTAATTTTTTACTCTCAGCTTACTCTCAGTTACGCCTCTAGTTGTACCCTATGTTTCGTACCATAAAACAAATTTCAAATATAATTTAAAATGTTGTTTTATTATTTCAAAAAAAAGCTTTTTCTTTAGAACTTTTAAACAATTAAAAAAAAAACATCTGCATAGAAATTAAAAATTGGACCAAAATTTAAATTTTGTGGTTCCAGTAGTAAATTTTTCTAAAATTTTTTCGATTTTGTTGCCCTGTGTTATCAAAATCAGAATAGTTTAGGTAAAAAAATGATTTTTTGATTCGTCCAACATATAATGTACATTACTAAGAACTGTAAGAATTACTCGATAATATACCATAGTTTTATTAAATGTTTTGATTACGCTCTAAGGGTCTCTATTAAGAGTAAAGCTTTAATATTTTCATAATATATATAATATATATATATATATATGGGTAAAAACACAAAAATTTAAAATCACAGACTTTAGGTCTTAATTACATCTGAGATAATGAATTAAGCACTACTTGAAACCATTATAACTTTTATACCCAATCGCCAAAGTTGATGTTGATGTGCGACAGCATCGAAAAACTTTAAATATTAAAAACTGTTGTAGTTAATATAAGGTATTATATGGTCGGGTTTGAACGACTATACTTTCTTTTTTGATTATAATTTATTTGCATAATACATGTGTGATACATATTTAACTAAGAGATGCACTAATTATCCGCCATTACGAATTTAATATATATATAGAACATTTCCTAGAAGCAACCCAACTCTTTTCCATATTCACATTTTTGCCAGTTAGTTGTATTCTGCGAAACACAGATTTTGTTTAAATTCATTTCTTCTTAACCAATGTTCAGCGCTAAATTTAACTATACGAAAAAATGAATCTCATGCCAGGCTTATATTATATTTTTTTTGCTCTTTTTTGTAGCACTGATTGTGTGTTTGGCTTAATTGCTCTGATTTTTTATTCAGCTGAATTCGTTTTTTTTTTGTTTGCTTCTCATTTCTTTCATCCTAAATCAATGAGATTTTTTCTATTTTCGCAATCCCTATAAAATTTTGTTTAATAGAGTATTTTTTTAATACTGAATTTGTTGTTGTTGGTATTCTTTTGCTTTAGTGTCTGTAACTCAGCTAGTGGTTTATGTACAAGAATTGAGTTACATGTACAGGAGTCCCAGCAGTTAAGTAAGTAGTCAATGTATCCCTTAAAGACAGTAATTGGCACTAATGTTCTATCACTTGGCTGACTCCAATTTATATATTTTGGGTCATTAGCATGTATGTGCTCTTTGAAGTGCAAGGAGAAGACAATTGGTTACTTTATACATACCACGTAAGCTAGCGTAAAGACAATTATCACTTAAGTGTCTCTAAGTAATCAATATAGAGTAAATCGTACAAACTGGTTTTATATAAATTGTGCTGATATAATTCTTATACAGTTTATTTTGATTTTTGTTTAAGTATACGGATATCTCATGTAACATTGCGTTAAGTCAATAGTCACTTTAGTGTCTCTTAGTAACCTATAGTGAAGTCACTTTAATAGTTTATTTTGTACAGCACTTTAGAAAGTATTTATTCTACCCAACATAAGCAATCTATTGGAGAGTTGTCGAAGGAAGTTTTGTTTACAAGCAATCGATTATTGGACTATACATATGTCTTTTTAGCTGACTATGTAGTTACATAGCTGATCACGTAACCAGTAAGGTAGCTACTCTATGTAACCGGTATGTGAATCCCATGCATTGACTACTTTGGACCAGCTATTAGACAGTCTCATTGTAATCAAAAGGGGTCAATTGCCCACCTGCTTAGGACATGCACGTGTTAAAATAACTAGTCACTAGTCATTATGGGTAAAATCACTAGTTCGGGACTGTATTTTAAAACTGCAGGGTTATGTCCATGTCAATACATACATTTACTATTCACATTTAATATTTGTATTGGTGTATATATATGGGTTTTCCATGCATGTGGTTTATGTTGAATTATTGTCGTTGTTTTTTTTTATTTTATTTCCATTATTTTTTCTTAATTTTTCTTTTATTCTCTTAGTATAACGTTTATTTTGCCCATTTTAAATATGTATGTATATTGTGCATATATAAGTGCCTGTGGTGACGGTGTGTGAGTTTATTTTGTACCACCTTTTTCATGTTTGACTGTTTATTTTCTAAAATATTTGCACGAAACATGCAAATTATTATTATTATTATTTTTCCATTTCGCCCTTCGTCTCTTTTTGTGGCTTTTAGGAAATTTTAATTAGGTTTTAAACGAAAAATCAATATTGTGTAGTTAGTTTAAGGGAATTTTGTTAAATATCTGCATAATGTTAAAGATAATTGCATAGTTTTAAAAAGTTAAATATCTGATATACTTAGTAGTGGAGTTAAAATTTTTGGTAATATTTAGTACAATAAAGAATCAAAATGTACTGTTTATGCATGGATTTCTGTTGGTTTTTTCAGCACTAACATAAATGATTTGAATAACTTGTTTTCATTGATAAGATTAACGATTTTATATTTGCTAAAATTACAAATAAATTGAGGAGCCGCATAACAAAGCATCTAACTGCTATAAGTCACCAAATTAAATATTAAGGATGTTTGATACCTTTTGTTAAAAAGTAAGCAAAAAGTACGATTTTTTTAAAAAAAAAATAAGTTTTTTATGCTTTTTTAAAACGATAATATATTTACTGAATGTTTTTAAACATGATCTCATATATTATCAAATTACACATGGAAACTAAATATATTTGTTAAATTCACAACTGACGTTGTACAGTCGTATGAGTTATAAGTCGTCTGAATATACAATAGTTGTACAAATGTTGTTGATAATTTGTATATAAATATTTTGTACAACACCTACAACTTTTTTACATATGTTTTTCCAATGTTGTATGAAAATTTAAGTGTTACCAAAAGTTCATATTTATACATAAACAAAAAAATTTGTTAATTTTAGTGTAAAATAACAACCAAACAGTAACACTGAGTTGATTTATTTAATTTATGAAAAACGATAATTTGTTTTAAATATTTGTAAATAGTTTGCATTTTCACATTATTCAGACATTAGTTTGCTAATGTTCGCTGAAAAAACCGTTTTCAGTGATGTTCGTCAACTTATCGATCTGTAACTCAGTCAGTTTTTGTCCAACTTTAAATTAGTTAACGGGTTTGGAAAGAAAACTCTTTACGCATTAAAATTACGTGCAGTTTTTTGTACATTTGTAAGTTATAAGTATTGTTTTTCTTAAGAATATCTAAAAGAAATACAAAATTTATCAACTTTTTTGATTTTAGTCGATTTTCATTGCTTATTTTGATATGAAAGTTTATAAAACTTTATACCAATAAAACATGGTTTTAATAATTCAAATGGAATTAAAATTGTAAAAGTTATTCAACTTTTAATTAACACCATTTTTAGTATTTTCTCTCCCAGCGCATATGAATAAAAATAACTGTAGAAAAAAATATTTGTAAAATTTTGAATTTACAAGGTAAATTTTTTCGAACTTTTTTCAAAAAAGTTTAATAACTTTTGTTAAAATACTGTGCAAAAAAGAATAGGTTTTTATAGAAAAAAATTAAAATAACTATTGTTGAATTTGAAAAATTATTAAATAAATAAAAAATATAGCGAAACTTTTTATAAAAACTTACGCAATTTTTTCGATATACATTTTATGAAAGCTTAATCTCAAAATTTTGAGGGTGTTTCAAAATCTTTGAAAACGGTTTTAGTATGTCCTTACCTAGGCCTACAACTCCCATTAGGTCGCTTTTCAAGTTCTGACAAAAAGTGTCATTTTGTAGCAGAGTGTTATTTTTGTCGTTTTATACTACAGTGTTGTTGAAAAATATAAAAAAGTACGTTTTGTTAAGCACCAACTTTTTAGAACCCATTTACTTAGTAAAAAAATTTAAAAAATTATGCAAATTTTTGATATTTACATTATCTACAAGACCTTTGTGCAATAAAACGGATTATCTCCATCATCTTAAAACCATATGCTTAAAATTTTATCAAAATTAGATAACAGTTATAGTTTTACATTTTATTTGAAATTTCAAGCTGCAATATTTTCACAAAAAAAAAATAAATAAATACTGAAACAAGTAATATAGCTCTCTTACTTGTTTCAGTATTTATTCGGCTGCTATATATATATAGCCTTTACCAAATTATACTTAAAAATATATTTTTTTTAAATATTATTATTTAAATAAAATTGAATTGTTTTTAAATTTTTTTTCCAAATTGTTTTTAATTTTTTTTAAAAAAAGTTTTTTCGAAATTATTTAAAATTAATTTTTTTTTAATTTTTAAAATTTTTTTTTTGGAAAAATAATTTATGACGAAATAAAAATTTTTTTGATGAAAAAAAAAAATTCGGGTTAAAAAATATTTTTCCCGATTTTGACCCATTGTAGGTCCAACTTACTATAGCCTTACATACATCGTTGCAATGGACTTTAAAATATCTATCATTAGATATCAATATTAGTAATCCAGATATAGTTCAAAAGTAGGGCAAAAATCGGGGTTGCCCGGTTTTTTTTTCCATATATCTCAGCCTTTTGTGGGCCGATTTTGTCGATTTTAAATAGCAACCGAGCCGGAAGAATTTCCGATATATTGATAAGTTATTTGGATACAGATGGCTAGACGGACATGGCTATATCGACTTCGCTATCTATAACAATCCAGAATTTATATACTTTGTGGGGTCGCAAATGAAAAATATAGAAATTACTCATGGCGAAGGGTATAAAAAACACGTTACAAATATTTTGAAACATTTGTACAATATACATGAATTTATTCAAATTATTGGTTATTGTTAGCTATGACCTTTTTCCATCTTTCTAACAACATATGGATTCCGAGCCAAAAGAACTGCTCATCTTTTGAGGGCAAGAACGAATCAAGCCAATATCGGATATTTCGTTCTAAAGTAAAGCGTATCCCGGATAGAGTTGATACAGTAAATTACCTTAGCGTCATCGATTTTTGGCATTGGTTTCGATTCGGCTGGTTGGGCGGGCTTCACATACGGATTCTTACGATTCGGGTTATTCATCGCAATTAATGATTCAGTGCAAAAATTATTTTCATATCATATTTCACATTCAATATCATACTTCAAGGTCTCTCGGCGTTAAGTTGTATAGTATCCAATTTACCTGATCTTGAATGAATCCTGCTGCTCACAAACATTTTGAAATTGCTTGCAAGCTCTTGTTAAGTTTTGCAACAATCTTCATGGAGAAATGCCTCCAATTCTTGGCCCTCAAAATTTTTTGGCTGGCGTGTGCGATTTTTGTCTTCCGTGTCAAAATCAGCACTATGATCCGCACAAACCATCGCACGTTGAAACTGATGGAACACATTCACCATAAGCTTCGATGAGTAAAGAAGTAAAGCAAAACTTCAGGCATATGACGCTTTGTTGGTACAAAATTCGCATTATCGAAGCAAAAAGATCCTATAGAATTTTAAAAGGGGTAACAAAAGTTTGGTAGCTTTAATCGAAATTCTTCTTTGTCAACTGTCTTTCTGTTGATAGAATCGAAAAATTCTATGTGTACAACCGAATCATTCGATTGGCAACAAATTCACGAATCTGTATTCTCTGTGTAGTTAAAAATTACGTATACAAATAACAGGTCATAAAGTATAGTTATGATACCTTACACCGATATTTTAAGATTTTTATGCTCGATAAAATGATTTTCGGAAGAGGTCAAAGTGAAATTGATATTTCATTGTAATTATTTGTTTTTCTAAAATTCACTTTTGTTTTAATATAAAAAACGCTTTCAAATTAATATCAGAAATACAGAATTAAATATTTTTGGAATTAGTAAATTACACGGAATCTGAAGAACCTAAAACGAAATCAATCGGCATAAAAACTACGGAAATTAAACCATTCCAAACAAAATGTGTAACAGACATATATATCGGAGCTATGTAAGATTGTTGACCGATCGGTACTAAATTTGGTAGCACGAGTTCAGCTTTTAGCGTCCGACATTTGCACGGTGTTATATTCCATAGATAAAGGCCTTTCAAAATTTCGATGATATCTCACACACACCTTGTTTTATTTTAATTTAAAGATAGGAATCACTTAATCAAATACCCTTTAATACATTCAAGGGAATCGTAACTTTAATACGTTATCGCTGTCATGTAATAAAGTGACCATAATATTGTTCAAAATTTGAAAATGATTACCGTAAACATTTAAAAATATATTTTTTCTGTGTATTCACCGTGGACTTAGAATCTATAATCCAAATATCCGTGGAACAAATCTATCGACATTCAGTTGCAATCGGAATTGTTCCATAATATTGGATATTGAAAATAGAATAATATTTTGAATAAAATGTTGTGTATTGTGGTAAAGGTAGCAATTCTACTTTTTCTCCTGGTCAAAAACTTACTAATATTTTCCCCATAATTTTTTCAGTATACGAACCCCCATTTCAAAAAGTTAATTTTTTTTTGGAAATTGTGCAGAGATTTTTTTAATCGTTATCTCCATTTTGAACATTGGTGCACAATGTTTGCAAGAATTTCCTAATGTAGATTCTCTAAAAACAATGTCAAAATTAAAATAATTAAATATTTCCGCAGTGATTTAAAATGTATACGTAATATATTTGTGCAATTTCTATATTCAATTGCTAATTGCAATTCATTTAGTTAAGTTTTCTTTAAATGGAATGCAAAGAAAACTACATAATTGACAATTTTATTTGTGTATAGCAGTACGTTTATGCTGATGGCAGTGGCTCATATAGAATTCTATTGTACGTGTATTAGAAGGATCTGCCACAAGCAAATTGTTGGCCGCATAATTTAACGCTGCAAGTAGCACGATTTTTCCTGGTTTTTCGTCTTTACAGCAACAAAAAAAAAAAAAAAAACTTTTTGAATTTTTACGAAATTGAGGAAAATTTCCCAAAAGCAAATGCTTGTATGCTGCACAATATGGTGGGGGGAACTTTTAATTTAATGCAACACAGTGCAGTGTTAGTGGCAATATAATGTAATGGCATTTAGTCTACAATTCGATGCTTTGCTAGATTGAAGAATGCAAGCACAAAAATTATATGAATTTGAATAGTCATGTTGTAAAACACTTCCCTTTTATATTTTCATTGCATTCATGCTTTCGTTTTAGAGTTTTCAGCTAAAACTACTTATTTAACATTTGCAATTGTGTCAGTGCACATTGTGGCAGTGTTCACATTTGGGTGTTAGACGACAACTATGGCTAAAGATGAGCATCAGTGTTATTTCTCCACTGTCTATTGTTGCTGCTAACAATTCCCCCATTGATAATACGAAATTTGTATTCTAATCTTCAAATTGTCTCAAAATGGAATTGATTTTATGCAGATGAGCATGAAATTGTCTCGATGAGAAATTCTTTTGCTATTTTTATTTTTTTAGTTTTGGTTGGCTCCAACATCCACATTTGTAGTGGCAGCAATATGCAATTTGTAAAGGAGCATTAACAGCAGCAGCTATAGCGGCAGAGTAAAATTAAAGTGAAAACATTTTGCTAGTGTAAATAAATGTTTCTTCATTTAATTTTGTTTTGGACTCACTTAGTCATTTACCAGCTTCACTCCTTTACTAACTAACACGCTGCTGCTGTCTCTCACTCTCTCTGCCACACTCGCCAATATTTTCAACAATTGACCGACCATGTAACCAAATAATCTAGCATAGTTTAGTTTACTTTAGTTTAGTTTCGTTTATTTTACTTTAGGTATATTGAGCTTTTCATTTATTTTTAGCTTAAGTTGAAAATCATTTATTTAGCTAGCAATTTGTATGACCACATTCTCACAACTAGCACAAAGGCATAGCACAATATATTCATACATATGTACATTAGTCTGACCCCAATAAAAATATTTTAGATATTCCCAAATAAAATAAAAGTTTGGAGAGATAGACTAAAGTATACAAAATGTCCTTTTTATTTCTTACTAGTTGATCGCCCCGGCTTCGCCCGGTAACATTTACTAATGTTAGTTCTTCAAGTTTATCCAACCCACTCACACCAGCCTGTTCTTATTTATTTACAAATAAAATATCTAAATTTGTACTGCATACTTTAGGAAGCTTTTTTATTACAGTTGACTGGACTCACAAAAAAAAGAATTTCCGAGTTTTACCCGGAATTTTTGAATTTTTTTTCTTTACAAACCATCTTCTGAAAATTTCGAATCGAATGATGACATTACATACATGGACCATTTCATTTTTATATATATAGATTTCCTGCAAAGAAATATTGATATCAGATAAAAGGGTATTCGAATGTTGCTTTCCATTCAATATTTAAAGTTATGTAAATTTTTCCAAAAATAATACGTTATAAACCTCATATAAATACACAGAAATGAGTCTTACCGTTTTTTGAAATTCAATCTACACTATTTTCAATTGTATTTCAGATGTTTCCAATTGTATTTCAAAATTTATCAATTGAATTTCAGAAATTTCCAATTATATTTCAGAAGTTTCCATTTGTATTTCAGAATTTTCAATTTATACTTAAAAAGTTTCTAATTGTATTTCAGAATTTTCCTATTGTTTTTCCGAAATTTCTATGTATATTTCAGAAATTTCCAATGGTATTGAAAGTAGAATTTTCTGATATACAATTTGGAAATTTCTTAAATATAATTAGAAAATTCTTAAATACATTTGGAAAATTATGAAATACAATTGAAAATTTCTAAAATACATAGGGTATTCAATTAATCGGGTTCTTGTTTAATCGGTTAATCGAGCAAATAATTAATCGGGGTTTATATTTATTCGGTTAATAATCGGTTAATTTAAAATTATTCGATTAACCGAATAATTTCTATTTTAATTTTAAATTGAAAATACAACAACGAAGATTCTGTAAAAAAACAAACAAAACAGCATATATGGTATTTGAGATCATTTTGTATACATATCGCTCATTTGCTGAACAACGTCATAACTCAAAATCCGTGTTTTTTGAACTGAGTAATATAAAATATGCGCCGTTCTATAATCTTTCATATAGTTTTATCAGTTTTCAAAAAAGTAAATTATTTTTTGTGTGAGAGTGTTTTTTTGTTGCAAACATCAAAATTAAAATTCAAGCTTTCTCGTATATTTGACAAGTAAAAATTTGGTTTCAATACAGATTAGAAAGACATTAAAATCTACTATTTATATTTCTGAAATCGCATGATTTGTTGAAAATTTATTTAAGAAATAGTAAAATGTCATAAAACATTAAAAGACGTTTTTCTCGAAGGCCTTTTTTTAATTATTACGTTGTTGCAGCAAATGAGCGATATGTGAGTTTTTTAGAGTTTTAGTGAGCTCTTCTTAAATAATCCTTTAAAAAAAGAATATATTTTCAATGTTTTCCTTTTAAACGATTTTTTTCTTTAGATTTAATAAAACTTTTCTTGGAAAAAAAACACTCTCGCTGATTGTATATATTGGAGAACTCAAAAGCATGATAAAGAATATTCAATATCTTAGTTCTTTTTTTTAGGTTTTTCTAAGCATATAAAATCCTTAGTTATACCATTGGAGTCCTTTTTGGATAGTTTTAGATTTTGAATACTTTTAAGTTTCGTTTAGTTCTGATAAAAGACTCATTTCAAAATACAAAGTTTCAGATACATGTAAATTAAATATGTCAGTTGTTATACTCACTAAACATGTTTATATCCATGGTAGAACCAACCAGGTACAATTATTAGGGAGAGTTTTCAATATTTACCCCTACAACGTCAAATAACGCATTTACTCTAATCACTTTTTATTTTGTTTTCACAATGTTTTGCACGTTATATTAAAACTAACACATATTTATTTGGAAAAAATTTAATTTAATTGAATATTTCACGAAAAAAAAAATAAATACACAAAAATTTGTTTAATTATTTTTTTTTTGTCTTAGACATTTCGTTTTGGTTTTTCTAATTTTCTTTTGTTTGACGTTATAGGGAATGTATAATTGAGAACGTACTTTCTAATAATTGTACCTTGCTTGTTCTGCTATGGTTTATATCTAATTTTAATTTGAAATTTGTATTGAAACGGAGAAATAAATACAAAAACAAATAAGAAAGTATCGTCGGTCAAGCCCGACCATATAGTACCCTACACTAAGTAAAAAAGTAAAAACATTTTTCTTTTAAAATTTCAATAATTTGTACTTTTGAGTGATTTTCGGAAGTGGGCCTTATATGGGGGCTATGACCAATCATGGACCGATCACCATGAAATTAGGTCGTGTGATTTGTGTCTATATGAAAGTTTACTATGTTGAATTTTGTGAGTATACCAACATTTTTAAGCGATTTATGCACGTTAAAGTGATTTTTGGAAGCGGGTCTATATGGGAGCTATGACTAATTATGGACCGATGGTATCAAAATTTCGTGACATGAATTTTGTATATATAAAACTTATTTGGAGCGCAATTTGTGGAGATAAATTTATAAATTAAACATTTATGACCGATAAAGTCCAATTCCGGAAGGACATTTGTATGGGGCTAGGTGAAATAATGGACCGATTTCAGCCAGTTTCAATAGGCTTGGTCCTTGGGCCGAAGAAATAATATGTACCAAATTTGATTGAAATATCTTCAAAATTGCGACCTGTACTCAGCGCACAAGGTTTACGTGGACAGCCAGCCAGCCGACCAGACGGACGGACGGACATCGTTTAATCGACTCAGAAAGTGATTTTACTGTTAGACTAATATTTTTGGGCCTTACAAACATCTGCACAAACGCATAATACCCTCCCCACTATGGTGGTGCAGGGTATAAATATGTTAAAGAGCAAAAAAAAGGTACTTCGGTTAATCGGTTAATCGACACAAATTAATCGGTTTATTTGCTATTTGAAAATCGGCAATTTTAAATTATTCGAACAGTTAACCGTCCAAAATTAATCGGTTAACCGATTAACGGTTAATCGATTGAATACCCTAGAAATACAATTAGAAATTTCTAAAATATAAATGGAAAATTCTGAAATATAATTGGAATATTCTGAAATTCAAATAGAAAATTCTAAAATATAATTGGGAATTTCTGAAATTCAATTGGAATTTTCTGAAATATAATTAGAAATTTCTGAAATACAATTGGAAATGTTTTAGTTTAAATTTGATTTGATCTTTTGGAAAACTATTTTATTATCAATCAAGACACAAAATGTTTACCTGAAATCCTATAAAGGCGTCAAACAATAAGCAATTTTTACTGGAATTCAAGTTCAAGCAAGTGTAATTCAAGCCATATTGACTTAAAATGCGTGATTTTTTAAAATTTTTAGCATTTTTTTTGAAAAATGTTTACAATATAAAATTATTCAAGGTGTTCGCCATTTTTAGCTATATCTTTTCCCCATCTTTCTGGTAACATGTGGATTCCGAGCCAAAATAACTGCTTATCTGTTGAGGCTAAGAACGAATCAAACCAATATCGAAGACTCTGTTCAAAAGTGATGCATATCCTAGAGAGCGTTCTGCTTCGATCGGCACAAATAGTAGTCGGACGGGGCAAAGTCTAGAATATACAGCAGAAGGCAAAACTTCCCAACCACTTCATTCTAAGTAGTTTTTATCAGGTATTGCAATACGTGTCCGAGTATTATCACAATTGAATAATTGAAATGAACAAAATTTTTGTCTGGCCGCATGTTGTGGGAATTTTTCGGCAAAAACTTCAAATGAATCAGTTGCATTAGGTAAGGGTTCCCTTTGATGGTCTGTCCAGATTTCAGTAGCTTATAATAGATAGCACCCTTTTGCTTCCACCAAATATAAAGCTTTACCTTAGTACCATGGATATTTGGCTTTGGTGTCGATTCGGCTGGTTGGCCGGGCTTCACATACGCATCGGGTTATCGTAATGGATGCATTTTTAATCGCATGTAATGATTCACAAGTATAGCGTTCAAACATAACTTCGGATATGCAAAATCGTCTTACAAGGTCTCTCGGATTCAGTGCGTTTGGTACCCAATTTCACTGCTTTTGAATGAATCCTGCTGCTTGCAAACATTTAGAAATTGTTGATTGAGTATCTCCCAATGATTTTGCAAGCTCTGTTTGAGTTCTGCAATAATCTTCATGGAGTAATGCCTCCAATTCGTGGTCTTCAGACTTTTTTGGCTTGCCAGGGCGATCTTTGTCTTTAGTGTTCAAATCACCACTTCTGAACCGAACAAACCATCAAATAAAATAAAATAAATTGAATTTGGAAAAATGGAAAAATGGAAACAACCGTTTTGTACAATTTATATGAGGCATGAACATATAAACTGATTACATTAAATTATTCTATATCAAAATTTAAAAAAAAAACTTTAAATAATTTTATTTTGATGCTTTGATCCAGCTCAACAAACATTGACGCCAGTGCAAGAATTTTCAGAAATGGTCAGCTTAAACAAACTAAACTTTTATTTTAGTTGGGAGCATAACGGGACCACCCTAATATTCATACATATGTATGTAGAACATTGACATACACGTTTATGCGAATATACTAACATTCCAGAAACAAGCATCGACAGCAGCTTTGTAGCTTCGCAAATAGAGCTTGCAACAACAGCAGGCGGTCCAGCCGGAAGTGTTAGACAGACAGATTGTAATTTACAACATTTTCAACTTCCTGTGCTTGTGAATATAAAGCGCGGTTTGCTTTGTATTTCTTGCATGGATGATTTTAAATCGACTTCTGTTTCTTGCACTCCCCACCGTTTCTCATTTGCAACGTTTCTTCGCCATCTACTTATTTCATCGTCTTTGTATGCACTTATTCATGGAGAGACAGTGGGAGATATATGTTTAAGTGTACATATTTAATGTTTTTACGATTATTTCAAAGTAAGTTGTATTGCGTGTTACAGATGACCTGTACTCAAGCAGTGCATTATGTTGCTAATAACGGGATTGATAATGGGATGAAGAATAATGATATTGAGGTTTGTGGACAGTATAATTAAATTGTCTTGTATTGTTAGTGGCATTATGTCACAAGAATTCAATAAATACTTGTGAATTCTGTCCACCTGTGGATAGAGCATCCAAAAAACAAAGTTTCCCTGCATTGTGTTCGAATCTTTCATCACTTAAAAATAACATTTTATTTAGATATTCGGTCTAGTTAATTACTTAATTGATTGATTGCTTATGCCCAAAGTATCGAGAGCTTCTGATTCCATAATATTTATACCACTCATGGATACAGATAAAAATAAATTATCCCAGTGCTTTTTTCATTAAAATCGTTTCAAAAGACGTCTCAATTCAGAGATATTTACAAGGACTTTGATTACGCTATAACTTTATCGGCTTATCAGAAGGTCCTGATTAAAAATTATCGTTTCTAAACTTTATACTATTTTAGAAAGGTCTTGTCCTGCCTAAAATAAATATGAATAGCAATATCATAAGAATAAGTAGGACTGAATGGGTATCATAGAATGACTGGTAATTTGAGGTATTCTGAATAATCTGGATCACGTTTTAATTAAAAAAAAAACTAATAGAGTACAGTTCGATATCGAAATATGTACATAAATTAAATAAATTTAATAAATTACCCAAACTATTATTAAAATGTCGGTTTTTGAGTTATTGCACATGGAACATTATACCCGAAAAACTGAATATATATTCGCTTTATATAATTTCAACAGGGTTCTTTATTCTTAAAATAAAAATAAAACTTGGGTACACTATTTAAAGAACTCTTTGAATACATTTGAAAAAATTATATAAATTGCACCAGAATGAGGCAAATTGACCAAACAATATATATCTTTAGATTGAGTGCGTTTGGCAGACAGACATTGTATAAAGAAAATTCAAAACCATCTTTTTGGTTTTGTGAATAAATTTTTGAATTTTCAGTCATTGAATTTTTGAAATGTTATTGGTGAAAAACGATGATATTTATATATAAAGTTTCAGATTCATATATAACACCGTCCAACAAATAGAGAAAAAATTCGATAGACACGAACCGGATGATATACGTCTGAAACTATAAATTTAATAGAGAAAAACTGTGTTTTCAGTTTTTCATTTCGTGATCCTGTTTCCTTTTAAAAGGACTTCAAAGTTTCAAAGAAGTACATTTTTCAAAAAATATTTAAAAATACTCCTGCTATTCCAACAATGACAAATTGTATGTCAAAAGAACAAGAAGAGTTGTAAAATATTTTGTGTTATCTTTATTTTATTCTGTAAGGATCAAAAGATGTCAAAAATGTCCTTTGAAATGTTTATCCTTTAATATTCTTTATGATTGAATATTGAATAAATAAATTCCTTTTAAAAAAATAGAGCGTTAAAGACCCAAATTTTCTATACTAAATGTCAAAATTTCATCCTTTATATATATAAACGTCAAATTAAAATATAAAAAAAAAATTAATTTATATACAAAAAAGTTTTTTTAAGAAAAGGGCATGTTTATTTGGGTTTGGGCTGTTGTTTGCAACATACAAAAATATTGTCCCAACACCCACCTTAAAGTATACCAATCTGCTAGGGATCACTTTCTGAGTCGACTAAGCGATGTCCGTCCATCAATGTAAACCTGTATATTGCCCCATGGACAAAGGCTATTGAATTTGGTTAGAATCAGCCCATTATTTATCCTAGCCCCCATACAATTGGCCTATTTGAAAATAGTTAAGCTCTCATAAATATCTTAATTATAAACATATTCAAACCAAATTCAGCACAATTAAGTTTTATGTAAGCCGAAATCTCACAGTCAACAATATTCCATATTCCATATAAGCAACATTCTCGAAAATGTCATTAATATACATATAATATAAATCTCTAAAATATGTTAGTATCCAAACAAAATTCAACACAAATATGTTTCATATATTCGCAATTCATCCCACCAAATTTTGTGACGATTGGTCCATAATTAGTCATAGCTCCCATATAAGGCCCACTACCGAAAATGTGTGTATTCAAATAAGATTCAACACAAATAAGTTTCATATCAAAAGAAAACACTTTATATTCATATACCCGGTATAGGGTATAATAAGGTCGGGCTTGCCCGACTATACCATTTTACTTGTTTATTAAAAAGTCTTCTTCGTTGCTTTTCACAACGCATTTTGTTATATTTTTTTCGAATGAAAGATTCAAATAAAATATAAAAAATCAAATAATTCAAATTTAAAATATTTTTTAACACTTAAGTGGTTAAGATAGAAGGATGAAATTTTGGCATGTGGTATTCAATATTTGGGTCTTTAACTCACTATATTTTAAAAAAAAAATTATTGAAAATATAAAAGAATATTCAAGGATAAAAATTTGAAAGGACATTTTTAACAACTTTTGATTCTTACAGGATAAAATAAAAATAATACGAAGTATTTTACAGCTCTTCTTGATCATTTGACACCAAATTTGACATAGTAGGATGATCAGAAGTATTTTAAAACATTTTTTTAAAAATGAACTCCTCTGAAAATTTGAGGTCCTTTTAAAAGGAAACAGGATCACGAAATGAAAAACTGAAAACGCAGTTTTTCTCCATTTAATTAATTGTTTCAGACGTACATATATCATCCGGTTCGTGTCTAATATTGAGTGTCGTATGGTGTAATGTATGCATCGTTAGACGCAGTAAATACGTAAGACATTATGCAGATGTAACAATGACTTTTAGCTTCGAAAATGAACTTTGTATTAACCAAGCATCATATGCGGGAAGTTTTGCTTTACTTCTTTAATTTGAAAAAAAGTGCCGCTGAAGCACACCGATTAGTCACTAAAGCTTATGGTAAATGTGTTCCATCGGTTCCAACCTACTAGAGATGGTTTATGCGGTCAGGAGTAGTGATTTTGAAACGGAAGACAAAGATCGCCCTGGCCAGCCAATAAAGTTTGGAGACCACGAATTGGAGGCATTACTTAATGAAGATTGTTGTTAAAATCAACAAGAGCTTGCAAAATCATTGGGAGCTGCACAAGCCGCAATTTTAGCCCAGCCAAATATTCATGGCGCTATGGTAATTCTCTGTAGTTGGCGGGAGCAAAAGAGTCCTATATATTTTGAGCTGCCACATGTTATAACTTTTAAAAAGTATTAAGAATGAAGTGGTTGGGAAGTTTTGCCTCTGCTTTATCTGCTTTATAGTCTGGACCGTGCCCCGTACGACTACTATTTATTCTATTGAAGCAAAACGTTCTATGCTCACAGAGTATCCAATATTGTACAAATGTTTCATAATAAAAGCTAAAACTTTTATAAAAAAAATTCCCGCATTTTTAAGTCAAACACCAAATATTAAAATTTTGATTTCGGGAATTCACAGGTACGAACAAATTTACCTATTCTCGGAAATCCGAAAATGTTTTATTTTTTAATCTAAGTTAGTCAGTTAGTTAGTTAAGGGCATCAAATATTTCCATTTGCTTTTAATTAAATATCCCTCACTGCTTAATTTTCCTTTACCCACACTATTGCACACATATACCCTATTCCTCTCAATGCCATATAATAATGTTAAATTATTGCTTTTCATTTACTGTAAACCCTTAGATTTTCGTTTATTTTTCTCTTTCTTCAATTTTTCTTTTCTCCTCGTATCGTATGGCAAATGTTGGAAAAACACAAACAAAAATGTGTATAAAAAATATAATAGCTATGTTCCAAATTTATTACTTAAATTTAATAACTATTTGCCAAAAATTGACCTCTATCATTTAATATCATTCCTTTGCTAACTGCACTATGCCACTTGCTACGGTTGCATAAACAAAGAAATCAAGATAAAACTTACATTTTCATTTTGACTTCTTCTTTGGTTCGTCGACGAAAAATATGCTTCATTTTGATAAAATATTTACAATCATTTAAAATAAATTCAACATATTTTTAGCAAAATGTTATCGGCGCTGTACAATTGGCAATGTCAGCTTGGATTAATATATGCGCAGCAATTTGCGATAAAATTTCTTTATGGAATTCAATATTTGCCTAGCTCGAATTTTTTTGATAGAAATCAGAGTCCTTGAGACTTTTAAAATAATCAAATGACCACTAGCTCAAGAAAATCCTTCGAATTCAATCTCTCTGTAGCTCAGGATTTTCTAAAGAATATATATCTAATACGTCCAAGATCTTCAATAGTGATGGCATTGAAATATTATCTAAAAACCGTTTCTGCTAGTTGTACAACTCTGTATAAAAATGAAAATCTAAACACACATACGCAATTTTTTGTTTAATCTATGATTGATGTCTATCAGCGCTACGAGTATTTGCTTGCCAAAAGTAGCCAAAGTCAAAATATACGAAAATCTGCATCAATATTCTTAATCAAATAATAAAGTTCAATACAGTTTGCTATTGAAAAATTTAACTGTGTATTTTTTTTACAATTTTCTCCATTTATTTTTGAGTGTTTTATTTTGGTGAGTTTCTCTAGTTTGTGTTCGTGCATATATTCTATATTCTATTGAATACTTAATAAGTATCTAGTGTTTGTCTGTGGCCGTTATCGGTTTTCATTTGTTTGTTTAAAATTTGTTCTTCATTTCGTGTACTTTTACATTTGCTTTCTTTTTTTTTTGTACATTTTTTGTGTCGTAATTTATTCAATGTAAATTTTTATTTGCAGACTTTTTAGCATTTTTCTCCACAAGTAGTTGACTGCATACATTAAAGCGAACGAACAATTCTATTAAATAATATGACTTCTTGATAAAGTTTAACAAATGTTTCTTTTCTACTTTTTGTTTTTCTATTGTTAGCTAATGGAAAATGGTTTAAAGTGGTTGGTTGGTGGATCAGTTCGATTTTTGTTTGCATGAAAATTATGTGAAAACGTTGTATGTTTAACATATTTTAAAGTATTCTTAGAAAAGAAAAATTAAATCTTCAGTAGGTTTGTATTAATGATGGTCAAGGTTGTTAGACAATATTAAAAATGTTTATTGAAAATAAGGTAAAATACAATTTAGTATTGTAGTTGAACAATAAAATTGAAGTTAAATGTAAATTTAAAACGAATTTATAATTTTTCCTAGCAGAACGGATGAAATTAGGTTTCGAAAAATTCAAACAAAATTCTAACAAAATTGAATTTTGAAAAATGGATGAAACAGTTTCAGTGAATTTATATAAACAAAAATGTATAATAATTTATATCAATATAAGAGTTATTTCTGTTGAATTTCATGTGAATACCAACATTTTTAACCCATTATTGCCCGGTTTTATGCTCATTAAACTGATTTTCGGAAGCGGACCTTTTATGGGCGCTTTGACTCATTATGGACCGATCATCATAAAATTAGGTGACATTAATTCAGTTTATATAAAACTTATTTGAAGCGAAATTTGTGTAGATACCTATATAAATTAACCATTCACGACCGATAAAGTCCAATTTCGGGAGAACATTTGTATGGGTGCCAACAGGTATAAAGAGGTCAACATATGTATATGGGCTTAAAAATGTGACTTTGGCCTTTCTTCTGGTAGTAAAATTTGTTTAACCCGTTTTGACCCTAAGGACTTATATTCCACTGAAATTAAAATTTGACTAAAATATAGTACCTGAGAAAAAATTTAATAACACAGCAGGTATAAACGGTACCATCTATTAATCGATAATAGTTTGCGAATAATGATAATTTACTTCTGATAAAATTTACAAAAATCACATTTTTATAAAATAACATTAAATATTTGAATTAAATATTTGAATGTATTTGAATGCTACGCCCACAATTGCCAATATTTTTTCTATTTTTGACTACCTTAGTTCCAATTTTGAAATCAGAGTTAACAAAAAGTTGGATTTTTGGACGATGAAATTAAGTTCTGAGCCACTGTGTCATTGATGATTTTTTTGATATGTCGAAGTGGCAATTTTTTCTCATGTCAAAATCTATCGAAAAAACGATTGCACAATATCAAAAAATGTTGGCCTTACAAATCGACCCACCCTAATGCATACCGATGTCCACATTTTTTCCAATGCGAAAAATTATTAAACTTTACAGAAAAACCAAAATTCCAAATAGAATAATAGATTTTAATGTTAATGTTATCCAAATTAGTCTATTTTCATCCACTTAAAATCATTTTTCTATAAAGTAATTTATTTAATTTTCAATTAATCGTCACTTTTGGAACCTTTCACAGCTATGTGAGTCGGACAGACATAGAATTTTGTTCAATAATTTTTTTATTCTCAATAGATTATATTTTGAATACCAAATTTCTAATCTATATAGAATATTTGGGGAAAATTTCATTCCCCTAGGTCTTTCACTCAACGCCATATCGTCACAGACAGAAGGACAGACGGACGGACACAGCTAGATCACATATAATTTTATAAGTACTTTTATGGGTGAAGCTGAAGATCAAAGTGCTTCGAAGACATTGGTATTACCCTATCTGGAATACGATTCAAAAAGTTTATTGTCTTTGTACCTATGTATATGTATATTTAAAAGGGTACATTTTAACATATGTATATCAATGTAAATATATTGTAGTATGTAAAGAATGTGAATATTCTTCCTTTAGTTCTTTAAAATATTTACTTAACTTTAACATTCTTTGTGGTTTTTGTGCTGCCTTTGTAAAAACATGAGAATGTATATTTATTGGGAATAAAAAAAAAATTAAACCATTATGTATTGAGCTTTGGAAATATGCATTGTTATACAGTGTGACATATAATGTCAAGTACCAACGGCGAAGAAGCAGTTGAGCCTTAGGATGCTCAATATCTGTTTATAATACATTATAACTTTTAGAATATAATGATAACCCCCATATTAGGTTATTCAAATTATTCGATTTTTCTCTTGTTCGAATAAAACGAATAATTCCTCTTATTCGAATTATTCGTTTTATTTAAGCTTGTTCAAATAATTCCATAACACGTTTAAAATTAATCGAATTATTCGAATAATTGAATTTTTTTTAAAAAAGTAAAGAATGAAGTTTTGCTGTAGGGTTTTTTAATATTTTATTGTTAAAGAAACTCCAAAAAAACGTTAAAGTTAACAATTCAAGTATTCGAAAGTCCATCATTAAATTATCTTCAGCAATATTCTGATCAGAATCCCTCCCGAACAATCTTCAAAACAACTGACTAGCAAATGCTTTTCGTTTCCGTTTTGAAGCTTTGCTTTAAAAAATTTGAGCTAGTTGGACATGATCCTGATTTGAAGTACAAAAAAACGTATTTTTTATGTTGTTTGAGTAACTAATTCTTTAGTAAATGAATTATTCACTTATTCTAAATTATTAAAAACAAATTGTAGTATGCCCTCAAGGTCTATCAACATTGCCGAATCTTTGCTTAATCAAGTGGTCTTAGGGAATTACATATATAAATCCGTCCAAAGTTTGATATCATTGTCAGTGAACATGGCTAATTTGAAGTCAGACAGTGCATAATTGACGCAGTTATAAATACTCTAAAAGTTTATTACCATATTAGTCAAAGATGTCCAACGATATTTAACATTATGTAGAAGACGAACTCCATGTTTTTCTTGCAACAAAACGTAAGTTTTGTGTTTATCATTAGATTTATTAAAAATATTGCAACAATTATTTACGCGTTTAATAACATCATTTATATATATTTTAAGATCATGGCCTTCGTCTATTTCAGCGTAATAAGTACAAATGTCATCCTCAATATCACTTTCGACGACCGTTTCAAAATCACATTTGCCATCATTTTACACACCATTAATATTTTGATAATTAATTGCGATTCTGCAAATATTTCGCAAGCATATGTTCATGTTTAGACGCTAAAATTTCTGTTTCGAAATCAATTCCGTACCTTTTATTTTCATTGGTTCAAGTCCTAAATTAAACATTTTGAAAGACTTGTTTATAGAATTGTAACTTCTTGCAGCAATATTTTTATATTTATAGAAGGAGCTATCGGACCACTCATCTACATATCTACAGTGATCGAAAGATTCCTTTTGTCTTTAGTTGTTTGTCAAATTTTTAAAACAATACAATTTTTGTAAATCATTATTACTTATTTAAATTTGAAATTATGAAAAATGCTAAGCAATTTAATAAATTTAATTACACTGTGTGTAATTTTTTAAGTCATGGAAATATAACCATATACGGACGCCAGTATATAATAAAAGACCAAAAAAACACTGTGTCTCCCATCATTTTTGCAAAAACTGATTATTTTCTCAGGCTCATATCTTACAAACAGTTCGGAATTTTGATTTACTCTCTGAGGAAAGTTGTATAAAATCAAAAAAACTTCATCTTCAAGATCAAAATCGCAAACAACTTTAAAAAATTCGAAATAAATTTAGAAATAAATTGTTTAAGTTGCCTAAAAGTATGCTTTAGTTTATAATAATTTAATAGTTTATGGCACTTAATTCCTTTATTTAGTTCTTACTAACTTATATTGACCTACCTAAACGGCCTAGAAAGTTATTTATTGAGATCTAAGGTACATTTTTGTAGTTAGTTGTTTCCTTGAATTTTGAACGTTTTGCTACCTATGGACCTGAACAGGGGAAAAAAGGTAAAAAAAAATCGAATTTTTTAAAGTTTTTTGCGATTTTGATCTTGAAGATGAAATTTTTTTGATTTTATATGTTCACAGTTTTTGTTCATTATGACCAGGGCTACAACTCAGAGCGTAAATCAAAATTCCGAACTGTTTGTTAGATATGTGCCTGAGAAAATGACCACTGTGTTCACATAAAAAAGTGCATGACTTTGGGCAAAACTGGGAGGCACGTGTCTTTTTTTTAGTCTTTTATCACGTAGTGGTGTCCGTATATGGTTATATTTTTTCGTGTTGCACTGTGTTATACATATATGTATATTTATTCGTTTTATTCGATTATTCTACATGAAATTAAATTGATCGAATAATTATTTGTAAGATTTTATTCGATTAATCGAACGATCGAAAGAATAGCCTACCCCATATTCATATACAATTTTTAAATTTATAAAATCTTTATAAAACAAAATTTTCATACAGAATTAATATATGAATATAGGGTTTAATACCTAAAACAATATGTAACAATTAATCCAAGAAACCATTTGATCGTGCTGACTATTGTGCACCACTATATCTGCCACACTGTACACACGAACTGTAGTTACGTTGTACAAACGATATGTTTCTTTGGGTTTTATTTTACTTTTTCTTACCAGTAAAGCCATAGGTTATGTTTGTTTTATGTTAAAATCTTCAAATATATTTTAGCATAGAAAACAACGTTCATACAGACAGCACTAAAGTATGTGAAAAATCCCTAAAAAAGATTGAATGCAGGTCTATTGCATGTTTGAACATTCTAACACATATAAAAAAAAACATCCACACCAACTCACACACAGTTGAAAAAGTTAAATGTATTTGCTTAGTGCACACAAACAACCATACATGTACTTATACACAAACACTTGCTACTTTAAACTCATACATACGTATGTGTGTGTATATTAGGGGGCCTTAATTATGAAATTTTTGGATTTTTGATGCTCCCAATTTCTAAAGTAGTTCTCCATCATTTAATAAATTTAGGAAAAATCAGTTAGGAAATAGTACATTTTATTTGAAGTTTTGAGTTTTGGATTTTAATAACAAGTAATACTGTTATCAATATCGACAATAAAATATGGGGGGTAGGGTGAATTATGGACTGATCACCATAAAATAAGCTTGTAAGATTTGGATTCATCTAAAACTTGTTTATGTATGTCCAAAGTCATTTTCTGAGGGGTCCATATATAGGGAAATATATGAAAAAACGTACAAATTTGTCAAAGGGGCAAGGTTTTTAGAACTTCTGAGGAGTAAATGAAGGCTTTTTATATAGGACTTGGAGACTGATATTTTAGTTAAATTAAATAATTTTATAGATTTTTGTGACGTCATTCACCTTAAAAAACAAAAAAATTAAAATATGGTGATTTTCCACGAAGAAAAATATAAAAATTGAATTAATGTAAAATTGTAACACTCAACTTAATATATCATAACAAAACTTGGAAGTAATATAGACATAAATGCTCTTAAATCAATGGCATTATAATTCTTAATATTCCTAAAACGGGGAAAATGTGTTCCAAAAACTGAGTTTTTTTTAGAAAGTGCCTGCTGTGATGTTATTTACCATAGGAAAGTAAAAAAACTTTGTAAGTATATAAAAAACATAGAATTTTTTAGAATTTTTTACTCAAACCGATATCTTTTTAAAATTGGCCAAATTTGGATACGGGTGTTGGTGTTCTCTTTCTGCATAATGTAAAAATTGTATATACTCCTGAAGAAAATTTCTTATGAAAAAGAAAATATATTAGCTTGTTTGGGAAAAAACTTAAAAAGTACGGCCCATTTTACAAGTTGCAACTTTGGATGCGTATGACTTTTTATTGGAACCAGATAACTGCAAGAAAATTCATTTATTTGATTTAGAATTTTATCGACAATAGAGGAGATATACAGTGGTTGACAAAACAATGGAAACATTCTGGTAATTTTTTACAATTTCTTTTTCTAAGTTTTTCGCATAATTTCATTTTTTTAAAGTTAACGAAAATGGCTAAAGTTAAGATTTGTGAAGACTTAAAAAATAAAATAATTTACGATTTTAAAGCTGGTTTAAACAAAAAAGTATCTGTGACAAATATTCAATAAATAAATCAGCAGTTTCAAAAATTATAAAGAAATTTCGTGAGACCGGTTCCGTAAAAACTCAACATTTAGGTGGAAGACCTCGTAAGACTACTCCTAGACAAGATGATTTAATAGCGAGAGAGTTCAAGAAATTCCCAAAAATAACTCCTCGAGAGGTTGTTAATAGCCTAAAATTAGAAATAGGTACTCGGACAGTTAGTCGCAGTGCAAATGAGGCTGGTCTTGGTTGCTATCGTCCTGTGAAAAAACCACTAATTTTTAAAAAGAACCGTTCTGCTCGTCTACAATTTTCCTGGGATCATTTAAACTGGTCGATACAGAAATGGAATACTGTCCTCTTTTCCGACGAATCCAAATACAATTTAAGAGGCAGTGATGGCAGAATATTTGTAAGACGACCAAAGGGAAAAAGATTAAATATTGCGTTGGCAATATTATGGTATGGGGATGTTTTTCAGGGCAAGGTATGGGCCCAATTCATATTATAAAAGATACCATGACAGGTATAGGATACATAAACATATTAAACGTTGTTATGTATCCATACACTGAGGAAACTATGCCCCTAGTTTGGAGATTCCAACACGACAACGAAAACCCAAAACACACCTCTAGGGTTGTAACCGAGTGGTAACAATCCAACGAGGTACGTGTTTTGAAGTGACCTGCCCAATCACCAGATCTCAATCCCATAGAAAATCTATGGGAAATTGTAGATCGTAAAATAAGGACCAAAAATTACACCAGGAAGGAAGATTTATCGGAGGCGGTTATAAAGGAATGGCAAAATATTTCAAAGGAGACCATTGACTCTTTAATTTATTCAATGCATCGTCGATGTGTAGCAGTTATAAAAAATAAGGGATACCAAACAAAATATTGAGTTATTGCAAAGTTTAGAACATATTATAATACCTAAGTTTCCATTGTTTTGTCAATGCCGTAATAAAGAAATCTTTTAATTTTGTTTTCTCATTTTTAGAATTTTATTAATTATGTCCTTTGTTTTTTGTTAAATTAAGTTAATAAAAGTATACAAATAAAATACTACAAAAATGTTAAAATTTTTTTAAAAAATTATTTCAGACTTTAGGCCACTAATGAAATATTTGGAAAAGTTTCCATTGTTTTGTCAACCACTGTAAGTAGGTCTGAAATATCTAAAAAATCATAAAAATATCTACCAGAATTAAAAAAACAAGTATGAAAGTTTGGTCGGTCAAACCCGACCATCTAATAAACTACACTATATTTTAAAATTTCAGTAATATATTTTCGAAGGGGGCCATATATGAGAGCAATGACTGATTATGAACCGATAGCCATGAAATTAGGTCGTGTGATTTATGTCTATATGAAAGCTATTTCTGTCCTGTAAATTCGACCTGTACTTTGCCAGTTGACCAGCCAGCCGACCAACCAGACGGACGGTTGGACATCGTTTAATCGACGCAGAAAGTGATTCTGAGTCTATCGGTATACTTTAAGATGGGTGTTAGATTTTTGTATTTTCGGCGATTTTTTTTAAACAAAATTGAAACCCGATTTGACCAACTTTGAGGGGCTACTTACTGGCCCCCATTAACGCTAGGAAGCAACTCGAAAACACCTCAGCTCAAACCATGTGAATATAAAAATTATCTTTCATTGGATTTTTTTAAAACTTTTATTTTTTGAAACTTGAAGCATCAAATAATGTGTGGAACCTCTAAACGTTATATGATTTTGCTTAAATTTTCCGTATATGCTTTTTAAAAGAAGGAAAACAATTTTGGAAATACCAATATTTTAATGTCCAAAATAAGGATCACCCTAGTGTACGTGCATTGTAAACATGAGTATGTATAAGTGAATGAAAGAGTTAGTGTGTATGCAAAGTGTTTGTAATACATTCACTTTTAGACACTTTTGTATTCTAAAAATAAAATAAAACGTTTGAAAAAAAACCCCAACAGCATACACACATATAAATGGTAGAAATGCTTTTAATGCAAGTGAAAGTATGAGGACAGCATAAAAATTCCATAAAAATGAGCGCATGAGCTGTGATATAGTATCAAACTAATTTCTACATTATTATGCTATCTATTTAATTGTAAAGGGTCAATGTTTGTTACAGTTGTTTATTTCAATCGATTGGTGACAGTCAATAATAACTGAAAGTCTGACATATATAATATACTTATATGTCAGACTTTCCAACAACATATTATATAGGTCTGACTAAACTTATTTTTCACATCCAAAGCAATTTTCAGATTGCCATCGCTTGTATAAGTATGTACATATGTATGTATATTTATGTTAAAAAATATGAAGTGATGCTTATCGATAGTGAAATATGATATTGCATATGATGTTGCAAACAATACTTGAACTGAGCCAAAAGATCAATATACCCAGATAGTAGTCATAATTTGTTATGACAACAGAAAATTCCATTTCAATAAATTACAAAACTATATGAGATGTTGCATGGGATTCATAGACATTTCTACTACATACATGTGCATCTATTTATTTCACATATTCCCATTTATTATAGACAATTTTTATTTTAAATTGTTTATTGCACAATGGCAGGAGTATACAAATGATAAATAGAATTAATTATAATATGAAAGCGTATTTTAATGAAATTATGTGTTACAGCACGAATGATTAAAATAATAATGCAATAAACAAAAACACAATAGAACTTCCCTCACCCAAAAAAAAAAAAAATAAATAAAACTGATAACAATACAGTTGAATAACATAACATAACTATCATATCAATTTCAATTTTAATTCAATTTTACGTGACAAATGATATTGTACTTAAATGTGTATCTTCCAATAAAAATAAAGTAATACGAGAATTGTTGGATATCTAATCTTTGCGATTGAGAATTTCTACTATAACAACTAGTGTTTATAAAAAACCGACTTTTTAAAAAACCGGTTTGTTGGTTAACCGACATCGAAAAAACCGGTTAAAGTGGTTAACCGTCATATATGTGTAGAAAAAATAGAATGTCCAATAAAGTATATACAGCTTTAAAATTTGTAGTTTTTAGCAGTCAGGAATGGTTAATATTAAATAGCTATGAATATACAAATGTGCTAAGTCCATTTTATTTTGTAAAAATTTCAAAATTATTATCTCAATCAAATTGAATTGAGTATAAACATTAGAGTGTCCCTTAGAATTAATTTTTTTAAAATGTTGACACGGTAACCCCTGAAAACTTTCGTAATGACCTAAAATACCACCAAAAATATTTTTAGCTTTCGTGCATTTACAAGGGGAAAAAAGCATTTTTTTCAGTTTTTTTAAAAATTTTGCAATTAAGTAATTACTTTTGTAATTTAAAAGAATCGAAATGTTTACGTAATTGTCGTTCTAATGAGATATAAAAGATAAAAATTGGTTAAAAAATGTTAAAGTTATTAAAAAATCACCACGCCATTAACGTGTCTCAGGCTACTAGAACAAGAAATGTAGGAACAAAATTAACATATTTTGAGAAATATTAAAACAAAAGTTTATTCTTACTTAAAATATATCCATATTTACTTGTATATGAGTTTTTATCTTCATAGGATACAGTTAACCTATTTGCAAGTACAACCAAAAAAAAATATTTTTTTTTAACGGCAGTTTCAAAACTCCAACTTCAAATTTTTAAAAATTTTGTTAAACAAATTTCAGAATTTTTTGATCATCACATGGGGCTTTATTTACAACATAATAGGGAATAAAAATGTGAAAAAAATATGTCAATACCTCCTATAGTTTTTCCGTACCTGCGATATAAATTTTGAAGGTCAAAGGTGAGATATTTCAATATTTGGAATTTCTAATGGAAAGATATCGAAATGTTATATAGTTTTTGGCCGATTTTGATGAAACTTAAGAAAAATATAACATGAAGTTAAGTATTTACAATAACAGTACAAAAATGGAAATTAACCCTTAAGAGTACTTGGGGTCAAAATGACAGTGTTTTTCGTGATTTTAAAAGATCAAAAAGATCAAAGAGATTTATTAATTTTAATTCCAAATTTAAAAAACCGGTTAACCGAGTGATAAAAACCGGATAAACCGGTTAACAAAAAATCAAAATTTCAAATAACCCGGTTCGCTAAAAACCGAGATTTCGAAGAAAACCCGGTTAACCGGTTTATAAACACTAATAACAACCCAACTCGAGTACGGAATGAACAAAAGGGTGTGAAACTTGACCTTCTCGAGTATGATGACAAAGATTTTAGAGCTAGTGATATTCTTAACTACACGGATAGAAAAAACATGGTTGTGGTAAACATAGTCTATGAGCAACATATCATGATAAGATTTATGATTGTAGTCCAAACATGTTATGATCATTATTAGTATCATAACATGTTTTTAAATAATCATATTATGATACAAATAAATCATAATATGAATTGGATGGGAAACAAAAAAATTGCACGTGTTTAAAAATTTAACATGTCGAAGGTACCCTACCCTACATACAGCGCCGCCGCTGTATCATTTGTAGGGCCATTTTAATAACTTAAACTCGAATACTCCTTGGCTACGCTCACGGCAAATTTTATCCTGACCGGGCCAGCTGTTTAGAAATGCCAGATTTATTTCCAAAAAATGTTGATTCTGTCCCATTCGAATTTTTTTTTATCTATTTTGTTTAAATAATTTTTGTTTGTTTAAATAATAAAAGTATGAAGGCAATAAAATATGGTTATGGTTAAAGAGTGAGCCGAAAAAACTTTAACTTGTATTAAATTAAATAAAAGATGAACCGTTCAATATAATAATTCTTAAATTTCTTCAAATATTGTACAAATACGTTACACATTAAAACATTGCCATATTACGAGGCCTTTATAAATATATCCACTTTTTCCGAAAATTCCCCCATTAAAGATTTTATGGGGGAATGTGGTCCACTTTCGCTTAAAATCGGATTATTTACAAGAGCCTAATAATTTTCCACAGGCCACAGTTCTGGACAGTTGGGTGGATTTGCCTCCCGTAGTAGAAAATATACATTATTGTTTGAATACCACTCAGGGGTATCATAGTGCTGTTGCTATGCCGTTTTTTGAAAGCTAAAAGCCGTTTTTCTGTGTTTATTGTGCCTCATGTAACAAATCATTGGCTTCTTTTGCCAGAGCTGTAAATGTATTGACACCCAAAAAACTTCTTGGGGAATTTTGTAGGTTTTTTGTCTGGTATTATTCTGGAACATTACCTCGTCCATCAGCCACATTCAAATATTGACCCGAAAGTTGTGAAAAGTCTGTAAGTTTCATCACCCATCAAATAACAGGATTATTTTTTTTATAAAATTTTACCTCAAATTGTTCGCTCCATCTTTTGCTTCTAAGTTCTTTAACGCATTGCGTTTAAGAACTTTATGCGACTTCAACCCAGTATTGGCTATGGCTCTGCGTACAAAAGAATCAGTGCATTAAACGAGCTGTTTTTCTAGAAGTGTTCGGTGCTCCTCGAAAGCGTTGTTCGATTTATTTTGCCTTGCCAATATATTGTTACGAATTTGCAATAGAGATTTGAATTTAACGGTATATAAAGGCAACCTGTTACATTTATCATGTTTATAAACATGTCCATATTGGATTTTTTGGATAGTTTTAAATATTTTTTTTTTTTCGGTTACCATTTTGACTGAAATAACAATTGTAAATGAATGAGTTAGAGAAGATATTATCTGACATATTTTTAAAAGCTAACGTGATTAAAAAAGTAATAATTTGTTGGACCATCTCCTTAGCGTATTCACGTCATAGGTGGGGTAGTGTCGCTGTTTTTGGTCACTGTATATATATTTAAAAAAAATATATAATAAGAAGAGATAGGCAAGATTGAAATAAGTAAAAGGAAAGCCTGCATATTTGACTATTAATCGTTTTTAAAAGAGAGCGTATAAAAAAGTTTCGTATGGTCCCCCTTCTACCTAGATCATAATATACCTATAAAAAATCGTAGTTATATATGAAATTTATATTATTTAAAAAATATATCCTCACCATAGTGGAGAGGTTATATTGTGTAAGTGCTGTCACTTGTAACGCCAACATTACTACACCCACCTTAAAGTATGCCGACCGACTCAGAATCACTTTTTGAGTCTTTTGGGAATCATTGCATATTTTTGGTGTTGTTTAAAATCTTGAATTTTTTATATAAATATAATAAGCCCAGTTGAAATCTCAATACTTTTAGCAAACATTCCTCAACATCAGTTGTATGAAAAAAAGTAGTTATTTAACTATATAAAAAAAACATTTTATGTTTTCTTACCACATTTTCTTTTTTTTATGCCTCAATCCTCCTTAACGCTATATCGTTCAACGTTTATCCGCAGTTATTTTATTTTTTATTTATAAATGCGCGTAAACTGTATAAATGCACTCTCCACACTTTGGTTTGTGGCCATGTTAGCTGCATCAGAGTTGTTTGCGCTCAAACCAATAATACTAATAGGTAGCATTATATGCAACACTCACAGTACTCTAAGGATTTAAATTGAAACCCATTTAACGTGTTTGTGCAGGATAAGCTCCATATTGTAGTTGAGCTGAAAGTAGAAGAATATGGAGTAACAGATTTCTTATAAAAAGATTTCTTGGTTAAAATCCTGGTTATTGGTTTAGGTTAACTGGTGAACAGTGATTTTTTTACGGTTTTCATAGAAGCTTTATGTGTTAAAAATGTTATTGTTGAGAGTACATTTTATGTTTATGTAACTAATAGGTTTTCAGTAAACTTATGTATGTATATAGCAAAGGTTAAATATAAAGAAATTAATACTAAAAGTTAATATAAATTTATCAACAAATATATTTATTTTATTTTTAGAGACTGCAGAGTTGTTCGAGATCCTCAGACACTGAAATCGAAAGGTTATGGTTTTGTGTCGTTTATTAAAAAATCGGTAAGTTTTAAAGTATTGTGATGATATTGGAAAATATTATAACTGTGAAGTAATTTTTATTATATTTTTTTATAAAGAACCATTAAACGCTCATTCAAATTATTTTTAATTTGAACAAATAAGAGTGTGACAATAAAATATTTTTCTGATAAAGAAGTTTTATGGGTGGTAGAGTTGTAGAAAACTTTAAGTTCATATAAAACTAGTTTATGTCCAATTCCATCACAATATTAATTATTAGACGAAAATTATGAATGTTTAAGGCATTTTCTGAGGGAGATCTTGTATGGGGACTACGGACATATGTTGCCCTAGAGTATAATTTCAAAGCACTTAGATCCAATTTATGCAAAATTTTATCAGGATTTCAGCATAATCAACTTATTTATGTCTGCTCAGTTAGTATTCCGGGGGGACATTTGTGTGGGGGGGTTAGGTGAAATCATGGAACGATATTAACCATTTTCAATACCAAACAAACCTTATCAGCAGAGAATATTTGTGGATTCCAGCCAGCTAGCTTTCCTTTGGGCTCTATCGTGTTTTCAACAGATAGACACACGGACAGGACGGCCATCTTAAAACTTCATAAGGACCCAGAATATAATAGGAGTATGACTTAAAAATGCTGGAACATTTGTACATCTAAAATTTATTCAAAGTACATATTAGCCTTTTCCAATCTTTCTGGCAACATATGGATTCCAAACCAAAAGAACTGCTCATCAAAGAATGCATCAATACAATTTCTGATACACTGTTCTGAAGTGAAGTGTATCCCAGAGAGAGCGTTTTGCATCGATCGAAACCAATAGTAATCGGACGGGACAAGTTCTAGATTATACGCCGAATGAGACCAAACTTCCAAACCACTTCTTTCTAAATAGTTTTTAACAGGTACTGCAATATATGGCCCAGCGTTGCCATGATGGAATATTACTTGAAATTAATTTTTTTGTATTGCTATACTTCACTAATCATGATCTTCATATTGTGTAAAAAATATTGTCAGATTGGTAAATGTTGAGCATAAAAATTCAAATTATAGATATTTCCAAATTTATTTACACATTCGTGTCTCGTACTGTATGAATGTACATTAGGGGGTTTCACCAACAAATGTTTGAGTTTTGAAAACTTTTTTATAGTTTTTATCAAAAAGAATTTAAAAGAAAATTTCAGATTTATCGAAATTTATAAAGATTGTTATATTTTTAACTAGCTGACCCGACAGACGTTGGCCTGTCCATGATAAAAAATGCTTGTGTACGATTTGTGAGAATCGGTTTGAAAAGGGTAAAAATAGTTAAAAAGAAAAAAAAGAATGATAATTTCTATTCATATAGGACATAGATAAAAATATACATAGAAGCGCTACTGAGAGACAAAGAACCTAATTTTGTTGTCAAAAACATAAGTCTTGCAACAACAGAATACATGTAAAACAATGTACATTTATGAGTGATCACAGATCGAACTCCTTTTCTTGATTAAACGCTTATTGGCCAAGTTATAACCGAATTTAGATATTTTGAGGTTTTATATAAAAAATCGATTTTTGTTAAGAAATATGAGTGATCACAGATCGAGCTCTTTTTCTTGATTAAACGCTTATTGGCCAAGTTATTAGGGAATTTAGATATTTTGAGTTTTTATATTAAAAATCGATTTTAGGTCAGAAATATGAGTGATCACAGATCGAGCTGCTTTTTTTGATTAAACGCTTATTGGTGGCCATGTTATTAGCGAATTTAGATATTTTGAGATTTTATATAAAAAATCAATTTTTGGTCAGAAAAATTAGTGATCACAGATCGAGCTCCTTTTCTTGATTAAACGCTTATTGGCCAAGTTATTAGCGAATTTAGATATTTTGAGTTTTTATATAAAAAATCGATTTTTGGTCAGAAATATGAGTGATCACAGATCGAGCTCCTTTTCTTGATTAAACGCTTATTGGCCAAGTTATTAGCGAATTTAGATATTTTGAGTTTTTATATAAAAAATCTATTTTGGTTCAGAAATAGTAGTGGTCACAGATCGAGCTCTTTTTTCTTTATTAAACGCATGTTGGCCAGGTTATTAGCGAATTTAGATATTTTGAGTTTTTATATAAAAAACCGATTTTTGGTCAAAAATATGAGTGATCACAGATCGAGCTGCTTTTCTTGATTAAACGCTTATTGGCCAAGTTATTAGCGAATTTAGATATTTTGAGTTTTTATACAAAAAATTGATTTTTAGTCAGAAATATGAGTGATCACAGTTCGAGCTGCTTTTCTTGATTAAACGCTTATTGGCCAAGTTATTAGCGAATTTAGATATTTTGAGTTTTTATATTAAAAATCGAATTTTGGTCAAAAATATGAGTGATAACAGATCGACCTCTTTTTCTTGATTAAACGCTTATTGGCCAAGTTATTGGCGAATTTAGATATTTTGAGTTTTTATATAAAAAATCGATTTTTGGTCAGAAATATGAGTGACCACAGATCGAGCTCCGTTTCTTGATTAAAAGTTTATTGGCCAAGTTATTAAGGAATTTCTATATTTTGAGTTTTTATATTAAAAATCGAATTTTGGTCAAAAATATGAGTGATCACAGATCGAAGTTTATTGGCCAAGTTATTGGGGAATTTAGATATTTTGAGTTTTTATATTAAAAATCGAATTTTGGTCAAAAATATGAGTGATAACAGATCGACCTCTTTTTCTTGATTAAACGCTTATTGGCCAAGTTATTGGCGAATTTAGATATTTTGAGTTTTTATATAAAAAATCGATTTTTGGTCAGAAATATGAGTGATCACAGATCGAGCTCCTTTTCTTGATTAAAAGTTTATTGGCCAAGTTATTAGGGAATTTAGATATTTTGAGTTATATTAAAAATCGAATTTTGGTCAAAAATATGAGTGATCACAGATCGAAGTTTATTGGCCAAGTTATTAGGGAATTTAGATATTTTCAGCTTTTACATAAAAAATCGATTTTTGGTCAGAAATATGAGTGATTACAGATCGATGTCCTTTTCTTGATTAAACGCTTATTGGCCAAGTTATTGGCGAATTTAGATATTTTGAGGTTTTATATAAAAAAATCGATTTTTGTTAAGAAATATGAGTGATCACAGATCGAGCTCCTTTTCTTGATTAAACGCTTATTGGCCAAGTTATTGGCGAATTTAGATATTTTGAGTTTTTATATAAAAAATCGATTTTTGGTCAGAAATATGAGTGATCACAGATCCAGCTCCTTTTCTTGATTAAACCCTTATTGGCCAAGTTATTAGCGAATTTAGATATTTTGAGTTTTTATATAAAAAATCGATTTTTGGTCAAAAATATGACTGATCACAGATCCAGCTCCTTTTCTTGATTAAACCCTTATTGGCCAAGTTATTAGCGAATTTAGATATTTTGAGTTTTTATACAAAAAATCGATTATTAGTCAGAAATATGAGTGATCACAGTTCGAGCTGCTTTTCTTGATTAAACGCTTATTGGCCAAGTTATTAGCGAATTTAGATATTTTGAGTTTTTATACAAAAAATCAATTTTTAGTCAGAAATATGAGTGATCACAGATTGAGTTCCTTTTCTTGATTAAACGCTTATTGGCCAAGTTATTAGCAAATTTAGATATTTTGAGTTTTTATGCAAAAAATCAATTTTTGGTCAGAAATATGAGTGATCACAGATCGAGCTGCTTTTCTTGATTAAACGCTTATTGGCCAAGTTATTAGCGAATTTAGATATTTTGAGTTTTTATATAAAAAACCGATTTTTAGTCAGAAATATGAGTGATCACAGTTCCAGCTGCTATTCTTGACTAAACGCTTATTGGCCAAGTTATTAGCGAATTTAGATATTTTGAGTTTTTATATAAAAAATCGGTTTTTGGTCAGAAATATTAGTGATCACAGATCGAGCTCCTTTTCTTGATTACACGCTTATTGGCCAAGTTATTAGCGAATTTAGATATTTTGAGTTTTTATATAAAAAATCGATTTTTGGTCAGAAATATTAGTGATCACGGATCGAGCTGCTTTTCTTGATTAAACGCTTATTGGCCAAGTTATTGGCGAATTTAGATATTTTGAGGTTTTATATAAAAAAAATTGGTTTTTGGTCAGAAATATGAGTGATCACAGATCGAGCTCCTTTTCTTGATTAAACGCTTATTGGCCAAGTTATTGGCGAATTTAGATATTTTGAGGTTTTATATAAAAAAACCGATTTTTGTTAAGAAATATGAGTGATCACAGATCGAGCTCTTTTTCTTGATTAAACGCTTATTGGCCAAGTTATTGGCGAATTTAGATATTTTGAGTTTTTATATAAAAAATCGATTTTTGGTCAGAAATATTAGTGATCACGGATCGAGCTGCTTTTCTTGATTAAACGCTTATTGGCCAAGTTATTAGCGAATTTAGATATTTTGAGTTTTTATACAAAAAATTGATTTTTAGTCAGAAATATGAGTGATCACAGATCGAGTTCCTTTTCTCGATTAAACGCTTATTGGCCAAGTTATTAGCGAATTTAGATATTTTGAGTTTTTATATAAAAAATCGATTTTTGGTCAGAAGTATGAGTGATCACAGATCGAGCTCTTTTTCTTGATTAAACGCTTATTGGCCAAGTTATTGGCGAATTTAGATATTTTGAGTTTTTATATAAAAAAATCGATTTTTGGTCAGAAATATGAGTGATCACAGATCGAGTTCCTTTTCTTGATTGGCCAAGATTTTTAGTCAGAAATATGAGTGATCACAGATCGAGTTCCTTTTCTTGATTAAACGCTTATTGGCCAAGTTATTACCGAATTTAGATACTTTGAGTTTTTACATAAAAAATCGAATTTTGGTCAGAAATACGAGTGATCACAAATCGATCTCCTTTTCTTTATTAAACGCTTATTGGGCAAGTTATTAATTTAGATATTTTGAGTTTTTGCATAAAAAATGGTTTTTTGTTAAGATATATGAGTGATCACAGATCGAGCTCCTTTTCTTGATTAAACGCATATTGGCCAAGTTATTGGCGAATTTAGATGTTTTGAGGTTTTATATAAAAAAATAGATTTTTGTTAAGAAATATGAGTGATCACAGATCGAGCTCCTTTTCTTGATTAAACGCTTATTGGCCAAGTTATTGGCGAATTTAGATATTTTGAGTTTTTATATAAAAAAATCGATTTTTGGTCAGAAATATTAGTGATCACGGATCGAGCTGCTTTTCTTGATTAAACGCTTATTGGCCAAGTTATTAGCGAATTTAGATATTTTGAGTTTTTATACAAAAAATTGATTTTTAGTCAGAAATATGAGTGATCACAGATCGAGTTCCTTTTCCCGATTAAACGCTTATTGGCCAAGTTATTAGCGAATTTAGATATTTTGAGTTTTTATATAAAAAATCGAATTTTGGTCAGAAATATGAGTGATCACAAATCGATCTCCTTTTCTTTATTAAACGCTTATTGGGCAAGTTATTAGAAAGTTATTAATTTAGATATTTTTTAGTTTTTGCATAAAAAATGGATTTTTGTTAAGATATATGAGTGATCACAGATCGAGCTCCTTTTCTTGATTAAACGCTTATTGGCCAAGTTATTAGCGAATTTAGATATTTTGAGTTTTTATACAAAAAATTGATTTTTAGTCAGAAATATGAGTGATCACAGATCGAGTTCCTTTTCCCGATTAAACGCTTATTGGCCAAGTTATTAGCGAATTTAGATATTTTGAGTTTTTATATAAAAAATCGAATTTTGGTCAGAAATATGAGTGATCACAAATCGATCTCCTTTTCTTTATTAAACGCTTATTGGGCAAGTTATTAGAAAGTTATTAATTTAGATATTTTTTAGTTTTTGCATAAAAAATGGATTTTTGTTAAGATATATGAGTGATCACAGATCGAGCTCCTTTTCTTGATTAAACGCTTATTGGCCAAGTTATTGGCGAATTTAGATATTTTGAGGTTTTATATAAAAAAATCGATTTTTGGTCAGAAATATGAGTGATCACAGATCGATATCCTTTTCTTGATTAAAAGCTTATTGGGTAAGTTATTAGCGAATTTAGATATTTTGAGTTTTTATATAAAAAATCGAATTTTGGTCAGAAATATGAGTGATCACAGGTCGATCTCCTTTTCTTTATTAAATGCTTATTGGCCAAGTTATTATCGTTTAAAACTCACAATAGTTTTTATATGAGTAATCGAATTTTGGTCTGAAATATGATTGATCACAGACCCGATGTATTTTGCAGATGTATTTAATAAGTGGGCGTATTAATGGACGTGGACAATTTTTATTTATAAAAAAAAATTTTGCGGACTATGTATTGAGAACATTAAAAAAAAAATTAATTCGGTCCTGGCGTCCTGCGACCTGGTAAAAACTGAAATTGAATTACTTTGATCATTTAAACAAAAAATTAGCCAAATCGATGTAGCCGTTTTCCGATTTTAGATAAATCGAAAAAGTGCGCTCAAAAGTGGGCGTGGTCAATTTTTCATTCCGTTAAAAGTTGGGCTATGACCAACATTTAAAAAAAATATTGTCTAAATCGATGCGGCCGTTCTGTACTGATGCAATTACCAACGAACGACATTTGATTTTTATTTTAATTTTAATAAACTGTAGCAAAAATATGTTTTAACTACTTAATAGTTATGCTGTCGGTTAAAATTATTTATGAGTGAAAACTGTCACTATAACTATTAATTAACATATAACCAGACGTCTTTTTTTAAGACAAAATTAAAACCATTTATAATATAGGGCTTAAGCTCCAATTTTGACTTTGATAACACGTATTCCTCAATCGGTTTTTCATCAATTGTCTAAAATAAAACTCTCATTTTTATTCGAAAAATAAAATTTATATTCATAAGTTTAGAATCGGTTAATGTCGAAGTGGGTGTTTAAATACCCAAGCTATAAAATCATACCTATAGCCCAGGTAACTGGACCTAGCTAGATGAGAATACTTTTTGAAAATTTAAAGCATCTATAAGGACACAAGATATTTCTATGGAAAACTTACTGAAATCTGTTAATATTTGTACAAGCTACGAGCTTGTATCGCTGAAATATGCTGGACATTGTATGGTAATGAATAGGAATTGCCCAGAGCTAAAAAAAATGTAATTAATGAATACTTCCTATCTAAATTTGCTATCTAAGGTAAAATAATAGAGATATTAGTGATTTTTAGTTAAATTTGAACTATTTTTTTTCATGCTAAATTTTTGGGGTACTTTAAAATAAAATTCTTAATAAATGTGGAATTAACCCTAGGATCTCTTTTGTTGTGTCTTATTTCTGACTTTCTGGTTGAATTTTCCTTTTTGGTGTAGTCTTATTGGGTCTAATAGTAAACTTTAACGGATAATATTTTTGTGGAACATTTTAACTCCTTACATCCCTGTTTTAATTGTGTTTTTGAATCCTCATAACTTTTAAATATTTAGTGATAGAAAGGAAATATTGGTACCGTTTTGCTAAGCTTAAAATGCCTTTTTTTAAAAGTAAAATTTTCGCCTACTGTTGTGGGTTTTTGGAACTATTATTAAGAATTCAAAAAACATCAATTGTGTTAATTTTTGATGCAGAATCGACTAGTGAAAACAGATTTGCAATATATTAAACCGTTTTTGCTCTACAGACAAATTTGCTCAAAATCCGCATCTTTAGGAGCCTTCAATCACCACAAGGAGTGAAAATTAAAAAAAAAAAAAATGGACGCCATTATTTGTATTTACGGAAAATCCTTCAGAAAAATTATGATAACCGTTAATCAAATTTTTTAAATTAACTCTAATGTATATACATTTTCCCATTGAATTATTGTGTTTAGCTTTAATTTAAATACATACGAAATGCCTTAATATATACATATGCATATACACATATGTGGGCATTGAAAAACAAAGAGAAAAATCTGCAAAATACATAAAAGCTTTAAGTGAAAATTCGGAAAGCCACATGTGTCATGAGGCGTAAATAAGCCGAAAAGTAAACAAAATGACGGTGTATGACATCGAAAAAAGATGTACATTGGAATAAAATATACTTAAACATTCTCAAACAAACAGCCAAACAGACAAGCAAAAACACATAAACATAAATTGACATGGAGGTAGATTAGGGTGGCCCTGTTTGTATGGAGAAAAAAAACGTGTCGATTTACCCAACTTAAATGAAAGTTTAAATGGTTTGCAAGTACTACTTCTTAAATTTTTGGCCCTGGCAACAGTATTTGGTGAAAAAAAGCCAACCCAGTACAAACATTTTTCAAAACGTGTCTTAGAATAAAGTAAGTATTTATTTTAGCTGGAATCATCCACAACTAATCTTAGGGGCCATCCTAATGTACATATACATATTTGTGTGAGTATAAAATATTTTGGCATTAGTGTAAATATACAACACTAAGATGAATGTAATGATGATAATGATTTTATATACACACATACAAATTTACATAAATATCCAAACTTACACATAAATAAACCTTATGAATGGTATAAGTGTCAAGGATTAAGTTGTATTTACACACTGTTGGTTAACGTATTACTGATTAAGATTTCAAAATCAAAATTCGCATTTCGTATGTACTTTTGAATGTTTTAAACTTAAATACATTTATTTTATTAAATGTACTTGCAGATATTTATTTGTATTTACAGTTGGAACACAAAAATACATACGTATGTATATAAATTGCTGTGTGTATATCTAATAAAAGCTAAAGCAATATAATCTTTTTACTTAAAGTATTAAATTTTAGTGAGTATATCAAGTGCATAATGTGTAAATAAATCATTGATTCATTTTTTTTAAAAAAAATTTTAAATTAAACATTTAATATAGAATTAGATATTTTTTATGATTTTTATTATTGCTCGCTATCTCGCGAATTACGAGCTTTCTATAACCACAAAGAAAACAACTCAGAGGTGTGATACTACGCGATTTAGGTGACCAGTTGACCACTGATTCACTTATTTTGTAATACAGCTGTATAATTTGGTGAAGCTTTTGCGGTGTGTGTTTTTCCATGGCTTTCCAATTGTCAAACATTACTGAATGAAAATCCCTTTTTTTAAAAGCAATATTAAAACAGACAGCAATAAGTGAACATACAGTCGTAGCTTGACATTAAGTGGACCGAAGATTGAAGATAATTAATGCAGATAGGAAATATTGAATGGGCAAATGTGTACTTCAAACAGTTTAGAGAATTTAAATTAAAAATTAAAAACAAAAATGTTTTCTTCATCGATTCGTATTTTGTGTTGTAAGTTATACATATGCGCAGATACTAAAGCATGCGTTAATAATATGACTCATTGCCAAATTCTAACCATCCACTAACGCCGTATGGGTAGAAAAATACTAACAATACAGCTATTTTATATCGAAATTTCGTTTTCATGGATAGGTAAAAGAAAATCCGCTTTCATGGATAGATAAATTTCATTAAAATATAAAAAAAAAATATTTTTTTCCTTGAAATCACAGATGTGGACATTTCATGAATATTTTACCATAAAAACCTCACTTTCATTCAAATCTAAGATAGAGGACAATGAATGTACCCGCAGTACATCGATATTTTTTTTTATTAAATTTTTTTATTTAACAATATTTTAGAAAAACTCTGCTTTTAAAAGTAAATACGGTTGCACGAATTTAGGAAATAAAATATTGGTTTTACCTTATTGATTTTGTAATAAATTGGTGATAATTTAAAAACTCGAACATGATATATAGAGTGTCCCTTAGAATTAAATTTTTTGAAATGTTGACACGGTACCCCCTGAAAACTTTCGTAATGACCAAAAATACCACCAACAATTTTTTTAGCTTGTTATAAGAAGGGCAACCCGTGCCGACTTTCGAAATAATTTTGAGGTAAAACTGTAAGAGGTATTGACATATTTTTTTTCACATTTTAAATCCCTATTATGCTGTAAATAAATCCCCATGTGAGATCAAAAATTTCTGAAATTTGTTTAACAAAATTTTTAAAAATTTTAAATTGCAGTTTTGAAACTGCCGTTAAAAAATATACTTTTTTTGTTTATACTGCGAATAGGTTAACTGTATCCTATAAAGATAAAAACTCATATACAAGTAAAATTTTACTATAAGTCCCTGAATACACCAAAACGGACAATTCAACCAGAAAGTCAGAAATAAGACACAACAAAAGAGAGCTTACGGTTAATTTCGTATTTATTAAGAATTTGGATAGGAAGTCTATAATAATTTAGCTCTAGGCAATTCCATTTCATTACCATACGATGTCCAGCATATTTCAGCTCTAAGCGTTCTTCAATGGGTGTGCATGTTAAATTTTTGGGGTACTTTAAAATAAAATTCTTAATAAATGCAAAATTAACTCTCTAAGCTCTCTTTTGTTGTGTCTTATTTCTGACTTTCTGGTTGAATTTTCCGTTTTGCTGTATTCAGGGACTTATAGTAAAATTTCACGGATAATATTTTTTGCGGAACATTTTAACCCATTCCTTGAGAATTTAGAGGCTTAACATATTCTACAAAAATATTCTCAGTAACATTTTACATAACTTTGCTGAACGCATTTTATACCTAAAATGTAAGGATCATATGGTTTCTTATGACCAGGGAAACCAAAATATGCAAATGCATGTTTTTTCTGGTGTGTCTAATGAGCACAAGGATAAGATATTTACACGTTTCAGAACTATTTAAGAATTTTGGCATCGATTTGTTAGTACATATTTTTGCATATTTTACCCTTAAATACATATTTTTGCATATATTTGTTTTAAGAGCATATTAATGTCATATTTTGCGTTTTTAGAGCATATTTTACTGTTTAATAGCATATTTTGACTTTATCAAAAACAAATTTTGTCTTACTTATTTTTCGCTGTGGTGTTACAGGTTTTTACTTCCTATGTTTAAAATTCAAAATTGAAAAATAGATGACTTTACACCAAAAAAAAAAATTTTAAAAATAGAAATTTTTTTTTAAAATTTAAATAACAATTCGAAAAATTTTTTTATACAAAAAATGAAAAAACTGAAAAAAATGTTCACCTAAAAAAAAAAAATTTTTTTTCAAAAAAATTAAAAAACTGAAAAAAAAATTTTTGTTCACCTAAAAATATTTAAATTTTTTATTTTGAAATATAATTAGGTGAAGGGTATATAAGATTCGGCACAGCCGAATATAGCTCTCTTAATTGTTTTAATATAAAATAAGCACTATTTTAATAATAGCTCCATCTAAATATCAAATTTTAGTTCTAATTCAAACTTAACCGTTCTAAGTGTTAAAGAAATATTGTCTTTTAAATTTGCTCCTGTAACATCAGCTGATGTCGAAAGAACATTTTCTATGTATAAAAATATTTTCAGATCCAATAGACAACGATTTTTATTTGAAAATTTAAGTAAATTTTTTTTGGTTAAAAATTATGTAAAAGTTTGTTTTTTTAAGAGCATATTTTTTAAATTTTAAGAGCATATTTTAAAGTTTTTACTGCATATTTAAAGCGCCTAAAACGCTTTTTTTAGAGCATATTTCCGGTTTCCCTGCTTATGACGATTAACAATAAGAATGTGCCGGAGTTGGAAAACTTTAACCCCCCTCAAATGAAATTCAGATGTAAACTTTCAAAACGCCAATATACGTGTCTTTTTTTTTTGTTTCTCTATCAAAATTTTTTGGTCGGACCACGTATTTTTTTTGGTTTTGTACAGTGTTATATAAACATTTTTAATAATTTACTGAAAAAAAATAATTTTTGCTAAAAATATTTAAAAAAAAAAATTGTGTAAATTGAGGTAATTTCCACATCCCTCGATGTACACGAAACCCAAAAAAATCGTGTAAAAGTGAAATCGTGTAAATCGAGGGATAGCTATATATAAATATATGTACAAATTTTAACGTATACTTATTTATTAAAATAAATAATGATCATACGTTTAGTGTGGTCTTTAAAAATAATATCCCAAAAATATGCAACAAATTATTTAATTTGATTTCATATTGACTGTAACGTATACTTAATATTAAAATTTCATAATTTAAATATTCATCATACGTTTATGGTAATATGTGAAGGTGTGCTGAAAAGTATGCTACTAATTTATTTTTTATCAGTCTTAAGCGTAGGTGTCGTATACTTAATATTTAATTATCATTTAATATTTATTAAGTATGAACTGTATCACATTGGGTTGAAGATTTTGTTGACTGTCTATGATAAAATGGCATGTCCATATGGTGTCATCAATTAATCTCATGTTTATACGACCAATCTTAGACATTAGTCGCTAACTTATTATTACTAATACCTAATTGAAATGAGTCAATGGAATTGACTCTATAACATTAAGTACAAACAAGTTTAGTTCTTTATTTATGATTTTCTATACACACATATATTTAAACTAAATTAAATTATTTTGATTAATATATGTATTTGCATTACACACGCATGCTTAGTTATATAATTAAATACAATATTTAACACCTTTAGTTTATAACAAATTATAAAACTATTTATTCTCATCACATTAGGGGAAAAGCCATAGTGTAAGACTTTTTAAGTTCTTTATTTGAAAAGAAAATTTAACACAATTAAGAAAGTGTGACCAGCGGCTGAAAAAGCAACAACACGAACAGTAAATTGTTGCTTTTATTAGGTTGGTAAGAAACAATTTTCCGCTTAAATTGAACAACTTGATTGCTTGAAAGATGAAGGTAGTTTATAATTATATTAATGATTTCATGCTATACGTTCTTGTAGTTTTCTGAAGCTTAACAACTTTTGATTGGGGCTAGTTGGGTGCCATATAGAATTTGTATTTAGTTAACTGCCTCAAAAAGTTTAGAGGTATCAAGTTTTGTTCAATTGTAAAACGATTGTAGCAATTCCTTTAAATATATTCATTTGAATGAGTAAATGGAATTAGAATAATATACATATAAGTTATTATAAATATAAGGTAAAGCTAACGAATATGGGAATTTAATTTTTACTAAAGACTTAATAACTATCACTCCCAACCAATAGCAAACGTGTGATGTAGAACAGCTGCTTGAACACTTAATTTTTTTTTATCAAAACCCAATCACAGCCAATGATTCTAATTGAAAACATACCTACAAAAGGTCACAAAAATAATTTACGAAATATTGATTGAAAATAAGTATTAATAGCCATATAAAAATCATAAAATAACACACATACATTCATTATATCAAACTTATTTTCCAATTACTATTTTTCCCACACATACTTTTAAATGAAACCAATAATACAATTTTACTCAATTTTCACACCTTATTAAAACGTTTACGGTCATTATAAAGAATAAATTTGTTATGTATCTAACAAAAAAAAAATCATTTTATATTTCCATTAAAAAAAGTATTATAATTTTCCACGGTTTTGTGTGTGCCCGCCTTGTTGTAAATTAATTTAATTTCAACACAGTACAGTTGATTTGAGTTTATCACTGTACTTCATTAGCTTTTTAATTTTCATATTCAATAATCATGAAATGATTGGATGGTTTTAACAACTAAAACCATATATAACAATAAAAATACGAATATATTGTAGTAATTAAAAAAGACGGATTCTATGGTATTTTAAGTATATAAGTATATAACATTAAATTAAATATAAATGTAGACCCAATGGAAAATATTAAGACAGGACTTTTGATATAACTAGAACGAATGGAAATGGCTATAGCATTAAATGCTGGTTCACACATGTCAAGTTTACTGGAGCAAGTCCTGAGTTCATAAGAGAGAGAGGACGAAAAAAAGGAAAATCTTTCCAATCATCTCTCCTCTCTGTTTTATAAACTGAAGACTTGCTCAAGTAAACTTGACGTATGTGAACCAGCACTTACATTCTTTTTTAATTTGAATACTATATATTTCTAACGATTAATTAAAATGTTGCTATAAACTCTAAACATTTTCTAATCTGTTGTATTATTATGAATTATATCACTCCTTAATATATTTTTAGCTATTTCCTATTGGTATCAAAAACAGAAAGTTTCTTCCTTGCCTCAATAATTTTGTTTTTCGTTATTTCCCATATTTAGTCATAGCATTGTTAAAGCTAAAACGCAAATATAAAATTGTAGACATTTCCTCTACTTTAGTGATTATTTATGATTATTAGCTTTTTATATGCTACTGCTGCTAGACCTTTTTAGCTGTAACTACAACAGCAACAAAAATAATAACGAACTAAACGAAATGAATGGAAAATCCTGAAACGACAACATTCATATTCATGCTTAAACAAACAACCTGAATGGCGAGACTTTTCCTATTAAAATTTCACGATGAAAGGAAACTGATAACGAACTCAACATAAACACAAAAATACCAAATAAAAATAACTTGTGTTTTTTTCTAATTTAGGAAATTTTATTTAATTCTAATTCGAAATATAAATAAAATGAGAAATTAGGGAAACACTTGTATGTATTTGTTTGAGCTTAATGAATAACGAGTAATTCTTATAAAAGTAATTTCACATAAAAATTCCTTTATAGTCGTCTGCCATGATTTGTTAAATTATATGCAACAAATTGCTTTAGCCTGCTTATTTACTTACTAAATATTTTATGACATGTATAATGAATTAATATGTAGAAGTGGGTTAAATTGAAGGTCATATTCTCATTTCACTCAGAGTCAATAAATTTTAAATTCTTTTCGAAATTTCGATCAAGCTTACGAGAATATATTTCAAAAATACAGAAAATAGCTTTTAAAAATCTCTAATAATATTGGGGTTAGCGCTTCGCAAAAATAATATTTTTACTAAAAAAGTTTTTCACCAAATAAACACTTTTTTATTAAAAGCAAAACATTTATCACAATTATCAATTTAAAAGCTTATTTATGAACATTTTGTTTCAGCTTAACAGCAGAACTACTTTACGCACGTCAACGGCAACATACCTGGGTATGTTCATACGTTTTGTATGGTGAATGGCTGCATAAAAATGCTAATATCTAACGCGTTTGTTGGAATTTCTGTATTATTTTTTTTTTATTTTGTTAGAAATAGACAAAAAGTTAAAAAATTTTATGATAACAAGTTTTACATTAAGTCATTGTTTTTTGAAAAAAGTGGTTGTGTAGGTATGACAAAAAATGTTTTTTATTGAGTTTTTGCAAAGATACAAATTTTTCAAATTAAAATAATTTATATTTATTTAATGAAATTTTACAGTTTTATATTAGATATAGAAAAATAAAAACAAGTTTTAAAATTTATAATTAGGAATCCCGTAATTCCCAAAAAAGTTTTAAAAAATCCCAAAAATGGGATTTTTTAGGCCCCGCTCCTTATCGGAACACTTTACAAAATAATTAAGATCATATTTGTCCATCTAAAATAGGTTACCTTATTTTGATATCGACTATGCGGTTTGAGAATTTTTGCCCTAAATTTAAATTTTTCATAAAAAATAGGCGTTATTTGAATGGACCTGGTCTCATCCGTATCAAGAATTTTTAAATTTCTTTTCATTTAGAATATTAAATGTAAAGTTAGCTTTTCAAAAAGTATAAATTCCTAATACATCATCTGTGAAATTTTTTAGATAACTTAAAAATAAAAAAAGTACTTTTTTCCCAAACACTAGAGAAAAAACGACTTTTTAATTTTTTTTAAATTCAAATACATATAACTTTTTGTTCGTCACGATTTTTAAATAACTCTTTTTTACTTTGACATATGCATTTGTTTTTAGTCCAATAAAAGAAAAATGGAGAAAATCGGGATATATTTGGACCCGCTGTTATCAAAAATGTGGAGTAGGGTGGGTAAAAACGTTGAAAAAATACTACTTTTCAATTTTATCATTATATTTGCATGCGTTTTACTATGGACACCCAGGTACATATGTATGCTGTTGACGTAAGGTTGTAACTTTTTAAATGGGGTTTATCTTCCAAACGGGTGATCCCATCCTAACCAAACTTGGGACAATTGCGGAAAACAGTTTTGGCTAGGATATTTCAAGTCAATCCGATTATCCAATTCAGAGCTACAGCATTTTAAAAATGCAAAACATACCCAGGTATGTTGTCGTTGACATAAAGGATAAATTGAGCATATTTCTCTTAAAATATTTGTTCACAAAAAATAAAGTTTTTCCCACAAAAAACAATGTAATAACATATAACAAAACCTTTTTTACTAATAGAATTTTTTTCACCAAAGCTATCTTAAACATTTTAAATCCAGGATGCACACTAGGACTAAAACCAAATTTTGACCCTAAAACCACGCGAAGACAAATAAATGTGTTTTATAAGATAACATTATTTTTGGGTAATTTTTGAATAAAAACGACACACAATTTTCGCAATTTCTTATTAATTTTTTTAATTTTTTATTGTAAAACCGCAGATTTTTCCAAGATCTTCCACAAACATTATCCTCATAAAATTCCACCATATAACTCTGACAATAAGAATTCTCTCAGACATTTACTTACAACATTTTTTTCATTTAGTATAATGCTGCATTCGACCAAAAAATTATAACTTTGGCCCACTGTAAAAAAATTCAGACCAGCTGGATTATAAGTTTATTCTACAAAAATGATATAGTCAACATGCCCTTTCAGAATTATAGGGTCGCTATTCTGTTCCAAAAATGCTGTTGGACAGTGTAAATAAAAACTTACAAAAGATTTTAATTAAAATGAAAATATACACATTATTCATTTGCATAAATTATATACATATATTTTGGGTAGTTTTAGATAGTGCGGTATAGATATATCAACTTTTCGGGGCCCCCAAATACCTGGCAAAGATGATTAATACATCAATATATAGGGTATCGTTTTGGTTCGGTTGCTATTTCAGTTGCAGTGGTATGTTGTGCATGCATTTGTTAAACAGATGCGGCATTTAAGCTCTGGCATTATTTAAATATTTATATCTAATTTTGTATTAAGTAGCTATAATTTATATATTTATGGTTGGATATAAAAATTGTTTGGACTCGGATAAATAAATTTACCGTTATTTTCGTTGTTTGTATTTCATATTTATTAGATTTATTTTTTCAATCATATAAATCCTGACATGGTTACCTATTTCGATAAAAAAGGCGTGCATTTAGATTAGTTTTTAATTGTTGATGTAAGGAATCCTCATTTGGGTTGTTGAGTGTTTGGAAGGAGATTGAGTCGCATAGCCAGAATGCCTTATGGGGTCTTATCCCTTTCTGATATAAGGTCTCAACTATCGTAATTTATTCTATAGCATGCTATGTACATTAGTGTGTCCCAAAAAAAATGTTTTGTTGGGGCTCAAGCATAATTTAAAAGCTTATAGGGTAAAGTATTTTTGAGATTTTTTTCAGATTTTTCGGAAGAGGTTTAGAGGTCGCTCAAGTCGACTTTTTGTCAAAATCGGGTTTGTCGACCTTTTTTTGAGTTTTCCTCATAACTTTGTCAAGACCCACGATTCCCATTACTTTTGAGGAAATGAGGACATGAGGTGACATGACTTTTGTGTATGTATAACATATTTGTATTGAATTTTATATGAATACGAATATTTTTAAGATATTTATGCTAGTTAAAGTGATTTGCGGAAGTGTATCTTTTATGGGAGCCATGACTAATTATGGACCGATCGTCAAAAAATATAGTAGGCGCGAGTTTAGCTTATATAAAACTTATTTGTGCTCAATTTGGTTTAGATATCTTTATAACTAAGATATTTATGAGAGCTTATCTATTTTTAGACAGCGCAATCGAATGGGGGCTAGTAGCAATAATGGACCGATTCCAACCAAATTCAATATGCTTTGACCAATTGGCAATAGGAAAGCTTGTACCAAATTTTATCTTTGAAATTGCGACTTGTAGTTTGATTACACTAAGGTGTTGTATATAAAAATCATTTTGTGTACATAAAACTTTTCGTTTGTTTTATATAACTCAGGAACGGTAAAAGCAAATTCAAAAATTGTTGTCTCTAAATTATTAAGAATTAATTGATCTTTTAAACTGCATTGTTAGTTTTTTTCATTTTCATAAAAATATTATAAGTTATAAAGCTTTATTTACAAAATTTATGGAAAAATTTCGAAAAATTGTAATGTAGGGCACCATAATGAGCCAATTCATTACAAAAACTAAAAATTTTTGCACACAAAAATAAAGCATGGACATTTATCTTTTAAACTGTGTCCTCAAAAGTAATGAAAATCGTGGGTCTTGACAAAGTTATGAATAAAACTCAAAAAAAGGCCGACAAACCCGTTTTTTGCAAAAACTCGACTTGAGCGACTCTACTCTACTATATAAGCTTTCAAATTATGAGCACCTATGAAAATAAGAAAAAAAAAAACTTTTTTTGGGACACACTAATGTACATGAACCATCACAATGAACGGGACGACAGAGGATCCAGTGCACTTTCATAAGACCGGCAATTTGCTTTGAGGCAATACTATATGGAGGATTAATTCTTGGCTTGAATCAGATTTTGCTCTGCTCAGGCAGGCGTAACGATTTATTACTCTATTCAGATGTAAATCGTAGTGGCTGCTATCACTTGAATAGACCGATCTTATAGTACTTACGGGGCTATCTAGCGGACATTGTTATCAATACAAAACTAGACCTCTGAGGATGTACATTGGGATTGCCCAATATTAGGGTGGTGTAGATTGGTGTGGCTTGGAAGGGTTTTAATATCAAAAGTGAATATTTTTGATTTCTCAATATACTGGATAATCGAATATCCAATAGTTCACGGCTGATAGAGCCTCTCTAACAATAAGCTACATAGTGAGTCAGAAAAAACTTCTTTATACACATTATTCTTGCCAAAACATATCCTTGGTCCAACAAATTATTATTATACCCTCCATCACCATAAGTGCTGAATGAGGGTATATAAGTTTGTCATTCCGTGTGTAACATTGAGAAATATTCATCCTAGACCCAAAAAAGTATATTATTGATCCTTATGAAATTCTAAGTCGACTGAGCTATGTCCGTCTGTCTGTCCGTCTGTGTAAAACACGCTCACGTCCAAAATACGCAAACAAACTTAGCAGAGTTACAAACAAAATGTTTATTATTATCATAAAGAGTTTGGTATTGAAAATCAGCCAAATCGGTACAGTAGAACCAAAGTTATGAATAAAAATATGGGACAATCTCAAAAAAAAATTGATAATTTTCACATATTTTTGGTCATTGGTGTAAATATATTGCAGCTAATACCATAAATTTTTGTACTATAAGAATCGGTCCATGATTTCTACTAGCCCCCATACAAATTTCTTCCCGAAATATGGTTCTATGGTCTATAAATGCCTACAGAAGCCATAGAAAATTCAGCAAAAATAAGTTTCGTGGTAAAAAAAAATACATTACCAAAATTTTACACAGATCCGTAATTTATATTTGAAAATCATACTGTAGGATTTTGTGAATATCGGTCCTTATTTGACAATAGCTCCCATATAAGGTCCACTTCCAAAAAACAGTTACGTACTCATAAATCTCTTAAAAATATCTTTATCACGCTAAAATTCAACACAAATAATACTATAAACAAATATATACATAAAAATCACTATACCGAATTTTATGAAGATTGGCCCATATTTGGTCATATTTCAATTATAAATTACTGAATTAGATAAACATTTTTTACATTTGAAATAAAATATCTTCTGTGTAAGCTAGTCTTTCTAACAATTGTTATATTATTTCAATTGTTATATTATCATATTTAGGTGGAGGGTATTTAAGATTCGGCATGGCCGAATATATTACTATTACTTGTTTTTTTAATCAAGTTAGCTTTAAAAAATAGACCACAAAAATTTGTATCTCTTATTTCGATCAAAATGGACATCGAAAAAAAGTACGTGAAAAAATATTTAAAACTTTTCCAAAAAATCTGATATGGACTTTAAAAAGGTAGCAACATATCTACTTACTGTCACACTGTTTCGTACGCCGTTAAAGTTAGGAAGAGTTAAACATTGGAAGAAACACCGAATCAGCAAGAAAAAATAGGTCTAACAGATATTGGTAAGGCGAACAACTCTTTCGAAGAGCACCGAACACTTTTATCAGAATAGCAGCTCATAATGTTAAATGCTCTGATTATTTTGTGCGCAGAGCCAACCTTATGCTGGCTTGAAGTCGTATAACGGTCAGAAAGTTCCAGATTGCAATGCGGTAAAGAACTTAGATGCAAAAGAACGAGCGAAAATATTCAGGTCAAATTTCATAAAAAAATGCATGTGCATAATGGATGATGAAACATATGTACTAGCACCCCTTTCACAACATCCAGGTCAAGATTTTTATGTGGCAGATGGTCGAGATAATGTTCAAAAATAATACCAAACAAAATTTCCCAAGAAGTTTCTTGCCAATCACTTTTAAACACATAATATTCTGAAAAGGATTGACCATTTTTAAAAACTGTGTCCCTTACAAGAACATTATTAAAAAATATTTTGCCCGCCATAATCTATTCAATGATATCTAAAAATAAATCCTCATAACATTAAACACATACAGATGGCAATTGTAAAAAAGCATCCGTAAAGCCAACATAATTGTGAAATGTATTGTAAGTATGCCAAATTTACAGGAAATCTCATGCTGTAGTGCAGGATGTTGAAATGAACCTTTGATAATAATGATAACTATTTGTCATATTTCCTCCCCTAAAATTATACAAATGTTTTTAAATTCTTTTTTGTTGGTAAAATTGTATTCATATGTATACCAACAGCTACAGAGAAAATTAAATAAATCTCTGTTTTTTAACACATTTGTTAAAGTCAATGTAAATCTATGAGAAATAAATCCCATTTTATTTAAATAATAAATCATAATTTCTTAACACAAAATTTTAAACTAACTTTAAATTACCAACAACTACGAATATTATGTTAAAATATTTACAACATTCTAAAAACTAAGTTTACAAAACGAGGAAAAATAAAACCAAAACCAATATGATTTAACAACTAACTGCCTTGAGGATCTTTAGACTTTCTTTTTTACTTACATACCTATTTATAAGTATATTTATAAGTATAAATATAAAACTATATACAATCACTCACATAACATAAGATACATAGACATACATATACATCGTATAGTCTACTTTATTGATAGATATCTTAACATCTTTCAAACGTTCATCCTAAAAACGTCTTCACAGTGGGTAAGTGAGTGTGAGCAAAATGTTGTTTGATATTAAAAGAGGGCAACATTTGAAGTGTGTAACCGATTTGCCACTTGAGTTATTTGATAAAAATCAAAAAATCATATACTACAACAACAAACATACAACTACAATCAGACAAACATACTTGTCTCTCTTAAGGAATAAATAAATGTGTTGCACGTAATGGTTACACATAAAACTGAGGGTAGATGAGCATAACAACACAAACAACTACTGAATGTATTAAAGGAATCACAACAGAAAAGAAAAAAAAACAAAATCAAAAGGAAATAAAAGTTGTCCTCCTTATGATGGCTTTTCTTATTTAACAATGATAACGATTTTATTTTTATTAAATATTTTATAGCAGAATAATGAAGCATTTAAACTTTAACATTTAATGCGTTCAAAAGAATTTTGTAGAAAATTTTGGAAACATTAGTTAGTAAGAAATTTATATGTAGTCTGTATACGAAAAGTATATGTATGGATTAAATATGTGGTCGTATGGAAAAAATAGATAACTCCATTTTTTGAAAACACCAGAAAAACACACTGAACGTTTTAAACATATTTCACTAATTATTTAATATGAATTTATGTTTTTAATTCATGTGTATTAAACAAACCATAATTTTAAATAATGTTGAAGACTTCTGGTTCCATTGAACTCATTTTTGGATATTAAATCAGAAAATCGATGTCAGTTACCTTGTTTTTTTCGAAAAATGAAGTTACATATTTTTTCCAAAAAAAACTTTTTTTTTCAATTTATTTTGAAATTTTACGGAATTAAGCCAACTCATTTGTAAAAAAAACATTAATTATTTGACTCGATACTATAATTTACCCGTTTTTTACGAAAAAATGGAATTACCTAGTTTTTTAAAAAAATATTTTTTCCTTTTATTCTTATATTAAAAATAAGTCGATTTTTTTATTTTTTTATGTTCAAAATTTGGACCCAAAGAGCTTGTAATCCGAATTTTTTTCTATTTCGCCCTTTCTCTCTTAGTTTTCGAAACAACGTCGATTTAAACTACTAATTTTTATATCTTCTTAAGAAACTATGGAGTTACCTTGTTTTTTCAAAAAAAGCATGAAGTTAGCAAGTTTTTGTATGAAAATAACTTTTAAATGATAAACTATATCAAAATTTCAATCTAACAGAGTGATAGTAAATGAAACAAACTTTATATTTTTGGTGTTATCTCAATTTTCTCAAAAAGTGGTGTTGGCTAGTTTTTCCATACGACAACAAAAATAAAGTTTTGTATCTAGATATTCTTATACCACAAAGTGGGTCAAAAGATCAATTGAAATATTACTTTTGTTCTAGATGTCTACGAACACAAACATTTTAAACTCAATTATTTCGAAATGGCAAAAAAATTATACACTATTGTTTTATTAAGGGGACGATTTATATAGTATGTATCAGTCATAACTTCCAATCAATTCTTTATCACAGTCTTCCACTACTGATCGTATCTTTTGGAAGACGACTGTTTACGTCAAAACAACACTTAGTGATTTTCCTCATTTCCCTGCAATCCCTATTTTCCTCAATATATATTAATGCAGAATGCAATGTGTTGCAGCATACTTCCAATTGTCATTTAGTTCTAAATTAATCTAAATACTTATTTTTCGTAGAGATACAAATCTAACTTTGAACTGTGCACATCGCTGTAATACTCATATTGTTCCTTATGGTAAGAATCCACCTTCCAAATAATTTAATAAATAATTCGAAAGTTCCTAATTCATTTGTTTTATTCATTCCTTTTTCGTTTCATATTGTTTGTTAAATTATTCTGTACCGCAATTCTGTAACTTTTTATACTTTCCTACCTGTCGTTAAGTAACGAAAACTATCGGTTGCTTTAACGAATTTAATATTCACTATTTGAAGTTAACGATATCTCTCGGTAATAAATTTTAACGACGAATATAGTTAATAATATAAATGTCAATATTTTTTAAAATTAAAAAATCATAAAAATATTTACTATCTGTTCGTGTTTGCAGATAAATTCGTCGTGTGAATAAATAATCGCATTTAAATATAAAAATCAAGCATCAGCTCACCCAAATATGTTCGCGAAACCTACTGAAAACAAAAGAACAAGAGTTTTTTTTCTAAAAATAAAAGTAACCCAGTGTAATACATAAGTCTATGTCACCACAAGTGATCATTAATTCAGAATTTAGATATGTGTTGTTATAAGGACGGTCGACAAACTCAGATGAATTTCCTTCTTAGAATACTGTCTTAAAAACGACTTTATAACTTTTATATAAGTTTATAATCGTATCACATCGCCAAAAATGGAAATTGAATATATAATTGAACATTATACACTCCAGAAATATGTTAATTATGTATATTATGGATATGACCGAAATATATGTTGCTTTTAAAATTCGAATATTATTTTCTAAAATTAATATAATTGGTCAATTCAGGACGTATCTTGTATTGCTTTTCAAAATAAATATAATTGGTCAATTCACAAGGTCTCATAATGTCTTAATATTTCACAGTGGTTTTTATTGCTTTTCAAGCTAAAAAAGTCCTAAAATAATACTACTATGTATGCTATGTTTATTGTGTTATCGTAACCAGCCAGCAGAGACCTGCGCCGAATGCCTAAGAGTCGGTTAAGCCGAGCCGCCGAGACGAGATATGTTAGGACATTATGACACTATGACTGATAAGAGACCTCGTGAATTGACCAAAAATGTATCCAAATTTATCTTAAAAAGATAATTAGAGCATGTTAATGTAACAAACACAAAAAAGTTGACCAACCGTACTTTCAAAAAACAACTTATTTCGAATATTTATGTTACTAAACTAACTCCTAAACAATTATCGTTATGGCTTAACTAGAACATTTTATTTGTCGTTAACCTACCGACAAATTTCGTTATGTACCGACTATTTTTAACGAAAATAATCGGTAAAATTTAACGGTAAAATTTAACGATAAATATTGTTAACTAAAGAATTTTGATTACTTAACGACAAAATTTTGTCGTTAAAAAGTTACAGAATTGCGGTACTGAGTACAAAATCTAAACGATTTCGTTTCGGCTCAGACAGTTTGAACATCTCTTCCAATTGTCCAGCCTTTTCTACCTTCACCCAGCTTTTCAGCTAAATAACGACATATCACTTTCCTCACTAGATAATGTATCAAAGATTTCTGGTTCGATAATTGATAAATAAATATCAGTTCGTAGAGATTTGAAAATATAATTTGCAAATTAAACTTGTGTTGATTTAATGTTTAAGTCCTTATAAATCTCCTTAAAGTCCCTATAAATTGCCCTGAAAACTGCATCTAAAGAATGTTAGGGCTATTTCAATGTTTGAGAAATTTTTATAAAATTATTTCCAATTTTCAGCCTAATTCTAGCCCTTCACTAATATTTTTGGTTATCAGTGCTACTGATTCTACTTATTTTTTCATCAGAATCGTTGTCGTTTGTTTCGGTCATCATATTTATTCTTCAAGAGCACCTGCACAAAAGTCATTAAAACCTTATCTTCCCAATGCATATGCCAATTCCAAGAATTGACAGGATAGTATAACATTTTCTCCTACATCTGGCCACAAATCCAACTGCCTTTGAGCGTTGATTGCCTAAGTGCATTATAAGTAAATGCAAATCTAATATTTTAAAGTTTTTGCATCTGTGGCAAATATATTATAGATAAATACTTGTGACAATTTACTGAAAAAAATTAATGTAAAAAAAATCGTGTAAATTTAGGTAATTTCCAAATCCGAAAACAAAAAAAATCGTATAAAAAAGTATCGTGTAAATCGAGGGAAAAGTGTATTTTGATTTTTAATTGTAATTCTACTAATATTTCGCCAGCATATGTTCACACCAAGTCCTCTCCTTCATGTTTAGACCCAAGAATTTCTGTTGAGCCTTTTTTAACTAAATAACAAATATTTTATTCTGTACTTTTTATTTTCATTGGTCCTAGGACTAGAATTAGAAATTTTGAAAGGCTGGTTTTTAAAATTGTAACTTTTTGCAGTAATATTTATATATGGAAAGAGTTATCGGACCTGTGATCGTAATACTCCTTTTGTCTTTAGTTATTTGTCCAATTTCAGAAAATCAATAACATTTCTGTAAGTCATTATTACTTACAAAGAATATTAACAAGAAGTGAAACGCTGTCAAAAAAAACCTAAGTCGGTTGTCAAAAAAAAACCTAACTATATGAATGTATTAGTAATATATTGTTTATATGTATTGGTGAAAAAACCACTTTCACCACACTCCTCAAACACACATAGTTGTAAAAAAGCGACCTTAAAAATTATAACAAAATTTTATTACAATTAAATTTAAAAATTCGAACAATTCTTAAATTATTTATTTTATATTTGACCTGGAAAGGTTTTAAAAATAGATTTTTCATCTTTTTATTCAACAATGTCTGCAAAAATTTAACTTATTTGAATTTTGTACTAATTTTTAATACGAAATTTTTCAAATGTGTTTTTTTCAGTTTTAATTTCACCACCCAAAAATTGAATGTCAAAAAAAATAAAAAAATATATTTTTCGTTTGTGCTAAATAAAAATTAAAAAATTGTATGTGTTTGTGAAAGTGTGTGTTAGAATTGCAATTATATCGCAATTTTCAATAAAAAGATTTGAAGATAAATCTCTCTCTCAAGTGTGTTGAATTCACATACTACTTGTATGTGAGAAGAGAGAGAGGTTGTTGTTGTAGAAAAAGAGAGAGCCTTCCCTTCTTGTTATTCTTTGATTACTTATTTAAATTTTGAATTATGACAAATTTTAATCAATTTAAATATGAAATATTCGTGTATATAATAAAATATTAAAATTGTTTTTATAAAATATAATGTATATTACACCGTACGACACTCAATATTAGACACGAACCGGATGATATACGTCTAAAACTAGAAATTGACTACGTTTTCAGTTTTGCCTGTTTTCTTTTAAAAGGACTTCAAATTTTCAGAGGAGTAAATTTTTGAAAACATGTTTTAAAATACTTCTGATCATCCTATTATGTCAAATTTGATGTCACATGATCAAGAAGGGTTGTAAAATATTTTGTATTATTTTGATTTTATCCTGTCAGGATCAAAAGATGTTAAAAATGTCCTTTCAAATGTTTATCCTTGAATATTCTTTTAGATTTCCAATAATTTTTTTTTTTTTTAAAAAATAGTGAGTTAAAGATCCAAATATTGAATACCACATGCCACATTTTCATCCTTCTATCTTCACTACTTAAGTGTTAAATAATATTTTAAATTTGCATTATTTGTTTTTTTATATCTTATTTTAATATTTCATTCGAAAAAATATAACAAAAACCGTTAATAAGCAAGTAAAATAGTAAAGTCGGGCAAGCCCGATCAACCAACAAAATTAATTCCCTACAGCCTACATTTGAAACGTTTTGGAGTATGTCCTGAGAAAGTAAGCAAATTTTTTTAAATACCCACGTAGCACAGCTTCCTACAAAAAGAAATTCTGTGGAAAATTCTAGAAAGCAGCTTGGCTTTATGTATAAACTTTCTTACAACTACGAAGTTCTTCACGTATGTAGAACTATGTCGTATTCAACTAAGCAAATATTAAAAACTCGTGTTATAGGGCCCATACACTACACCATCGTGAATGTGCAATCAAGTGATTGTGCCAGCTGATTGGACGTTTATGAGCTTATAGTGTGATTGTTCCAGCTGCTGGTGCTTTATCAAAAATAGTTTGATATTTTTTTGATTGTACCAGTATGATTGAATCGAGTGTTGTAAAATTAGCTCATAAAAGTTAAATAAAACCTAGCTTTCCTATGTTTTCTAGCAATTTCTTCATCCAAACGCTTTTTTTCTAATCCTTTTTCGTTTTATGATAATAGCAATAATAAATGCATTAGAAATTTTATCGTTATTCATTACAACCTTTTCCACACAATTTTGGGTAAAGAATTTATTTTGTATCAGCATGCTTGTGTAGAATGTGTGTCCAGCTTAATTGCACAATCACTTGATGGCACATCATTGATTGTGTTGTGTATGAGCCCTATTACTTACATAAAAACCTCAAAGTTTACATTAAAGCTTATTTTTATTTTTAGAATCGAAAAAACTCCAACTTGTAAAAAGTGCTATCTAACATATAAGCGCGAATATCAGGAATTAATAAAAACTTTAAATATATAGGATTTAGACGTTGTTTTTAAATAACATTGTAAAATAAACTTTAGTCATTACTCTTATAGTTAACGAAAAAAACAGTTTTTTCGCTGTACTGTAAAATGTTGATTTTCCATATAGCACAATTTGAATATAAACCCTCAATATGTGAATGCACATTTATTCGTTATATTCGATTATTCTACATAAAGTTCGAATTATACTTTATTCCAAAATTGTAATTTTTAAGCTGTTCGAATAATTATTTGTAAGAAATTTTTCGATTAAAAGAACGATCATTACTCGAATAAATATCCTAATTACAACACAACATTTTTGACAAATTTTCTTTGCATCATACATAGAGAAAATAGATTCGTGATAGCATTGACTTTGTTGCCAATCGAATAATTCTACCTTAGTTACCTAATTTTACAGTTGTGGCTACAAAATTTTACAAGAGGTAACAAAAGTTTGGTTGCATCAAGCGAAATACATCTTTATCAACTGACTTTCTCGGTTGCTACTATGAATCTGTTTTATCTGTGTACATATCTAATTAAATTATTTAGTTTTTTTATTTTACAAAATTCTTAAATTTCAGCCCATCCTCGCATAGCAAAATATTTAAGGAATGTGTTAACCACTAAGGTTTTTTTCGGTAGCAGGAGTTGGCTGTGTTCAAAAGTGTGTGGGTTTGGAATGTATAGATTTTTTAATAACAACATACTTTCAAAATACACACAGTTACATACACGACGTAGTTAAACATACACATTTATTTTTGAAAGGTTTTCAGTTTTGTTCTTGCATTTTACATTTTTTGCCACATTTTGTTGCTGAAAATTCTTTAGTAACTTTATGTATGGTTTGTTTATCTTTTCCATAAAAAGGGAAAAACACATTCTTAACCCACAAAACATAAAAATGGATTATCCCTTTTTCTTTTTTGTTTGACTTTGCAATTTTTATTTTTTTTTCTTAAGTACACAATAAGAAAATATATACAAAGATTTCATGTATTTTTCTTTTATCCCCTTCCTTTGACTTTAGTGTATATGTGTATATACTTCAACACACATACACCTATATACAATGTTGTTGGTGAACACTAATAGAAATTCATACAAAAAAAAAAAAAACATCTTAAGATTATTTGGACCCTTTTTGTAATTTTTTGTTTCTTCTATTTTAAACAAAACCAAAAAAAACCCATATTCTTTTTGTTTTAATAAACATGCTAAATGTCCTTTTAATACAACATTTTTCTTTATATTACGTTATTGTAGTTGTTGCTTAAGTTGTTGTTTGTATTTAAAGTATATAAAATCAGATTCTGAACTGGAAAATACAAAAAAAAAACACAAAACACAAGAAAAACCTTTTAAACCACTTAAAAGTTTGTTCGATTTCGTTTGTTCTCGTATTCATTCTACTAATGAAGGCATTTTGTTTTACATTTATTTTTCTCTTTTATTTTTTTGGTATTTAAGAATCCGAAAACCGTAAAGAATATTATTTGTTCGTAAAACTGACACAACAAACACCTACAAAAGAAATCTTTACTTAAACTACTTGCATGTGTAAAGAGTTTAAAGTCATTCAATCTTTTATGTTAAACTTATCACTTTGTGATGGAGGACATCGGTTTCAAATAAAAAAAAACATATAAATCGAAATGATTTATAAACAAGTAAGAGTGCTATATTCGGCTATGCCGAATCTTATATACCCTTCACCTTTGTTGTGGATGCATTATTATTTTTTATAATTAGTATATAGGTATGTATGTACATTGCCCACTTTCAGCGTACAGCATCCTAAATTTATCAAGAACACAAAAAACAACAACAACGCCAAACGAAACAGAACACCAAAAGAAAAAACAAAAACAAAATACGCAAGGCAATGAAACCAACACACATCCAAACATACGTTTAATTGTATAAAAAACAACAACAACGCCAAAAGAAACAAAACACAAAAGAAAAACAAAATACGCAAAGCTTGCACATCCAAACATACGTTTTGTTGTTTCTTTGTCAAAAAAGCCAACACACAACCAAACAAACGTTTAGTTGTATAAAAAACAACAACAACGCCAAGAGAAACAAAACACACAAAAAAACAAAATACGCAAAGCTTGCACAACAAAACATACGTTTTGTTGTTTTTTTGTCAAAAAAACCAACACACAACCAAACAACCGTTTAGTTGTATAAAAAACAACAACAACGCCAAAAGAAACAAAACACAAAAAAATAAAACAAAATACGCAAAACATCCAACCATACGCTTTGTTGTTTTTTTGTCAAAGCATGCAATACATTGTGTTTTTTGATGAAATTTTCAGAGGTTGTCTCGGATTTTTGCTCATATCTCCGTTATTTATGGACGGATTTTGCTGATTTTAAATAGCAAAATTCTCGAAAGTATGTCTGACAGAATTGTTGAAGATTTGGATCCCGGAGATATCTGGGGCCTTCAGAAAATTGATTTCAACAGACAGACAGACAGACAGACGGACAGACAGACAGACAGACAGACGGACATGGCTTAATCGACTCCGCTATCTATAAGGATCCAGAATATATATACTTTATAGGGTCGGAAATGAAAAATGTAGAAATTACAAACGGAATGACAAACTTATATATACCCTTCTCACGAAGCTGAAGGGTATAAAAATACATACATAAAACATTATGCATATTATTTGTGTTTATTTAGTGGTTTCGAGTATTTCTTTTATTTCATGTTCTTGAAATTTAGAAATGAAAATGTAAGTGGTTAGAATTTTAAAGTATTATATAGGACACTTTTTAAATAACTATGTTTTCTTTTCTGTGATTTATTATTGCAAAGAATATTAGTTATATTCTAATAAATTTTACAGTATATTTACTCCATTTATAGTAGATAAATTCTCTCCAACTATAATTACAGTTAAAATAAATTGTCACTAAAAAAAGAATTTTGTAAACCAATATTATTCTTGCAAAAAATTCCAAAACCCTTGTTACTTACTAATTTGATTTAATTATAGCTTTTTAACTGATCAACACAAACTACAATTAACGAAAAGCTAATTAAATGCAGTCAATGACTAAATGAAAACACATTTTATTATGAATTCACTGTTATTTTTTAACAATGCAGCGAGTAATTCAGTATACACCACTGTGAATTAAAATTTTAAAATTACTGACCTTGAAAGTATGAGCAAATAGATTTTCTTCATAATTATTATTTCGGGCATATACTTATTAGAAATTTCAGTTGCTCCCGTCAACAAGCTCAATGAGAAAATTCAGTTGAAACTGCCTGGCGAAACAATAAATAACGAATCAATAGACACAGTAATGAACACAAGTAATCGATGGCAGATTCAAAGTTGAAGACGTACTGATTCCACGCATACCGACGATTTCCAGCGATTTTAACCAGACTTTGAGCGGCTCCAGTTCCCATTTTGTCTTGCCTTTGCTATAATCATTAACAAAGCACAAGGCCAATCGTTGACCATTGCTGGCTTACATTTGGAAAATTCATGTTTTTCACGGTCTTCGTTGGATACCGTTAACCTATTCGCAGGTATGACCAAGTGCTATTAAGGGCTAATTTCCATTTTTGTGCTGCTATTCTAAATGCAAGACTTTATGTTATATTTTTCTTAAATTTAATCAAAATTAGCACAAAAATAAATAACATTTCGCTATCTTAAAATTAGAAATTGCAAATATTGTAAAATTTGACCTTCACGATTTAAGATTTAACGTATTCCAATTTTAGTAAAGTTTTCAGAGAATATTTAGAATTATCTGGACTATAATGTTCTGAATAGGTTTTACTTAAAGTTCATAACAGTAAAATTAGTTTTTCTCCAAAATTTCAAAATTTAAATCATCTTATTTGATCATCCAATAAGATGATAAAAAAATTCTGAAATTTAAAAAATTTTAAAATGGAGTTTTGAAACTGCCGTAAAATAAAAATTATTTTTTGGTCATACCTGCGAATATCTTAACGGTATCCTACAAAGGCAAAAACTCATATACAAGTAGCTATAAATATATTTTAAGTAAAACTGAGCTTTTATTTAAATATTTCTCAAAATATGTTAATTTTGTTCCTACTTGTTAATGAATGGTCTGGGGAATTTTTAATAACTTTAAATTTTTTTTACCAATTTCTGGTTTTTATGTCTCTTTAGAACGACAATTACGTACACATTTCTATTCTTTTAAACTAAATTGCAAAAGTAATTTTTGAATGGCAAAATTTTTACAAAAACTGAAAAAATTAAATTTTTTCCACTTCTAAATGCATCTCAAAATTGCAGAGGACTTGCATAATCCCAACCGATTTACCTAAAAAATTCAGGATGTTTGTTTTACCAATATTCACCAAACTGTGGTCTGAGACTGGCAAAAATCTAACTTTAGTTTATTAAGGACCCCCCTAATATTCCTATATATCTGGAAGGAACAATAGGCTACTTTTTATTTTGATATTTCAAGTCGGCGTGAATGTACTAAAATGAAAAGTATCGTTCCAGGTGTTAGTGTTTAGAAATGTCAGGTAATATTAGACGTAATTTGCAATCATTTGCAGAAAAAGGTATGTAAATAACTTATATATAAATATTTAAATATTGCAGTAATATATTTTTTAAATTCAATTAGCAAAAAATAATTCAACATTTTGTGGTAAATATTCTGTTAAACTCCTTTTAAAAATGGATAATACGGACATATTTTTCAAGCGATCAGGTAGGTGGTTGTACTCATGTGGACCAGAAAACAAAATACGCAGTTTTGTTAGTTCAAGACGACATCTTTCGAATTTTAATTGCATAGACTGTCTTGTTGTCCTTTGTGTATGTAATATATTACGGCTAAAATGAACGGTGTGATTGCCAACATTATTTATACATTTAAAAACATATACTAATAGCTGTTGTTATACACGCAGAGAAAAGATATAATTGGGCATGGTTACTGTAACCATTTATATAGTGTTACAAGTTTTTTTAACTATATTATAGTCACAGTAACCATTTACATGATTGTGGTAACCATAATATGGTTAACTTACGATTCACATGATTATCTCAACCATATATATGGTTACAGTAAACATATATATGTTTGTGGCAACATATATATGTTTATCATAATATGTTGTTCTCAGATTATGATAAGCCTTAAGCCGAGAGCACCATAATATGATAAGTCCTTCATCATATAAATGGTTGTCACAAACATATACATATATGTTTACTGTAACCATATATATGGTTGAGACAATCATGTGAATCGTAAGTTAACCATATTATGGTTACCACAATCATGTAAATGGTTACTGTGACTATAATATAGTTAAAAAACTTGTAACAATATTGAAATGGTTACAGTAACCATGCCCAACTATATTTTTTCTCTGCGTGTATACACCTATAATTGGTAGTACATTTTTAGCATAATTTTTAAATAAATTGATCGTACTAAAACGCAATGGTAGGTTGAAAACTATTTTTAATGCCTTGTTTTGTGCTGATTGTAACGATCGCAGTGATGTATTCATTTTACAGCCGTAAATTACTGGAGGATAAGTAAAATGTGAATGAATTAGTGTTTGATAAATTAACATTTTGGTATCAACATTTAGTTTATTCTTAAACTTGTATAAAATGCCAATACCCGATGACACACTCGAGTTTATGCTGTTTATGTGGTTTTCCCATAATAGATTATGATTTAAATTTATTCCAAGGTATTTAACACTTTCGCATTCTTTAATTATTTGGTCATCTATGTGGACACTCATAGTCTCATCATTTCTTGATAAGTATGGCTTAAAACGTATAAATTTTGTTTTTCTGGCATTTAAGATTAATTTATTTATCCTAAGAAATTCAGATAAAATTGATAAATCATATTCGATTTGTGTTCGAAGTATTTCTTCAAGATTATAATTGTAAACTAAGCATATATCGTCCGCAAACATAAATAATTTTCCATAACCTTTTAAGTTTTTTATGTCATTAACAAAAATTTTAAATAATAATGGACCAAGTACACTGCTTTGTGGAACTCCACACACCACGTCGAGCTCATTACTTTTATATTCGCCCAACCCAACAAATTGTTTTCTAATTCAAATTTTCAAATTACATAAGAGATTTTTCAGAAATTCCAATAAATTTTAATTTTGTAATAAGTATATCATGGTCCACCAAATCAAATGCTTTTGACAAATCGAATAATACGCCTGCCACTCCTTTGTGTCCTGCATCAAGACCGCTACAAATCTACTCCATAACATTAATAACAGCTTCCTCAGATCCACTACCTTTTCTAAAACCATATTAACGATAAAACAGTATTTTGTTATTCTCAAGATAATCCGTTAGTTGTTCAAAAATGTCTCTTTCAAAGATTTTGTCAATAGTAGAAAGAAACAGCTGTTCTTCTAACTAAGAGAATTTTGGGTGTAATATTGTCATAGCCAGAACTTTTATTTAAGTCCAAATTGTTCAAAATATTTTCAGTTTTAGTTTTATCTACAGTTTGCAAATTGAAAGTAGTTGAAACAGGAATTATAGGATTAATATCTTGTTGAATACCATCTCGTATATTTTGTATTGAACTGTAGAAAAATTAATTAAACGCCAGAGCTTTCTCATCAGTCAAATTAATAATTTCATTATTAGTAGTTACAATTTCCTTAGTTGGTTTATGTTTTCTGCCAAGGGTATCGTTCAAAATCTTCCACGTTTTTCGTATATCCCCACTACATTTATTTAAATTGTAAGTATAATAGTTATTCATTAAATTTTTATTGCAAATTTTTATCACCAGGCTTTTTCGTTTAAGACGTTCACATATATATTTATTTTGCTTGTTTTTTCTCCGTGTTTTTAAGAACTTATTGTTGAAGTTTATTAACGATATTAGTTGCTCCGACATCCAAGGACACATGTGATGACGAATGTTCACTTTTGCTGTAGAAAGTATTTTGACCAGTTGTTCGCATTGTTCATTAGAATTATTTAAATTAGAAATATGTAGATTTTCATCCAAGTATGATCCAAACTTTCTATAAGCTATCCAATATCTTTTATCAGTAATAGATTCGCTACGACTAAAAGAAATGTTTATTTCGCAAAATATTATATTGTGATCAGATAATTTTGAATTGAGTTGACTGAGATGATATTTGAACAATTGTGAAAACAAAATCAATACAGGAACCACTTTCAGGTCTAGTTATAAGATAATGGCAGGGATCAAAATTAAATTCTGAATAAATGTCCTTTAATAATTGACTAGGCCTATATATGCAATTTAAATTAATGTTAAAATCTCCAGCAAAAATGCATGGTGAATCTTTAATATTATCGAGTAAATGGTGCAACATATCCGAAAATAGTTCCAATGTACATTTTTGCGATCTATAAAGCGATGTAACTACCAGAGGGGGGATTTTATGGGGATCATTTAACCCTCTAGCTTCCTTTTTTTCGAGCAAATCAAAAAAAGTCATTTCAAAAAGGACATTTAAAAATTAAAATATTGTACGAATATTTTTGAGTCATCTTACACAATTTTTTTTTTCGAAAACGCCTTGCAGAACTACATTATATTAACGGGTGTACGACGAATTTTTTTTTGAGGTACGGTCTAATGTACTTCCTTGTTTCGAATTCTAAGACTATTTGAGCCTTAAATTAATGTTATTACTTACTTTCATAAATTTCGGTTTACAGTTTCATTCCATTTGCAAACCACAAGAAAACCTAAAGAGTACATTTATTCATTATTTTAATATCATGGCAATAAGAATACTCTTATAATAATACCAACATTTTAATTTTGTTATTTTTCGATTTGTGGCCGACTTGTTTAATAACAAAAAACCATGTTTAAGAATAATCTGCAGTATCTTGAGACAGGAAATGTGTCATTATTTTGGCAAAAGAAATTAAATTTTTTCAAATGTATTTATGTATATCCTTATAAACCAGAAGCAAAAAATTCTAACGAAAACTATTGCATATCAAAACATTTTAATGTTTATGCATACAGATCCACATACACATGAATATACAAAATATAATTTATAATTTCAAATATGACAGATACACACACTTTGAGATGAAAAAAAAAATATGTAGAGAAAACCAATTTTAGTTATTTCTACATACAATCAGAATTAAGTAAGTATGTATATTGGAAATAGTATTTGTATGTATGAGCAATAAATATGTATAATGGACACACATAAGAGGTTAGACTAGAAATTTCATTTGAAATCCAAATAAATGAACTATTTTTATACCCTTCAGCATGAGTGAAAAGGGTATATATAAGTTTGTCATTTCGTTTGTAATTAAATAATAATATCCTGGATCGCTATAGATACCGAAGTCGATATAACCATTTCCATCTGTCCGTCTGTATATTGAAATCAACTTTTCGTACTCCCCAAATACAAGCATGATTGATAGATCAATATATCGGGAATTCTCCCGGCTGGGTTGCTATTTAAAATCGAGAAAATTGGCCCACAAATGGCTAAGATATAAGGAAAAAACCGGGACAACCTCGATATCTCACGATAGATATTTCAAAGTCCATTGCAACGATATATATAAGGCTATAGTAAGTTGGACCTACAATGGGTCAAATTCGGGAAAAAAAATTTTTTAACCCGAATTTTTTTTCACTAGTAAAATTTGTTTGTCCAAAATTTTTTTTTCTCTAATAAATTAAAAAAAATTTGGAAAAAATCTAAAAATATGTAAAAAAAAAAATTTTATTTGGTCTACCTAAAATTATTTAAAATTTTTATTTTAAAGTACAATTTGGTGATGTATCTTACAAGGTGATATTTCTGACTCAACAGAGTCCTTGATTAATAGCGATTGCCATTGGCTCAGTGCTTGAGGAAGGTATGTATTCGTGGCATAATGGCTATTCGGGTTGGCTCTTGTCCGAGGTGAATTGTATGTGGAATTTGAAACCACACACTTTATTTCGGCCATGGGTTTTTGAAGTCAGGAAGCAGGTTTGACACGGCTCATTTAGATAATTGATTTGTTTTTTAACAATCTATAACACACGCAGAGAAAAAATATAGTTGGGAATGGTTACTGTAACCATTTCAATATTGTTACAAGTTTCTTAACAATATTATAGTCACAGTAACCATTTACACGATTGTGGTAACCATAATATGGTTAATTTACGATTCACATGATTCTATCAACCATATATATGGTTACAGTAAACAAATATATGTTTGTGACAACCAAGGACTTATCATATTATGGTGCTCTCGGCTTAAGGCTTATCATAATCTGAGAACAACATATTATGATAAAATGATTCATCATAAATATGGTTGCCACAAACATATATATGTTTACTGTAACCATATATATGGTTGAGACAATCATGTGAATCGTAAATTAACCATATTATGGTTATCACAATCATGTAAATGGTTACTGTGACTATAATATTGTTAAAAATCTTGTAACACTATATAAATGGTTACAGTAACCATGCCCAATTATATTTTTTCTCTGCGTGCAGGTATTAGATAACACGATCTTTTAAGCAAGGTACTCGTACATTAAGCCATGCAATCATTATACGAAGAATTGTCAATTATGTGTTTCTTGATAGCGCACAGTGTCAGATTTTGCCATTTTAGGGGGACGAAAGTCCGTATTTTGAAAACTATTAAAGTAAAAGCTACGAATTTTTGAACTAGTTATTTTCATGAAAATACGCATCGTTTTTGAAAAATTGGGCGAAATCGGACATGGGGAATAAATGCAATTTTTTCAGGTTTTGTAAAAATGTTTCCATTAAGTAAATACTTTTGAAATTTACAAAATTTACGAAATGTGTACAAAATTGTCATTCTAATGAGATATAAAACACAAATTGGTTAAAAAATTTTAAAGTTATTAAAAAACTCCCAGTCCATTAACTTGTCTCAAGTCACTATAACAAGAAATATAGAAACAAAATTAACATATTTTTAGAAATATTAAAATATTAGCTCATTTTCAGTTAAAATATGTCCATATTTACTTGTATATGAGTTTTTGTCTTCATAGGATATCGTTAAACTATTCGCAGGTTTGACCAAAAAAAAATGAATTTTTTAACTCCATTTAACTCCATTTTAACTCCTATTTAAATTTTGAGATTTTAGAGAAAATTATTTGGCCCTTTTTTTGCGAATGAGATCAATTTCCTTATTGTTATGAATTTTCAGTAAAGCCTATTCAGAATATTATAGCCCATATAAGTTTTAGTATAGTCTGAAACTTTTACTAAAATCAGATAACGTTAAGCCTATACTATAACACTGAAAATTATGCAAAAAGGTGCAAAAAATATTTTGTAATCTTAATAGGTTATATATCTATTTATCATAACATTTTATATAAATTTGCTGAACACATTTTATACCTATAATGTAAGTAGAGATGCTAAACAAGGAATACCATTCCCGAAAATCCCGGGGTTTTTGGGATTTTCTGAATCCCGACGCCCGGGATTTTTTAATTTTCAATCCCGGGGTTTTCGGGATTTTCCAAATCCCGTTTTTTATAAATAAATATGGGAAATTGTCATTTTTGTGTGCCTTTTTCATGCATTTTGACATTCTACATGCCCGAATATCACAAAGTGGTGTCCAGCAAAGTTGTTAAGCTCAACTCCTGCTACAATATAGTTAATAAAGGAAAACGGCATTTTTGGTTTTCCTTGAATGGGGCTCTTGAAAATCAATTCTTCACCCTTTATTGTAAGTTGTCTAACAAAACTCAATTTAAATTCAAATGAAATAGATTTTATCTCAGATGAGGAGCTCGAACAAAATTAAAATATTTCGATTGCTAAAAGGCTAAAAGATAAGGTACTGTTACCAGTATGTACATTAGGCTGTGTCGATTTGTATGCACGATCAAAAAGTAAAAAATCGTATAGCAGAAACGCAATCTACGGAAAATTCCAAGAATGTTTCCTCAATAAACTATAGGTCTAAAATCAAATCCTATCTTGCGCATTTCGTCTTTTATCGAATTAAAAAACTATTAAAATAAATAATGAAATATCATTGGATAAAAGACGAAATCGCAAGATAGGATTTGATTTTAGACCTATGGTTTCTTGGGGAAAATTTCTTAGAATTTTCTGTAGAATTCGTTTCTGCTATACGATTACTCATGCAAGTATTTTATGCTTTATAGTGTCTAATAAAAATTAATTACTAAATTAAAAAAAATTCTTTCTATTGTAAATACACATAATCGGACAGCAGGGTAACAGTTTGGAGAAGGCCAAACACTGAATTGGAAAAGTACAATGTAGTAAACACTGTCAAACATGGTGGATAAGGAGTCATGTTGTGGGGTTGTATGGCTGTAGCTGGTGTAGGAAACTTAGTTTTCATCGACGGTTCAATGGACAAAACAGTGTATCTTAATATTTTAAAAGAAAACCTACTACAATGTTTTCTGTACTGTTATCAACAGTACAATGACCCCAAAAACACAGCCCATGACGTCCGAATATGAATAGTGCATCATGTTCCCCACATTCTCCCGACTCCTCCGCAATCACCTGACATGAATCCCATAGAAAATCTGTGGGATAAATTTGCCGAACGTGTAGGAAAGCACCATATTATTAGTAAGACTTAAAGAAGTCATGTTATAAGAATGGCAAAATATTGGAGCTGACGTCACCAAAAATTGCCAAGACGATTAAAATAAGTCATTAAAAAGATAGGCTACTCCACAAAATATTAAACTATTAAAAAAAACTATTTTCCTATTAAAAATTAGAAACTGTGTGAATATTTTTGTCCCCTTCAAATCGAACTTCGAAACATTAGTTAAATTTTTTTTTCTGAAATGTGCCAACTTATGTTTAGTTTTTCCATATATTTCAATAAGTTATACGTAAATAAATATTTTTTTGAAACCCGTACGAAAGTTGTGGCATTCGTTTAAAAAATATGGAAGATTTAAGATAAATCTGTATGCTGTGTGAATATTTAAGTCCGGCACTGTACATAGTTATGTACGTTTCTTTCTTATAATTTTCGGGATTTTCGGGAAGTCGGGATTCTGGGATTCTTTACCAGTCCCGATTAGCATCTCTAAATGTAAGGATCACAGGTTTCCTATGCCGATTAACAATAAGAATGTGTTAGAGTTGGGAAACTTTAACCACCTTCAAATGAAATTCAAATGTAAACTTTCAAAACGCCGATACACGTGTCTCTTTTTTTGTCTCCTCTATCAAAATTTATTGGTCGGAGCTTGTAATTTTTTTGTCTTGTACAGTGTAATTGGAAAAAATAAAATAAAATATCTTAATTTTCAGTATATTTCAATCAATTTTAAAAATGTAATAAATTATAACACATGCTGAGAGTTCTATGAATTGTTATCATTTTAATTATGATGAAGCCAATGCAGTAGTTTAAAGAATTTTTTTAATTTTCAGCATTAATTATAAGAAACAATTAACCAATTAACAACAGATATTATATCGTATTATAAGTAGCATGGGATTTTTGAGCTTTGCAGCTCGAAAATGTGATTTTTATTGAGGCGGAGAACTTTAAATTGAAACAAATCAGAGAAAAACGCTTATAATATCCATCCAATTGTCTTTATTAATAAGATAATTAATTAATTTAGGCTACTAATGTTTAAATATGATTTCGGGCATGAGGCCGTCGCGACTGGAGGTCCAAATTTCACACACCCTTCGCAGTAAATCAGGCTGTATTTCGGCAATAACGTCTCGAATATTTACCTCAAAGTACTCGATCGTTGCTTGTTTCTACAATGCTCATCGTTGACTGTTACGTTCTGATCATTATCAACACTACGCAGCAATCGTTTATTATGTGCGCTCTGTGCAGCGTCTTTTGGGATGCTTATTATCGTTAAGAATAAGCGTATTACGAAAACGATCCATAGTTTCTCGAATTAATCTCTCTGATGGATGATTATGAGTACCAAAACTCCACGTAATGCCCAATGACTTTTCCCCTGGCATGAAACTGACTATTCATAATAAATTTCCAAACGAAACTAACCTCAAAAGAATAGAGAACTGTCACAAAAATTATTACAGCCAATTTAAAGTACACGCCTCTAAAAAGACAACTTTTATTAGTCTGACTATTGAGCTTCCATCTTTATATTCAGATAGAATATAATTCAGTGGCATAATTGAATCAAATTACTTCAAGTTTTTTAATATTATCTGTTTTTTACATGTATCCAAAAGCATAGCCCGGAGAAAAATCAGACTGAAGCTAGAATTGGTATATGGTTTGATATTTATGAAGTCAATCGTTCATAACCCCTCAGAAGTGAAAAGTATTAAATTTTTATTTAATATTAAAACATTTTAAATATAGTATATCATGAATTCCATCAGACATCACAAACAAATTATACATAGAATTTGTCCTTGCATCTGAGAATTGAAAGTTTTAGTTTTTTGATCGAAGGGTGCATTATATTAACTGAAAAAAAATGTTGTAAGTTAATGTCTGAGAGAATTCTTATTGTCAGATTTGTATTGTGAAATTTGATGGGGATCATTTTTGTGGAAGTTCTTAACCATCTCTCTGCTCTCTTTAGGAGTCAATTTTACCCCTTTTTCGAGAAAATCAAAAAAATTCGTTTCAAAAAGGACATTTAAGGATTAAAGTATTCTACGAAAATTGTTGTCGGAAAATTTCAGTGTAAAAGTTGTAAATAAAGATCCTTACGCTTAATTAGCAAAATTAAAAGTCAAAAAAATCGCAAAAAAAACAAATATGATCCGAATGAGCTGAAATCTAAAATATAAATAGTCCTTAAGCAGATCTACAAAAAACGTGAATACATAAGTAAGTTATCTCTTTTAGTTAAAGAGATATTTAGGTATATTTATTTTTTTTAATTCTGCTCGATCTTTTTTGGTTTTTTAGATATAGGAAGCCTATGGAGAGTCAAAAATCTTTTTAAACATATCAGCTATTTTTGCTATAAAATTCCGAATAAAATCAAAACAACTTGCTGACAGTTATCTCGTACGTACAAAAAGTTACATGCATTCAAATTAAGAAAATTATATCTCAATAGACACAATTTTTTTTTCAGTAGTTCATAAAAATAAGAGCAAAAAAAGCTTAAGCGTCAAAAATTTACTGTTATTCTGCTGATATGAGAAAGCAATTGGATTCATTTTATGCATTGGAACAAAATGTATCTTCATACTAAATTTTGTTGCTCTAACTTAATTTAAACAAGCATAATAAAAAAATAAATAATAAAAACCTTCTCCTGTAAAATTTAGTTTTTGAGCTTTATTTGCGGGAAGGGTTCGATATACTGCCTTTAAAAACCTTTTCATCTAACCTTCGCCTATGTGTGAACAAATTCTGTATTACTACATATTGAGGATATAGAAAAATAAAAGAAATAAATGAAATTTTGTTGATAAAATGCATTGTATACACTTGATTTAAAGCAAAGTTTATTTATATGAAAAGTTTTATTATATTTTTGAACTCTTGTCTGCATACATACACACACTCATACACGTCAATAAAATCTAAGTATGAGTTCACACAAAAGCAATATCACAAACTGACACAAAAAAATGTTCTCCAAAAATTTATGAGAGTTAAGGACAAACATTTAAAAGTTGGTTACAGGAAATTAAAATATTATAAATGAATTGGCAACAATACCAACCCAAACTAGTTGTACATTATTGACTAGTTTGCAAAAATATGTATGTATATCTATATTCGTACATACCAGAGTAGTATGATGCAGAGTAAGATAAAATATATAGAAATTGTAAAAATTTGTAACTTTGATTTTTGCCCTTAAAAAGCTATGAAATCCTTTATCCTCTAATACTTTAATATTTATTGCTGTTTTCGTTTTGTTTGCATGATGTGCAAAATAACATAATTAAAAAAAAAACAAAAATATCGAATTTTTGTTTGCACAGAATTCTAATGAAGTTTTCTGAAATATTTTAGCATTTGAACTGCAAATTTATAAAACGGAAATGTAATAAAGTTATTAAAAATATTGTAAAGCTATTTTATTAGCTTTTATTTTAAAACATTTGTGCAATATAAATTTATCCAAAGTAGTAGCCATTGATAGCTACGTCCGAGCCAAAAGAACTGTTAATCTTTTGAGGTAAAAAACGAATCAAGTCAATTTGGCATACTCTGTTTTAGGGTGATGTGCATCCCAGAGAGAGCGTTCAGCATCGATCAAAACAAATAGTAAACGGATGGGGCAAGTTCTGCATTATAAGCCGTTAAGACAAAACTTCCCAACCACTTCATTCTAAATAGTTTTGAATAGTTATTGTCGAGCGTTGCCATGATGGATTATTACGGTTTGATGTCGGGTCACATATACTGGATGTATTTCTGCAAATTCTCGCTTCAAACGAATCAGTTGAGTTTAAAAAGATACCTTTTATTAGTCTGAAAATTGTAACTGTAATTCAGTGGCAAAATTAAATCAAATTACCTTCATGTTTGCCTTCTTATCGTTACCCGGAGAATAATCAGACTGGAGCTAGGATTGGGATAATTTTGAAATGAATCGTTTATATCACCTCGGAAGTGAAAAGTATATTGATGAGCTTTCAATTTCTAATAAATATTAAAACATTTTAAAATGTAGTATAGCATGAATTCCATCAGCCATCACAATAAAATTATACATATGTATATCTATCTGTCTGTTGCAAGTTGATCTTTTGAGTTCGGCACATATTCCATGTGATGGTATGGCTAGATTTCAACAGATCATAATAGATACGATACTTTTGCTGCCACCAAATACAGAGCATCACCTCAGAGCCATGGATAAATTTCTCTGGTGTCGATTCGGCTGTCTGGTTAATCGGGTTTCACACACCATCTTTTAAGCTTCGGTTTATCGTAATTGATCCGTTTTATATCGCAAATAATGATTCGGAGCAAAACTGATTTTTTTTATTGCGTTCAAACATCATTTCGGACATGCAAAGTAGTTTTTCAAGTTCTCTCTTCTGTAATTTGTTAAATCCCGCTTTGTTTAAATACTGTTGCAAGCGTTTTTAAATTTCTGCCGGAGTAGCTCCCTATGATTTTGCAAGCTCTAATTATTTGAGTGTGACAACAATCAGTATGGAGTAATGCATCTAATTCTTGGTCTTCAAACATTTTTGGCTGGTCTGTAAAAATCTTCTGTGCCAAAATCACTACTTCTGAAATGAGTAATCACTGGCACATTTTTTTAAAAATAAAACAAAAATAAAGAAAAACAAGTAAGAAAGTATGGTCGGTCAAGCTCGACTATATAATACCCTACACTAAGTAAAATAGCAAAAACATTTTTCTTTTAAAACTTCAATAATTTATATTTTTGAGTGATTTTCGGAAGTGGGCCTTATATGGGGGCTATGACCAATTATGGACCGATCAACATGAAATTAGTTCGTGTGATTTATGTCTACATGAAAGTTTACTATGTTGAATTTTGTGAGTATACCAATATTTTTAAGCGATTTATGCACGTTAAAGTGATTTTCGGAAGCGGGTCTATATGGGAGCTATGACTAATTATGGACCGATCGTAACAAAATTTCGTGACATAAATTTTGTATATATAAAACTTATTTGGAGCGCAATTTGTGTAGATACATTTATAAATTAAACATTTATGACCGATAAAGTCCAATTTCGGCGGACATTTGTATGGGGGCTAGTTGAAATAGTGGACCGAATAGGTTTGGTCCTTGGGCCGAAAAAGTAATATCTACCAAATTTTATCGAAATATCTTCAAAATTGCGACCTGTACTCTGCGCACAAGGTTTACATGGACAGCCAGCCAGCCAACCAGACGGACGGACGGACATCGTTTAATCGACTCAGAAAGTAATTCTAAGTCGATCGGTATACTTTAAGGTGGGTGTTAGACTAATATTTTTGGGCGTTACAAACATCTGCATAAACGCATAATACCCTCCCCACTATGGTGGTGTAGGGTATAATTAAAGTCCGTTTATTTTATGATGCTAGTTTGGCGTTTTTGCACTCGCCGTTAGTGATCTACATCTAAAGACAAAACTTAACTTTTCAGCATTCAAATAAAATTTTAAAAGGACATATGAGAATGATAAGAAAATCCATTAATAGTAAGTTTTTAGCTGTTGGTTCAGATGAAAAATTTTTGTAATGGTTGATGAAAAATTATGTACAATGTTATTTTTGAATGAAATAAACTTTTATTTTAAACATTTAGTTAAACCATTCAACCTGGTCCACCCTAGTGTACATACAGTATCAATATATATATAAAAAATTTGAATTTTTCGATATAATGAACATCTTACTAATTGTAAAATGTAAACACATAAAACTCATTAAAATGGAAATACTTTGATGAAATTATTAATAAAATGTTTGCAGTCTTGATATTTGTATGAAAAAAAAAATAATATTTGTTTTATTCGTAAAAGCAAATACAGTCAGTAAAGAAATTTTCAAAATTTGAAAGCATTTCGATTTTATATTAATATTTAATAATCAAAACAGTAGCTGAGATTTTCACTTGTTTTAAATTTTACATAATTTTAGTTTTTTTATTATTGTTGTACAAATTGCCATAATTTAATATAAACAATGTCTAAACTTATACTGGTTTTGGGTAATGGTCTGGTTTTACTTTATTTTAGCAGGCTACGAGTGTCATTAGCATCATAAATCACATATGAAACTTATTTGCATATACACTCTTATAAATATATATGCATTTAATAATGTAGTTATGTATGTTTAAAAAAGGGTGTTTTATTGTATGGTGTTAAATATGTTTCTGTCAGTGAAAATTCAATTCTTAATAAATAGTTTTTTTATGAAATGGACTTTATTACAAAATTATATTTTTAAAATCATTTGAATTTATTTATTTTGATCAGTGTTTCTTTTTCTTTTCAAAATCTTGTGTGGCCTTTGAGAACAAAATTCTAAATCAGATCTTGAACGTTAACACGAGGTAATAACTCGTTTTCATTGTTAAACTATAGTTTAATAATAATAATGTAACGGAAGCTGTTTCAGTTATTCAAACCTGTATGGAATTTTTAAATCTCTACAAACGACACCCTTTCTAAGCGAAAAAACTAACGTACGAATGAACAAGCGAATGAACGAATAAATGAATGTTACTAGAACATGTATATCCGTTGAAAATACGCTGCCATTATACATTGTAATAAACAAATTCGCTTGATGTTGTTTTACATAAATATATACATACATACATATATTTTAATTTTGTTGTTATTGTTTTTTTACACATTCATATACATTAGGGTGGCTTCACGAAAAAATTTCCAAACTACATCAAACGTTTAATTCATTCTAAGGTACCGCTAATCAAAATGTTTGTCTTGTCTTCTGTCCTTTCAATGCCAAATCTGAATTGATCGTGTAGATCCAAAATTATTCGAACTTCTGTAATTTTTTGTATATACATATTTCAAGTTTTTTGAAAATTTTTACATATGGGGGATTTTATTTCAGATTTGACAATTTGTCCAAACAGGTATTTTTTCTCCTCCAGGTAACTTATTACCTATCACAGAAAAAACTATTTCTTAAACCGTTTCAATTCAAATATATATCACATATTGAACTGGTTTCAATTAGTTTATAATTGAATAAAGTATTCATGTGCTCAAAAACAAAATTTTCTGATATTTTCTGTTGAATTTTGAGTTTTGAATTTGATAATTTTGACAATTGAATATAACATTTTCGTTATTGGATGAAATTTAAATACAAAAATTATTGAATAGATAATTATACAATACATTTTTGTTATTTATTGTGTTTTCAATTACGGAAATTATCTATTCAATAATTTTTGTATTTAAAGTTCAACCAATAACGAAAATTGTATATTCAATTGTCAAAATTATCAAATTCCAAAAAAAAAAAATTTTGAGAACATGAGTACATGATTCAATTATGAAATAATTGAAACCAGTTCAATATGTGATAAATACTTGAATTGAAATATAATTTTTTCTGTGTATTGTTCTATTCTTCAATCTTTCGAAAAAAAATTTAATTTTTTTTACATTTTTTTTCCAAAATTAAAAACTTTTTGATCTTGGAAATTTTATCCCACTCAGCGACAAAAAAGCTTTCTTTTGAGCAAAATAAAATAATAAAAATAAAAAAGATTTTGCAAAAAAAAGTCAACAAAATTGGATGTTTTGAGTTACAAAACATTTATTTTGATAGCTATCCAACTCGCATCCCTCTAAACGGTCAAAAAGCTCTTCAAGGAAAATACCATAGCTTTCTTTAGAGAAAATCAAGAATAATCTCTACACTAAGTAAATGAGCAAAACATTTTTCTTTTAAAATTTCAATAAATTATATTCGCTATACCATATTTTATCGAACTATCTTCAAAATTATGACCTGTACTTTGTGCACATGGCCAGCTAGCCAGCCAGCCAGCCAGATAGACGGATGGACGGACATCGTTTAATCGATTCAGTGATTCTAAGGTATACATTAAGGTGGGTGTTAGACTAATACTTTTGGGAGTTATAAACATCTGCACAAATCCAATATACTCTACCCACTATGGTGACATAGGGTATAAAAAAGGTCCATTTTGAAAAATATCTATAAAGGCTTTCTATTAAGTAATAACCAATGAATAAATAAAGAGCTAGAGATAGAAAGAAAAAGAGATGAGGATAAGTCAAAGTTGATATTGGAAGATTCATGATATGAGTAGAAGGTGGCAAAAGAGAACTGAAAAATTGAAAAGATAGTGAATGAAACCGGATTCAGGGCCATTCTGAGCACCTAATAGCCATCTGTTATTCCTATTGCAGGCATCTGTGCATCCTAATTACTTATTCGATAATTTTTACTTTACTCGAATTATCTTGCAAATTGCGACCTGAAGTTTGATTACAAGGTTTACAGACATCGCTAAATCGAGTCAGAAAGTCTTCCCGACAAAGCGGTTACAAAAATCGTAATCTCCGATGAATTCTAAGAAGTTTTGCCGAAGAAACCATGGGTCTAAAATCAAAATCAAGCCTCCCATTTTTAACGCGAAACTTTTCCTTTCGTATTTTATATTTTTGTTTAAATATACTAACATTTTATTGAGCCTTTTAAGAAACTTGATTATGTTTGGGCTTTTTCCAAATTAAAGAAAGGCAGAAAATATGAATCTTTGCAAATGGAGAAGATTAACAATAAACTTCATCCGAGGATGGTTAAAAAATCTCATATCGTGTTTGTGCGAGAACCTAAAAAAGGTGCAAATAAATTTTTAAGTTCCAAACCGATAATCCGATTTTAATAAAATTTCTCACGACTATAGAGGAGGTGTTGCTGAGCCTGAAAGGAAAATATTTGCTCAAAAAGCGTAACCACTTTTTTTAACACAAATTTGTTTGTAAAATAAAACAAAATTTTTTGTTTTGATTCATCCTAAGTAAAATAAGTTTTTGAAATAAATAAATGTCTTCAAATGTATTTTATTTATTGGTTACGTCTTTTTCGTCAAATATTTGTCATGTGTGACCCTAACTTAAGTTTTGAATTTGGACTTTCAACACTAAGGTGGGGCGGAGTCTCAAGAAACCAAATTGGGGTGTCTCGGTTATATTACAAATTAAAAATGATGCCAAAAATACATATATACAAATCTCTCAAATCGGATTAAGAATAAAAATTTGGCATCATTTTTAATTTGTAATATACCCGAGACACCCAAATTTGGATTCTTGAGACTCCGCTCCACCTTAGGGTTGAAAGTCCAAATTCAAAACTTAGGCTCAGCAACACCTGGCACCTCTGTGACCCAAAAACTCGGTTTCAGGTTCTCGCACAACCAGTTCTCGCACATATTTTCTGCCTTTAATTTCGAAAAAGCCCAAACATAGTCAAGGTTCTTAAAAGGCTCAATAAAATGTTAGTATATTTAAACAAAAATATAAAATACGAAAGGAAAAGTTTCGCGTTAAAATGGGAAGCTCGGTTTTGATTTTAGATCCATGGTTTCTTCGGAAATCATTCTTATAATTCATCGTTGATTACGATTTTGATAACCGCTTGGTGCATTTTTTTTGATTCATACAAATTGACCCACTCTAGTATACATACTTTAAGGTAGGTGTCGGGACAATATTCCTGCATGTTATCAACATGTTACCTAATATACGCTCCTCACTACGGTGGTGTAGGGTATGAACACTGAATGCCGAAAGCGCAATGTCCGATGATCACCGCCACCATGTTCCTAAGTTTCTAGTCGTTACATTGTAAGTTGATAAGACGCACACATGTAGTCTAGCGCAGGCGATATTTTAGAAAAGAGATTTATAGTTAAACTAAAGTGTTAACTTTATAACCCAATAATATTATAAAGTGTTATAACAACAGTAAATTCTATGAAATTATGCTGATATTGATATCCATATTGCGGTTGTCTTGAACATGTAGTTAACATCAGATCGGAGAGAAAATAGGTTTCGAAATATTCAAATAAAATCGAACTATATTGAAGGTCTTGGAATGCAATAATCTATGTGGTAGGGAACAATTTGTAAGCTTTAAATAATGCTAGCATGTTCATATGATCTACATTTACATTTGCTTATCGCGTTGAGCCCAAAGGCCGTGTTCAATGTCAGCTTGCTGGCCATTATATAGTTCAGTAGCGTGAAAAGCGATATTTTGGAAAAGCAATTTTTAGATAAACTAAAGTGTTTGTTTTATAACCCAATAAAATTATAAAATTTTATATACCATTTTAAAGTCTATGAAATAATGCTCATATTGGTATCCACATTGTATGAACATGTAGTTAACGTCAGATCGGAGAGCCCTTTCACATACTAATAATAATAATATCTTATATGATTACTATGCAATTTTTTATTCGTTGATCCAGTTCACCAAAGACTGACGCCAGCACAAACAATTTTGGGAATGGTTTCTTTAAATAAGCTAAACTTTAATTTTGTTTTAGTTGGGAACATCTACACCTTAATTTTCCTCCAAATGGGGCCACACTAATATACAGATGTATATGTATGTGAAGACACAAACATGCGCTAAGTTACGCTAATGTGTTTGTTGATATTGTTGCTGTTAATGTTTCAGTGGTTGGCTGCTGTTAGCAGTTAGTTGTTTATACTTGTTATTGTTATTTTTGCTGCTTATGTAAATTCCGGATGTTTATGTTACCGCTTTAGCTTTAACTACAATTGTTGTTACTACATATAACGTTTGCATTTACATACAAACACATTCACAGACATACATATATACATAAATGCCTTTATTGCTGGGTGACTGTGTGTGATGAGTAAGTGATAAGTGTGACTGTCTGTGGCTCGGTTCAGAGTCATCATTGTGTGACAGCTTTTACTTTTGAATTTTTTGTTTTTTGTCATACACATGATGTTATTACTCTTGATGTTGTTTTTGTTGTTGTTGTTATTATTGCTGCTGTTTATGTTTGTATTACTGAGACTGGTAGTGTGTGTGTGTGTCTGTGTGTAGGTGTTAGTTGTTATTGTATTATTATTATTGTCTCATGACGGATATTAACATATTATTGTTGCTACTTTTCGCGCTCGCTCACATTCCCACACTCACACACACATGCCGAACATCTATTAAAACATTCACGTCCACACACATACTTAGCCCCATAAACACATGCACATGTAAATAAATTGTACGAACACCTTGTCGTATGAGTTATGACAACAATAACGTATGAATGTATGACTATGACACATCAACACAAGACAAGACACATAGAATGCTACTCGTAACATATTGCATTGCTTACATCCGCACTAACCTTGACTTCCTTCCTTTCATTCTTTTGCTGATGATCAACATTATTATTCTATGTATGGTTGTTTTTTTTCATGTGTAGATTCCTTTTAAGTATTGTATCTATGTAAGCAGGTGGCGCAATTGATAATTTATGATTTTCAAAGCGCGATAAAATGAGTTTTTCTAAGCTGAGAAAGATAACAAGTAATTGTGCGTCTAAAAATAGTAGCCAACAACAAACGTCCTTGTTGTTGGCTACTGATATCAATAAAAAATGGGAGGAAAAGTTGGAACTTGCAAAAATGGCCGTGATTTCCACATTTTTTCCCAAAAAAAGTCCCTGTATTTTTTTTCGCTACGAAAAAGTCCCCAATGAACAAAGTCCCCAAACCACAAATGAATAAAAGCCCTCAAAATTGGGGCCTTAATTCATTATGAATTCAAAGGTCCAAATGTTTAATCTAGCCGGAAAAAAGTCTTTTGAAAAGCCGTATCGACATAAAACTTTGTACGTTTATACATATATTTCATCAGTATAAACAATCTGAGAGAAAAAAAAAAAAAAAATGGGCATAAATGTGTGTTTTTGTTTGTACATTTTTTCTTTGTGGGTTTGTTTGAAGCCTATAAACGGCGAAACGGCGGACCGATTTTCCTGAAATTTGCACACCGTCTTTCTGTATGTGTTGGAGGAATTAAAGGATACCATTCATTAAAAAATTTAAGATGGGCGAAATGCAACGCCAATCTTAAAAATAAAAATACAGCTCCTTCCTTGTAAGGGACATGTTAAACTCTAAATAAAATAAAAATCGTGCAAAAAGTGGCAGCTAATTTTTTACACATTATATATTACACATATATATAGATGACGACAACATAAAAACTAAAGCTTAACTCTGTTAAATTACCATTTGAAATTCTAGTAGAATTTGGACATTGAACAAAAATTTCACATTTAAAACACACATGTACATAATTGCATTTTTTATACCCTTCACCTTCGTGAGAAGGGTATATATAAGTTTGTCATTCCGTTTGTAATTTCTACATTTTTCATTTCCGACCCTATAAAGTATATATATTCTGGATCCTTATAGATAGCGGAGTCGATTAAGCCATGTCCGTCTGTCTGTTGAAATCCATTTTCTGAAGACCCCAGATATCTTCGGGATCCAAATCTTCAATAATTCAGTCAGACATGCTTTCGAGAATTTTGCTATTTAAAATCAGCAAAATCGGTCCACAAATGGCTGAGATATGAGGAAAAAACCAAGACAACCTCGATTTTTTACCTATATCTGGATTACTAAGACATTAATATAGACAATATGGATATCTAATGATAGATATTTCAAAGACATTTGCAACGACGTATATAAGACCATAGTAAGTTGGACCTACAATGGGTCAAAATCGGAAAAAAAAATTTTAACCCGAATTTTTTTTTCACAAAAAAAAAATTGAAAAAACAAAAAAAAAAGTTTAAAATTTAAAAAAAAAAATTTTAAAATTTTAAATTTAAAAAAAATTTAATAATCGGAAAAATTTTTTTTCCAAAAAATTAAAAAAACAACTGTAAAAAAAATTTAATTTTGTTTACTTAAAAATATTTAAAATTTTTAAGTATAATTTGGTGAAGGGTATATAAGATTCGGCACAGCCGAATATAGCACTCTTACTTGTTTCTAAACAAAACATATTTTATGAAAAATTTAAACAGTGATTTTTACTCTTACCTTTCTTATATTAATTACATCAAAAAATGTTTGTTTAATTTTTTAACAAAGTAGCAATTACTTGTTTTTGAAGCAATGTACCAATGCTAGTGAAGCTATTCAAAGAAAAAAAATATGCCGTTATGTACTATGGACACTTCTCAACATATTACCATACAAAAACTTTGCTTTTGAAACATTTAAAAAAATTACCTTTTTCCGGCTAGATTGAGCATTTGGACCAGTGTGCAACCAAAGGATCTTAACCCCCTTTTGCATTGAAGGCCTTCGACCAGGCGCAAAAGTTATCTCTCTGGTCTGAAGTATGAGTGATCACATATAGAGCTCCTTTTGTTGCTTAAACGATTATTGGCCAAGTTATTAACGAATTTAGATATTTTTTTAGTTTTTATATAAAAAAATCGATATTTGATCAGAAATATGAGTGGTCAGAGATCGAGCTCCTTTTCTTGATGAAACGCTTATTGGCCAAGTTTTTAGCGAGTTTAAATATTTTGAGTTTTTATATAAAAAATCGATTTTTGTTCAAAAATATGAGTGATCACAGATTGAGCTCCTTTTCTTGATTAAATGCTTATTGGCCAAGTTATTAGCGAATTTAGATATTTTTTTAGTTTTTATATAAAAAATAAACTTTTGTTCAGAAATATCACTCATATTTCTGAACAAAAGTTTATTTTTTCACAGATCGTGCTCCTTTTCTTGATTAAACGCTTATTGGCAAAGTTAATAGCAAATTTAAATACTTAAATTGGATAACTACGAACATTTAAACATAAAATTAGCCAAATTGGTATTGCCGTTTTACGATTTTATAGAAATCGAAAAAAGTGGGCGTGGTCAATTTTTCATTCCGTAAAAACCTTAGTTGGACTATGACCAACATTTTAAAAAAAAGTTGTCTAAAATTGCCGTTCTCAACTGATGCAATTACCAACAAACGACATTTGATTTTTATTTACATACATATATAGACCAAAAAAAATTGGTTATATAAATAAACATTTTAAGAAATATATCTGAAACAAACAATAGTTTATACTGGTATTCCAAGTTGGTTACATTGAAAATTTTATTATAAACGACTACTAAGTCTTTTGGCTTGTCCGCAGAGGAAGACAAGCGTCTTTGGCGGGAATCGAACCCGTAACTGTCTAACCGATAGTTCAGTTGCCATCTAGTCTATCGGGGTACCTGATTTTGGAAAAACGAAACACTAATTTAAAAACGAATACGTTCTGACTACATAATACGCAGGAAAGCGTATCAAGCCAATATCTGATAATCTGTTCCAAAGTACAGCGTATCCCAGAGAGAGCGTTCTGCATCGATCGAAAAAAATAGTAGTCAGACGGGGCAAGATCTGGACTATAATGCGGGTGAACCAAACTTCTCAACCACTTCTTTCGAAATAGTTTTTAACAGTTATGCCAACATATGGCCTAGCGTATAATATTATAGTTCCATTTCTGGCCGCATTTTCTGGGAGTTTTTCGGCCAATGCTCGCTTCAAAGGAATCAGTTGAGTTTGACAATGTCTTGTTGAGTTTGACAATGTGTAATGCATCCAATTCATGGTCTTCAAACCTTTGTCTTTCGTATCAAAATCAATACTTCTGAACCGCACAAACCATCTCTCGCACGTTGAAATTGATGGGACACATTCATCATAATCTTCGGTAAGCAATCGGTGTGATTCAGCAGCACTTTTCTCCAAATTTAAGAAGTAAATCCAAACTTGCGGCATATAATGCTTTGTTGACACAAAATTCGACATTTTCGAAGCAAAAAAAATTAACTGTTCTTTAGAATAAAATTGCTAAAAATTAGAAGCATGCATATAGAGATTACCTTATTCAAAGGATCGTAATAACATTAGTTATTCTTTATGTGATAAAAATGTGATTGTGAAAGCTAAAATAATTGTGAAACGGCTTAAGCTGATTTTAAAGTCATAAGATTTTAGCTCACTTTTCAGTATTATTTATGATTATATAGCCAGCCACGTTTTTTCGAAAAAATAATATTAGTGGGAGCTTGTTGATGGTATTGTTTAAACTTTGTTTCATTCACCGTCTTATTTATAAACACACATTCATCACCATCAAATGCAGCACATGCTTTATTTAAACCATACCGAATACATTACAATCTTCAGCTCATATTTATTTTTTGGCATATAAAGTGTCTACTGCTCGTTCACCGTTTTTTATTTTTTTTTATCAAAGTAATTCGTTGCTCTTTTTACTACATATACACATTACAGTTTTTTTTCATATTTCCTTCCGTTTAAAATGTTTTTCTTGCAACGTATGGATGCTTCATAGCTGTTTCATTCTCTCACTCTTCTACACTCTTTAATAACCTAAATACATCGCTATTATCAGTGTCTGTATGTTAGGATTGCTCAAAAAATAAAAAAAGGAAAGCATTGTAAAATCAAGTTTAGTTTGTTTTAAGATTGTATTCCAAAAATCTTTTGTTATAGCTTTAGTATTTTCAAATGTTTCTCATATATTTCCGAAATTAACCGAAACCAAATTGTTCCTTTTTTTGGAATCTCTATGTAGCACCATATTATTGTTTTGTTTCTATAGTAGGTTCAACTGCCATTAGTGTGAATTTTTAGACTATTATTGTTTCCTTTTCTTATTTAATTCTAAAGATTCTTGGCAATTATTTGAAGATTTAATTTTATATAATTTGAACAAATGGACCTCCTCTTAACGGATTGTTACATCGACTGTATGAAGCCTTGATCGCATTTGGCTATGTGCGAGAATTCTCGCCACCTGGTGGCTCTGCAGTTTTAGAAAGTATTTATCAACGACTTGTTTGAACTCGTCTCTCACTAATAGTATTTCCAAGTCCCTGTGGATGTTTTCATTTACCTGATGCACACGTCATGTTCCTAAGAATTTTTGATTGGTCCCTCTATACAAGATCAATACTGATACTGCTGGCTGTTTCCCACAATTGGATTCCATATGTCCCAATTTGTTTTAAAACACTTTTATACAAGATTAGTTTTTATTGAAGTATTAATTTTGATTGATCGTTGATCAGCCACTGAAGGTTAAATGATTTAGCTTCATGTGAAGTACGATACCAAGTAATACGTCTATCTATCCAAGGTATTTAGCACAATAGGATTGAGGAATATTAATATTGTTAAGTGTGAAAGGCAAATGTAAAATTTTTACTTTTTAAATCCTTCACCCGTATTGGCAGGTATTTAATAATTTCTCCAAACATATGTATGAGGTAATGTGTTCGAAAATGAGGCTGGCGTGAGTTACTGTTACCAAATCGCGATCTGATAACAGAGTTTTTTCTCAATTGGCCCCTGAATTGAATGTTTTAACACCATTATTTTATTTTTTAATGAGGCGAACAAACAACTGTGCACTGAAGAAGGAAATTAATGCTGTATCAACGAAATAACAACATTTCTGCAAAATCTTGTGTACTTTACGATTCGATAAAAAATTACAAACTAAAAAAAGGATAGTTGAAATTTTAGCTTCAATAGATATTGACGCATAATCGCCACTTATGCATGTTGGGCATATTGCTCTCCTATGTTGAATCAACTTACTTACAGCTTTAAACTGCACTGTGGTGTTTTGTCTGGTATATTCTCTGATGAACCTCGCATCGTCTTCTGAATGAATTATCATAAAATATTTGCGATCATGGTAGCTTGCAAGTTAATTTATGATGCAGCAATATCGAAAATATTCGTTTTTTTGTCCAAAATCAGTCGGCATTTATATCACTCAACTCCTATTTTTCGGCTATTGTATAAAAGACCTGTCGATAATAGATCGTCTATGTGAAATTACTTCAATTTGAGTCCCAGCGCATTGTTAATTCGCCACCTGGTTCATGTGAGATTATTTTCTCTGGGGATCTGTAGGATGCGAATATTCGACGTGTTATTTCTAAACTGCAGCCAATTTTACTGTAAAGGCAGCAATTTAGGTGGGGACTATTAAATATTACTATCTTCAGATAATTTCTTCAAATGTCGGTAAACAAATGCCATACCTTCGGCACTGATTTGGTGGTCAAGTCGATTTGGACCTCTTTTAAGAAAAACCACACTATACAACTTAAAAACCGAGGCTACATTCAAAGATTACCGGGAGTATTAACGGATCACTAGACTCGTACCGCCATCAATGAGCATTGTCAAGACATACAGATTCCAGTATAATTACAAACTACTTAACCTTGGAGAGTTATGAGGGTCCACACTTAATGAAGTACTGCGATATCTCATGTCTACATGTGGTATTTCATACCTGCCCTGCTATCGTTCATTATGTTCTAAAGAACATTACTTCTAACAAGTGGTGTGGTATTATCAAAACGAGTTACGAGTACTATCATTCAATTCGATTAGAATTACAGAACTTCTAACTAATATATTTTCTGTGCATATGAGTTATTTTTAGTGTATATCTATTATACCTCCTGTTTACATCATTACTCTTAATAAGTAGATATAACACAACTTTATTTTGCCTCTTACAAATGGGGTCTACCTACTAAAACTGTGTCGATTTGTATGTCACATAATGTTGTTAAATTTATTTAAAAGTTGCTTTAAAACTTTTCCCTTCGTTAGATTGTGTTTATGTTGCTGTTCAACTGCGTAGTGCATCAATGATAATTTGTTGCTGCTACACAGTCTCACACTTAATACACAGTGTGTTAATGTATGTGTAGAAAAGTATATGTGTAGTTGTGTTAACATTACTCTAGCATATTTTAAAAATATTAAAAAAATATATTTATGTACGTTCATATACATATATCATTTTTTAATATGATTTTTCATAATGTATTTTTTTCGTTGTTGCTTTCATATTTTTCTCTTGCTGTTGTTATTGTTGTTGATGGTATTTCTCTTATTATAATAAAATGCTGTTGTCATTTTCCTTAGTTGCATATTTACCATATTTATATCTGTTATGCCCAACTACATATGGGTAAAACGAAGTACACATGCATAGTATTAATTATACAGTAGAGAGCAAAAGTTTTGCATGGATTGGGTTCAAATTTTAACTGTCGAATTTAAATATGTATTGGTAGACCTAGAAATTTCCATTACAACCACACACAATAATTTTGAAATTAAATAGCTGGGTCCCTATCTGCATAACTACTGATTATAAATTTCAATTAAATACTCCTGAATCAAATTTAAAATAGGTACTCACCTATGCGTAGTAAGTTTGAGCGACTCTAACTAATGAGTTGTAATGACAGTATTATACATAGCGCAAAATTGATAATTAACACTTTCAAACAGACTGTTATTCAGAAGTGCCCTTCCAGTCTTCAGTTAAATTCTTATTCTCCTGTTAAACTATAGCGCTTGGACGAAGGCTAGCCTCATATTGACAGAGGAATTTGTCCTATGATGTCATCAGAGGAGGCATATCTGCATGATCCATTGAATAGAAGCTCGTATAAGAGGTCTTGGTCCCGATCCATAACCCCAGGATTGGGAATCAGACCAGAGCCTCTGGTGATAAACGAACCTGAAACCATCTGACGAACAGAATATCAAACTACGCACTGGATGAATTTCGCTAATGCAGCTTTGAATATCCTCATTCAATGTATGGGTGGTTGTGAGTTTGAAATGAAATTCAATGGTGGTAAATCGCACAATATAGATGTGTGATCCAGCTTCCAGCCCAAAATCAACACCAAACTGTTACACTTTGTGCATAGATATGTTTTTGACATCTTTGGCTATCTGAACCAAATAAATTTTAAATTATTTGATAACACTGTGTGTAATTTTTGAGTCATGGAAATTTAACCATTACGGACACCACTACCTGATAAAAGACCAAAAAAAGACCCGTGCCTCCCTGGTTTGCCAAAAGTAATGCACTTTTTTATGGGACCCCAAAGATTTGGGGCCTCGGTGTAATTTTTTGCAAAAAGTGATAATTTTCTCAGGCTCATATCTTGCAATTAGTTCGGAATTTTGATTTACTCTCTGAGGCAAAGTTGTAGCCTGTTGTAACCTACAACTCTCTGAGGCAAAGTTGTAGCCTTCAACATAAAGAATTAAAATTGTGAAAAAAACTTCATCTTCAAGATCAAAATCGCAAAAAACTTTAAAAAATTCGAAATAAATTTTTTTTAAAGATGTCTAAAAGTATGCCCAAAATACTTAATTCCTTTAGTTTTTTCTTACTAACTTATATTGACCTACCTAAACTTCATTCCTGGGAAGTTCATATGTTCTAGAAAGCTGTTTATTGAGATCTTAGGTACATTTTTGTAGTTGATTGTTTCCGTGAATTTTGAACGGTTTGCTACCTATGAACCTGAACAGGGGAAAAATGGTAAACAAAATCGAATTTGTTAAAGTTTTTTGCGATTTTGATATTCTTTATGTTAAGGGCTACAGCTTTGCCTCAGAGAGTAAATCATAATTCCGAACTGTTTGCAGGATATGATCCTGCAAAATGATCACTTTTTTCAAAAATGACACCGAGGCCCCATAAAAAAAGTGCTCGACTTGGCAAAACTGGGTAGGTTAGAAAGGAACACCGGATAACTTAAAAACCGAGTAATCGATTTTGTTACATTATCAAGCTATGTTTTCGTTTATCGATTGGAAAGTTGGAAAGTTTAATTTATAAGAAATAGTAACATGTCATAAAACATTCAAAGCCGTTTTCCTCGAAACGACTTTTTTTGAGTTATGACGTTCTTTTAATAAATGAGTGATACAATGTGCGGAAGACGCGTTTATTGTTTTTTTCTTTAGTTTTTGTGATACAAAAGAAATATTAGATGGTGATAATAGTGAACAATAAATGACAATAGGTTTTTCGATAATTTAATTTGAAGTACGAAAAAATTTTATATTAAACCTCAAAACTCCCCCTGGTGCACATTCATCAGATACAAGGAATATAAAAAAATCAGTCACAATTTTTAAAATTTTTTTTTATTAAGTTATGTGAAATAAACCATAAATATCCAGTTGATTATACTTTGTTTTGTGAATTAAGGTATAAAACAGTAAACATGATTTTATTTTTGGATTTTTTTTGTTTTACTTTTCAAATGGAAAATCTGCCGGAATGGAAAATTTGGCAAAACCTACCGTTGGGTGGTTTTGCCGTTTTTGGGCAGTCTAGAAATGTTAAAAAAATATGTATATTAAGATGAGATAGGCAAGATTGAAATTAATAAAACTAAAGCCAATATATGTAAGTATCCGAAACAAGAAACAAATTAAGAATATGTATTGTGGTTTAATTTATGATTGCCTCAAAAAATGTGGCGTATGGTCCCCCTTCTACCCTACTATTAATTTGCATATATGCAAATACATTTGACAATCACTGTAGATGTAACTGAAAGTGCTCACTAACACGAGTTAATGTGTTTATATATTGGAAATGTAAGTTTTTTTTTTAATATTTAAAATGTGTGTAGTTTTTTCGTAACTTTGCCTGCCAATGATATTGCTGATGTTTGTTAATGTCATATTATCTAAAGCATTTATGTGGTGTTTATGACTTTAAACTGTTTTGTTTCCTTTTTTCCAACTATGACTTGGAAATTTAAAAAAATATATATGATTTTTAATGCATTAGTTATGGTTGATAAATATTGTGAACATGTAGTTATTGTGGGTTTGTTTTTATTGTGGATTTGTTTTAATGCTTAGTTTGTCCAAATTTTTTAAAGAAACCACCAATTTTCGAATGCATTTAGTGTTTTTATGTACTTTTTCTTTTAAACAGTTTTCTCTACCTAATCAAAAAATCTCTAAAATGTCTTTAATTTATCGAAACTTACAGCCTTAGTATGTGTGTACTTCATAAAACATCATGAACATCAACCAATTAAAAAATGGAGTCCTATTTTCAAGACCTTGTTTAACCATAATTTCTATAGAAAAAAATACTTACAACATTAGCTGTGCTGCTAAAGTTCATAGTTGGTTTCATGTCAAATTATACAAATTAACTTTAGCGACGATAGAACTGCTCTTAAATCAAAAATAAAAATACAATTATGAAAATATACAGCCAAAAAATAAAAAATGTGTTTTTTTAAAGCCCGATAGAATATGCAAAAGGATTAACTGTCAAATGAACTCTCTGCGCTCACTTTTTGTCATCACCATAAATTGATTGGAGCTTGAAAAACGCTACCAAATTATCCAATTTTACTTTGAAAATCAGTCATCGATTCGCCCAACTTATGGATGACTCTTTTATCCCTAAATTGTGTTCAGTGGTGAGGCTTATTTTTGACCTAACGGGTTTGTTAATAAACAAAATTTCCAGAGCTTTCGATGTCACTTAGTGTTGCCATACTTACAATCAATGATCAACTCAAAGCTTTTATTCAATGTTAATAATACCCACAGATATATTACAGTTTGATAGGCACTGTTGTTTAAAAGCATTAAAAAATATAGTGACTATTTTGTGGAAAACTTAAACGACCTTTTTAATATGTTCCAACTACTGATGCATGTAACTTTTTATATGTACGATATAACTGCTACTAAATTGGTTTGATTTTATTCAAAACTAGTTGACCCGACAGACGTTGTCCTGTCCACGTTAAAAAAAATGCTTGGGTCCGATTTGTGAATTTGTGAGAAGCGGTTTGAAAAGCGTAAAAATAGTTAAAAAGGAAAAAAAAATGTATTATTGAATGATAATTTTTATTCATGTAGGACATAGAATAAAATATACATAGAAGCGCTACTGAGAGACAAAGAACTTAAGTTTGTTGTCAAAAACCTTGCAAAGTCTTGCAACAACAGATTACATGTAAATCAATGTACATATTTTGAGTTTTTATATAAGTAATTGAATTTTGGTCTGAAAAATGAGTGATCACAGATCGAGCTCCTTTTCTTGATTAAACGCTTATTGCAAAGTTATTACCGTATTCACATATTTTGAGTTTTTATATAAAAAATCGATTTTTGGTCAGAAATATTAGTGGTCACAGATAGAGCTCTTTTTCTTGATTAAATACTTATTGGCCAAGTAATTAGCGAATTTAGATATTTTGAGGTTTTATATAAAAAATCGATTTTTGGTCAAAAGTATGAGTGATCACAGATCGAGCTGCTTTTCCTGATTAAACGCTTATTGGCCAAGCTATTAGCGAAGTTTTTATATAAAAAATCGATTTTTGGTCTGAAATATGAGTGATCACAGATCGAGCCAAGTTATTAGCCAAGTTATTAGCGAATTTAGATATTTTGAGTTTTTATATAAAAAATCGATTTTTGGTCAGAAGTATGAGTGATCACAGATCGAGCCCTTTTTCTTTATTAAACGCTTATTGGCCAAGTTATTAGCGAATTTAGATATTTTGAGTTTTTATATAAAAAATCGATTTTCGGTCAAAAATATTATTTTTGATTTATATAAAAACTCCAAGTTATTAGCGAAATTAGATATTTTGAGATTTTATATAAAAAATCGATTTTTGGTCAGAAATATGAGTGATCACAGATCGAGCAGCTTTTCTTGATTAAACGCTTATTGGCCAAGTAATTAGCGAATTTAGATATTTTGAAAATCGATTTTTGGTCAGAAATATGGGTGATCACAGATCGAGCTGCTTTACTTGATTAAACGCTTATTGGCCAAGTTATTAGCGAATTTAGATATTTTGAGTTTTTATATAAAAAATCGATTTTTGGTCAGAAATATGAGTGATCACAGATCGAGCTGCTTTTCTTGATTAAACGCTTATGGGCCAAGTTATTAGCAAATTTAGATATTTTGAGTTTTTATATAAAAAATCGATTTTTGGTCAGAAATATTAGTGATCACAGATCGAGCTCTTTTTCTTGATTAAACGCTTATTGGCCAAGTTAATAGCGAATTTAGATATTTTGAGTTTTTATATAAAAAATCGGTTTTTGGTCAGAAAAATTAGTGATCACAGATCGAGCTCCTTTTCTTGATTCAACGCTTATTGGCCAAGTTATTAGCGAATTTAGATATTTTGAGATTTTATATAAAAAATCGACTTTTGTTCAGAAATATGAGTGATCACAGATCCATCTCCTTTTCTTGATTAAACGCTTATTGGCCAAGTTATTAGCGAATTTAGATATTTTGAGTTTTTATATAAAAAATCGATTTTTGGTCAGAAAAATTAGTGATCACAGATCGAGCTCCTTTTTTTTGATTCAACACTTATTGGCCAAGTTATTAGCGAATTTAGATATTTTGAGTTTTTATCTAAAAGATCGATTTTTGGTCAGAAATATAAGTGATCACAGATCGAGCTGCTTTTCTTTATTAAACGCTTATTGGCCAAGTTATTAGCGAATTTAGAAATTTTGACTTCTTATACAAAAAATCGATTTTTATTCAGAAATATGAGTGATCACAGTGCGAGCTGCTTTTCTTGATTAAACGCTTATTTGCCAAGTTATTAGCGAATTTAGATGTTTTGAGTTTTTATATAAAAAATCGATATTCGGTCAGAAATATGAGTGATCACAGATCGAGCTGCTTTTCTTGATTACACGCTTATTGGCCAAGTTATTAGCGAAATTAGATATTTTGAGTTTTTATATAAAAAATCAATTTTTGGTCAGAAAGATTAGTGGTCACAGATCGAGCTGCTTTTCTTGATTAAACGCTTATTGGCCAAGTTATTAGCGAATTTAGATATTTTGACTTCTTATACAAAAAATCGATTTTTATTCAGAAATATGAGTGATCACAGTGCGAGCTGCTTTTCTTGATTAAACGCTTATTTGCCAAGTTATTCGCGAATTTAGATATTTTGAGTTTTTAGCGAAATTAGATATTTTGAGTTTTTATATAAAAAATCAATTTTTGGTCAGAAAGATTAGTGGTCACAGATCGAGCTGCTTTTCTTGATTAAACGCTTATTGGCCAAGTTATTAGCGAATTTAGATATTTTGACTTCTTATACAAAAAATCGATTTTTATTCAGAAATATGAGTGATCACAGTGCGAGCTGCTTTTCTTGATTAAACGCTTATTTGCCAAGTTATTAGCGAATTTAGATATTTTGAGTTTTTATACAAAAAATCGATTTTTGGTTAAAAATATGAGTGATCACAGATCGAGCTGCTTTTCTTGATTAAACGCTTATTGGCCAAGTTATTAGCGAATTTAGATATTTTGAGTTTTTATAGAAAAAATCGATTTTTGGTCAAAAATATGAGTGAGAAGCGGTTTGAAAAGCGTAAAAATAGTTAAAAAGGAAAAAAAAAATTATTATTGAATGAGCTGCTTTTCTTTTTAGATTTATATCGAATTTAGATATTTTGAGGTTTTATATAAAAAATCGATTTTGGTTCAGAAATATTAGTTGTCACAGATCGAGCTCTTTTTCTTGATTAAACGCATATTGGCCAAGTTATTAGCGAATTTAGATATTTTGAGTTTTTATACAAAAAATCGATTTTTAGTCAGAAATACGAGTGATCACAGATCGAGTTCCTCTTCTTGATTAAACGCTTATTGGCCAAGTTATTAGAGAATTTAGATATTTTGAGTTTTTATACAAAAAATCGATTTTTAGTCAGAAATATTAGTGATCACAGATCGAGCTGCTTTTCTTGATTAAACGCTTATTGGCCAAGTTATTAGCGAATTTAGATATTTTGAGTTTTTATATAAAAAATCGATTTTTGGTCAGAAGTATGACTGATCACAGATCGAGTTCCTTTTCTTGATTAAACGCTTATTATTAGAGAATTTAGATATTTTCAGTTTTTATATAAAAAATCGATTTTTGGTCAAAAATATGAGTGATCACAGATCGAGCAGCTTTTCTTGATTAAACGCTTATTGGCCAAGTTTTTAGCGAATTTAGATATTTTGAGTTTTTATATAAAAAATCGATTTTTGGTCAGAAGTATGAATGATCACAGATCGAGCTGCCTTTCTTGATTAAACGCTTATTGGCCAAGTTATTAGCGAATTTATATATTTTGAGTTTTTATATATATAAAATCGAACTTTTGGTCAGAAATATGACTGATCACAGATCGAGTTCCTTTTCTTGATTAAACGCTTATTATTAGAGAATTTAGATATTTTAAATTTTTATATAAAAAATCGATTCTTGATTGAACGCTTATTGGGCAGGTTATTAGCGAATTTAGATATTTTGAGTTTTTATACAAAAAATCGATTTTTAGTCAGAAATATGAGTGTTCACAGATCGAGCTGCTTTTCTTGATTAAACGCTTATTGGCCAAGTTATTAGCGAATTTAGATATTTTGAGTTTTTATATAAAAAATCGATTTTGGTTCAGAAATATTAGTGGTCACAGATCGAGCTCTTTTTCTTGATTAAACGCATGTTGGCCAAGTTATTAGCGAATTTAGATATTTTGAGTTTTTATATAAAAAATCGATTTTTGGTCAGAAATATGAGTGATCACAGATCGAGCTGCTTTTCTTGATTAAACGCTTATTGGCCAAGTTATTAGCGAATTTAGATATTTTGAGTTTTTATATAAAAAATCGATTTTTGGTCAAAAATATGAGTGATCACAGATCGAGCTGCTTTTCTTGATTAAACGCTTATTGGCCAATTTATTAGCGAATTTAGATATTTTGAGTTTTTATATAAAAAATTGTTTTTGATCACAGATCGAGCTCCTTTTCTTGATTATGCATACCTTTAATTAGATTTTTAACGTTTTAGGAATCCTCTTATATAAAAAATGTGTTTGCATCCTCTAAATTAATTTTTTTGTATGACAACGAATGAATAATTTTATTTGCTATGTAATTTTATTTCAATGGATATTTTCTATTGGGAGTAAAAAACTTTTATGGACTATGGCGAACATTTAAGAAAAATAGCCAAATCGGTCCAGGCGTTTTGCGATTTTAGATACAGTGAAATGCTTAGTATAATGCTCGCTTCGAGCAAAAAATAAAAACTTTGACCCACTTTAAAAAAATCTTCAGACCAGCTGAACTATAAGTTTATTCTACTAAAATGATCTACTCAACATGCCCTTTCAGAATTATAGGGTCACTATTCTGTTCCAATTAAAAAGTCTCTTACTGTTGGTCAGTGTAATTAAATAAAAATTGTTGTTTTAAAAAAAAAATTGTGCAAAATTTCAGTTTGGAATTTCTATTTGAATGAAATTTGATAGCAAATCAGATAAATGCCGTTTTTTTTGCTAACTATTAACGTTAACACTCAACGGCAGCAACAAAACACCGCTATTGTTGACAATTTATCATTTAAAAATTACAATTTATAACATTTGCATTATCATTTAAGTAGTAGAGAGTAGAAATAAACAGAAAACAACAATATTTATTTATGTTTATTGCATTTTTGAAATTGTTTTCCAAGACTCTTCATATTTTATCAGAATTTTAAACACATTTGTGTTTATAGGGGCAATTTCCAGTATTACTATCACCACTACTGATATGGTTATTGATGATGATGATGATGGTGGAAGAAGCACGAATCATATAAATACATACTTACAGTACTCTTACACATGTGCTTGTGAGAAGAAAAAGTTTTAGCTGGAGACCAACTCCAGTTAGAACCATAACAAAGTCAAACAAAGTGTTTACCAACACTTTTTCATTATACTCGTACTCAAATATAACAGCAACATCGTATAAAACATTGTAAGAGAGAACAGTTTGTGTTGAAAAGTTGTCATGTTTATTGTGGTTGTAATATTTTTGTATTCATTCGTAGACCAGCAGTTCCACAAGGGGTCAATGTATACCTTATAAACAAGAATTTGCACTAATGTTTGAACACTTGCCAGGCTCCAATTTATATGTTTTTAGTCATTTGACAGACATATGTGCTCTTAGTAGTGCTGAGAGAAGCCAAGTCGTTACTTTATACATCCCACTTAATCTTGCGTCAAGTCTATTATCACTTTAATGTATCTAAGTAATCTATATTATAGTCTATTGTCACTTCGGTTTCTCTAGGGTATAGTCACTTTTAACGTTTAATTTTTTCACTTAGTGTCTCTTTGTAATCCGGAATGTAGTAAGCGTAAATTTTGTATTTTCACACAGAGAAAACAGATACGTGATAGCAACCGAATTTGTTGCCACTCGAATGATTCGATTGCACATATATAATTTTTCGGTTCTAGCAACAGAAATTTTGTTGATAAAGAAGAATTTCTATTGAAGCAACCAAACTTTTGTTACCCATTCTAAAATTAACTGTAAAATTCTGTCACAGAGGTAGAATCATTCGATTGGCAACAAATTCGGTTGCTATCACGAATCTGTTTTCTCTGTGCAGTAATATCCAACAAAGTCAATTTACATATTACTGTCTTTAGAGATTAGTTATTTTACTTACGTCAATTAAACTAGAAGCAGTCAATCAATCAATCGACATAATTACTACCGTTTTCAAAGATTTTCAGTTATATTAAAAAAATGCTGGGATAGGCACTAGGGTGTTCAATTAATCGGGATTCTGGTTTAATCGGTTAATACAGCAAATAATTAATCGAGGTTTAGATTTATTCGGATAATAATCGATTAATTCAAAATTACTCGATTAACCGAATAATTTATATTTTCATTTTCAATTTCAAAATACAACAACGATTTTTGTGTACAAAAACTTAAAAAACAGCAAATAAGGTATTTGAGATCATTTGAAGGTATTTCGATAAAATTTGGTACATATTATTTTTTCGGCCCGAGAACCAAGTCTATTGAAACTGGCTTAAATCGGTCCATTATTTCACCTAACCCCCATACAAATGTCCTCCCGAAATTTGACTTTATCGGTCATAAATGTTTAATTTATACATGTATCTCCACAAGTTCTTCTCCAAATGAGTTTTATATATACAAAATTCATTTCACCAAATTTTATTACAAGCGGTCCATAATTAGTCATAGCTCCCATATAGACGCGCTTCCGAAAATCACTTTAACGTGCATAAATCTCTTAAAAATGTTGGTATACACACAAAATTCAACATAAATAACGTTCATATAGACATAAATCTCACGACTTAATTTCATGGTGATCGGTTCATAATTGGTCATAGCATCCATATAACGCCCACTTCCGAAAATCACTCACGAATATAAATTATTGATATTTTAAAAGAAAAATGTTTTTGCTCATTTACTTAGTGTAGAGTGTAGTCGGTCAAGCCCGACCATACCTTCTTACTTCTTTGAATTATGACGCGGTTGCAGCAAATGAGCGATGTGTGAGTTTTTTAGGGTTTTAGTGAGATCTTCTGAAATAATCTTTTATAAAAAGAATATAATTTAAAAGATTTTTTCTTTAGATTTAATAAAACTTTTCTTGGAAAAAAATCATTCGCTGATTGTATATGTTGGAGAAATCAAAAGCATGATAAAGAATATTCCTTTTTGGATTGTTTAAGATTTTAATTAATTTAATAGTTTAGTTATGATAAAAGACTCATTTCAAAAAAAGTTTCGTCTATATATGTAAATAGAAACAAAGTTTCAAATACATGTAAATTAAATATGTCAGTTGTTATACATACTCACTAATCATGTGTATTGGTTGTTCAAAAATATCTAATTTTAATTTGAATTGTATTTGTATTTGAATAAACAAATACAAAAAAAAATTTTAAAGTGCAAAAAAAAATGAATTTCGGTTAATCGGTTAATAGACACAAATTAATCGGTTTATTTGTTATTTGAAATTCGGCAATTTCAAATTATTCGAACAGTTAACCGTCCAGAATTATCGGTTAATCGATTAACGGTTAATCTATTGAATACCCTAATAGGCACATAATTAAGCTTTCATAAAATGTGTATTTCATAAAATTGTGTAAGTTTTTATAAAAAGTTTCTTTTTCTATGAAAAAATATTTGTTTTTGTACAGTGTTTTAAAGACAATTTTATATAGACAAAAATGAGACATTACTTGTTAAAATCGGTTTATATTAAACTTTTCGATAAAATTTACCTTGTAAAATCAAAATTTTACAAACATTTTTTTTCCTACAGTTTTTGTTTTTTTATTCATATGTGGAGAAAATAATAAAAAAAACATGTTTTGTTAAGATATAAATTTTCTTTATACATTTTTATAAGCTTTCATGTCAAAATAAGCAATGAAAAGCTACTAAATACAAAGAAGATGATCAATTTTGTTTTTCTTTTAGATATTCTTAACAAAAACAATATTTGTGACTTACAAATGTATCAAAAAATGCAAGTAATTTTAAAGCTTAATCAGTTTTCTTTCAAAACTCTTTAAAAAATTTAAAGTTACAGGTCGATAACAATTTGTAATGTACTCACCAAGACCCTGGGTCGTTTTCCAAATACCAAAAATGTAATACAAAAAATATAAGCTTTTATTTGTAGACTGGTGTATGAAAGATTGGTCTCATTATATTAAGCAAAAAGTAGTCGTATGAAGATTTATGTACAATCTATCGGTTAATGGACTGCCTAAGATACATCTCTTAAACTGATTGTTTGAGGTCAATAAGCTTCCGCTTAGGCACGCACATGTTAATATAACTTGTTGTGAAGTTAAGCAAGTAACCTGACTTTGTGTAACCGGTATGTGAATTCCAAGCGTTGACTACTTTAGTCCAATTATCTGACTGACTCTTTGAAATCTATGTAGGGTCAAGATACCCTATTTATGTAACTAATGGTGAGTCTGATATGTAAAACCACTAGTTCGCGACAATCGCCCAGAACTGAGGGTAGTATTTTCAACTTTACTCTAACACACTTACACATAAACACAGAATATATTTGATTCTTTGTGATTTCAATTTTGTGTATGTGTGTGTTTGTACATTTACCATTATGATTACAAATGTGCAACATAAACTATCATACAAAATTGTGAATCTTTATTGCGGTACAAACACTCATACATGCTTACCCATGCTTGCACAGGCATTAACCGCTCAAAGTGAAGAGCGAAATTACGAATATTATGTTGAAAATAATTAATAAACTTCAATAAATTTTTGAATTAAATTTCATTTGCTTGGTCCATGTGTAATATTAATTTAAGTTTTTGACTATATTACGAGGGACATAGTCAAAAGCTCTTACTTCACGATCCTATTCACCCATTTCATTGAAAGCACTGTCCCCTTTTTTTCATATTCTTATATACAAAACACAAACTACTATTGTTAGGCAGCTACACCATTTCCAATTGTATTTCAGAAATTTCTAATTATATTTCAGAAAATTCCAATTGAATTTCAGAAATTTCCAATTATATTTCAGAATTTTCCATTTATATTTCAGAATTTTCCAATTATATTTCAGAAATTTCCATTTATATTTCAGAATTTTCCAATTATATTTCAGAATATTCCAATTATATTTCAGAATTTTCCAATTATATTTCAGAAATTTCCATTTATATTTCAGAAATTTCTAATTGTATTTCAGAAATTTCCAATTGTATTTCAGAATTTTCCAATTGTATTTCAGAAATTTCCATTTGTATTTCAGAATTTTTAATTTATACTTAAAAAGTTTCTAATTGTATTTCAGAATTTTCCAATTGTATTTCAGAAATTTCTATTTGTATTTCAGAAATTTTCTTTTGTATTGCTATTAGAATTTTCTGAAATACAAATGGAAATTTCTGAAATACAATTGGAAAATTCTGAAATACAATTAGAAACTTTTTAAGTATAAATTAAAAATTCTGAAATACAAATGGAAATTTCTGAAATACAATTGGAAAATTCTGAAATACAATTGGAAATTTCTGAAATACAATTAGAAATTTCTGAAATATAAATGGAAATTTCTGAAATATAATTGGAAAATTCTGAAATATAAATGGAAAATTCTGAAATATAATTGGAAATTTCTGAAATATAATTGGAAAATTCTGAAATATAAATGGAAAATTCTGAAATATAATTGGAAATTTCTGAACTTCAATTGGAATTTTCTGAAATATAATTAGAAATTTCTGAAATACAATTAGAAATTTTTGAAATACAATTGGAAATGGTGTAGTTTCTTGTAAATATGTCGATGATAAATGTATTAATAGTTTTAAGGACTCATAACAACAGATTCAAAATCAAATTCTGCACAGGGGTTATATTTCCTAGAATTTATCAGCTATTTAATTAACAGGATTTGGAATTCAATTCTTTTGCCAGGATTTCGTGGAAATTATCTACAAAATTCATCGTTAAATTTATCTAAATATTGTGTAATTAAACATGTTAAATTTACATTTTGCCATCATATTCATGACTTCACTTTATAACAAAAAAAGATGTAAATTTAGTGCTGATGATCGAAGGCGTCATTTCACGACGGAATTAAACACATAAAATTGGAATTTTCTAACCTGTCAAGGGCGTCATGATATATCTACAAAAAACATATTTTTCTATTATCCATTCCGAATATTTTAGAAAATACAAGTCAATAGGTATAGAAAATAACTACTGGTGGATTTTCAATGACAAGCTAATGATAAATGTCAATTGAAGATTACAATGGCTGGTGTACATATCGATGGCTTAATATAAAAAAGCCAAACTCGATTTTTTGTTACTTTACAGGAGAAGGAAAAAACTTAATAAAATCTATAAAATTTTAGACACAAAAAAAGTTTTTTTTTTGTGTCTAAAATCACATATTATTTCTCATTTAATTTTTTTATGATGTTATTTAAAATAACCCTTTATCATTGCTATTTTTGAAAAAAAATTAGTTTGGTGAGCAATCAGTGTGTTTCAGCGGCAATTTTTTTCAAATTAAAAAAGTAAAGCAAAACTTCCCGCATATGACGCTTTGTTGTCACAAAATTTTCGAAGTAAAAACAAAAACATTGTCGTTTTCTCTGTAATGTTCAGTAACTAAGTGAGAATAAATGAAAGATAAGTACCCTTCAAAATGACATATAAGTAGGGTTTGGGGTTTCCCGAATAATTTTATTTCCCGGGAATTTTTTTCAACTAGAAAAATATGAAAAAGTTAAAATTATTTTATAAAATTGCGTCATTTTATTAAAAAAAAAAAAGTACATTACAATGTACTAATAAAAAACAACAAAAAAAGTTGGTTAAAATATTTAAATAAATCATTTGACGATTTCTTATTTTAGTGGCAGAGTTTCCAGACACCTAGAAAACTATTTCGCTTTAAACATGTATTGGCTTTAGCGTTAGTAAAGCATTATAAAGACAATCTAAATTTTTCCTCCGATTGCTACTCGTTTCAAATAAAGCTATGTAATTCTCGCTTAACCTTTATGTCAACAGAAGAACTGCTTTACGCACGTCAACAGCAACATACCTAGGTATGATCATACGTTTTGTATGGTGAATTAAAGGCCTGCACAAGACAACATTTTGTAGAAAAATGTCTTACTTCAAAATTTGATGCTTTGTTTTGTTGTGTCGACGCGCACATCATGTTGTTCAATGTCATCGCGCCGCAAAAACCATGTTGTACCATGTCTTCGCGCCGCGAAAACCGTGTTGTGCCATGTCATGTCTATAACTATTGATGATGCTGTTGTTATGTGTGGTAGCTTGAATTGAATTGATGTTAACAAGTGTCGCATTGTTAGGCAGAATAAAATTGCATAGCAGAATGAAATTGTACATAACTGCTGAACTGTGAAAATCTGAGAACTATTATTATTTAGCATTATATATTTTTTTTAAAATATTTAGAACAAATAATATAAGGATTTTTAAAAAATATAAATAATAAAGTGTAACAAAGGAAAAAGAAATTCATAATTGGAATGAATTTTTTAATAAATATTATTAATCGAACATGAATTTTTTCCCAACTTTTTTCATTCAGAATAAGAACATGTTCATAAATATTATTAATTTGTACATGAAGGAAATTTTTAATTTTTTTACACAAATTTGTTGCTATTTTATAATAAATTGCATTATGTAGTTCAAATATTTTTGTATAATATCCCAATATTGGCCAATATTTCTAAATGTATAGAAAAGTCTGAAACGTATACATATTTTCTCATTGTATAGCTGAAAATCATAAAAAAATTAAATATTTTCCAAGAAAAATTTCAAACATTTTTGAATAACATAAAAATATACTAGAAAATTTAAATAATTTTGTTCAAGCCTTCTAGATTTTATTTGAAAACAAAAAATAGGAAAACAAATTCTGTGAAGTTACGCAATAAATGCCCTACACTTTTTCTTCAAATCGTTGGGCAGTTGCTTTTGTTCCATTGGATCATTTTCGTAGATTTATATTTTTGTAGCAATTATGCCGCGAACGATTCAGAGACACTTCGTTAAATTTAAACATTAAATATATTATAAACTTCACCGTTAAGGATTTATACATTAATTTAATTTTCTTTAATTAAACACCATCTAATAGGCCAATTGGCTTTGTTCATGAAGTTTTATTTTATTTAGCAATGTAATTATTAAATGTCCAGTTAATAATATTCGAGCGGTTGTACCTAAGTCAGGTAGTATTTAAAATATGTATGTGAAACACATTACATTTTTAATTCCATGAAAATTATTGGCATTTTATGGCTTATATTCCACGTATTCCTTTTTAAATAATAATATAACAGGTAATATTACTAAATATTGTAAAATTTTCCAAAACAACATTAAAAAACCCATTGGTGTACTTTCGTATTTTTATTTTGACCTACTATATAATATAAATATAAATTTCAGTTGTATTTTTATAGTCAACTAGCTTGACTCGGTGCGCTTCGCTAGCCCTGTCGTAGTAAAAAAATATATAGCCTATTGACGCTTCCCAGTAAGGATCTATCTACGTTCCAAATTTCAATGAAATCGGTTCAGCCGTTTAGGCGTGATGCTCAAACAAATAAACAAACCAACAAACTTACAAAGACATTTATATATTAATATAGATTTTTTCTTATTGCACACAATAAATACTACAAGTGAATTGAAATCATCTCATACAAAAAAGGCCTCATACATGATTTAAATGACTTGAAATTATTTTCCATGTCATCCATGCATCTGTTAATTTTTTTAATGTTGTGTGTGTTATGATGTTGTTAAAATTATGCTGCGTTTGTTTTTTGTTTTGATATACATTGCCTTTGCGTGTTGCTGTTAAGTAGGTAAAAGAACATAACATGACATGACAAAAGCATCATGTGGCAATTGTCTTCGTGTTAAACAATGCAGTTTGTGCAGGTCTTTATGGTGAATGGCTGCCATTAGCATAAAAATGCTAATATCTAACTCGTTTGTTGGAATTTCTGTATTATTTGTTTTTTATTTTGTTAGAAATAGACAAAAAGTTCAAAAATGTCATTGTTTTTTGGAAAAAGTGGTTGTGTAGGTATGTCAAAATATGCTTTTTATTGAGTTTTTGCAAAGATAAATTTTTTTTCTTGGACCAGCACTCAGGGGATGACCCCAACTCATGCAAAGCTTGTGCAGGAACTAGGAAAATAGGTTATGGGAGGGAGGATAGAGGGAGTAGTGTTTGTGGACATTTGATTTGAATTTTCCTATATTGAAAGTGACAGGAAATACTTCAGGAGGAAGCTTATTCCACATACGGACAGTACGGCTAAAGATCGAATTTTCCCTGTAATGTGTTGTGCGATCTACTGTCCAGTCGACTACGAATTGATGTGCCCTAGCCGAAGAGCGTGTGTTGCGTACAAATCTACGGGTTTCGGGAACAATTTCCCTAATTTCAGCAGAGCACATACCATTTTTGTTTGCGATCTGATTTGAAAGATTTTTATATATGGAATGTACTAGACGAGATCTACAAAAAACATTGCCTTAGCCATATATTATATCTTATAGTTTACGAGTTATTCGCATTTGAAAAGTAAAATTTGATTTTTTTTCCCTACCTTGGTCTGCCATTTTGCTAATAACGGATCCAATTCTTTCCCGATTTTCTTGAAGTATCTTTTTTTGAATTAACAACAAATTTGTTAATAATCTTAATTAATCTTAATTGTTAAAAAATATCTACTGAGTCAAAAGTTATGTGCATTCAAACTTAAAAAAAATAAAAAAATTTTGCAAAAAAAAGATAAATTTTTTTTTTTTTATTTTTTGTTGAAAATTTAAATTTTTAAACTGCTATAACTTTTTGGTTTATGAATATTTTTTAATTAAATTTTACAATCATATAGACATTTTTTGTCGGAATGCAAAAGTGAAAATTTGGATTAAGATTTGTTATTGAGAATCCCACAATTCCTAAAAAACTTTTCAAAAATTCCAAAATTGGGATTTTTTTGATTTTTGGATCTATTGAAGGTACCAAGCTCGGGGCTATGAAATCCCTTTGCATGGTATTGAAGAACAGATTGGGACATACAAAACTGGTCTTAATTTTTTGAAAGCAGCTATGCGATTTTAGAATATGTTGTCTAAAGTTGAAATTTACATAAAAAATAGGTCTACTTCGGAAGGCTCTGGACCACGCAATAATACGAATTTTGATATTATTTTGCTTTTATAATATTTTCCGAAATGTTATCTTTCAGAAAAATATAAACACATTATTTATTTTTTTCTCATTTTCTGTATAATTTAAAATTAATGTAGGTACTTTTTTCGAAAAAAATGGCGAAAAAACGATTTGTAAATTTTGTAAACGAAACGATAAATTTGTTGTTAATTCAAAAAAAGATACTTCAAGAAAATCGGGAAAGAATTGGATCCGTTATTATCAAAATGGCAGACCAAGGTAGGCAAAAAAAATAAAATTTTACTTTTCAAATGCGAATAACTCGTAAACTATAAGAGATAATATATGGCTAAAGCAATGTTTTTTGTAGATCTCGTCTAGTTTATTAAAATCGGGCTATTCGTTTAGAAGTTACAGATTTATTTCCACTTTTTTTCAGATCCCCCACTGTGCGATGTTCCAGTGAGTCAATAGAGGTGGATACCCTACTGTCACCGATAAGCATCTTCGCCCTCTCCTGTACGCGGTCGAGTAACTCCAAAATAGACTTCGAAGCACCGGCCCACACATGAGAGTTGTATTCCATTTTAGGTCGGATATAAGTGGTGTAAATAGTAAGGAGATCAGATGGAGTAAAGTATTTCTTACACCGTTTTAGAAAACCAAGGCACTTGAATGCTTCTTTCGACACTCGAAAAATGTGTTTTGTCCAGCGGACATCACACTGAATACTCATGCCTAGAACATCAAGAGCTTCTGATTCCTTAATATTTACACCACCCATAAAAACAGATGAACATGATCTGTTGTGCGATTGTGGATTAACAAACAACATTGAGTCTTGCGTGCATTAAAATCGACTCTATTCGTACAACCCCATTCAGAGATTGTCACAGGATCTTGGTTGAGCGTATCATTCATATTTTGCCTCATTGCCCCAATCTCCGACAGGCTTGGTCTATAATTGAATGCATATGAATGGCAAATGTTGCTGTCATCTGCAAAAGAGTAGATAGGGTTGAAAGTTTGACGTAGAAGGTCGTTTATAAAGATAAGAAATAGAGTAGAAGAAAGGACGGAGCCTTTTGATGTTTGATGAAATTCCATCTATAACAACTTGTATAGTGCGATCTCTGAGAAAGCTCGATATAAATCGACAGAAGTTATTACCAACACCAAAAGCAATAAGTTTTGCTAAAAGCGCACCATGCCATACTCTATCAAACGCTTTAGAAATATCTAGAGCCACCACTTTACTTTCTCCAAAACGGTGTATGGAACGATACCATTTTTCCGATAGGAAGGCTAGCAAGTCTCCCGTAGAGCGTCCTCTACGAAAGCCATACTGCCGGTCGCTGAGTAAATTGTTGGACTCTAAATATTTCACAAGATGTTAGTTAACCATACTCTCCATAACTTTGAAAAGTGCAGAACAAATTGCTATTGGACGATAATTTTCAGGGTTGTTTTTAGGAATTGGCGTTACATTAGCAACCTTCCAACATACTGGAAATTTGCCGGCATGGTATAAAGTGCTGAAAAGGTTAGCTAATGGACGAGCTAGCGTCGAAGAACACTGCTTCAAGACCAGTGCTGGTATACCATCAGGCCCAGGAGACTTATTTATGTTGAGATCCGCTAAATTAAGAACATATTTGGCCATCTAAAATAGGTTACTTTATTTTTATATCGACTTCGACTACGCGATTTGAAAATTTTTATCCTAAAATTGAATTGGTCCTGGTCCCTGGTCATTTAAAATATTTAGTGTATAGTTAGCTCTTCAAAAATTATAAATTCCTAATAAATTTTCTTTAGATAACTTAAAAATAAAAAAAGTACTTTTTTCCCAAAAACTAGCGAAAAATCGCCGTTTTAAATTGTTTTAAATTCAAATACATATAACTTTGGAGTCTGTCACGGTTTTTAAATAACTCTTTTTTTGTTTGACATATACATTTGTTGTTAGTCCAATAAAAGAATTTATTTGGGATATATTTGGTCCCGCTGTTATCAAAAATGTGGAGTAGGGTGGGTAAAAACTTTGAAAAAATCCGTTTTACTATGGTATGTATGCTGTTGACGTAAGGGTGCAACTTTGTAAATGGACTTTATCTTCCAAACGGGTGATCGAATCCTAACCAAACTTGGGACAATTGCGGAAAACAGTTTTGGGTAGGATATCAAGCAATTTCAAGTAAATTCGATTATCCAATTCAGAGCTACAGTATTTTAAAAATGCAAAACATACCCAGGTATATTGCCGTTGACATAGGTTAAAACGACTTTCAACATTTGATTTTAAAAGTTTAGGGTTTTCTTTTTCAACATTGATTGAATATTCTAATTCGTTTTTTAAAATTTTGCTCCATTGAACAGATGAGGGAACATTGTGGTCAAATAGGCGTTCTTACATTTGCTGTCGATAAATTGTTAACATTGTATTTATACCCTACACCACCATAGTGGGGAGGGTATAATACGTTTGTGCATATGTTTGTAACGCCCAAAAATATTAGTCTAACACCCACCTTCGATCGACTTAGAATCACTTTCTGAGTCGATTAAGCGATGTCCGTCCGTCCGTCTGGTCGGCTGGCTGGCTGGCTGTCCATGTAAACCTTGTGCGCAGAGTACAGGTCGCAATTTTGAAGATATTTCAATCAAATTTGGTACATATTATTTTTTGAAATAATATGTAATAATATGTATTTTTTTAAATAATATTGAAACTGGCTTAAATCGGTCCATTATTTGATCTAGCCCCCATACAAATGTCCTCCCGAAATTGGACTTCATCGGTCATAAATGTTTAATTTATATATGTATCTCCACAAATTCCGCTCCAAATAAGTTCTATATACACAAAATTCATGTCACCAAATTTTGTTACGATCGGTCCATAATTAGCTCCCATATAGACCCGCTTCCGAAAATCACTTTAACGTGCATAAATCGCTTAAAAATGTTGGTAAACACACAAAATTCAACATAGTTAACTTTAATATAGACATAAATCACACGACCGAATTTTATGGTGATCGGTCCATAATTGGTCATAGCCCCCATATAAGGCCCACTTCCAAAAATCACTCAAAAATATAAATTATTGAAATTTTAAAAGAAAATTTTTTTTTGCTCTTTTACTTAGTGTAGGGTATTATATGGTCGGTCTTGACCGACCATACTTTCTTACTTGTTTTATATTATAATTTAGCTTATTATGTTGTGAAGTTTTTAGGTAATTTACAAAAGTCTGCTATTATATTGTTTATTAACTTTATATATTATTGCATGAAGCGTTTTTTGAGAAATCGTAGAATTTTTAGATAACAGCTGTTAAAGAGTGTTCAATATAGCATCATCTATCAGAAAAATGGTTGCATGTCGGCTTAATGCTTCTACTGTATCCTTAATGGGGTTTAAAAAACTCCACTAATATTTGGAACAAGCCATTCATGAAAAAGAGATATTATATTAAAATCTATTAAATTATTAATATAAGTTACTAAAACAAAAACCGAGTTCAAAGGATACGACATTTATTGGAAATCCCTCATCCAATAAATAATAAAAGAAATATTTAAATAGATATTAAAATCAAAGTTGTACATTGTATTGTATAGTCTAAAATTCTGTGTGTACACTTTTCTAAGGTTTTGCAGTTTTTTTTATAAAATCATTAATAACTGTATTTAATTGATAATAGTAATTTTGCTCTTCACTGTAAAAAGTAGGACACAAATGATAAGGCCAACCACAATAACAAGAAAAAAAATATAACGTTACCAGTATCCTTGTTATTCATAACTGTCATACAACTTTGGTAATAATTTTTCGTTTGGTTGTGAGTAAAAATAATATAAAAAAAAAAACTAAAAATTCTGTGTGTGTACGTAGTAGTAGAGTGCGCCAAAATTGTAGGATTGCGTTTTCACAAATAAATATATTTATGACTCGTATGGATCCGCGTGCTATGGTTCTGAAATCTTATTTCAATTATTATTCATAAGATTTATAATATTTGTATAAACTCCAGGTAATATTTCATAAACTAACTGTTATTTGCGTTCATGCCTTAATTATGCATAGGAGAGTTATGAAATTCAAATATAAAATGCAAGTTCTGCAGGACCTTAATGTAATGTTATGCATATTTTAAAATACATTAAACAATTTTTTTTTATTTCCATTTATGAGTTTTTTATATCATACTTTATGCATCATAACTCATAGAGTTTTCAATAAAATCATTGAATGTCCTCAACATAAAAACGTTAAACAAAAACAGAACCATCAAAAAGGAAATCGATTTATTTATTTATTCTTTCTTAAACTTAAATTTAAAGTTATCCTTGGTATTTGTGGTATCCGATAGACACACAAAACAGCAAACTTGATCGCATGCACATGTTTGTTCTTCAATTTCAATTCAATTTTTAAACATTTACTTAAAAATTTAGTCTTATTGATATTGACAGAAAAAGTTACATTGTATTAACTTTAATAGAAAAACTGAAAAGTTTATACCTTCACTTACACACACACGAACATACTAATGCAGCTAAATTGTATGTGTGTGTGTGTGTGACTGAATGTTTGAAAGATGTGTTAGATTTTTTGTTTCCTCTCTCGTTTTCGATTTTATTTGTATTGAATGTGTCAAACAATCAGCAACAATGTTAGTGAAAGCGACACATCACATAAACTCATCGTCATCATCGTTGCACAAATGTCTATTGAAAATGAACATGTTTACAGAAACACATACAGTATTCGTGCATAGCTTTACGAGGGCTAATTTATATTTGAAAAATATTGCCAAATTTTTCCGTCAAATAGAATTGAGTATAACTACATTGTTAAACAAATAACATCGAATGGTAAGAGTTATAGCAAATCCGTTTTCATGGGTAGATAAAGAAATGTTTAGTAACAGCGGGTCAAAACTCAGTACTTGAATGGCTGTGGATAATTTTGTGACTGGATTTCAATAAAACCCTTTAGAGCAATTATAGCTTTATTTGTCATCTATTTTAAAAAGTATTCTCATCTAGTCATGTCAAATTACTTGAGCTAGAGGTATGATTTCATTAGCTGGGTATTGAAATATCCAATTTGGCATTTATGGGTTCAAAAACATATGAATAAGTTTAACGTTTAATAAATTTAACTATTTTTTTACATTTGTATTAAGGAATTGTGATTTTTTTTGGTTCGAAATCCCGCAAAATTTTGAATACATGTTTGAAGATATTTTGGAAGATGTTAAAAGATCCGAAAACACCTATAACACAGATCAACAGCAAAATTAGGCTTTACTAACCATTATATAGATTTTATGGTCAATTTCAATTCTATGGAGAAATTTTTTTAAAAATATTTTTAAGTCAAATTATAAATTTTGTTACACATTTCTCCACATAATTAATGATAACGCAAAAAGGTTTAGTACGTTTATATATTGCATTTCAATCGGCTCAATAGTTTCGGAGTTATAATAACAAATTGAAGCAAAAATAATTTTTTTACGCGAAAATAGCTAATTTGTTTGTTTTAAAAACTTATGAAAAATCGAAAACGGTAGAAATTGTTCAGGTTTATTGCTTTATCAACAAATTGAAGCAATAAATATATTTTTTATTTGAAAATATCAAATTTGTTTGTTTTAAAAAAATCATGAAAAATCGAAAAAGGCAGACATTGTTCAGATTTATTGCTTAACAAAATTAGATATCGATCATTAAAATCGATGAATTCTTTTCAAATTTATTCACAACTAGCTGATCCGACAGACGTTGTCCTGTCCAGGTTAAAAAAAAGCTTGTGTCCGATTTGTGAATTTGTGAGAAACTGTTTGAAAAGGGTAAAAATAGTGAAAAAGGAAAAAAAATGTATTATTGAATGATAATTTTTATTCATAGAGGACATAGAATAAAATATACAATATATAAAAGCGCTACTGAGGGACAAAGAACCTAAGTTTGGTGTCAAAAACCTAAGTCTTGCTACAACAGAATACATGTAAATCAATGTACATATTTTAAGTTTTTATATAAGTAACCGAATTTTGGTCTGAAAAATGAGTGATCACAGATCGAGCTGATTTTCTTGAATAAACACTTATTGGCCAAGTTATTAGCGAATAAAGATATTTTGAGTTTTTGTATAAAAAATCGAATTTTGGTCTGAAAAATTAGTGATCACAGATCGAGCTCCTTTATTTGATTAAACGCTTATTGGACAAGATATTAGCGAATTTAGATATTTTGAGTTTTTATATAAAAAATCAATTTTTGGTCAGAAATATGTGTGATCACAGATCGAGTTTTTTTTGTTGATTAATCGGTTATTGTATATTCACATAAAAAATCGATTTTTTGTCAGAATTATGAGAGATCACAGATCCAGCTTTTTTTCTTGATTATTAGCGAGTTTAGAATGTAGACAACCCTGAAATCCATACTTTTAATTAGATTTTTAAAGTTTTAGGAATCTTCTTATATAAAAAATGTGTTCCTCTAGATTATTTTTTTTGTTTGACAACGAATGAATAATTTTATTTGCTATGTAATTTTATTTCAATGGATATTTTCTATTGGGCGTAAAAAACTTTTGTGGACTATAGCGAACATTCAAGAAAAACAGCCAAGTCGATCCAGGCGTTCTGCGATTTTAGATACATTGAAAAAAGTGGGCGTGGTAAATTTTTCTTACGAATTTCACTACGAACATTTAAAAACAAATTAGCAAAATAGGTGCAGCCATTTTCCGATTTTAGATAAATCGAAAAAAGTGGGCGTGGTCAATTTTTCATTCCGTAAAAACTTAAGTCGGTCCGGCCATTCTCAACTGATGTAATTACCAACGAACGACATTTGATTTTTATTTATATAGATACTTTGAGAAAATTGTATGTGCTACAAGAGCAAATTTTAAATTTAGAATTGTTGAGATTTACATAACCTTTAATCCGTTAATCCGGCTCAGTAGTTTCGGAGTTATAATAGCAAATTGAAGCAACAAATATATTTATTTTATCTTTTTTTTGTTTTTGTTACAATTTTTGTTACAACAACAAAACAAATTTACACTGAAAATACACGCTTGTAAGCATATACAATTTTCTGTAAATGAGCGAATTCACTTAATTGAATTTTATGATCGATATCTAATTGTATTGCTATTATATTTCGCTTTCCGATAAAGTAATTAACCTGAACATTTTCTGCCCTTTTCCATTTTTCATGACTTTTTTAAAACAAAAAAAATTGCTATTTTCACATAAATAATACATTTTTTTTTCAATTTGTTATTATAATTCCGAAACTACTGAGCCAATTAAAACGCAATTTATAAAGGATTAAAGGACATGTAAATTTAAATTTGTTTATGTTTACTTTAATAATATCGGACTAACCGTTTTTGAGTAATCATTAATTACGTGGAGAAACTTCTAAAAAAATAACAATCACTTAAATATTTTTTTAAAAAAAACCTCCCCATAGAATTTATTAATTGGACCATATTTGTACTACTGGAACCACAATACATCAAAATTGTGTAGTGTAAATTTATTATGAACAATGTTTTTCATAAGTTCCATACATTCCATCCAAATTATGAGTAAAAACAAGTAAGCAAGAACTTAGTAATTTTGCAAAAACTTTTTTCTTTTAAAATTTCTATAATTTATTTTCCTGAGAGATTTTCGTAAGTCAACATTATATGAAACTTATTTTTGTTAAATTATATTTGTATTCCAAAATCTTTAAGAAATTTATGCTCGTTAAAGTAATTATGTATCTACCGAGCATCATAATATAAGGTGCCTCCTATATAAGTTAATCATTTATGACCGATAAAGTCCTATTAAAGTTCTATAGGTGGTTTAATCGATTCAGAAAGCAATTCCGAGTCTATCGGTATACATTAAGGTGGGGTATAAAAATCTATCGGTATATTTCTAAAAAGCAAGTTCCAAAGTTCCAAAAGGTGTGAAATTGGAGTTATGAAAATGTTTTAAGAAATTTTAATTGTTTGATAGCAGATTGTAATGAGTAAATTGTAAATTTTATGAATATTAGGAAGATTAAAATAATAAAATTCCAAAAACTTTATCTTGGAATTTCCTTTAGATGAGCCCTGAAACAGTGATCGTCCGAATTTTTAATAACTCGAAAATTTTCCAACCTTAACCTTAATAATGGTAATTTAGATTTAAATAAACATTCACTTACTTCCCAATTATGCCACGCTATTTGCTCCAATTGTTTGTGTGTGGTCATACGTTTGTGTTAGCACATACAGACATACATACATTGAATATTATACAATATAGTATGTATAATAGAAAAGTCTGGTCTAACGTTTTATCTATACCTTAACAGTAGTCAAAACCCTACAAAACTTGTAGTTTAGATTGAACATACCACATATCCATACATACGTTTGTACAAACTAACACATGCACATTCACATACACATATAACAAATACAAACTTGTATAAGCTGAACATTTACAAATCTGTTCATGTGTGTGTGTGTAGATATTTGTTCATACATACAAACATACACATAACTACTATTATACAAGCATACGTATGTTGTCAATGTGGTTTGTGATATTGCAACTGACTGTTCTATTGCAAAATCCCGAACAACATCAACAACTACAATAACCATAGATACAAACAACAACAATAGCAAAAAAGCACCAACAATTGCAGGCAAATATCTATATATACTAATGCATACATATATGTATACAAACTAACAACCAACATTGCCATATCAACAACATCATTCTCTTTAAAGTTGAGTACACACTTGTATTTGACACGACAACGAAGACTGCAACAACAACAAAAACAACACCGACAACAAGAACTAAACACTGAGACCAAGCAGGTCAATTTATTTTAGATTTCTTTCATCCTGCTTTTCAATAAATATTCACTTACACACATACATACATATGTACTGACAACAAATACAGACACACATTATTGTAAATGTACAAGTGTGTGTATGAATTTGAGCAAATAGTTTTTCTTTACCAGTTTTTTGTGATCAACTGCAAAGGAAAAAAATTATATTTAACTGCAGTAAAAGTTTATCAATCATTTAAAAAGTAAATTGCTTAGAAAACATGTTTAAGACATGTTGCACACATGCATGCATACATGTGCAGTGTCGGTCAAAATACATTGGACACAAATTGCTTCCATATTATTTCTATAGAGAAAAAAAATAGAAAAACTTCTTTTACAGTTTTTCAATAAAAATTTAAATTGATCATCATTCTTAAATTCATTTGTAAAATGGTCAACAATGGATCACAAAGGGCAACAAAATCCAAAAAATTTTATAAGCCTTTTAAACCACTAGACAATTTTGATGTATTGTGGTTCCAGTAAAACAAATATGGTCCGAACTTTTTTCTCTCCCGGGAGGAAATTAAAAAATCGTTTCATTCCCGGGAATTCCCGGGAATTTATTTTCTCTAAATATGAATAATATTCATTGAATATTCTTAAAATTGGTAATGTTAGGCATCTTAAGAATTCCTTTAAGAGTATAAACTTTAAATTAGATTCATACTTAATAACCAAATTTTTCTGCTGTGGCTTGAGCTAGGTGAAAAAAATTCGGTTATTTCGACCGTAATACTTCTTTGCCAACTGACTATCTGATGCTAGAACCGAAAAAATATAATAGAATGATTCAATTAGCAACAAATTTGACCATCAAAACGAATCTGAAAATTGTAACTTTTAGAAGAAAAATTATGAAGTAATTTCCGAAAATACCGGACAAATATTTCAAGAAAATTAACAAAAAAATATTCCCGGGAAATTTTTCCAGCGTAGGAACCCTAATGGAGAAGTTTATTTTTAATTTTTTTTTGTAAAATTGTGAATTTTTTTAGGCGTTTCTCCACATAATTTAAAATAACTCAAAAAGGGTTAGTCCTATATTATTAAAATAAACTTATAAACTGGTAGCAAAAAATATATTTTTTACGCGAAAATAGCAAATTTTTGTAGGTATAAGCGAATTCACTTAAATGTAAATAAATTCGAAAACAATCAATCGATTTTTATCTTCGATATCTTACTTTGTTGCTATTACAAACATTTTCAAGCAAAAAATATATTTATTGCTTCAGTTTGTTATTATAACTCCGAAAGTACTGAGCCTATTAAAACGCAATATATAAACAGATTAATGGCTATGTAAATTTTAACTTTTCTAAGATTACTTCAATAATATCAGACAAACACTGTTTGAGTTCTCATAAATTATGCGGAGAAACACCTAAAAAAATTCACAATTTTAGAAAAGCCTTGTTTCGCTGTTGACCTGTGTTATGCCCCATTTTCTCAATCTCTGGTTATCGTTTTTCGTAACGACATACTTTCAATTAATATAATTTTTGTATTAGAACTGTCAGAATATCGTCACAATAAAAAAACAAGTAAGAAAGTGTTATCGGTCAAGTCCGACCATATAATAACCTATACTAAGTAATTGAGCAAAAACACTTTTCTTTTAAAATTTCAATAATTTATATTCGAGAGCGATATTCGGAAGAGGGTCTTATATGTGAGCTATGACTAATTATGGAGCGATCATAACAAAATTTGGTGACATGAATTTCGTATATATAAAACTTATTTGAAGCAAAATTTATGTAGATACCTACATACATATATAAATTAAACATTTATGACCGATAAAGTCCAATTTCGGGAAGACATTTGTGGCTATGTGAAATAATGAACCGATTTCAGCCAGTTTCAAAAGGCTTACTTGTTTGTCAATAAGTCCACGTAAACCGGGATTTGGCACAACCAGAACCAAATTATATCCAGCTAAAAATTTTGCGAATTTTGTCCAATATATTTTGACCGATACTGTAAAGAAGTGGCCACTTAAAATCGGTACGCACTTCTGTAATCATAACAACGCACCATATTATCAAAATGGAAAAAGATTTACATATGTTTTTAGCAACAAATCTACCTTTATTCTACAATGAATTGCAAGTCATTATGTTTAGTTTTAAAAAGTGTAGACACATTGGAAAAAGAAGCTAGAGATAACATTGTGCAAAAATAACTAGAAAATCCGACTTTGTCGTGTTAAAATATAGCCAAAATCTGATTTTCGGCAGATATCAGGTCAAAAATTTTACGTCTCGGCCGCTTGAGGTTGTTTGGCCTTTAAATATGAATACGTAAAAATTGTACAAACATATTAATTTGGCAAGCAATCCGCAGCTGCAGTTTGAAACTTTTCAGAAATGTTTAATAAATTACATCAGAATTATAAATATACATATATATAAAAAGAGAGTTTTGAAAAGCGATTGCTGTCATTTATAAGACATCACACATCTAATACAAAGTTTTAGCGAAGTTGTCATTACTCAATGACAAGATCTCATTACACAAATACAACTATGAAGTGGTATAATGAGAATAATATTGATATTAGACCAAAATACATCAATTAAACAAATTGCCCAAATCTTCGTTCAATCGAGATATTGGGCAATTATGAAATGTAAATTGAAAAAGAGTACAGGTACAGTAAATAACCAGATTTTGATGAAAACAAAGTGGAATAACGATAGAAGTGGGAAGAAAAGTTGTGCAGCTATTAATGGGAGGCATAAAAAGAAAAACCAGAAAATTTATTCGAAATAAAGACACATAAACCTACAGTTATACATTTTTAAAGCTTAATAAATTACTTTTCATTTCATGCATAAAATGTTACCATACGTTGTTTCATTTAAAAGTTATGCTCGCTTTAATTCGTACCGATTTTAAGTGGCCACTTACTTAAATAGCGAGCTGGTTAACATAGGGCATTTCAAGAAGAGATTTGTGTGTCTCTAAAGGTGCATAACAAACATAATAGAACACTGTGTAGTAAATTAAAGTTGTTTTATTTCCCATTAAAACATATTACTACTATATGCCTACATGTATAAAGACCGTAATTTTAACAAATAGATATCTACGATGTAAAATACCCAGCAGATAAATTTATCTAAAAGGTAAATTTAAAATAAATATAACTTTAACGTCTTGCAAAACCTTGACCCAAGATATAAAATCATTAAATCGTAATTACCAATCCAAAGAAATAATATGAAATTAAATATTAGAAAATAGTGTTAGAAATATATTCAAAGCGGTCATCACGCTAACCCATAATAGTTAAAATCGTTAGAATTTTAATTTTAAATTCTTATTTTATTTATTTTATTTTTTTTCGAAATTTTGTTAAAAAAAATTTGAATTGTAAAATTTTGGGTTTGAGTTGCGTATGACATTTTATGATTTTATTTGGTATCAAGTAATAATGAGTTATCAATGTCAGACAATTGCAGAATTATAGGGTCGCTCATCTGTTCCAAAAATGCTGTTGGACAGTGTTGACTGTCCATTCCATTTGACTGTCTCCTTTACATAAACTTTTTTCAGCAAACAGAAAACTTTTTCTAACGCTTCTTATTCAAATCTGGTAAAAAATGTACGCTACACGTCTGCTCACTAATGGTGGGGTCACACGGTATGTATTTCGTGTGTTCTGTGATATGTATTGTGAAATTTTTTTATGTAAACATGAACAGAACGTTGATCCATATGAAATTTTGTGAATGTAAAATTCATCATACGGAGAGTTAAAAAGCGATTTAGTTAACACCCTCAAAATAAACCTTGGTTTGCTTTAGGATGTCTTCCAAAATATTTGGAGTTTGTTTTGAAATCCGACTAAGTTTATTTGTGTATTTTGGATGTGTGAGTGTTTTACACAGACGGGCAGACAGATGGACATAGCTCAATAGACTTAGAATTACATAAGGGTATTTGGTAAATATTTATCAATGTCACACACGGAATAACAAACTTATATACAAATACCCTCATTCAACACTTATGGGTGACGGTATAGTTAATTATAATAAAAGAAGTTTCATCAAATGAATATATTGTTAAGAATTAGTGTACTGAATTCCCAAAAATTGATGAATTCAATGAAATTTATTGTTGGGGAATGCGCATGTCACTGGTTGCTTAGGCCAGATCATCAGAAAACCTTTTCCTAAATGGTTTTAGAAAAACTAAAGATATTATACAAATAAAAGCTTTATTTGTAAAAATATCAAAGCTTATTTAAAAACTTATTAAATAGTTACTTATGTAGTTAAAAAAACAATTCCTGTACTAATAGAGATTATGTCACACGCTATTACATATGTACATGTGAATGTGGGAATTATAAATTGTATAACGAGAAATTTTTGATATAATCATGGAATTTCATATGTATCGCATGTCCCAATACATATGGAATACATACCGTGTGCGTCCCCTTTAAGCTAACTATATTTATTTGTCATAGAAATACAGCTATAATGCAAAGTTCGTTAGTCATTTTATTTTAACTTCTTGAGCATTAAATAAGTTTAAGTTTTCATTATTTTATACTCAAACATATATTAAATATCCCCAAGAAAAATTGCCTCTCAAAATCCACAACTTTTGTTGCAAATTCCCAAGTAAGACAAGTGAGAATTAAAACCAATATTTATAGCCTACCCCAACCTTAAAGTATACCGACTTGGAATCACTTTCTGAGTCGATTAACCTTCGGTTTCATGCAGACAGTTTTTTACGTGAACTCATGGTATCTACCTGGGTAGATAATGACTTTATACATTCAATTTGTGTTAGACTTTTTATTTATATACTAATTTTTTGTATCAAAATATCTAATACATATTATAAGAAGTAAGTAAGTAAAAAACAGAAGTCTGAAGTCATCCAATTTTACAATAAAATTAAAGGAGGCGCTGATACGGGAAAAACATGAGTCTCAATATCCAACCAAAAGAGCAACAATACGTTGGCCTGTGGCGATTTTTTTCAATTCATTGGATTCTTCAGCCCTAGCAGCTTAAAGTATATGACAAAAACAACACACAAAGTACGGAAGTATATTACTCTGGACGTATATTACTCTTGAACTCCTTGGGTACAAATCTTTGCATCGCACAAATAAATCTCGAGCCGAAAATACGATGGTGTTTTTTAACAAGACAGCAATTGAATGTATTTAAGATAAGCTTTTGAATAATTTTTGATGATAGTATAAAGTAAAGCTAGTTAAGTAACTAAACCAATATAAAATATCATAAATTTGAATGTATCTACCACGGTATATATTCATAAACCCGTATACACAAAAATATAAATAAACTTCTATAATCTTACTTTAATTTTTTTTATTTGTTTGTTTCCTAAAAATTCGGCAAATTTTGATAACTGAGCTGAAAGCAATTTCAAAGTTGATAAAAACTGTGTAAGTTATTAACAACTGAATATCCAAATATCTACCTCGGTAGATACTATGAAAGCGAAGGTTAAACGATGTCCGTCCGTCCGTCCGTCTGCTGGCTGGACATGTAAACTTTGTGCGCAAAGTGCAGGTCCCAATTTAGAATATATTACGGCCCAATGACAAAACCTTGTTGAAAATATTTTATTTTATGGACCCTAATTAATACCACATAAATACTTTTAGTACGCATTTAAACTATAGTTCATAAATATGTATGTATGTAGTACTTATTTAAAAAAAATATTTATTTTATATTTCTTTTAATTTTGTCTAAGTGTTATTACCTATGAAAAATTTATTTCACACATTCTCAGTGCATACAATTAAATGGGATTATAACAAGTTAAAGCTATTTTTTTGTTCTACTCTCCTAAAAAAAACAATTTTCCACTTTTCATAATGTCATTTAGAAAAAAATAGCACTTCATTTTTATTTTATTTTCCTCTTTTAAGTATATAATTTTGTACACAATTTTCACTTATTTCTTCGTATTTTTGTTTTCTTTATTTTGTATGTGAGTGTGTGTTTTGGTTTTTTATTTTCATCACAAAATTACTAAATATGAAAACTATTTTATATTATTGAACACGCTCACGTAGATTACTTCCGCCGATGATTTTGAACAAATTTGCTGCTTGCTAAGAGAGAGGGAGCAAAATAAGTTCAAGAACAGAAATATGTACAAAATAACTATGCAGAAATGTAAAATATAACAAGGAAAGAAGTTGAAGTTGCAACACACCCACACTGCCACAATACCAATTGCTATTATTGCATTTGATATTCGAGGTATACCACAAATAAATTGTGATGCCTTGTCGCCGTTACTACACTTGGAAAAATGAGTTTGATGAATTTCTTGCTTTTTGTAGTAAAATCACATGAGACAAGGGTTTTGTTTAATCAAATCTAATGTTTATTCTGTGATAAAGGAAACCATGTTGAAATAATAATTTATCAAAAGCTAATAGTTTTTCAATTAAACGGATCACTCTATGTTGGATAGCCAAATAATCTTTCAAAATTAACTATTTTGCTAAATTAATGCTCAGACGCAAAAAACTTTTTGAATTAAGTTAATATGTGGTTCCTCCAAATTTTTTCTTTACTATATCATAACATATGCTTAAATATATCCTCTAGCAAACAAAATCTATGCAACTTTTAAGTTCAAAGACAATTCTTTTAAATTCAATACGATCTTTAAATAAACAAGAAAAACATTGAAATTTCCAAGGAATTTAGTAAATTTTTTAAAATATTTATTGAATGTATTTAAACTATAAATTATCCGGAGTAAAGGTTCAATTAGTCGTGCCATGCCATATCGCCATAGCCGTAATTATGGTTTCTTTTCATAATTCAAAATAAACAAATGAAAACATCAAAAACTGCTGTTTATGGTTATGGCTATGGTAGACGTATTGAACCTTAATATAAAGTTATTGTTAAAATATACATAAAATATTTGTAAAGAACTGTCAAATTGTCTAAAACTTTTTGAATGGTTTCAACACGTAGAGAAAAAACAATGATTCGGCATAATTACGAAAACTATTCTATATAATTGTTATTTTAATATAATTTCAACAATATTTTAGTTGCTGTAAACATTTTTATGTTCATCGAAATTATAAAATGCTTAGGCTCTCGGTCGGCTAACGACTAATTACACTGTACTCGAATTTGACACCAGTTTTTCTACCAAGCAGGGCACCTAGCGGGTTGAACTAATTCGAGTACGCTAAATCCAGCCGTTTTTTTAGGTTAGCTCTTCTTTTCGAGATTGAGAAAGTTCGAAAATAGAGGAAGTTGCAAAAAATATATCCCCGTAACTTAAAAATGGTTTAGCCTATTGAATAAACTAAAAAAACCAAATTCCGCAATAAAATTACCTTTAAGCTCGAATGAAACTTTTTTTAATCTGCGTAGTCGTTTTAGAAATATTTCGACTGTAGTCGAAATAGCTGATCGAACGAATTGTCATTTAGTATTATGGCGCACATTCGTTGCTTACAACCTTAGACCTGCATAAAATTAACTAAAATATTGCAGTTAGTGGTATCTTACAAATACTTACATTTTTAACAATATTTTTAATTTTATTTGCAGTGTCGAAAGCAAAATTGTGTTCGTTGAAAAATTCGATGGACAAAGAAATTTTGGACAGCGATGCCAAGACTCGATTCTTCGTATTCTATTAACAGCATTTATCAACGGCTTATTTCGGGCAGTCCATCCATCAAAATTTGCCTCGCGCAGGACCCGTCAAACCTAAATATTTTTCAACCTCATTCTTCAACTTTGGAGCACTTAAATTGGGATTTTCTTTAACTTTACGGACAATCCATCTCTTATCTGCATTATTAAATATTTTATTTGACACAAATCTACCCTTATCGTCTATTCTATTTTTGTGGCGAGGTGGACAGTTGAGGAACTAATTGCAACAATTTCAAAAATTTATCGTTGGATTTTGCACTGTTTCAAATGACGAATAGCGTGTTTTCGTTTCACAACTGAAGTTTGTTTTCCCATTTTAAAATTTAAAATCTATTCAACTTATTGTTATAAAAATTCTTTGCACAGAGAAAACAGATTCGTGATAGCAACCGAATTTGTTGCCAATCGAATGATTCGGTTGCACACATAGAATTTTTCGGTTACATCAACAGAAAGTCAGTTGATAAAGAAGAATTTCGGTTGAAGCAACGAAAATTTTGTTACCGCTTCTAAAATATTGTAGCTACAACTGTAAAATTCGGTTACTAAGGTAGAATCATTCGATTGTCAACAAATTCGGTTGCTATCACGAATCTGTTTTCTCTGTGTAAAAATTACCTTAACTAAGCGCCTAAACTGAAAAAATGCATTGCACCGGTATTTCATTATCAGAGAAAGTATCAAATACACTGCATCATTTAAGCTGTGAGCATATGTGAAGGAAAAAATTAATATTTCTTCAATTAGATTGGTATTTGTTATTTTTTCTTCCTCAGCATTAGAACAGGACATATATCATTACATTTTATATAAAATTTGTTTGATAAATTGAATGAACATTCGACTAATTTTCGATTTTCTAAAATAATTTTAGCTGCATCAAATAAGCTGTGAGTCACTTCTTTTGATTGCTTTAGAAATTTCAAGAATATTATTATTTTCAGTCCCTGTATTTTACTCTTATATTATGTTTATCACAAGCAAGTTTTTTCTCAGCCTGAACATACATATGTACATATGTAGCTGAATTTAAAATTCAAACAATAACATTTGTCAAATTATTGGTAGATGCTACTGACATCTACATACACTACATATATATATTCGTATTTACCTACAAGCATAGAGAATAAACATAGAGCGGAAACTCTCCTGCCAACGACCGGACTCAGTTGTCAAAAACCTAAGTGGTGAGAATGTATTAGTAGAAAAAACTATGTGAAAACGAAAACAACACTCGTATGTTTGATTATTTTGAGTAATTTTTTTGTTTGATTTTCTTCTTGGGCGTAGCCAAGGAGTATTCAAGTTAAGTTATTAAAATGGGCCCTACAAATGCTCGGGCGGCGCTATGGGGGTTCAAAGTAGGGTACCTTCGACATGTAAAATATTTAAACACGTGCCATTTTTTTGTTTCCCATTCGATTTCAAAGAATTTGATATTTTTCGAAAGCGCTCGGCGAGATCTTGAAAAAACATGCTTGCGTGTGCTATTTATCTCTTATAATTTCCTAGTTATAGGCATTTCAAAATTGAAATTTTAAAATTTTGCCATATCTTGGTCCGCTTTTTTAAAAATATAGGGCGCACTTTTGGACCGAATGGAATTTTTTTTGTTAGTTAGACAACTAAATTACCAATAACATACAAAAGATTTCAGAGCAATAGCAATTACAAATCCAAAAATAACCGATTTTCAATTTAAAAATTCATAAAATAGCATAAATTTGCTCTTTTTTGGACAAAAAGGTGACTTAACTCTTTTTTTTATTAAAAACAAATTTCTTTAAGAACGTATAACAATTTTATGTTTTTCTATAAAGTTTCTTTACGGAGAACATATGGTATAAAAGACATGTCCTAATTTTGGAACATGTCGGCCCTACGCCCTTTGGAAATTGACAAATTTTTTTTTATCAAAATTTCAAATTTGGGCCACATGTTCTAAAATCCCAAAGCAGGGATCAGAAAACGGAAAGCAGCTTTGGAAACTCTGATGTGTTCCATATTTATCCTTGAAGTATTTTTGCAGCCACGAAGGAAATGTGGATCCTATAGGCAAAATTGTAAAAAATACCATTTTTGGGATTTTTGTTCCAATTTTTAGGAATTGCGGGATTCCCTTTGACCATTTGACAAGTTTTTATACACCTTGTTATTTAGAATGACAAACTTAAAAAACGCTGAAAATTTCATTGAGTTTCGTTAATAAATAAAGATTTTATTATATATTACATATTCACTGAGTTTCAAAAATAAAATTTATATCAAAATTTTAATAGGATTACAAAATTTGAGAGTATGAAAACAAACAAAACATTTCGCAATCGTTTGCGATCGTTTCGTACAAAACAAATCAAAATTTTTATATTGTATTGTACATGAGCAAAAACAAAACAAAAACTTTTCAAGTGACAAAGAGAGAAAACGAAACGATTAGCTTTTCACTCATCTACATTATTTAATTTACCGTTACAATCGTACATTTGAGTACAAAACAGATAGAGAAAGGTATTTTTTATTCGTTTTGTTTGTTTTTTGTACTGCGTTCTCTATTATAATGAGTAAATCAATTACCAAACGATTGTTAAACGTTTTTTATCAAAATGTTTCAATATTGTTCTTACTCTTTTCTTTTCTAGCTGCGTACGTTTATATTAATGTACAGTTTGCGCTCATGAGCAAAAATAATACAAAACAAAATGGGACAATCATTCTCATTGTTTATGTTTGGTTTTTGTTTTACTCACTGCAAATAACAAAACAAACCGATAGCAAACGCTTCGATTTGTTTATTTCCGTACTCTGTTGCAAATATTAGGAACAATTTGATCCAGATTCATTCCGAGCTATATTTTGTTTAGGTAAGTTAATTTTTGGTCTTACAAAAAAAATTTCAAGTCAATATCTCAATTAGATTCAAAAATATTACACTTTAAAATTCCGTCCTTCAAAAAAATTGCAACATTTTAAGTATAACTAATTGAGCTTGATTTCAGATATATATTTTAAAAAAAATTTAATTAATAATTGAACTGAGCTTGAATGCAAATTTTATTTGCATATAAACATTTTTAATACATTTATGCTCGTTAATGTGATTTTCGGAAGTGGTCCTTGTATGAGAGCTATGACCAATTATTGACCAATCGCTAATAAACTTCGTCGCGTGATTTTTTTCTTTATAAAACATATTTGTGTTGAATTTTATCAGATACCAACATTTTTAAAAGTTTTATGCTCATTCAAGTAATTTTCGGAATCCGTTCAAAATATTTAGGTGTGCTTGATTTGTATATGAAAGTTTCGGTGGGACATTTGTATGAAATAATGTACTGATTTTAAACCATTTCAATAGCCTTTGGGCCATAGATAACACATGTGTAAAATTTTATTAAAATATCTTCGAAATTGCGACCTGTACTTTGTCTACAATTTTACATCGCGAGCCAGACGGATCGACGGACTTAGTCATTCAGAAAGTGATTCTGAGTCGATCGGTAAACTTTTAGGTGGATAAGACCCACAAATATTTTAGGGTGTTACAAATATCAGCACAAAAGCACAAAAACCTTCCCCACTATGGCGATGAAAATTTATATTTTACTCGTATTGATGCTAAATCATGCTTGTGACAGACAAAAGTTTGAGATAATTAATTATTTATTCCATTTTCAAAATCAAAATAAATTTTACCTCTTAACCATTCATAATTCCTTTGTATTTCAAATGTGTTGAATTCGTTCCTTTTGAGAGTTCATTCTTTATTAAATTGATTCCTTATTGAATGATTAATTTTTTCTTCAATTCAAATCTAGTACAAAAATGCACATCCAGACTACACTAAAATTACTTCATTTTGATCCGAAATTATAACCCAAATCTAAACTTTTATACTTTTGTTTTTAACACTTGAGTTAATTTCATTCACAATTGATACTCTTCGGGATAATTTTTTTAAATTGATAACCCAAATAAACGTTTTTAATTATTTATTTATTCATTTATTGGCACAATTTTTATTAAAATTACAGTTTATATTTTGATTGTAAAAATTCATTTTGTAAATGATTAAAAGCATCTCAAAAAAATATCTTAATTAAATTTGAATTAACAAAAATAGAATCATTCAAACAAAAGCAATCGAATGAAGCTAAGTAATTAGATGTTGGGAATGGACTTAAGAAAATTCCGAAATAAGATTTAAGTGAATTATCCGCAAATTGAAATAATTAATTAGCAGGTCTGTACACAATTTAGTAAGTTTTAGATATGTCATGTAAGACTTTCAAAATTTTAAGTTTTTGGGATAACTTTTGACTATTTCACAATACTTTAATCTTAATGTCGACATTTATTTTGAAATAAATTTCTTCTCAGCGTAGATTCTTAAATATATTTATACAAATATGTATACACAAATACAATCACATTCATTCTCTCATCAGCATTATCAACAAAACATCGTTGCAATGTTGTTATTGCTTTAAATGCAATACCTATTTCTGTTCGTTTACTTCTACTATACATATATGCACACTAACACATATTCAAGTACACCAACACACACAAACAACATACATAAGGATTGCCCCGAAAAAAACAAAATTATTATTAATCCATTCAAAATCAGGCTTTAGTTTGTTAACAGGCATTTCTGTATAACAATCGATACAGCTTTCAAGCTATATCATATTTTCCTGTGGTACCAAAAGTGCGTAATGTTTCTTTGGAATTAATATCGGAATAATGTGAAAAATTTGCAAATGAAACTGAAACAAACTTAAACTGAGTTTTATTAAGAAAAACCCAATACTTTAGGTCGCAATCATCCTAATGTATATAAGTACATGGTAGGATACAATACAATTTTCTATGGTTGTGGCACTTGCAATCATTTTAACATGAATCACGTTTGATTCGCACGAATTACCTTTTATGTGAAATTGAAATTATAATTTTCGATGCCCTTGTGTGAAATGGCAATGTATGAAAACGTTTCGTTGTGCTCTTTAATATGTATTGAAACCACATACTAACACAAACATATACATACAATGGTGGAATATATATACATACATACACACTTACATAATGCACTTGCATAAGGATACAAACAACGATTACATCGTTGCTGCACTTACAACAACTGTGCAACTGCTGCAATATCATCATATGGGATATTAAAGATTCAATTTTGTGGTAATTTGTAAATGAACATTTTTCTACATACCCAATATAAATTTAATTTGCGTTTTTATTTTCTCGACTTTATTTTAATATCTTATTGGCTCAATTTGTCACTCTATTTATTTGTTTATTTACAAGGAGTTTAAAGACCTTTAAAGTGTTAACCCAGCAAAATGTTTAAACAATTAAAGTTGTAACAAAGTAAAGTTATTTTATAAAATTTGTATAGCAATTTGGAATTTTATTTATGACGATGTAGTCCATATTTGAAGTTCAACTGCAAAACTACTGAAAGGCATTCATTTTAAATATTCAACCATTAATGCCAGATGGGTAGAAAAACACTCGGAAATAGAGCTGTTTTACATAAATTATAACCCAGTCAGGTGAGAGATATCGCTAATCAGCTTTCATGGCTAGATAAATGAATAATAGGAAGCTACTCAATTTTTTTATTATTTTTAACCCATTAATGCCTGACCCCCGAATCCGTTGTCCGATTTTGATGAAATTTTATACAGACAGTACTTATGGCATTTATATTGCCGTGGATATTTTTAATTTTTTTTTTATCTGCCATACCTGAGCCGGCAGGGTATGGGTAAAATGTATGTTTTTTTAAATTAGCTACTTAGAAAATGGAAGCCCTTAACGCATTTTTTCGATATTTTGATGATTACGTTGTAGATTTATCAATACCTAGCTACAGGAGCGGATCCAGTAGGGGTTAATAGGAATTTCCCCACCCCCAAACCGAATATTTTTCATATAAAAAAGGAAAAAAATAAAAATGTTAAACAAATTTTAAATTCCAAAACTAACAAACCAACTCCCCCAAATGGTTGATCAAGATACGCGCCTGCCTAGCTATCATATAGTTGGTGAAAAGTTGAAACCACATATCTAAGTAGTTGTTAGTTTTGTTTTGTTAAACATTTACCATCAATAGATCTACATAAGTCTGGCTTGATACCAAATATTGTTACATTTTTTGATAGAGTAAAAGAAATTCAATAATAAGTCGGAAAAATTGACAAAGTTCTAAAATTTATCGAAAATTCTTCAACATCTTAAAGTTTTAACAGTTGTTGGCTAACAATTATAAATGGATGATGACGCAAACCACAGATATTTTCCATCAGCTAAGATTGATACTTTTAGAAATATCTGATGAAATTCAAATAACTAATGAAAATACTAGTAAGTCTGAGATGGAGTGTATTTATAAGATCTAAAGTTGTATCTTGACGTTGAAAATATTAGAGATATTGGTCTCCATAATATAGAACCATATTTTTGTTAATGATGAGAAAGTCTAGGAAATATTATATAGAAAATACATACGTTCATGGGGTTATTGGGAATTTCTACATCACTAATAATCCTATTCAACTTTTCTATGACTATTATTAAAACCATGGTAACACGGTAACTTAATAGTGGTTCTGGTAAAGTTTTCATAAATAAATACCAAATTGTGGAGGAATGGAACTCTCTAACACTACCTATCAGTTCGACATGACTCAATACACCCGCTAAGAAATCTGGAGATGGGGACATTGTACATCAGAAAGCAGTTATTGAACCTGTCATAATAAATCGAATGCAGAGTAAATTGCCATTTTGCAATAGACAAAATGTAGCTACTGTCTCCAAAGAGTCAATTAACTTCCTCCTAGGACAAGCCTATTAATTCTGTGGCTATTGGTAACCTGAAAGTAGATTAGATTGCTAGTTTCGGTCTGCAACCACGAACTGTGGGATCGAAAAACATAACATAAGATAATTGTTTTAATCACCATCAGTGTAAAAGAACAGGTTGTGTCACCGTAAACCACATAAATATTTTATATAGTCATATATTCTCATACCTTTAAATGTTTTTATTATGATTTTCTAAAAAAAAAAAATTTTACTTTAAAAATTAAATTAATATTTCATATGTTTTAGAACCCACATACATATGCCGAAGTGGATATTTTTATACCCAATCCACAATGTCGTACTTGTAGCTTAGGAAAGTGGGCGTAATCACTTGGTTATTTTGTTTACTGATAGAGGACATCTAAGACTACTAGACACTCCCCCCGTTTTCTAGAGCCGTTTATTTTCCAATTTTGTGATTTTGTAAAATTGCTCAACTTTGACTCATAAGTTCCCCACCAAGAATATTACCAAACAAATTATTTTAAGTAGTTCGATTCTTACTTTAGCTATTCCAAAAAAAATATCGCTCTCCTAGAATTTTCTAGAATTTTTCTAAAATTGCTCTATTTTTGGGTATTTTTCTACCCATTCGGCGTTAATGGGTTAAAAATTAATAGAAATCGAGAATAACGAAAAGCAAAATAGCCAAGTACTCCTAAGGGCATGTGTTTAATGAATATACTCAAAATCGGAAAACCCTAGGGCAAAAAATTTAGTAATGATTTATTTTTGCCAACCAGAAACTATCACCTATCAAATTGGTTTTTTGGTTGGAAATAGGTTAGGACATTTTGGGACATAAAGTATTAACGTTACTCAATAATTGACTGACTGATCAGTATTACCCAGCAATAATGGCTAATAAAATGGGCTTTGCAGGTTTCTTTCTCGAAAATATATCTACTGGAAAGAGTATTTTAGCGACTATATTGTTTTGAGGTTTGAAAATCAAAATTAATTTTACCAATAGAGATAAACAAATAATAATGCTAAAGAATACAACGCTGAAAAAGCTTGTAAACTTCGTCTAACTCTATCAAAGTAAAAACAGAAATACGATTAAAGAATGCTTTGATAATAAGTTCTGTATTCTATTTGTGTGAAACTGGTGATTTAAATAGATGATGTTTACAAGCGACACTTACATCGACACAAAAGAATGCTGATAGGGGGTGGTGGCTAACCCCGAAAATGAATTCCATTCTGCTGTATGTCTAAATATAAATTTTTCAGTATTCTTTAAAATTGTGAAAATTTAATAAAATAAAATTTTATTTCTAAGGAAATCAATTTAATGAACTTGAGCCTGAACAATTAATAATATAATAATCAATAGAGATAAACTTTATACAAAATTTGTTCTACCAGTTACGCAAACATTACCTTAAAATGTTTGGTTTGAACGCTAATATGAGGGGATTAAAAGGCTAAACAGTTTCGTAGATTTTAAACATAATTGTTGGTATGTATATTAGCGTGGGCCGATTTGTAAGGACAAGCATTTGTCGATATAGCTTTTGACATGAGGACAAAAAAATTCTAATACGACATATCAAAAAAAGCATTTTCGTAGCGCTCAAATTTAATTTTTTTTTACTTTTTCTCAACTTTTATTTTGAAGGTTTATTTAGTAGGTAGTAAACAAAATCGGCTGATTTCATTATCATTCCAAGGTGAAATTGTACGCTAAAAACGATCGAAATTGTGCGCCTCGAAAATGATTTGTTTTTATATCATGCCAAAATCTATAGAAAAATCGATGGCACAGTATCAATTACTAAATCGACACACCCTAACGTATATAAAGATAGATTCTCATAATTTGTTAACCTTTACCCAGAGAAAAAATGTTGTTGTACATGTTTACCATAACCATTTCAAAATGTTCACAAGCTTTTGAACAATGTTATGGTCGCTGTAATTATCTATATGATTACGGTAACCATTATATGTTTAATTTACTATTCACATGATTGTAGCAATCATATATATGATGGTAGTAATTAAGTATATGTGTTTGGCAACAATTTTTATGATGTTGTTCTCGGATTTAGTTATCATGCTCTGAGAACAACACATTAAGATATAATGATTCACCATGAACATGATTGCCACAATCATATAAATTAATGTCGAAAAAACACAATTCGTAACCACTGTTTCTTTCTTCTGATGATACTTTTAGATTTATCTAAAGAATACTGATCGACTCGGAATCACAAATTAATATCGGTTATCGGAACCCTATACAAAATAATTAAGAACATATTGGGCCATCTAAAATAGATTATTATAATTTGGTATCGACTATGCGATTTGATAATTTTTGCTCTAAAGTTGAATTTTACATAAAAAATAGGCATTTTTTGAATGGACCTGGTCCCCTCGGTATCAAAAATTATAATTTTTTTTCATTTAAAATATTTGATGTAAAGTTAGCTTTTCAAAAGGTACAAATTCGTTATACATCCTCTTAGAAATTTTTTAGATAACTTAAAAAGAATAAAAGTACTTTTTTCCCCAAAAAAATAGCGAAAAATCGCCTTTTTTATTTTTTTAAATTCAAATGCATGTAAGTTTAGACTCAGTCATGATTTGTAACCAATTCTTTCTTTATTTGATATGTACATCTGTTGTTAATTCTATAAAGAAAAGTGGAGAAAATCGGGAAATATTTGGAACCGCGGTCATCAAAAAACTGGAGTAGGTGTGTAAAAATGTTGAAAATTTAATTTTCAAATGCGAATTTCTCCTAAGCTATAAAAGATAATTGATAGCTACGACGAGGTTTTATATAGTGCTCGATGAGAAGAATCTATATGTGTAATGTTTTTGAAATCGTATCACAAACGAATAATTATGATCATTTTTAAAATTGAACATACCCGAGGTGACCTACTTTAGGGACCCCTGGTCCCGCTCGTGGTGGGGTCATGAGGTCCGAGAGGTTCAAAACTTTAACTCGACAACACTTCCTCTTTTTGCATGTTAAATTTCGTTTAAATTGGACTAAGGGTTTAGAAGTTACAGATTTATTTCCCTCTTTTTTTCTCATACCACTGTGCGCCCGTCTGACCGTTCGTCTGGCTGGCTGTCCATGTAAATCTTGTGTACAAAGTGCAGTTCGGAATTTTAAAGATACTTCGATAAAATTTGGCAATTGCATATTTTTAGTCCAAAAACGAAGTCTAATGAAACTGGCTGAAATGGGTTCATTATTTCACCTAGCCCCCATAAAAATGTCCTCCAAATCAGTCATAAATGTTTAGTTTATATAGCTATCTATACAAATTTCGCTCTAAATAAGTTTTATATAAGTTAACGACACAAAAGTTGTTAACCTTTTTTATTTGATTTATGCTGACACCATATCTGCAATTAATCGAATTATTAAATAACAAAATAAAAATGATGACTAAAGCTTTTTGATGACTGTTGCTTTAGCTATAAGTTAATTTTGATTTATGAATTAAGTTAATTGTTTGTTGTCTGTTGTCTGTAAAACAAAACGAATGGAAAATAAAATAAAGAAAAAAAAAACTAATATAAATATAACTTATATACCCAATTCATGTCATCTAATTTACCAAGATCGATTTATAATAAGTCATAGCTCCCATATAAGACCAACTTCCGACAATCACTTTAATAAATCTCCTTAAAAATGTTGGAATCCAAATATAATTTAACAAAAATATATTTCATATAGAAATAATTCATATGCTATAATCTCGGGGCGATGGGTTCATAATTGCGCATATCTCCCATATAAAGCCCACTTTCAAAAATCACTAACGAAAATAAATAAAGTTTTTGATAATTAACTCAGTGTAGGGTATTATATGGTGGGGCTTGACCGACCATACTTACTTGCTTGTTTTTTAATTTTGGAAAATCAAAGCATGTCTTTGAAAACTATAAATAAAATATCATGAATTCCACTATGCTATGATATTTTGGTGGAATTCTTGATACTTTATTTATATTTTTTCTCATAATTTGACAAATAGTTTAAATTTAAACCTTGTGAAAGCAAGACAATTCTGCTGGGTTTCTGGAGACCATTTAAGCACACGCCAGAAAAGTTGTCAGTCTATTACCGTTAATTCAAAAGTTTTGTTATTCTTTTCCCCATCTTAAGTTTAACTCTTTTTCTTTGTCTTTATGTTTAAGTTTTTTTCTCCAAAACATTCACTCATTCACAACTTTAGCTATATTGATAATCTTATTTGGGAACATTTTAAATATTAAATTTACTAAAATAGAGGGAAAGTAAGCACAAGAGAAACTTTACTTATTTTGTTTTATATGTATGTATGTGTATGCTAAAGATAGATTTGCCATACAACCAAACAATCGTAATCTGCTTTTATGAAAATAATCCCATGATGCTCATTAAAATCAACATCAAAGACAATGGATCCCTTAAGGTTTCCTATTATGTATAACATTTTATTTATGTGTAAAGATACTACATAGTATAAGTATATGAATATGTGTTTGTATAAGTAAGTAAGTAGTTATATTATATTTGCAAAAATACATTTCTACGTACATATATAAGCAATGACACATACAGATATGTACATATATCTGTACAGATATATAGATATTTTGTGTTAAACTGTTTTTTCAGTTTAACAGTATGACCTTCAAAACAATAACCTTAACTATTATATTAGGGTAATGGATGCTTGTATGTGTGTTGGAATGTGTTCGAAAGTATAGGAGGCATGTTTAGTATTGGCATTACGACATTGTTTGCATTAATAGGGGGATTTCATGTCAAGTGACCCAACTTTTGAAATCGATGTCCTATAATAACAAAGCAATGTTTTTTTTTACTATATTCCATTGCATTATCAATTATATACGTTTGACTTGTAAAACTCAAATAAATTCATACATTTTTGTAAAAACAAACATTATTATATTAATAATACTAACGAGTTCAAATAAGGACCATTGCATATCTAAGTTAATATTCATTACTATTGTTTATTGTAGTTTAAATATAAGATTTTTGCATTCAATAAACCAATAAAAAAATGAAATCGATGTCTTCCGATCGTGATGAAATGTTCTCCAAGGTTAGTCCTATTGGATAGTAATTCAGACAACAAGATAGGTGGAGAACTCTCTGACCAACCAGGTGTTTTTTCTCATCCATGTAATTTATTATCTATTGTTCTTAGCAAAATGTGTCCCAAAAAGTTTAGATAGCTATTTCTTCAATTTTTCGGAATTTTGTTGATGGACACCAAGGAAGGTTGTTTATTGCAGAACAGTTAATTCAGTTGTGAATAGTATCGTAAGAACTAGTTACGTATGATTGTTGTTATGAAACTTGAAAATGAATTTAAATATGTACTTAACTCAACAATACTTCCTCATCAAGCCTTCCTCTCACAACTCTCCAATATATTACTTTTGGTTGAAATTGAACGTTTAATATATCTACAATCCAGGTTACTGATAGTCATTAAAGTGACAGTTTACTTGAAGCTAGGATGTCTGTATAGAGAATTATATCAGCATAATTTGTATAAAACTAGCTTGTATGAATTACTCACAAAAAAGTGCATAGTGCACTCTCGATTACTTAGAGACACTTAATTGATAACTGTCTTCACACTAGATTACATGGAATCTATAAAGTAACCAATTGACTTCTCTCTGAACTACATAGAGCACATACGTGTCAAATGACCAAAAATATATAAATTGGAATCATTCAATTGATCAGAAATTAGTAACAATTACTGTCCATAAGGGATACATTGACTACTGGCTTAACTGCTGGGCTTATTTAGCTTCAGATATACATATATGCAATAGAGTTCCTTTATCCATATACAATTGTTAAATTTATTGATTAGATATTAAGCTGAATCTTTAACGGATATTGCCACTTCTAAGAAAATGTATTAACGTATATGTGTGCTCGCATATATAAAAACACACACATCTCATTACTTACAAATAAGTTTTTGTGGTTTTAAGTTATAAAAGCCTTAATCCTAAGCAACCAGAAGAGATGTATTTAAATACTTTAACGTATCGCCATTTAAATTATATATATATGGGGACATACTAAAACCGTTTAGTACTTTAGTATCTAACTCACACATTTTTAGACCGATTTTAAAATTTTGAACAATTAAAGTTAGGTCAAGAATTGAACTTTCGTAAAATGTATGTATAAAATCTATATTCCTAGAAATTGTGTAAGTTTTTATAAATAGTTTCGCTTTCTTTTTTATTTTTTTCGTAATTTTTCAAATTTAACAATAGTTATTTTAATTTTTTTCTATGAAAACCTATTTTTCTTTGCAAAGTTTTTTAAAGACAATTTTATATAGACAAAAATGAGACATCACATATTAAAATCGGTTTATACTTTGTTATTAAAGTTATTAAACTTTTTCGAAAAAAGTTCTACAAAATTTACCTTGTAAATTGTATAAAATTTTTATTGTTTTATTTTTTTGTTTTTTTTTATTTATGGGAAAGAAAATACTTTTTTTCAGAATAACTTCAGAATTTGAGGGTGTTTCTGAAATTTTTTGACACAATTTCTAATGTACTCGACAAGCCCTACAACACACGCTATGTCGTTTTCCAAGTTTTTTTCCATTGTAGCACCGTGTTATTAACCGATCCTCATAAAATTAGGTGGCATAATTTGTAAATGTATGAAACTTATTTGTGTACAATTTTATTTAGATACCAAAATTTTTAAAATATTTAAGCTTGTTAAAATTATTTCCGGAATTGGGTCTTAATGGGATCTATGAGTAGTTATTTGGCTACCAATAGTTTTAATACATTTACTTACGCTCGAAAATAAATTATTGAAATTTTGAAAGAAAAATGTATATGGTCCATTCTTTCTTACTTGTTTACAATTGAAATTGATGGTACAGAGTTTTGGTCTTTTCCCGAAAAGCAAATGCTTAGTGAGCAGACGAAATACACTTTTATCCAATTTCTCCTCAAGTCGCCAGGTAGTCTGCTTTCAAAGGCTATCACACACTAAATGACACAACTTGTTCATAATTTGGAATAGTCAACTGACAGATGCCTGTTGAAAGAAGTAGTGATGTCTTTTCTGTTAAATCACGGGAAATTCAAAAGTCGCGGACTTATTGACCCACTCTCGTATACATAACTGTTCACTAAAGTTTTTTTTTTTACATTTTCTATGATATTTTTAATTACAGTTGCAACAAATTTTAAGAAAATCGTATGGTTTTTGAAGGGATTGAAAACAAAACTAATTTAAAGAAAGTACTGTATAGAATTGTCAAATGCGGTTGCATTTGTTATAATAATACCAAAACAAATGCTAGTAACAGGATTTATTTGAGTTTATTATACTAAGGAAAACTTAAACAAAAACTAGGTAGATTGAATTTTATATTTTTTAATTTTTAACAAATTTTATTTTATTTCCACAAAAATAAATTGAAATCAACAGAAACAAAAGGGTCAAAGGCTTATGTTATTGAAGCAGCAAATATTCAAGAAAAATAAGCTTTACAAATACAACAACAAAACAAAAACAACAATGGAAATATAATAGAACAATGTGAAATTGAAACCCCATGTCTTTTATTTGAAAGAAACCGGATATACGTTTTATACAATTTATACATTCACTTATTTATTGCAATTTTTATTATTATACTCGCTAGGTTTTTTTTTGTTTTGTGTTCCTTTCCACAGTGTACGCGCTATTATTTTCAATGTTTCCCCTTTTTTGTGTGTTTTGCAGGAAGCGGAAACCGCCATCACAGCCATGAATGGTCAATGGTTGGGTTCACGTTCAATACGTACGAATTGGGCAACAAGAAAACCGCCAAACACCAAACCAGATGGTTAGTATTAATGCATTTTAATTAAATTGTAACAGAAAAATAAATGTTTTATATTAAAAAGGGTACCAACATAATAAAAATATCATGCCATTTATGTATATTATATGTATTTTTTTTTTTTTAATTTTCAATTTAATTTATGAATGTCTATAATAAATCATTACAGCCAATAGCAAACCTTTAACATTCGATGAGGTTTACAATCAGAGCAGCCCCTCAAACTGTACCGTCTATTGTGGTGGCATGAATGGCACGTTGGCTGGCTTTCTAAGCGAGGAAATACTACAGAAAACATTTTCACCGTTCGGCACGATACAAGAGATACGTGTGTTCAAGGATAAGGGTTATGCATTTGTTAGGTAAGTTTTTATTTTAATTACAATCTGGTAATTTATGTGCACAAAATTATTCAATTTGTATTAGTTGTTCTGGAAAACTGCCAAATTAGCTTTGGATTTGCACATTAATATAAGATATTTTGTTTTATTATTGTTCAGAGGTAATTTTTACATTAATAGCAATACGCATAGAGAAAATATACATAGAGTGGAAAATAGAAAATAACTCAAAC